>NC_137774.1:79661086-80378586 GCF_963455305.1 Plecotus auritus | reverse complement strand
AGCTTGATATCTGATTTTTTAAAATCTGACACCTAATTGTTTGCTGTTGGCAATATTTCAATTAAGAAAAACAAATAACAAAACCCCACTGGACAGGTCAAATAAAGCTGGTCTGAGAGCCATGCTCAATCCACAGGTTGTGGGCTTGTCACCCAGACCCCAAAACATGGGCCCTGGCACCAAACGGCCCAGGCTGCCATGTGCAGATGAGTGACCCTGGGTCAGCCAGGTAACCCCTCAATGCCTCACTTTCCTCATCAGTATTAGCTGGAACCTTATGAAGTTGTCCTCTGATTGACAACATTGTAAGGTCCCACCTAACAAAACAGAGACACAGTGCCCACCGGTCGGCCCTCAGGGAGACCAGGCAGGCCAACGTTCAGCCAGTGCCCACAGCACGTGCCTGCCAAACGCAGGTGTGGAGGGAGCAGCACATGCCCCGTAAACACGACCATGCGTGTTCAGTAGCTACAGCTGATCTTTAGGGTCCTGAGTCACCCTTTGAAAGAACTGAGGAAATCTGTCAAGATTTATTTTTAAAAAAATGCTTTTCCAGGTTTATTTCCTTAGCCAAGAGAGTTTTTATAAAACTGGAGCTCTCTCAGGGTAAGGTCTGGAGCTGAAGTAGTCTCACTGGTATTCGGGGGAGCACATACTGGAAATGGTCACGCGGCCGTTCACCCGCTCCTCTCCCGTTCCCCCACATGAAATAGTCTGCACATCCCGCCTGTAACCCCCTCGCTCAAAAAGACAAAGGTGGAGAGGGCTGCTTGCTTTAGAACTGCGAGGAAAGCCACCAGGGAAGCAAAGCTGTTTAATTCATCTGGGTCCCAGCCCAGACCAACGTTCAGCCAGGAATCTGATGTCAATAATGTGTCATTTGCCGCAATCCCCGACTGCACCCTTTGTATTCTTAAAGCCTGTGAAGCTGAACCTGTATTCCCTGTGCTAATCAGGCACAGAAGGTTTCTCTCCCGCCTCTGATTAATGGCACCCGCGGGCTGAGGCTGTGCCACTCGCGGAGACGCTCTCATTAGCACACGGTTTTCACAACTCTGCAGGCCAATGTTTGCTGATGCCTGGCGCGACCACAGGTGTGGGCAGTGCCAGCGGGAAGGCCACCGCTTGCCTGTGCAGGGCAGTGTTTTCTCCTTCTTAGCATCAGAGCCTAAGGACCAGCGCTCTAACTCGATGTTTACCAGGGAATTTAGCCAAGCGCACAGGACTCGGGGAGAGGTTAACGTCCAGCACACACCATGGGCGGGCCGCCTTTCTGAGGGCTGGACTCCTCCGTGAACTAGCGCGGCACTTTCAAAGCAGCGAGCTCCGGCCCTGGCATCCCAGGTACCCGGTGTATTCTACCTGGAAGGCAGGGGCATCTTCCATCACAGGCAGCATGATACAATCACACCTCCCACAAAAGCCTAAGACAATTAGAAAGACGTCAGCAGCCAGCTTGGCTACAATTTCAAAGGCCCCACCCAGGGAAGAGGGGCAGTGCTGGAAATTCACCTTGGATATGTTGGGAAGTGCACCCCCAAAGCAGCACCCCCACCTTCAGAAGCAGAAACAGGCTCCCTGTTATGTGAGAACGGATCAGGTCCCCACCATGGAGAGAGCTTCAAAGAAAGGAAACTCATTTATCCCAGCAGATCACAGACTCCGACCAGTGCTTCTCAATAAGGCCCACTCCCGTTCTGGGGGAACCACAGCCTTGCTATTGTTTCCAATACGATGATAACATGTTAGAAGGAACGAAACTATATTCACCATCTAAAGACTCTAAAAACAAGGGCTGCTTCCTCGCTCCAGTTCTCCAGATCCAAGGAGGAGAATGTCTCAGCTGGAGGAGACTTGCCAGGACAAGGAGGACTCACCAGTGACCAGTGATGGCACCGTGACGGCCACCTGCTTCAAGGTGCCGCACAAGCAGGTGTTTCCAGGCCCTGTGACCCAAGAACCATGGGGAGGAAGAGGTCAGCGGGCAGACACTGACGTGGCACACGCAAACACGAAGACCTGCCACACGCCGGCAGCAGCACTGCACGCACAGCTGTGCAGTGACCATCCTGTAAGGGCTTAACATGTAAGCATCTTTAATTTCCTACTCTTACAAGGAGGTGTAAGAATAAGGAATTTACACTAATTCTAAGTCTGCCCATACATAAGCAACGTTAATATGAAAGTCACATAGGTTGGTACCAGTGGGAGTCTGAGAACTCCTTGGGTTCACTACCCGAGCTGAGAAGACCGTAGCTCTGACCACCTGTGGGCTGCAGGGAGCAGGAATCCCCCTGTGCTCGCAGTGTATGCAAGTATGAAACCACACGGCCCCGCACTCATTTGCAGACCTCAAATCTAACAGCTCCTTTGCAGACTTTCACGAGCCCCTCAGGAACTCCAAAGCGCATGGCCCGAGTCTCCCTGTCAGGCCTCCCACTGCTCCTGGCGCACCTGGGCCCCAGGGTGTCTAGGACACAGGCTGCTTGCTGCCCAGCCATGGAAAAGGAGCAAGGATGTGCGGGCGTAGCGCGTCCCATGGATGGTACTCACACGAAGAAGGGCATCAGCTGAACCAGGGTCTCCTTCTTGGGGCTGGCGGCAAACTCGGGGACGGCCTGGATGACTTTGTTCATGACGCTGCGCAGGTAGCTCTGCAGCTGCTTCCTCCGCTCCTCTACGAACTTGGCGTCCTGGGGAGACAGACAGGTGCGCTCCGTCAAAGCCTCCTCACCTACCCCACTCCACACAGCACACACCGGGCCCTCGCCACCAGACAGCTCACATTTATCGAGTGATCATACACGCAAAGGGTGTCTCAGGCTTTACACGTGTGATCACAATTAATGACAGGGACGATGCTCATGAAATTAGGTGGGGGCGCAGGCCAGCGAACTCCCTCAGTGTGTTCCCAGAACCGAATGAAGTCTCAGCGACTCTGACTATTACTGATTACCCTACATGTGCCAGATGTGGTGCCAGGGACTCAGGGTGCACCAGCAAACACACAGTGTGGCCCTTGTGGAGTCCCAGGCCAGCGGGGGGGGGGGGGGGGGGGGGGCGGAAGCGGGGAGAAGGGGGGAAGACACACAGATAAAACCGGTGACCACACAAGTCAGTGTGTAATTGTTAATCACACCAAGTGCCACCCTGGAGAGAGGGTGCTTAATTTTGCCTTCACAGGAATTTTCCTAAATAAAAACCTATTACCACTACTTAACAAAGATTTCATTGATAAACAAATTCCACCTTCTCTTGAAAAGCCGGGAGACATGGCAGCACAGTCCTCCCCAGTGTGGCCCCACAGGCACAGGCCTGGGCCCTCCCCTCCCTGCTCCTGACCCCTGCTCTCCACCCTCCCTACCCTCCCCGCCACCCTCAGCAAGCTTCCCAGGCGTGCACCCCTGCAGTTGCTTGGGGTCAGAACTTGGATCTGCTGTCCCTGTCTTGAAATTCTTAATAATCTTAGAACATGGGGCCCCATAGATTCTGTAGCCTGTCCTGTAGCGAGGGGCAGGGAAGGCTTTCTCTAGCGAGGCTCCCACTGCACCGGAGGCCAAGGCGGGCAAGACAGAGCAGAGAGGGAGGCCGCAGGGCAGGGTCGTTCATCCCACAAGAGGAGGAGTGCACTCTGATTAATCTCCATGTCAAACAAGGAAACTGCGGCCAAGAGAGGACCGGGCGGCGCATCCACGCGGTCCCACAGATGGATGGGGGCCTCACCCGCCCCACACCCTGGGTCAGCACAGAGCTGGCCCCGCAGGACCCAGTGACAGCTGCTGGGTGAGGCCCCACCCAGGATGGCCTGGTCTCTGAGAGCGCCCCAAGGCCCTGCCAGGGACTGACCCCAGCATGGCAGGAAGATTTTTTTTTTTTAATTTAAAAAATGTTTATTGTTCAGATTATTACAATTGTTCCTCTTTTTTCTCCCATAGCTCCCCTCCACCCAGTTCCCACCCCGCCCCCGCCCTTACCCCCCCTCCACTGTCCTCATTCATAGGTGTACGATTTTTGTCCAGTCTCTTCCCCTACCCCCCACACCCCTTTCTCCCGAGAATTGTCAGTCCACTCCCTTTCTATGCCCCTGATTCTATTATATTCACCAGTTTATTCTGTTCATCAGATTTTTTTTATTCACTTGATTTTTAGATTCACTTGTTGATAGATATGTATTTGTTGTTCATAATTTTTATCTTTACCTTTTCCTTCTTCTTCCTCTTCTTAAAGAATACCTTTCAGCATTTCATATAATACTGGTTTGGTGGTGATGAACTCCTTTAGCTTTTTCTTACCTGTGAAGCTCTTTGTCTGCCCTTCAATTCTGAATGAAAGCTTTACTGGGTAGAGTAATCTTGGTTGTAGGTTCTTGCTATTCATCACTTTGAATATTTCTTGCCACTCCCGTCTGGCCTGCAAAGTTTCTGTTGAGAAATCAGCTGACAGTCGTATGGGTGCTCCCTTGTAGGTAATTAACTGTTTTTCTCTTGCTGCTTTTAATATTCTCTCTTTGTCTTTTGCTCTTGGCATTTTAATTATGATGTGTCTTGGTGTGGTCCTCTTTGGATTCCTTTTGTTTGGGGTTCTGTGCACTTCCTGGACTTGTAAGTCTATTTCTTTCACCAGGTGGGAAAAGTTTTCTGTCCTTATTTCTTCAAATAGGTTTTCAATATCTTGCTCTCTCTCTTCTTCTGGCACCCCCATAATTTTGATGTTGGTACGCTTGAAGTTGTACCAGAGGCTCCTTACACTATCTTCATATTTTTGGATTCTTTTTTCTTTTTGCTTTTCCGGTTGGGTGTTTTTTGCTTCTTTGTATTTCAAATCTTTGACTTGATTTTTGAAATCCTCTAGTCTGCTGTTAGATCTCTGTATAATATTTTTTATTTCAGTCAGTGTATGCTTAACTTCTAGTTGGTCCTTTTTCATATCCTCGAGGGTCTCGCTAAATTTATCGGCCTTTCCTAGAAAATTCTTGAAAAACCTTATAACCGTGGTTTTGAACTCTATATCCAGTCGTTTGCTTTCCTTCATTTCTTTCATTTGTGATCTGTTTCTTTGTCTCTGCATTTTGGCTGCTTCCCTGAGTTGATAGAGTGGCTTTGTGTGCTAGGTGTCCTATAGGGCCCAGTGGCTCAGCCTACCCAGTTACCTGAGGTGGACACTCTTGGTGCACCCCTTTGTGGGCTGTGTGCACAGTCTTGTTGTAATTAAGCCTTGATTATTGTTGGTATCACTGGGAGGAATTGACCTCCAGGCCGATTGGCTGTGAGGATCAGCTGTGTCTATGCTGGGAGAACTTCTGTGCTGGAGACACCCTTATGAGACAAGACTTGCAAAAGCCTCTGTAGAGCTCAGCCTGGATGGGGCGGAGTCTCAGGGCGGAGCAGACAGCATTGGTTTCCCATCAGCCCTGCCCTAATAGGCCCGTGTCTCAGTGTCCCGTGGTAATCGCTGCAAGCACCTCTGAGAGAAAGCCGACCTCAAGTTACGCCCACTGTCAGACAGTCCAGTTTCTCCCCGAATGAGTCTGGGTCCCCAGAGTCTCGCCTGGAACTGGAGTTCAGTGCAGTCAGGAGCTTTTGTCTCCCTCCTGCTTGAGAAAGCCATCCGCGTACTCAGTTGCCCTCCCTCTCCACGCACGCCTCGGTACCTCTGCCTTCCACAGTTCCTCTGAGTCTCAGTGTGCTTTTCTCTTTCCTGACAGTCCAGTTTCACCTCGTATGTGTCTGGGTCCCCAGAGTCTCGCCTGGAACTGGAGTTCAGTGCAGTCGGGAGCTTTTGTCTCCCTCCGCTAGAGAAAGCCAGCCGCTCACTCAGTTGCCAGTCTTCTCCGCGCACGTGTCTCAGTACCTCTGTCTCCTGCAGCTCCTCTGAGTCTCAGTGTGCTTTTCTCTTTCCTCTAGTTGTAGAATTTCCACTCAGCCAGCCTTCCTGTGGTTCTGGATAATGTCCCATTTGTCTTTTAGTTGTAGTTTTGAAATTGTTGTGTGAGGCAGCAGATTAGGTGTTTACCTATGCCGCCATCTTGGTTTCTCCTCGGCAGGAAGATTCTTTAAGAAGTGCCAGGTTTAGCAAATAAAGACACAGGATGCCCAGTGAAATGTGAATTATGATAAGCAGTGAGTCCTTTTTCAGTTTTCATAATTCAATATTCAATAATTCATAATTCAATAATTTTTTATTATTTCACTGTGCACCACACAATAAAACCTTTCCATGCAATATTTGGGACATACTGAAACTAGGGAATTATTCATTGTTTATGAAATGTAAAATGAAATGAAAATGTAACTGGCTGCCCTGCAATCACATGGCCGCCCCCTGAGCACAGGCGGGAAGAAATGCAGGGCAGGAGCCAGGCCACTTCGAGATCACAGCGAGGCCTCCAGCCCAGAGCCATTCCCTGGTGACGCCTCCGTGGGACCTTCCCTCTGTCCCCCCCCAACCCCCCCTAGTGGCAGCCATGGGACACTGTGAGGGCCGCTCCCCTCACGCAGGCGCAGTCCCAGGCAGGGGGGCGGGGGGGCCTGGCAGGTGGTGTGGATGCCCAGAATGGGCAGAGTGGAGGCATGGCCAGGAGAGCCACAGGCCCTCACTCGGCCCACAGTGGGGCCCAGGCCCTGTTCTGGATCCTGAATGCCAGGCCCAGCCTGACCGCTGCCTGGAATGAGCTCACGGTTCATCATGTGCCTCCTCTACTCGATGATAAGTCCCAGGAAGGCGAGACCTTAGCTGTCTTGTTCACCCCTACACTGCAGAGCCGAGCACAGTGCTGAGCTCACGAGCCCCCGCAAGTATTTGTTGCAAGAACTAATAAATGTGGGGGTACATTTAGGGGAAGTGAGGCAGCCGCCAGGGAGAATGGCTTGGAGGCTATTGCCAAGTCCAGACAAGAGATGGCTAAGATGCCCACCATGGAGTGGGAGGGAGAGAAGAAGACTGGCCTGTGGACCAGCTCCCTGGTCCCAAATCCTCTGGGCAGGGAAAAAAGGGCAGAAGACCAATAATAAGTGAGCAAAGACAGGGAGCTGGTCCTTCAGAGACCCCATTTGTCACACGGGGCTCCGGAGGAGAGCAGCATCCGGGTAGGGGCCTGTCCCACGGGGTGGTGTGCAGCTCTGAGAGAGCCGTGGGTATTGGTGAGATGTTTGCTTGGGCTCCTGGAGCTGCAGCTGAAATGGCACAAGAAGCGATGGGACTGAGGAAGCCCGGCTCGGGGAACCTACCAGGCCCTCTGTGACCGCTTAGCGGCCCTTGCTGCCCGTGGCCTGCTGTCGTTCTGTGCGCATCCCCACCACAATATTTCTGTCCGTTATGGTTTACAGGTAGGAACGGAGAGCACTGGGAGTGAGTCTTCACCTTACAAAACAACATTTGGATTATTTTAATGGAAGCATTTTTTTTCCCTCCAAAAAGGAAGATGACAAGCTATGGTTTCTAGGACAAGTGCTCAGGCCCTGGCCCCCGGCACTATTACAACTTTTTTGTCCGGCCCAGGGCATCTTCTCAACCACATGCCCCCTCTCCAAGGGGCCTCCCAAGGAGCCGCCCTTCACGTCAGCTGCAGGGGGCACAGGGACCGCATCCCCAGACTTCCTCCTTTCATCTAAGAAAAACATGGTTTTCCTAAAACAAGTAGAAGGCCGGCCCCCTCCTTCAGGAGCAGCAAGCAGCTCGGCCCTGAGGAGAGGCGGTAGCTTCGGAGTCAGCTGATTGAAAGCATGTCACTGGCTAGAGCATCGGGAACACTGACGAGGACTCAGGGGCCAGGCATTAAGGCCCTCTGGCTATGAGATTCCCTCCCATGCCAGTTCTGATGAGACTGGGCACAAAGGAAGATAAGATTTCCCAGCATCTACAGTGGGATGGGAGCCACAAACCAGGCATGGCCAGGGCGACCTGAGTGGGGGTGAGGCAGCCACGACAAGGAACATGCTCGGAAACCCCTTCCCTCCCCAGCAACGTGTGGAGGCCACACGTGGAGAAGGCAGAACCACTGGAAAGAAGGAGGATGACCAAAGGCACCCTGACTGCCTGGGGCTGTGGCATGAATGAGAAGTGCCTCCAGGGCTGACAGCCAAGTCCATGTTTACGCCACCGCATGAGGGGCACTTGTGCTAATTCTGCTGATGCAGAGCCGCTCACTCAGTGCGGCTGCACGTGCCTGCCCTGTGCACGCAGCGTGCCTGAGGGAATGCACACGGCAGAGGATGCAGCCCTGCCTGCAGGAGCAGAGAGTCCAGCAGAGAGAGGAGACAAAAGCAGGGGCAGGGATACAGAGTGACCAGTGCTCCAGTGGAGCGGGTGTGGGTGGACCTGAGGAGGGAGGAGACTCAGCCTGGGAGGCGGTGCTATGGAGGGTGAGGCCTGCAGGCTGAGAGGCAGGAAATACACAGAATAAACCCAACATGGGTTAAAGACCTAAATGTAAGACTGGAAACCACAAAAATCCCAGAAGGAAACACGGGCAGTAAAATCTCGGACATTTCTTGTAGCAATATTTTTTCTGATATGTCTCCTCAGGCAGGGAGACAAAGAAGAAAACAAATGGGACTACATCAAGCTAAACAGCATGCAGAGCAAAGGAAACCATCAACAAAATGAAAAGATAACCCACTGCACATTACAACCATAATGAGGTATCACCTTACACCTGTCAGAATGGCTGTCATCAACAAATCAACAATCAGTGTTGGTGAGGATGGAGAAAAGGGAACCCCCATGCACTGCTGGTGGGAATGCAGGTTGGTGCAGCCACTGTGGAAAACAGTTTGGAGTTTCCTCAAATAATTAAAAATGGAACTGCCTTAGGACCCAGCAATTCCACTTCTGAGAGTATGTTCAAAGAAACCCGAAACATTATTTCAAAAGAATATATGCACCCTTATGTCCACTGCACCATTATTTACAACTAGTAGCCCTGCACATGAATCCGTGCACCAATAGGTTGCTGCTGCCCTCCTGTAGCTCCCCCAGCCCCCCTCCCCTGCTGCCTCACCCTCCTGCAGATCCGTGATCTGGTGGTCGTTATGTGGTTGGTCGTTACACCTCAGGGCATAACGGATAATTAGCATATTCCTCTCTTATTATATAGGATAGCCAAGATCTATAAGGAGCCCAAGTTGGTAGATGAGTGCATTAAAAAGCTGTGGTAGCCTGGCCGGTGTGACTCAGTGGTTGAATTGCCACCCTCTGTTTTGTGTAGAACAGTGGTCAGCAAACTGCGGCTTGTGAGCCACATGCTGCTCTTTGGCCCCTTGAGTGTGGCTCTTCCACAAAATACCACGGCCTGGGCGAGTCTATTTTGAAGAAGTGGCGTTAGAAGAAGTTTAAAAAATTTGGCTCTCAAAAGAAATTTCAATCGTTGTACTGTTGATATTTGGCTCTGTTGACTAATGAGTTTGCCGACCACTGGTGTAGAACAAACTGTGTGGTTGAAGGCAAAGAAACCATGAACCCCACCTTCCTACTGGGGAACAGAAAGTCCCACAGCACTGAAAACATCCCCCCAAGAGCAGCACAGAGAGCAGCAGCAGGAATGACAGTAAAATAATGATACTAACGATGACAGCCACATGTCTACCACAGGCCACTCTGTCTTCAGCGCTGCTCCTGTTACCTGGTTCATCCTCTAGACCAGTGGTCGGCAAATGGCGGCTCGCGAGCCGCAGTTTGCCGCTCTGTTGACTAATGAGTTTGCGACCACTGACCTAGACTCTCGATTCCAATAATTACAGGCTGTTGTTGTTCCTTGTGATTAAGCCCCTATCTCAGTGGTCGGCAAACTCATTAGTCAACAGAGCGGCAAACCGCGGCTCGTGAGCTGCATGTGGCTCATGAGCCGCGGTTTGCCGACCACTGCTCTAGACAACTTCCTAAGGAGGGTCTGTTACCATCCCCATCTCCCAGGTGAGGAAGCGGAGGTGCAGGGAGCAGCAGCACTCACCCAAGCGCGGATCTGACAAATTAGAGACCTGGCATATAACCCAGGTCCTCCGCTCCATCAACGGCATGTGCCATGCCCCCTAGGGAGGCAGGGGCACTGGAAACCCACCTCCCTCGTCACGTCTGAGCCGGGACTTCCCACCGGCACACATGAGCTGTATGACTGCGTCAGCAAGGCCCTGGCGGCCTCAGGTGAAGTGTAGCCTGTGATGGGAAGACAGAGCGCCGACTCCAGAGGATATCGCAGACCCCGTCCTCGCCACATTTTCCCATGAAGAAGGCCACAGGGCTTAGCGACACTAAATTCCAACGCGCTCTTCCTGCTCAGACTGTCCCAGGTGATCCCCACTGCTTACAGGTCTTACTTGAAAATGGGGGCGACAGAGCATGCCCCCAGGACTGAGCACCTCAGGGGGACACACCATGGGATGGAGTTGAAGCCTGGACAGCCGCACACATGGTATCCGTGCAGTGTTAACTGTCAGAGCAGGACCCACCTGCAGTGAGGGCAGATCCCCAAACGTTCACTGCAAACACAGGTCTCCATTTTAGGAAAGGAACAGAGGGTCCACGAGGGGTTTGAGGTACGTTTACACTCTCCCCCCGATGAGGACAGCGACGATACCCTTTATTTCGCGCTTACTGTGGGCCAAGCACTATGTGAAATGTTGACTGGCATTACTTTATGAACTGCATACAATATCCCCATCTTGCAGATGAAGAAATTGAGGCTCCAAGAGATTGCCTTCTCTACGGGGACCCAGCTGGCGAGGAAGAGCTTGGATTTCTAGCCGTGTCCATTGGATTCAGCTCATAGCTACGATGAGGCCCTGACCTGACTCTTAGGATCAACAACCACAGGAGAACTACAGCTTTGCTAAAAATAGAAGTAAAAAACAAACAGGTCCTGCAGGTCACAGAGAGTGAACAAAACACTGTAATTCTGAAAACCTCCTCTTGGTACAGCAGTGTTTACGGCTGGGTGACTTCCCGTCTTTATAGCAACAGAACCCCGTCCGTGGGAGGGTGAAGTACGTGCGGAGCTTCCTGGCAGCCTCGTTTATTAAACGGGCAGGATACGGTGGCCTGCACCCACGGGGGGGAGCGGGTCTAAGATGTCTCTTCTGCCTCCATAGGGCCGGCGCGGGCTGGGCCCCGGCAGGACACAACAAAGAATTTCGTGGCAGGAGAGGAGCAGGCTCAGGTGCAGCTGAAGACTATGTTTCTGCTACTGACTTTGCAGCCAAGGGAAACTGCAGGCTGGACCTCTGGGAGGAGGGGAAAGCTGGGCCAGGCGCTTTTGGGAAGAAGCCAGGTAGGAAACAAGACACTGCCCATGTGCAAAGGTGTCCTCCAGGAGCTGCAGACCCCCGAGCTGGAAGGGGCAGAGGGAGACATGGGCAAAGGAGGGCGCAGCTTGGGCAGGGCCAGCTGGAAAGGGGCAGCCACTGCTTCAATCCTGGAAGTGCTGCCAGATCCCCTAAATCAGTGGTCGGCAAACCGCGGCTCTGTTGACTAATGAGTTTGCCGACCACTGTCATATACCACCCTTTACCTCTTTGCACACAATATGCCACAACTGCCTAATCCTCACAGCTTCCAACTACACGGTAACATTTAGTCTAGTCCAGTGGTCGGCAAACTCATTAGTCAACAGAGTGGCAAACCGCGGCTTGTGAGCCTCATGTGGCTCGCGAGCCACGGTTTGACGACCACTGCCCCAGATGACATGACATCTCAGGTTAAAACACTGAAAAATAATTGTAAAAACAATGGCAATCAGGTGGATCAAAGACAATACAGAGTGCAGGCCACACGGAGCCACCAGTTTGAGACGTCTTATCCCTTAAGCGCTCCTTAATTTAGGAAGCTTTCCACAAGTTCACGGAGCCAGGCTGGGGGTGGGATTCTGTAAGAAAGCAGTGCGGTGCCCCCGAGAGTCACCCAGAGCTGCTCAGCTCCAGCTGCTGCTGCGCCAAGTTACTCCGCCTCCTTGACCTCCAGTTCCGCGTTGGAGCGAGGCAGGTGTAGTGCCCATTTCAGAGGGTTACTGTGCAAAGTCACACTTGCAAAGCAAAAACTGGGCTGTTCCTAGCACACAGTAAACACTCAACACAAACACGCAACGAACTTCCTTTCTAGAAGCAAGCACAATTCAGGTTCCTTCGGCCTTTAAAACAACCATATTTTTTAGCCAGCCGGCAATATTTGGTGAAAATAAATATAGTGGACTACATGACCCTGCAATTCCATCCAGAGTGTCCCACAGGAGACTGACTATGGCATGGTGAGGGGCCAGCAGCCACTTGGGAAGGGACAGTGAAATGTGGTGGACGCACACCTGAAAATGTAGCTAACAGTTACAGAAGCAAAGTGTAGGCGCACAGCCACAGGAGTGGAGCTGAGAGAAAAAAATACTACTGCACAAGGTCACATAAATTAAAGTAAAAAACACAGCACAACACATTCTAGAAGGGAAGGAACCCACTGACACAGCTGCTGTGGTGGGAGAAGAGGAGACTGAGGATGAGAGAGAAACACAGGGCCGAGGCCTCATTGACCGAGGGGCCCGTGCCCCAGGAGCTGAGGTCCAAAGAGGGAAATGAAAGGGAGAGAGGTAGTGCTTCCCATCGGCACCTGCCTCCATCAGACACAAAGACCCCGAGGGATCCTGGCAAAGCTCCAAGTCCAGGGCCGAGACCGAGCTGTGACAGTGCAGGGAAGTGCAGGGTGCTCCCTGTGCTCAGGTCCCAGTCTCCCCAGGCGCCCTGGACCCCACTCCCTTCCCCTCTACACACGCATCCTGCTGTGCTGGCCCTGGACCCGTGATGGCTGCTGGGCTGACAGATGGCTCGCACATGCCAGCCCTCGTTAGAGACAGGCGAGCTCCCTCATTTCACAGTCTATTGACAACGTGATGGTCATTCGGGGTCTGGTTTAGAGATTCTTGAAGGTTTTAATGGCAGTGGCGGCAGCATTATGTGCCACCATCTCGAACTGTCCTGATTGTCGCATGCGATCAGTATGCACTCTGCACGCTGACGCCACAGGCTGAATGGCAGGATGGGCGAAGGGCGGCAGAATCGCAGCAGAATGTTAGCACCAGCCAATGCGTGTTGGGTGCCAGGAACTGAGTGCAGGCTCTTACGAGTATTACTTCTAACCCTAGTAACATTCCAGATGAAGCTCGAGGTAATACTGTAGCCCAAACCACACAGCGGAGGAGGGGCCGAGCCAGGAGAGGGCTGTCCCAGAGCCATCTCCCTCCCCTGCAGAGCCAGCATGCCCAGGAAGGCCCTGGCAAGGTGGGGCAAGGCTGAGAGGAGCAAGCTGGTTCCAAAGCCAAGACAGAGGAGGTGGGAGGCCTTGCATCCCTCCCTAGGGCAAGTGGACAGATGCACACACCCCAAAGCCACACCCACATGGCAATACCAAGCCCCTGTTCTCCCAGGGCCGGGTGAAGGCGCAGGATGGACGAGACCCAGAACGTTCCAGCAGACCCTGGAAAAGGGGCGTGGGGTGCAGCCACAGTGCCAGTTCCTCCCACTGTCCCGGGGAAGCTGCAAATCTGCATTGTTAGGTTAAATCTCTCAACTCTGAAATCAGTTGGCAGCTCATTTAAATGCGTAAATATCATGGTGCAGACCAAAGAAAATGTATCTACAGGCCACCCAGAAGCACCAGAAAACATAGGTAGGTCACTGAAAAACTGGCCTCTGCCAAGTGGCTCCACGCCACCATTGGAGTTTGAGCTGTGTTACTGAGAGGGTGTGAGGGCTCCCTGCTTCCGAAGGCCATGCACCATCTAAGAAACGACCCAGACACCTGGGAAGGGGTGCCGCCCGCTCGCTCCAGGGCAGGGATGGCACTAAGGCGCCATTCCCCGGGACTGCTGCCTGGATTATAAATGCTGTAGACAGAATGCCCAGCACACCCACCCGCGTCTCAACGTTCAAATGTAGCATTTTACCTCAGCCTCAAAAACACGCTTCTCAGGAGAGGGTGGTAGGTCCGCTTTACAGACAAGTTAACGCGTCCACAGTCACACTAGAATGGACAGAGCTGGAACGTTCAGGCCCAGTACTCGCTGTCCCACACTGCCCCTTGGCTTATAGGGGACTTTACAAAACTTTCATTCCATGCAAAAACCGTAACTGAGCCGCCCCCAGGCTGGGGCTGGTGGGATGAGAGATGTGGAGGACAGGAGCCCTACCTTTTAGGCCACCTGAGTTTAATGCAAATCTGACCCATTTTTATCTGCAATACTTCTGACACCAGTGGGTTCCTTTTGCACAACTATCACCAATTCCCCACCCTTTCAGACACTAGCGTGGTAATTCTGACCAACTGGCTATAAATTAGAGGTTCCTAGAAACCTTCTTTGGGTTCAATAATTTGCTAGAATGGCTCACAGAACTCAGGAGAATGAACAGTGCTTCCAACTGCTAGACCAAGTTACCACGTGACCCAGCAAGTCCACTCCTGGGTGGAATGAAATGAAACCAAAGGGAAATGAAAACATGTCCACACAAAAACTTGCACACAAATGTCCACAGAACAATATTTTATTAACAGCCAAAAAAATGGACACAACCCAAATGTCTACCAATGGATTAATGGATAGACAAGTGTGGCATATGCACACACGGAATAGTATTTGGCAATAGGAAGGAAGAAGTACTGATACATGCTACAACATAGCATGGAAACATTACGGTTTTGTGAGTCACAAAAGATTAGATAGTATATGATCCCACCCATATGAAATTTCCCGAATACACAATTCTACAAAAAGTAGAGTAAAGCTGTTTAAAAAAAGGAGAGAATGGGCACATAACCCAGGCAGGTCTGATCCCGGGATTTTTGCTGAAACTGCTGGGAAAAGGCGCTCTCTCCCCGCTGGGGTTGCTTTCGGGAAGGCACTGCCAGGGGCTCTACCTGGAGAAAGCCTGTCTGAGATGAAGCCAGCACAGAGGAAGGCAGAGGAGAGAGGGAGGAGTTGGTTGGTGGTGGCGGGGGGGGGAGGGGGGGGGGTAGAGGGAGAGACCAGGTTCTGATGGGTCACAGGAGCCTGGGCCGGCTGTGCCAAAGCTCACTCCATTCCTGCTCTTCAATCACATCCATAACCCTCTGTGCCTGTCCATGTGGGAGGACTTCTCCTAAGTTCCTCACAGAAATTTTGGCTCTTCTCTGGCATCCTCCACTCTGACTGTTCAGGTCACACCCTCCCTTCACTGGCTTCCCACCCTGGAGCCCCCCATTGCCCCGAATACCCCAACTCTTCCAATGCACAGGCTTCTCTGAAAACCCTCTCTCCATGGCAGCAGCCTCCCTCAACCTCACCTGCCTCTTTTTAGCCAGACACTCCCCCACCTCGATGGCACCTGGAGCAGGGCTCAATACTCAGCTGCTTAAAAATAAACATGAGCTGTATTATTTCCAGCGAATGTTCCCACCCTATTAATTATGTATCTACCACCTGCTTCACACACAAAAAAGGAACTCAGCAGGGAGGACTAAGGAAGAGTAAGGCAGCTGAAAAGTGCGGTGGTGGGAGTGCCCCCCCCCGCCCCGCCCCCCGCCCAGGGCAGGGAGCTAAGGCCACGTGTGGGGAAGAGACCCTGGGAGGAAAGGAGAGACCCTGGGAGGAGGGAGAAGGCCCTGGGGGAAGGGGGAGAGACCCTGGGAGGAGGGGGAGGGCTGGGAGGAGGGGGAGGGCACTGGGAAGCGGGAGAAGGCCCTGGGAGGAGGGGGAGAGACCCTGGGAGTAGGGGGAGGGACGCTGGGAGGAGGGGGAGAGCCCTGGGAGTAGGGGGAGGGCCCTGGAAGGAAGGGGAGAGACCCTGGGAGGGGGGAGAGGGACGCTGGGAGGAGGGGGAGAGACCCTGGGAGGGGGGAGAAGGCCCTGGGAGGAGTGAGAAGGCCCTGGGAGGAGGGGGAGAGACCCTGGGAGTAGGGGGAGGGACGCTGGGAGGAGGGGGAGAGCCCTGGGAGTAGGGGGAGGGCCCTGGAAGGAAGGGGAGAGACCCTGGGAGGGGGGAGAGGGACGCTGGGAGGAGGGGGAGAGACCCTGGGAGGGGGGAGAAGGCCCTGGGAGGAGTGAGAAGGCCCTGGGAGGAGGGGGAGAGACCCTGGGAGGACGGGGAGGGCCCTGGCAGGAAGGGGAGAGACCCTGGGAGGGGGGAGAGGCCCTGGGAGGAGGGGGAGGGACGCTGGGAGGAGGGGGAGGGATGCTGGGAGGACGGGGAGGGCCCTGGGAGGAAGGGGAGAGACCCTGGGAGGAGGGGGAGGTACGCTGGGAGGAGGTGGAGTGCCCTGGGAGGGGGAGGGCCCTGGAAAGGGGGGAGGGCACTGGAGTTCATCCTAGGCCTTGGTGAAGCCTCCCACCCATCTCCTTATCAGAACTATGTTTCTAAATTCACAAAACATAGGATTAGAAAGAAAAGCACTTCTATTGAAGCACAGTTATCAAACCTGTGATAAAGCAGTGCCAGTGTTCCTTTGCTGAGGGATTAATGACAAGATCTCCTGTCATTTTAAGCAGAGGAGAGGTTTAAGGACACCTGGAGCCACCTGCAGCAACTGCCAGGTGAAATGAGAACACACACGACTGAGTTCCACTGGGGACAAAGTCACAGACACCACGGCTCCTGCTGTAGCTTGTTGCCTACATTCATGCTGCAGCTAGGTATTACTTAAATGGAAGTTAGTTACTTCTGCTTCTAAATTCATTTTGATCACTTGCACTTACCCTCAGACCCTAAGATACGCACTCCTGGGCTGGACCAGGCCGAGCTCCTGGGTGGGCCACTCTGAGTCTGTTTCCCACCTGTAACGGGCTGGGAAGCGTCCTGCCCGTTGGGGGAAGGGGATGGGCGTGAGGAGTAAGGATGGTGTCGAAAGGCAATCTGGCCAAGACCCAGGAATGTCACCACAAGCAGCTCCCGAGCGCTCCCTGGCCAGGCCACATTCCCAGCCTGGTCACCTTTCCTCACTTAACCCTGCAGAAGCTCAAGAGGGAGAGACCAGTGTCTTAACAATGAGGATGCACTGGTGTCGGAGGTCCAGCCCAAGTCCGCCGCCCTCCTCCTCCTCCGCCTCGCACACCCACCTCCAGCTGTGGTTGAGCACCTGAATATATTTAAACACAAGGATTCGGATACACCCAGAAAGGAAGGTGGAATGTCTGTGCTGCTGACCAGTGCTGTGCCTTGTGGCCTAAGTACCGATTTAGGGGATGCCTGGGAGGCAGTCAATGACCACTTTGAGACTCTGGAAAAGACGTAGCCACATTTGCCGCCTGGGTACCAGCACCATTGGCACACCCACCTGCAGTATGGCTGTGAAGCCTAACCCGTTGGAAAAGAGAAAAGTTGTCCAACTATTTCCAAAATCAATATAGGCAAGGCATTTTCAACTGTCACCAAAGCAATGGCGAAAGGCATGAGGACAGCCCCAGACCTGTCTGAACACTAACAGTATTACTGACGAGAAAGCCCCAGAAAGCAAAACAGCCCCTTACTTATTGCTCCAGTTTGAAGAACGCCTATGCAAAACTCCAGTGTGGGCTTTCTGCGGCATCCCCCTCCGGAGAAGGCAGGAATGAACAGAGGGCGAGGGGGGAGATAAAAGGTGGAAATGAGGGTTAAGCATTTAATCCAGAATGCCAGGTCTGCTGAACTGGCTCATTTTTTTATTTTCCCTCAAGATTTATGTACCTGTCCAAACCGAACTATGGATCCATTTCCCAGCTCACAGAGGCGCATAGAACATCAAGCAGTAGCAGGTCAAGTCCAAACAATAGTTCATTGCTAGATGGAAACCTACTAACCTTTCTAGTTTTACCCTTGTCTTTCAAAGGAAGCTGAATAATTTTACTTTGGTTGGCAGCAGTGGGAATATATATATTAAGTTTTCAGGTTGAAGAAATTCCATACTGTTCAGTTCATAACTAACCCCTCCTATGCACTGGGTAACCTTCCCAGAACAGTTCTAGAGTGAAATCTCTTATCTGGCTAATGCTGTTCAGAGTTATTAAAAATTACCTCCATACTTGTTTAAGTGTACATCATCTCTCCCACCCCATTTGTAAGCCCTATGTGAACAGGGCTTATCTGTTTAGCTCCCTGCTGTATTCTCAGTGGCTGGCACATAGTAGGTGCTCAAGAAAATTTCCTTGAATAAATGGATGTGTGAGTAAATGATGTTCCTCTTGATACATTTGTAGCCCTCTGGGCATTTCTCTGGGCTGGTTTCTCCTACTGCCATTCACCCTTCACTCTGCGTCCTGAGGGAACTTTTATTTTAAAAGTGCAAAACCACTTTTTAAATAAGTCTTTATTGTTGAAATATTACATATGTCCCTCCTTTTCCTCCATTGAATCCCTCCAAGACTCCCACCCCCCTCCCACCCCAGGCCTTCAGCATCCTATTGTCTGTGTCCATGGGTTAATGAAAAACCATTTTTTAAAACCATGCCATTTTCTTTGCTTTCAGGACAAAGTCCAAACTCCTCAGCTAAGTATGCAAGGTGACTGTCCCTGCCTGGCTCTTCTGAGTCCATTCCTCACATGCCATGTGCCCCACTGTGTGCACCCAGTGTGTGCAGTGCATGGCGCTGGCTCAGGAGGCAATTTGGAAATAGCTGGGAAAGTTGGGGCCAGGCGTGCCCATCAGCCACCGACCTCATTCATTGGGACACAACCTAGAGAAATGAGGTATCAAATGTGTGCCAGGCTATGTGTCCAGGGTGCTCGCTGCAACACTTTGAATAGGGAAAATTAGTAAACAACCTAGCTGCTCATCCAGGGACAATAAATACAACACTGAATATTCATACAACTGAGTATCAGTAACACAGCAGTTGAAGTTAATGAATTAGAAGGCCATGCATCCAAATATACAAATCTCAAAAGGCAACACTGGTTTAAAAATACAGGTGTGAAAAAATACCTGAAGACTGATAACATTTATGTGAAGTTAAAAAAACAACAACACCCTCGTAGTCATATGTAATGAAAGCACAAAACCACAGACAGGAAGGACGCACCGCACTTCCACAGGATGGCTCCATCTGGGAGGAGGACAAAGACAACCCCACTGTATCTGTAAGGTTTAATTCTAAACACTAAACACTAACCTTTACTAAACCAGACAACCATACATGTGTGTTCATTATATTTTTCTGTGTATTCTGGGGCACTTTTGAAATATTTTACAATAAAATTTTAAGAACTTAGAAGCAAATATGACACAATGTGAATAGCTGTTAAGGCTAGGTAATGGGAATCTGCTTATTATCTTTATTCTTTGTATTTTCCCCTTCCTCTAAGAAAGCACCACTGTAACACACACATCACTGGATAACCATGTGGGAAACTCTTCAGCAGAACCTACCAGAGGGAACACAGCCCATGACCCAGCAATTCCATTCCTAGCATAAACCCATAGAAGCCAGGCTTATAGCCACTAGAAGACACAGAAAAGAATGTTAATCACAGCACAACATGTAATTGAGCCAAACTGGGAGCCACCCAAACATCCATCAACAAAGATAAAAAAATTGTGGTATATTCATACAATGGAGTACTGCACAGCAATAGAAACAATTGCCACTTGCAAAAACATGGATGACTCTCCCAGATGTGATGTTGAGAGAAAGAGACACAAAGGCATACGTGCTATATGACCCCATTTGTGTAAAGCCCTAAAGCAGGCAAACTCACCGATGGACTAGATAGCAGGATAGTGGAGCCCTAGCGGGGAGAGAGTGACGAGAGGAGGCTGGAGCTCTGCCAATGGCCTGCTTCTGGGGCCCCATGCTGTTTTTGTAGCTGTGTTCATTTTGTGAAAATCCATCAAGCTGTACACTGAAGATTGGAGGCATGTTATACTTGGATTTAAGAAGTAAGCGAACAAGGGGGGAAGAGATAAAACCCACCACCCAAACGATGAGAGAAATGAAGGGAAGAAGAGAGTAGCAGGCATATATAAAAGTTACCACAAATGACAAAAGAACAGAGACCAGAGGAGAAACCAAGATGGCAGCATAGGTAAGCACCTAAACTGCTGCCTCACAAAACAATTTCAAAACTACAACTAAAAGACAGAACGGACACCATCCAGAACCACAGGAAAGCTGGCTGAGTGAAAATTCTACAACTAGAAGGAAAGAGAAAAGCTCACAGAGAATTGGAGGTACGGCAAAGGGTCTTTGTGCGCGCAGAGAGGAAGGGCGGCTGAGAGCCTGGCTGACTTTCTCTGGCGGAAGGGGGAAGGAAGCCCCTGACCGCACTGAACCCCAGTTCTGACTGCACTGAACCCCAGTCCCGGGTGAAACCCCGTGGACCCAGGCTCATACAGGGGGAGTCTGGACTGTCAGGTAGAGAGAAAGGCACCTGGAGACTCGGAGACCCGGGGGAGACCCGGAGGAACCCCGGCGGGCAGGGGTCTGGAGGTGCGCGCCAGTGTGCACAAAGGCTGCGGAGGTTGCCACAGGCTTTCCCTAGCAGAAGGGAGTCGGAAGCTCCTGACTGCACTGAACCCCAGTTCTGAATGCACTGAACCCCAGTTCCAGGTGAGCCCCTGGGGACCCACGCTCTTGTGGGGGGAATCTGGACTCTCGGGCGGAGACTTGGGAGCCGGGAAAGGCAGAGGTCTGGAGGCGCACGCATGCAAGGGCAAGGCTGACGGGAAGCCAAGACTGTCTGCTCCGCCCTGAGACTCCACCCCATCCAAGCTGAGCACAGAGGCTATTGCAATTTGGCAAGTCTAATCCTATAAGGCTGTCTCCAGCACTGAACTTCTCCCAGCGTAGACACAGCTGATCCTTACAGCCAACTGGCCTGGAGGTCAATTCCTCCCAGTGATACCCACAACAATCAAGACTTAACTACAACAAGGCTGTACACACAGTCCACAAAGGGGTGCACCAAGAGTGTCCACTTCAGGTTAACTGGGGAGGCCAACCCACTGGGCCATACAGGAAACCTAGCACACAAAGCTACCCTACCAACTCAGGGAAGCAGTGAAAATGCGGCGTCAAAGAAACAGATCACAAATGAAAGAAATGGAGGAAAACAAATGACTGGATATAGAATTCAAAACCACGGTTATAAGGCTTTTCAAGAATATCCTAGAAAAGGCCGGTAAATATAACGAGACCCTCGAAGATATGAAAAAGGACCAACTAGAAATTAAACATACACTGACTGAAGTAAAAAATATTATACAGAGACCCAACAACAGACTAGAGGAACACAAGAATCAAGTCAAAGAATTGAAATACAAAGAAGCAAAAAACACTCAACCGAAAAAGCAAAAAGAAAAAAAAATCCAAAAAGTTGATGATAGTGTAAGAAGACTCTGGGACAACTTCAAGCGTACCAACATCAGAATTATGGGGGTGCCAGAAGAAGAGAGAGAGCAAGATACTGAAAACCTATTTGAAGAAATAATGACCGAAAACTTCCCCCACCTGGTGAAAGAAATAGACTTACAAGTCCAGGAAGTGCACAGAACCCCAAACAAAAGGAATCCAAAGAGGACCACACCAAGACACATCATAATTAAAATGCCAAGAGCAAAAGACAAAGAGAGAATATTAAAAGCAGCAAGAGAAAAACAGTTAATTACCTACAAGGGAGCACCCATACGACTGTCAGCTGATTTCTCAACAGAAACTATGCAGGCCAGACGGGAGTGGCAAGAAATATTCAAAGTGATGAATAGCAAGAACCTACAACCAAGATTACTCTACCCAGCAAAGCTATCATTCAGAATTGAAGGGCAGATAAAGAGCTTCACAGATAAGAAAAAGCTAAAGGAGTTCATCACCACCAAACCAGTATTATATGAAATGCTGAAAGGTATTCTTAAAGAAGAGGAAGAAGAAAAAAGTAAAGATAAAAATTATGAACAACAAATACATATCTATCACAAGTGAACCTAAAAATCAAGTGAATTAAAAACCTGAGGAACAGAATAATCTGGTGAATATAATAGAATCAGGGGCTTAGAAAGGGAGTGGACTGATAATTCTCAGGGGGCAAGGGGTAGGGAGGGTTCAGGAAGAGACTGGACAAAAATCATACACCTATGAATGAGGGCAGTGGGGGGGAGGTAAGGGCAGAAGGTGGGGTGGGAACCGGGTGGAGGCGAGCTATGGGGGGAAAAAGGAGAAACAATTGTAATAATCTGAATAAAGAATTATTAAAAAAAAAAAAAAAAAGAACGGAGACCAAATTAGGAGGCGTCTCTATTGACCTGTTACTTAAGCTAGCACTGGAGGGTTCTGGATATGCCAGTGCCATGCTCAACAGCTAACTTACAGCATCTCATTGGATTGTCACAAGAGCCCGTGATGTCAGCGCCCGTGCCCCAGGTGGCAGCTGGAACGACAGCATCGCAGAGGCTGGGGGACTTGTCAGAGGTCACACACAGCCAGTGCTGCAGTGACAGGACCTAGAGTGAGGCCAGTGAGATGCCACAGCCCACACTCTTAACCTTTGGGCCTCTGGCAATAGAGAAGCTATACTGCATGGCTCCCAGAAACGTGTGGGAACCACCAAGCTTCAGAGAAGGTCAGGGGGAGGGGACCGCTTCCACCATACACGAGGGGGTCTGCACCCCAGAGACCTGGTAATAGGAAAGTAACCAAAAGGGCGGCAGCCTGAGACACTGAAGATGTCTTCGTCTAGCTTGCTTAGATGAACCAAGATTGCAATACATAACTCTCGATATTAATGGGAGTACTAAAGGGGAAGGTAGCAATTATTCTCAATTATTTAAGAAGAGAGTAAGAGCTGAGAAGGACTCTTCCGGGTGGTGATTTTAATCAGCTGTCCAAAAGCAAGAGGGAAAAACAGATGTAATGTTAAGTATATTCAGAAGGCCTTCAGAGCTAGGAGAGGTTAAATAATGACACACAAGCAACTTAACAGCTCAGAAATATTTTGGACAACATTTCATGCCCAGCAGAGAGTCAAGTGTCTTATAATTCATGTCAATTTCCAGCCGATGGGTTCAACACTGCTTCACTGGAGGCCTCCTGCTCAGCCTGAGATGCGGGAAGCAAGGGGAGTGGGCCAGTTCTGGTTGGTGAATCGGGAAAGCCAGAACCCAGCTGTGTCAAAGAACTCGTCTTTGTCACCAGGCATGGCTAATGCAAAGCCTTTGTAGAACCTCCTGCAAATGTTTGCAGTGTTGTCGGTATCCACTGTGTAGGTAGGGCCTGAGCATCTTCCCATGAACAATTATCGAACAAGTTAAGGTAATGAAGAGAACTGGGGAGGGTGGAATTGGTACCCTGATGCCACACAGCAATGTCTATATAGCTTGAGTTCATTTGTTCATCAAACACATTTTACTCGGCACCTACTATGCTCCAGGCACTGTGTGAGATGCTGAAAAGACAAAGACTCCACAGGCCTGGTCCTGCTCTCTAACTGATGGGGAAATGGGAGAGAGAGAACTGTGTATCAAGCAGCCAAGAGAGTACGAGAAAGGAACCTGGAGGAAGGACAGCTACCACTCTGAGTTGAGGGAAGGCTGCCTGCAGGAGGTGGGACCTGAAGGTCTGTGACCCGAGACCACCAAGAGGCCTCCCTGTGCTTCACACAGAAACACTCAGCGGGGGAGCAGAGCAGCAGAGACAGTTCCAGGTGTGGCCCCGGGTTGTTTTTTTATAAAATGGCTGATTTTTTTATTGGATATTAACTTGATATTATAAAAAGTCCTCCCGAGAAGGCCCCACACATTAAATACAGATACACACAGATGCATGTACACACATTCCAGGCCCGAGGTGTGCCACTGTCTCTCCCGGGATGATTTTTCTGGCAAGATGACTTTAGCAACTGCTCTCCTGGCAAATATCTTACAGGCTTTTACCATATTAAAGAGAAATACAAATATGCGATGTATAATGAGCCCGATTTCTCTCTCCTCCTTGTTTAATACATTAAGTACCATTTACACAGTGGTTGGCAGAGTGTCAGATCAGGAATGAGCTTGGGTTTCTGGCTTCCTTCAGTTGAAGCTCTGTGATCTCCCAACTTCCTCTCTGGAAAACTTTCATCTTCAGGGGATGGTGTCTGAGCTCCCCATGTCTCCGTTCCAAGCAGGTGAGCGGGGGTCTGGCACTGTCTTCTGGGTCGTCTTCCATATGAGGGTGTTTCTGGCAGAATCCCATATAGAAACGTGTAGTCATGTGTGACCTGCTGCGTTACCAGCTCCCAGACTTGGGTGTGGACTATGGGGCTTCTCAACCAAGGGGCAGACGCCCAGATGGATTAGCACAGTCTTACTCAATTCCTCATACAAGCTATGGGATCTTGGGCAGGATGCTCACAGCCTCCGAACCTGGTTTGCTCTAAGACATTTTAAATGGGGCTTGACAAGATTGCCTGATGAGAAATGAACACAGAGCCTCCGGGGTGTGTGACAGGCCGGGCACATGATTCTGCACACAGAAATGTAGGGTGGGAGAGTTCTGGATGGACCACCCATGTCAGGCTTGTCCACTACCCGGGCTTGGTGTCCCAGCATCCTTTAAGGACATGCTCCATCTCATTACCAGCCCATCCCTGGTATATAGAAGGGGAAACTGAGGCACACAGAGATCAAATAACTTGCTCAAGGCCACAGAGCAAGTGAAGCAGTAGGAACCTTCCTTTCTTTCCTTTTCTGCTTTTCATTTTTTACTCTCAGAGTTGACAAAATCCTGCTAATGAATAAATGCATAAATGAACGAATGCTTAGGTTTACCAGGGAACTTCATAGGCCTGCAGATTGATGGGACTGGGGTAGAGGAGTAGGGGGAGGCTGCAGCTCCTAGCTCTGAACATGGCCCCTGAGAGAGAGTAGGTGGTGTGAGGGGTGGATGGTTCAATAGAAGGAGAGGCAATCTCAGGGCCTGGTTTCACCCAACTTCCACACCGTGAGGTTGCAGAACTGCCTCATGGAGGCAACAGAAATGTCTATCAGCTGGGCAATGGCTTAAATAATCTTCTCACCCATTCCCCAGGGTGCTCTGTGCAGGTCTCCGTGTGTGAAAGGTGGGGGCTGGCGCTCTGCAGACCACCTGCCTAGGCCTACACATCAGCCTGGACAGGGCCAAGCGAGAGGGCCTTCGACAAGTCCCTTCACCTCTCTGTGCCCCCGTTTCCTCATTTGTGAGTGAGATAAGGAAAGAGAGCCATGAGGTCAGCAGAATAACTTCTTCCCTAAAGACAGTCACAGGCTGCTCCCCAGGACCTATGCACGTTACCTCACATGGCAGAGGGGACTTGGCAGAGGTGACTGAGTTAAGGGCCTTAGGTTGGCGAAACCATCCTGGGGTATGAGAGTGGCCCAATCCACTCATATTTCTTAAATGTGTGGGATATGACTTCGCTGTGTGGTCAGAGAAAGTTGTGACCACAGAATGGTCAGAAAGACTCAGCAATGAAGACAGAGGAAGGGGCCACGAGCCAAGGAATGCAGGAAGCCGCCAGAAGCTGGAGAAGGCCAGGAAGCAGACTCTCCTGGAGCCTCCAGGAGGCACACAGCCCTGCTGACACCCTGGCTTTACCCAGGGAGACCCCAGGCAGACCTCTGACCCACTGACCTAGAAGGTGACAAATACACACCGTTTGAGGCCACTAGGTTTCTGGTCATTTGTGCTGGCAGCAATAGGAAACTAATGTAAGATGCACAGAGGAAAACAGGTGCACAGAAGGAAAGGGTGTCCCTGAGCTGAGCCTGCTGCCCCACCTGGAGAGAACTCAGGCTCTGGCTGGCCCCGTAAGCATTTCCCTCCTGCAGAAAGCAACTATGCCTCCCCGCTTCTGCTCCTACAGAGCACAGGGGACCCTCCAGGAGAACTGATTCCCTTGCCTTTCTCCTTGCAAGACCTTGAACTTCAAATCATCTCTGTAGAACTGATTCCCTTGTCTTTCTTCCTACAAGTCTACGAACTTCAAATCATCTCTGTAACCTCTATCCCCAGCACCGTGCCCATGAACGCTGGACATGTTTTCCAAGTGGAAAAGTCAGTCAGCTTTAGCATTTTTCTGGATGCCACTGGTTCTCACTGCCATCTGTGCGCACCCTCTACTGCTGAGGTCCGGCCTCCCCCGGGGCTGCATTTAAATCGGTGATTCCCAGGGAGCGGCAAAGGCGCTCTCCATGGCTCAGTGAGTGCCCGTCAGTTCCTCGCCACACACTAGTGCATGAGTTTTTAATGAGAGTTTAATGCATAATTTCTCCAACAAGCTGCGTTACCTGTGGCCCAGGGTGCGAAGTGATCTCCTTGCCTTAATGCCAGATGAACTTTGGGAGACCGGTGTCATTAGCCTAAGAAGGAATGACAGTCTCTCGATCCTCATTTGCTCCAGAGCAATAATGTACGAGTTTAGTAGCATCATTGAAAATGAGGCTTTTGAAGAGCTCGCAGTCAAGAGAAACCAAAATGGCGGCATAAGTAAACACCTAAACTGCTGCCTCGCACAACAATTTCAAAACTACAACTAAAAGACAAAACGGACACATTCCAGAACCACAGGAAGGCTGGCTGAGTGGAAATTCTACAACTAGAAGGAAAGAGAAAAGCACACTGAGACTCAGAGGAGCTGCAGGAGGAGAAGTACTGAGACACATGCGTGGAGAGGACTGGCAACTGAGTGCGCGGCTGGTTTTCTCAAGCGGGAGAGAGACAAAAGCTCCCAACTGCGCTGAACTCCAGTTCTGGGTGAGACTCTGGGGACCCAGACTCATTCGGGGAGAAACTGGACTGTCTGGCAGTGGGCGGAACTCGAGGGCGGCTTTCTCTCAGAGGTGCTTGCAGCGATTACCATGGGACACTGAGACACAGGGGCCTATTAGGGCAGGGCTGATGGGAAACCAATGCTGTCTGCTCCGCCCTGAGACTCCGCCCCATCCAAGCTGAGCTCTACAGAGGCTTTTGCAAGTCTTGTCTCATAAGGGTGTCTCCAGCACAGAAGTTCTCCCAGCATAGACACAGCTGATCCTCACAGCCAATTGGCCTGGAGATCAAGTCCTCCCAGTGATACCAACAACAATCAAGGCTTAACTACAACAAGACTGTGCACACAGCCCACAAAAGGGTGCACCAAGAGTGTCCACCTCAGGTAACTGGGAAGGCTGAGCCACTGGGCCCTATAGGACACCTAGCACACAAAGCCACTCTATCAACTCAGGGAAGCAGCCAAAATGTGGAGACAAAGAAACAGATCACAAATGAAAGAAATGAAGGAAAGCAAACGACTGGATATAGAGTTCAAAACCACGGTTATAAGGTTTTTCAAGAATTTTCTAGGAAAGGCCGATAAATTTAGCGAGACCCTGGAGGATATGAAAAAGGACCAACTAGAAATTAAACATACACTGACTGAAATAAAAAATGTTATAAGGAGATCTAACAGCAGACTAGAGGATCACAAGAATCAAGTCAAAGATTTGAAATACAAAGAAGGAAAAAACACCCAACCGGAAAAGCAAAAAAAAAAAAAAAGAATCCAAAAATATGAAGATAGTGTAAGGAGCCTCTGGGACAACTTCAAGCGTACCAACATCAGAATTATGGGGGTGCCAGAAGAAGAGAGAGAGCAAGATACTGAAAACCTATTTGAAGAAATAATGACCGAAAACTTCCCCCACCTGGTGAAAGAAATAGACTTACAAGTCCAGGAAGTGCACAGAACCCCAAACAAAAGGAATCCAAAGAGGACCACACCAAGACACATCATAATTAAAATGCCAAGAGCAAAAGACAAAGAGAGAATATTAAAAGCAGCAAGAGAAAAACAGTTAATTACCTACAAGGGAGCACCCATACGACTGTCAGCTGATTTCTCAACAGAAACTTTGCAGGCCAGACGGGAGTGGCAAGAAATATTCAAAGTGATGAATAGCAAGAACCTACAATCAAGATTACTCTACCCAGCAAAGCTATCATTCAGAATTGAAGGGCAGATAAAGAGCTTCACAGATAAGAAAAAGCTAAAGGAGTTCATCACCACCAAACCAGTATTATATGAAATGCTGAAAGGTATTCTTTAAGAAGAGGAAGAAGAAGGAAAAGGTAAAGAGAAAAATTATGAACAACAAATACATATCTATCAACAAGTGAATCTAAAAATCAAGTGAATAAAAAAATCTGATGAACAGAATAAACTGGTGAATATAATAGAATCAGGGGCATAGAAAGGGAGTGGACTGACATTTCTCGGGGGGAAAGGGGTGTGGGGGGTGTGGGAAGAGACTGGACAAAAATCGTACACCTATGGATGAGGACAGTGGCGGGGGTGGGGGGTAAGGGCAGAGGGTGGGGTGGGAACCGGGTGGAGGGGAGCTATGGGGGAAAAAAGAGGAACAGCTGTAATAACCTGAACAATAAATATTTATTAAATTAAAAAATAATAATAAAAAAAAGAGCTTGCAGTCAAAAAAAAGAAAAAGAAAAAGAAAAGGAGGTTTTTACTTAAGCCCCATGCTGGCAATGTCCATTTGGACAGGCAACCGGCCAGGCAACTCCTAGAGAGCCCTCTCTCCTGTCTCCAGAGGCTCGCGGCCACCTGCCCATTCTGCAAAAAGTGTTCACTCAACACTGGAATGAGAACAACTCCCAAGTCACCTGGAAATTATTCTGCTCACTTTTGGAATTTAGATATTATTGAATTTGTGCTGAGAACTCAGTGAATGGAAGAAGGAAATAAAAGGGAAACTTTTCCACTTGATTTCTGTTCATTTATTCGATCATTCAGGCCATGAGCATCCAGGGACTGTTCTAGAGCTGGGGAGAGGGCAGTGAACAGACACAGACAGGCCCCGCTTTGTGAACTTCTGTTCCAGTGCAGAGGCAGACAACACTCAAGCACACAATAAACGTCTCAATTCATTGGATGCGCTAGGAGAAAAATAAAAACGAGTGGGCCAGAGAATGACTGAAGGGGCGGAGCTGGAGGAGCTGTCCCTGCAGAGATGGGGAAAGCCATTCCTAGCAGAGGGAATAGCATGGAAGTGTTAGGTCAGTGTGGCTGGTGTGGAGGGAGAGGATTGGGGCATGAGATAAGGTGGGAGGGTGTGGAGGGCAGTCAGGGACACCTCGCAGGCTGCAGTAGAGTTGTGGATTTAACTGCCACGGCGCCACTGGAGGGTTTAATCAATAGTGACGCAACTTGATTTATGTATGCAGACAGCACTGTGGCTACAGTGCAGGAAGCAGACTGCTGGTCAGGCAGGAGTGGAAAAGGGCAGAGATGACAGTGGCTTGGATAGGACATCTAAGCATGGAAGGAGGGAAGCAGAGACCACAGCACTTGGATTTGTGGAGCTCTACTCTCTCATCATCTCAATCCTGCTCGGTAATGTGGCTCAAGAGAAGTGCCCCGCCCAGGGTGGAGGTCAGGTCATGAGAGCTGATGGTGAAGATGCTGGTTCTCCTTCTCCGACAGGGTAGGAGTGGACTCCTCTGCCCCTTGGCATTGGGCATGGCCCTGTAGCTTGCTTTGACCAATGACATAAGAGTGGAATTGGCATGTCATTTCCAGACAGAGCCTGAAGAACCAGTATCTGATCGGCCTGTGGCCCCTGCTCCTGCTCAGCACACAGACAGGAGCCTCCAGCAGCCCGGGCCTCCGACACCATGAGTGGAGCTCCCAGCTAACCACGGCGGACACGAAGTGTGAGCCTGAGTAATTTGTTAAGTCAGCCTAACCAAGCCTATCCTGGCTGAGATAAGCCCTATGTCTGTGATATTTAAACATTAATGAGTAACTTTTAAAATATGGATATTTTTTATTTTGAGAGGAAGGGAGAGATAGAAACATCAATGATGAGAGAGAATTATTGATTGGCTGCCTTCTGCATGCCCCTTACTGGGGATTAAGCCCGCAACCCCGGGCAGTGCTCTGACTGGGAATGGACCTGTGACCTCCTGCTTCATAGGGTGATGCTCAACCACTGAACCACATCAGCTGAGCAATGAGTAACTTTAATATACGACTACTGTGGCTTGACTCAGCTACAAAGGAATAAACTTCATCAAGTGGTGGAGGATATTCAGGTAACTATTCTAACAAGATTTGGGCGTGATGTGGTATGTGAGGGCATGGCCATTTCTAGCGAGTGCTCTGGGCATCAGAGCATTTACAAGTAAACACATGCATGGCCTAGCAAGGCAAAAAGCAATGCTTTGGTAAAGACAGGCCCTGAATCCACAAACTATGCAACATGCTAATGTGATCAAAAAGTTCAAACGAGTTGAGATCACATTTTATTTCCGTAATTGGCATCACTGGGGAAATATCTAGAAATTCAGGCTAGAAAGATACTCATCTGATGAATTTAAAAAGGCTAACCTACATTTAATATGTCCTTGGGTACTGTCCAGGCCTGTGGATTCTGGAGTGACTCATTGAATGGGTCCAAGGTTTAGAGTAACAAGGGATCTATAACTCAGTCCCCAAAGATATCATGTGGACATGCCTTAATGGTCCAAGCGCAAGTGCATCACTCTTGAAGTTACTCAATCAAAGGGAAGATTCTGACCTGGTAGGTTTTCCTGGTCCAATTTAGAATAGAAGCGCTTCAGAAAACCTGCCCTCAGGGTATCAAAGCAGGTATCCCAAGCTATTGGGCCCGCTGGGGCAGCACAAGCTTGATCTCTTAGCAGAGTTCAGGCAGCCTCCACTGGGCGCTGAAGTCCTGCATTCTGACTCAGTCTGCACTTGGGAATCAGCTGGACCCTCAGACCTGTGCTGGGCAGCAGCCAATGTGTACTTAAAGGAAGCGGGTATGTCGTAATGAATGCTGGGGAAGAGCATCAAAGCACAATCATGGCACGACCAGCCAATTACAGGCTAAGGGGCTGCACAGGCTGCTGCAGGCGGCAGAGGCCCCAGAGCTGTCAGGTTCCTGGGCAGCTGAGGAAACTGGCAACCCCCCCTCCCCCCGATACCAGGAGCAGGACCACAGACCTCGTCGAGAACCTGCTGCAGCCTTAGTACCACCCGTCCTCACTGGCCAGCCCAGCAAGATGGTGCCTCTCCTTCCCAACCTCATTTATTAGTGAACAGAGCTGCACTGAAGGGAGGGGAAGGTTGGGGGAGGCGCTGCCCTAGTGGCACTGATTTCACAGGAAGAAATCCACAGCTCCTCAAAGTCAGTCTTTGTCCTTGAGAATCTGAAGTGAGGATGAGGATGACCCACCTCAGGGGACACCTACTCGCAGACCCCGTTTCTGGCCCAGGACAGCAGACTGCTTCAGGCTCGTCCAAAATTCCTTAATTTCAGCCAGGCTGCAGCCCACTAAACCTGAGGCAGGCCCCCAGGGTCCTTAGGATTGGTGGGGTTCTTGGTAGGTTTGCTTTGCCTAACTATGGGCTTGAGGAGCTACAAGGTGGGGAGGGAGTCACTTCAGGAAAGCATTCAGCAATGTGTGCCCCCAACGAGGGCCCCCTCCTAACCCCAGAACCTGTGAGAACTTTAACCTAGGAAGCAAAAGGGACTTTGCAGGTGTGATGAAGTTCAGGATCTTGAGACAGGAGTTGACCATGATTCTCTGGGTGATCCACAGGGTCCTCAAAAGAGGACGAGGGCCAGAGTCTGAGAAGGGGACGTGACCATGCTGGCAGAGGCCGAGGCAGAGGCCCGCCATGTGACTGCAGCTGTGGCAACACAGGAGGCCCGCAGCTAAGGAATGTAGGGGCCTCCGGAAGTTAAAAATGGCAAGAACAGATTCTCCCCGGAGCCTCTGGAAGGAAGGCAGCCCCGCCGACACCTTGATTTGAGCCGCGTGAGACCAATTTTGGGCCTCTGACCGCCAGAACTTTGAGATAATAAATCTGTGTTGTTTTGGACCATACCTGTGTGGCCATGTGTGACAGCAGCCACAGGAAGTGACCACACAATGCAGGACATTTTCACCATGTGAGTGGCCCAGGGCAGCCTGGGACTGATTTCCCTCAGCAAGCTGCAGACAGGCCAGCCCTGAAGGAGGGTCATGGGAGGGCTGCTTCAGGGCAATGCTTTCTGCAAGTGAGAATGTCTTATAATGATAATAGGATGGTTAGGCAGGGTTTTGTTTTATGACATTTTAAGACATTCTGGATGGGTCCCAAGATTTGTATGAGCCTACGAGTCATTAGATTAAATCAGTATATAATTCCCTCCCCTCTTTTCATAAGAATTATTGTACTCCTTGCTATGAAGAAGTGTGGAATTTTTAAGTCTTCCATTTTTATGGGCTCAACTCCACTTTTCTTCAACAGAAAAAAAAATGGAATGACAGATTAATTTTGGGCTTGAGATAAACTGCTCTATAACTTTTTAAATTAAGATATAACAGGTCCTATGTGATCAGATTTCTTATCTAGTTTAAACAACAAAATCTATGAATATGTAAACATGACAGTCGGTAACAGCTTTCCCTATGGAACTTCCAAGTGTTGAGAGTGGGTTATGGAAACTCTTGCTCTGGTTTTCTAAGATAAAGTTGAAAGGAACTCCAGAGAAATGCACATTAAAACCAAAATAAGATATCACCTCAGACCTGTCAGAATGGCTGTCATCAATAAATCAACAAACAAGTGTTGGAGAAGACGTAGAGAAAGGGAACCCTTGTGCACTGTTGGTGGGATTGTAAACTGGTACAGCCACTATAGAAAACAGGATGGTGGTTGTAACACAGAAAGGCACAGATGAAACCTATATGTTCATGTTGACCAAGGGTCACCTCAATCAATTTAATAAATACTATTTTTTAAAAAAGAAAACAGTATGGAGATTCCTCAAAAAATTAGAGATAGAACTACCATATGACCCAGCAATCCCACATCTGGGTATTTATCTGAAGTAAGCCAAAAGACTAATTCAAAAAGATATATGCACCCCTATATTCATTGCAGCATTATTTACAATAGTCAAGATATGAAAGTGACCTAAGTGTCCATGGTACCTCCAATTCCCAAGCTCATTTATTTGTAAACAGAGCTTCACTGAAGGGAGGGGAATGGATAAAGAAAATGTGGTACATATATACAATTCTACTATTCAGATATAAATAAGAACGAAACCTTGCCATTTGTGACAACATGGATAGACCTAGAGGGTATTATGCTAAGTGAAATAAGTCAGACAGAGAAAGATAAACACCATATACTTTTACTTATACGTGTAATTAAAATAAATGACACACAAAACAGAAACAAACTCAGAGAACAGACTGATGCTTGCATGAGAAGGGGTTAGGGGGATGAGGTTAAGATGTACAAATTGGCAGTTACAAAACAGTCATAGGGATGCAAAGTACAGCGTAGGGATATAGTTAATAATGTTGCAATAACCATGTATGGGGCCAGGTGAGTACTAGACTTATCAGGGCGATCACTTTGTAAGTTATAAGGCAAATGTCTAACCACGATGCTATATACCTGAAAGTAATATAATATTGAGTATCAACTGTAAGTAAAAAAAAAAAAATTAATTCCAAAAAAAAGGGGTGGGGGGAAGAAAGGAAATCCTAGCAAGCCACTTCTTCAAGAGAGAAACTAGGAAATCGGTCGCATGTGGAATCTGCCACACGGCTTGGTCAGGACAAGACGGCTCGTGGTTCTCACACATCCTCAAGGACCAGCCCCACCCAGATGTCTGGGTCTCAGCTCAAAGCTCATATTTCTGTAGGTCTGGGTGGAGCCTGACAATCTGTATTTCTAACTAGCTCCCAGGTGATGCTGTCCCTACTTTGAGAACCATGGTAGTGGAGGAACCCCTCTTACACAGGGCCCAATTTCTCACAGGTCCTGAGAAGGGTCATGACCTTACCTCGTCTGAGTGAACTATCCTGCCAAGCTAATGAATACACTGCGATTGCCGAAGCATCTCCATCGCCTACTTGACTCCCAGGCTTGGCTGCATGTTGGAATTACAGAGAGAGCTTTTAAACCCCTCGGGACCCAGACCTCCCTCCAGATGAATTAAATCAGAATGGGGCTGGGGGATAAGTGAATATCAGTCCTTTAAAAAAATCTTTTTTTTTTTTTTTAAATTGACATTTAGAGAGAGGAAAGGAGAGAGAGAAAAACATCAATGTGAGAGAAACATTGATTGGCGACCTTCTGCATACATCCTGACCAGGAATCGACCCCACCCCCTCACCCCACCCCCTGTGCAGGAGACAATGCTCCAACCAACTGAGCCACCCAGTAGTTTTTAAAACTCCCCAAGTGATCCAAAGTGCAGCCAAGATGGGGAACTGCCACTCTAAGCAACGGACCAGAACAGACATTCATCAGGGCCTTACGCTAAGCCCGGGCCTGTCCTCTGAAGTGCTGGGCTCTTGCCTCCTGCACTGGGACACATGATCGGTGCTCAATAAACACTTGCTGAATGAATGAAAACTAATCAAACAGCAAACCTAAAGAGGCCAGCACCTCCCTTCTCCAGGGTACCTGGGTGAGACACAAATCATGTCCTTATAAATGGTTAAGCCTCACGAGGGCAGTGGCCCTAGGATAAAAGAAGCTCTTTTGAGAAGGCTCTGCTTGGGAAATAACACCACACTCATAAGTCCAAATACATATCATAACTACCATGGACAAGAACTAGGAAACATTTTCTTAGTCCAGCATAGGGGTAGACAAACTATGACCCACAGGCCAAATCCAGCTGCCACCCATTCTTATAAATAAAGTTTTATTGGCACACAGACACACCCAGTTGTGTCCACACTGTGGCTGCTTTCACACTACAAGGGCAGAGTTGAGTATTTTCAGCTGAAATGGTGTGGTTTGCAAAGCCAGAAATATTTACTCTCTGATCCTTTAGAGAACAAGTTTGCCAACCCGGTCCCTAGAGATATAAGAGGATGTGATTGTCTTTAGGTGGTGAAGTTATGGGTGACCACTTTCTTTTTTTATTTCTTCTTATATTAGCCAGCTTTGGAGTTGTGTGCTTATAGGAGCATGTGAGATAGGGTATGTGGTGAAACGGCTATAACCAATAAGGCTTCCAGGGATTATCAAGCAGACAGTAACCCTAACCCCCAAAGGGTTTATGGCTTAAAACCAGCGGAAGACCTGCTCGATCCAACACGGAGACTAATTTCACCTTGAGGTGACCCCTAGCCTCACTATACACTCACTGTAATGTGTTAGCATCCTAAACGACACACCCTGTGCACATGATCAGAAGGGAAAGCCCATGTGATGACCCAAAATGGCTGATGGGTTCTTCCAAGAAATCTCCACCCCTTTTCCAGAAAAATCCTGAATATTCCTCCCCTTTATTGAATGCCCTAGCCCTCGATTCAGCGAGCCCCAATAAAAGAAGTAAACCCCACTAGGGGGGCTGCTCTGCCTGTGGAGCAGCCACTCTGTGTCACTGCTTCACTAACACTCACTTTCCCTTTCCCTCTCTTGAATTCCTCCCTGCATGAAGCCAAGAGCCCACAGTGGGTCACACACTTTCAGGTCCCCAGGCCCCGGAACCCCGGCAACACATGTGTGTTTAAATCATAAACTGAAGGAAAAGAAAGTATGCCTCAATGTGGGCACCGGTGCCAAGCCACCTGGCTCTGCAAGGGACGGTACCTTGTTTCCAATGGCCTTTTTGGGTGGGAAGTTGTAGGCTCTCACTTGCGGGTATTTGCTCTGTAACTTGTGGTGCAGACTCCGGAACTCCGTGTACCGCCGATAGACATTCCACTCATCATCTTTTATCCGGATGTAGACCTGGCAAGAGAAGGAAAGAAAAACATGGAGACTTTTCTTAAAAGTTCATTGCAAAGGGTGGGCGTTGGGCAGTGCTCACCTACATCTGTGCAGGGGCCACATCTGTCTCCCGGGCCAGTGCTGCCCAGTGCTGGCACAGAGCAGGGACTCAGTACTACTTAGTGAACACGTGGGGATATGAAAGATGAATCAGGCAGGTTATGGGAACAACACACTATATATCGTTCCCCCAATTAATCTCAGCGATGCATTAGTAGTATTTCTGTCACATGCATACTGCAGCAGTGACAAGTTACTGGGAGAGTCTATTCCTCCTCTCTGGCTATGGGTGTCCTCATCCGTACACGGAGCTGACTAACAGCACCTCCTCCCGAGGCTGCGTGCACGGCATTCAGGTACAGAAACAACACAGCTGTGCCTGGGACCACGCAGACCACCAATCAATTTGGGGAAGGAGGGAGGGGCAGAGATAAGCCCAACTGGATGGAAGGTCATGTTCAGATGGGTAAACACAACAGGGACACAAAACATCATTATTTTAATCAAGCTGTAACTCCCAAGAGAACACTATGGGGGGACAAATTGTGAGGGCTGTCTCATCAGCTTTTTACAGGCCTAACACCCTCCAGGGAACCACAGCAACGACCCTGCGAGGGCAAACAGAAGTGGGAGAGGGATCCGTGCATTTAAAAAATTAAACGAGTTAAAGAGAGCCCGGAGAGTCAAGTCTGGATGATAAATAGCTAATGTAATTTGCAATCAGCAAATGTCAATATACATCTTAAGACCTCTTTAACCATAAAAACAGGCATCTCAATGTGATGATAAATTCTGCCTCCACATGAAAACCACCAGCATCCTCGATGCTGACATCATGCACTTGCAGTTTGGTTAGGCGACTATCAGGGTCTCTCACAATATTTGAACAAGACAGAGAAAGGAGGACTTAAACCAAAGAATTGCAAATAATGAATAGAAGTTTCCAGTGGAATTAGATGGAGAAACAGAGGCCTATCGAGTTTAGGAGAAGCCTCCAAGCTAAGCAAGACATCAAATACACTGGATGACAGATATCAAGTGACCTTCATCTGGCCTGAAGGATGAGTCTAATCCAATGTGATGAAATTCACAAAGTTCAATGTCAGGACCTGCCATAAAATTAAAAAAACTAACATCGTAAGTATAAGGTGGGGGAGAGAGCGCCCAGCAGCAGCCTGAGGGACAAAGACTTACAGGTCTCAGTAAATTCAAACTAAGTAAATAATGTGGGAGAGCCATTAAAAAGGCCACGCTGGTTTGGCTCAGTGGATAGAGCGTCGGCCTGCAGACTGAAGTCCTGGGTTCGATTCCAGTCAAAGGGCACATGCCCAGGTTGCCGGCTCGATCCCCAGTAGGGGACATGCAGGAGGCAGCTGATCAGTGATTCTCTCATCACTGATGTTTCTATCTCTCTCTCCCTCTCCCTTCCTCTCTGAAATTAATAAAAATGTATTATATATAAAAAAAAAAAAGACCATGTAGCTCTGGCTGGTAGCCCAGTGGTTAGGGCATTGGCCCACGGACAGAAGGGTCATGGGTTTGATTCCTGGTCAAGGGCACACACCTGGGTAGCAGGTCCAATCCCTGGCTCTGGTCAGGGTGCATACTGGAGGCAACCAGTCGATGTCTTTCTCTCACATAGATGTTTCTCTCTCTCCCCCACCCTCCTCCTTCCTTACCACTCTCTCTCTAAAGATCAACGGAAAAAGTACCTTCAGGTAAGGATTAAAACAAACAAACAAAACACCATGCAATCTTCAGACCTCATTAAAAGGTAAATGGCAATGTCTAGAATAAAGGAGTTAAAAGTCTATCCTAAATCTACCAGAGCAACTTGGTCAGGTTTTGGATGCCACCTGCTAAAAGATGACCTGAAATACATCCAGGAAGGCCCAGGACCACCTGCTACTCAAAGTGTAGTCTGTGGACCAGTAGCAGCAGCATCACATTAGAAGATGTTAGAAACCCAGCCTCTCAGGCTCCACCCAGAGCACTGACTCAGGATCTGCATTTTAATAAGAACCCCAAGTGGTTCATGCACACTTCAAAGCTTGAGAAGCACTAGGCCTTATGAGATGATTTACAACCAAGTTATCGGAAGAAAGAGAAACGACATTGGAGGATGATAACCTGAGCCTCAGGATGGAGGAGGTGGAGATCTCCAAACACCTCGAATGAAGAAGAGGAAAGACCAAGATGCCTGTTCCAGTGATTCCGGAAGCAGACTTCCAGCACGTAGAAAGTAGAGGAAGACATATTTCAGTAGAGAAGAACTTCCTAGCAGCAAAAGCTGCCCAAAGAGGAAAAGGTATGTCTCAAAGGGTTTCTTGGCCCTGGGTGTCCAACCAGTGCTATGATGACTGATAGGACTGTGATCACAATTACGCAAGTATTTGATTTATAACAGTGACGTACACATTAGACCCCCAAAAGCATCTGGAAGGGCCTGGCTAGGTATGGAGAGCTGGGCTTCAGGCTCACAATCTCCATAGACTGAGTCAGTGAGCAAATAAGCCTGGCAGAGCTCAGGGGACTTGGCATATTTGGGGCATTCTTTGAATCCTTCTGAGTGATAGCAAGTGCTCGCTGCCCACCCAGTATCCATTTCCCCCCAATATTTCTTGGGATAGCAATGTATTCAGAAAAACACACACAAAAAACACCTACATTTTCCTGTCTCCTTCACAGGTAAGAGTGGCTAATGAGATATAAACAAAAAGTACTGTTTGAGGATTCTAAGTTCTTAAGGAAATCTGACTCAGCCAACAAGTGCCTTATTTTTTGTTGTTTGTTTTATTCTTCTCTCTGTCTTTTGCCTTCCTTCTCAAACACAGATGTGATGACGGGAGCTCCAGAGGCCATTTGATGATCGTGAGGAAGTCATGAGAAGGGAAGCCAAAAGACAGAAAAACCTTGGGCCTCTGATGACATTTTGGATTCACTACACCAATTATTAGACTATCGTCTCAAAAATGTTTTAACAAAACAAATATTTATTTCTAGTTTGTTAAGGGCCTTTGCACTAGTGGCTGGATACAATTCTAGTCTGATATATCTTGAATGACTATATCTGCTAGCATATTCTTATACAACTCCAAAAATCTCCACCCCCGCCCCCCCCCCGCCCCGCAGAGGGGCAAGTTCAATCACTTGTCTGATCACTATGCACAAGACTAATTATCTAGATCAGGAGAGGCAACCTATAACCTATGGGCCAAATCCCGCCCCACCCATTTGCTTACTGATTGCTTATAGCTGCTTCTGCAATACCATGACAGAACCAAGTGGTAACAACAAAGACCTTATCTCCTAGAAAGCTGAAAATATTTAGTTTTTGGCTCTTTATAAAACAAAACAAAACAAAACAAAAAACTTTGCTGACCGCTGATCTTGATATTAGGAAAGTCCTTACTATTGTTATTTTTTTCACGAACATATCCAAGATGGAGTGTGGAGAAGGGCAGTGTTTTCAAATAGCCCCAGTCCCTGTATTAACCATCTGCGACCCAGGAATCCAGTGTCCCAAAGCTTCCCTGATTCGAAGGAGTAGGTGTTGTGGTCTGAATGTTTGTGCCCATCCACCCCTGACACCAAATTCCTATACTGAAACCCTAACACCCAATGTGAGGATATTAGGAGATGGGGCCTCCGGGGGGTGATTAGGTCATGAGGGTGGAGCCCTCATGACTGGGATTAGTGCCCTTATAAATAAGACTCCGAGAGCTCCCTCACCACTTCTGCCACGTGAGGACAAGTGAGAAGATGGCTATGCATGAACCAGGAAAAACAGATTTTCACCAGATGCCAAATCTGTAGCACCTTCATCTTGGACTTCCCAGCCTCCAGATCTGTGAGAAATAAATGTCTGTTGTTTAAGCCACCCCATCTACAGCAGTTTGTTATAGCAGTCCAAGTAGACTAAGATGATGGGCATTTGGGGAACCCCTCACAAAAAGCACAGGTAGGTGTCAGACAGACAGGTATTCCTTCCCTCTGACTATGTGTACATGGAGCTGACTACCAGTACCTCCTCCCAAGGTGGCATGGACGGTATTCAGGTACAGAAGCACACAGACCACCACACGCAGGAGTTGGAACTTAATTTGGAGAAGGAGGGAGGGGCAGAGATCAGCCCGACTGGATAGAAGGTCATGTTCAGATGGGTTCACACAACAGGGACATAAAACATTGTTATTTTAATCAAGCTGTAACTCCCAAGAGAACATTCTGGGGGGACAAAATGTGAGGGCTGTCTCATCAGCTTTTTACAGGCCTAACACCCTCCAGGGACACACAGCAACTACCCTGCGAGGGCAAACAGAAGCAGGAGAGGGATCAGTGCATTTTTAGAAATTACATGAGTTAAGAACAGCCCAGAGAATAAAATCTCCAATGATAAATGGCTGTTGCAACCTGCAACCGGGGAATGTCAACACACACCTTACTTAAAAACCCCTAATAGTGATATAAGCCAGCATCTCCAATGTGATGCATTCTTCTACATTTCTCATGGCACAGTCAAGAGCCAGCGCTTCCCTCTGGGGATGCCTGAGCCCCTCCTGCTCTTCAGTGGTCCCCCTTGGCCTTCCATGTGGGCACCTCCTCTTCTGCCCACCCTGTAAAGGGGAGGTCTTACCCGGGTCCTCCCTCCTACACAAATATCCATGGCTCGAGGGCTCTTACGTCATCATAGCCATCTTACTTCCAGCTCCGTCCCTTGCTGTGGCACCCAGGAGAGTGCCCATTTTCCTTAAAATCCTTTAATTTCTTAAATTCTTAAAATTTTCCTGCCTTTCTATAAAACATTCAGATCAGACCAACTGTCCTGTCCTAGAAACAGCACTTTTGGCCTCCCCACTTTCTCTGTGTTGTTGCTCCTGTTGTGGGTGACAGTAGCCATTCAAGAACTCAGAATGGAAGGACGTCGGGTTAGAAAGGAGCTCAGAAACCATTAGTCAGCCCTTCCTTTTACAAGCCATGGATTGGTGTGCCCAATACCCCCTCCCCGTCCCATATTGTCCACTTGGAGAATAAAGGACTTGAACCAGGTCTGCGCTTTCTATGACAGCACGCTGCTGCAGTAACCACGGCTCCGGAAGCCAGCAATGCCCTGCAAGATCCCGGAGGCCCCGCTGCCCCTTTCCCGGGCAGATCTCTTATCCTCAGGACGGTCTTCAGTCGTGCTTCTCACTTACGCCTCTCCCTCCTAACCTACCGCCATTAAGATGGCCCAAAATTACCTGACCGCTCCACCCTCAACTGCAATGCTTTTAGCATCCAAAATTGCAGAATGTTCTATGCAAATTAAGTTTTCCTTTTAAATTATACTAAACCCAACTGTGTACTTACTTCACTAAAAAATTGAAAGAATTTATGCACCAAATTGTTAGTGTTCTCTCCCTTCCATCCTTCTTTCCTCCCTCCCTTCCTTTCTTCCTTCCTATCCGCCCCCCCCCATACACTCTCTCTCTCTCTGGCTCTCCCATCCAAATTAAATTTGATGGGCCCAATTCCTTCTACTCGAGCCACAGAGATAATAATTCCTTGGAGCAATATAAAGAGTTGACCTCTTGCAAAACCAAGTTCTCTTTTAAAACAAGCAATAAAAAGCCACTTCAAGTCAATCTTCTTGACTCAGCAAAAGAAAAAGAAAATAGGTAATATCTCTAATCAGGAATTGGGACAAACCATCCCTTTTCTGTTTTAAGAGGAAGTTCCAATCTTGAGGTTTCTTTTCCACTGGGAAGAATTGCCCCAGTAATGCCTATAAAGCACTCAGGTAAGGACAGGTCAGCAGGGAGAAATAGCAAGACCTTAGTCCATTGATGAATCGAATCCAGAACAAACTCTATGTAGACAGGGCCTCTGGGAAATGCTTTCTTAAAAGATTAAGAACATCTACCAGAGCGTTCCCATCAGCCCTCATGCTCCTCGCCTGCTCTGCTGAGCACTCTATTCCTGGTTTCTTTAATCTGTTTTTGAACTAAACCTAAATGGACTCAAACAGTGTGCTCCTTCGTGTCTGGTTTCTTTTGCTTTATACTGTGTTTGTGAGGTGTCTGCATGATGTTGTGCAGAGCATTCACCTGTCCTTGTTCACTGCTGCATAGTGTTCCACTTACAAAAATTAGCCACAATTTATTTAGCCATTTTGCTGGGATAGGGAGTCAGGCTGTTTCCAGTTGGGACTATTATGGGTAAGGCAGCTATGAGTATTCATGAGCACGGCTTTTGTATTAATTTCTTTGGGGATCATAGATTGTAATGTGAAAGTAAAAATCACAAAGCTACTAGAAGAAAACACATCTTAATGACCTTGGGGTGGGCAAGGATTCTTATATAGAGTATAAAAGGGCACCAAGAGCCTTCTGGGCAGTAGTTACACGGGTATATACAAAAGTAAAAATTAACTGAACCAAAAACTTAAAGAGTTATGCACCTGATATTTATATGAAAGCTAGATTTAAAAGCAAAAGTAAAAAAAAAAAGCACCATGCCTTCACTATCCTCAGGAGAGTGAGCTTTTATCCTAACCTATGGACCTGGGATGTCTAAAGTGGACTGTAGTGAGTGAGCATCCACCTGGACATGACACACAGTCAGATGTCAGCATTCAGAGGGGTCCAGAGACTGGACTCTGGCCTCAGCAGACCTGCCTTCAAATCCAGCTCCACCTCTTGCTAGCTAGGTGATCTGGGTTATTTCCCCCCTTTAAGCCACAATTCTCCACTTGGAAAATAAGGACAGTCCTGGCAGCTGCTTTGTAAGGGCGGGAGGAGAACTGTGTGATTCTGTGCAGGACAACATCCCTTTTTGTGTGTTGTTGTTGTTAATCCTCACCAGAGGATATATTTTCCATTGATTTTTTTTTTTTTTTTTAAGGGAGAGAGTGAAAGGGAGGGGGAGAAATAGAGGGAGAGAAACAGCAATGTGAGAAAATGGTTGCCTCCCACTCGAGCCCCAACTGGGGCCGGGGATTGAGCCTATAACCAAGGTATGTGCCCTTGACCAGAATCAAACTCAAGACCCTTCAGTCCACAGGCTGACGTTCTAACCACTGAGTAACCGGTATGGTGCAAGACAACATTCGTTTTGTTGTTGTTGTTAATACATTTTTATTCATTTCAGAGAGGAAGGGGGAGAGAGAGAGTGATAGAAACATCAATGATGAGGCAGAATCATTGCTAGGCAGCATCCTGCATGCCTCCCACTGGGGATTGAGCCTGCAACCTAGGCATGTGCCCTGACTTGGAATCGAACCATGACCTCCTGGTGCATAGGTCGATGCTCAACCACTGAGTCATACTGGCTGGGCAGGACAACATTCTTTACATCTGTTACCACATCTAATCATCAAATGTTGCATGTTCCTGAGTACAATCTACCTCTGAAACACACACACACACACACCTACCTATATAAATCTATGTATTTACCAATCAATCAAGACTGGGAGACAGGAGGAAAAGGAGAAAAAGTGAGAGAAACAGGGAGAGGGAGAATGATCATTTAAAAGCTATTTTAAAGTTGATTTAAGACCCGGATCTGTTCTCAGGGTCTGCCCAGCACAGGCATAGCTTTCTAAGCCAGCAATATGCTGGCTCTTAGGCACACCTGAGGCCTACCATGCGAGAGGCAGAATGGCCTAGTGCAAGGGCTATGTAGGGAAACAGCCTGGGTTCAAGTCGTAGCTCTTCCCCTTGACAGCTGTGACCTTGGGGATGATATTTCGTCCATCTCAAGACTCAGCATCTCAATCTGTAAGATGGGGACAATACCAACTGGTTGGGTGGTTTTGAGCTGCCCTGCTTGGCAGGCAGTAGGCAGCGACAGCTGCTCATATTGTAAGCCCCTCACCTTCGTCGTCATCTGCCTTGTGTACATGAACTTCCCTATTACAGAATTAGGGGTAATTATAGGATGTGCAATCACAAAATTAAAGCAGGTAATTACCATGCCTAATTAATTGTCAAATGCAGGCAGGCGAGGAAACATAAACAGAATTCACAGTCTGTGGGCTGGGCAGTTAAACATCCCCTTTCTTCCAAAAAACTGTCAACAAAACAGCAGAGTTCGTAAATGACCTCCTTGGGTGGATGCTCAAGGACTAAAACAAAACCTGGGACTTGGAGCAAGCTCAGCGCACCTCGATCAGCTGCAGGCTGGCCCGGCATTTATACTGCCTGGTGACACAGGCACCAGGGCTCTCCAACAAGAGCACTGTTTCAGGAGGGACCTCACAGGAGACACTTGATGGATGCTGTAAACTCTGCGAGGACCAGACCCTACAGAGAGCCCTGCTGATGTGAATGCACAGGAGCGCTAGATAGATGCTCATTTACAAACCTGGCTTGGAAACAAAACTTTGGGCTGCCCCTGCTTCCTGCAGCATAGAGCAAATGTATCCTTCTGCACTTCAAAAATCAGACAACTTTTTGAAGACCCAAATCCTTCCACCTCAGCAGCGAGCGCGTTATGCTTGTTGTGACAGCCAGGAGTGAGAGCTAGCAGTCACTCCCATGACACCCTGGGACTTGCGGAGGTGATGTGCCCTTTACAGACATTTCACCTATGATTCTAACAAAAGCTCTGCAATTTCACATGCCTTAAGCCGGAGATTGGAACAATGGGGCGACATGTGCCCTGGGCAGTGAGGAGAACCAGAACCAGCCCGTGTGGTGCTGCCGGGGGCACATGCGGCACCGCCCCACCTCAGGAAAACACTCCAAACTCCGACACCCTGAAAATGGACTGTTATGTTTAAAGATGGTCAGATGGCATTAGGACAAGGATTCTTTTAAAAATGGCTGTAGGTCTCTAACGCGTTTAGCTTCCTTCGTACCCAAGGAATGAAATGATTTGCGTTTTGGTTGGCAGCCTGTGTTAATGTATCCCAACAGAACTTTCCTCTTAATGAAATGGCTTCATGTGTTATTAACTCTTAAGTGTCCTCGCTGCTAGAACAAAACGCCTGACTTAGGGTACGAATGATGAGGGAGGGGTGGCATCGCAGCCATGCCGAGCACAGATGAAGAACTTAGCTGGTGAAGAAGGACCTTTCCGCTCACAGGGTCACGAAATGAGGCAGACTGGGTAAGAACTGCCAGCCCCACCCCACACCTTTGAAAGGAGCGTACAGATGTGCGGTTCAGAAGTGGACAGAGCAGCCCAGTCTGCTCTCCCTGAACGGGGTGCTACACCCATCCGTGCCTCCCTCCAGGAAGATCGGGGCTCCCCGCACTCACTGCCATCCAGCCCAAGGGCGACTGCCACCGACGTCTGACGCCAACCTCAGCTCCTCTGAGAGCACGAGGCCACCTTCCCACAGGCTGCACCGGGCAGGCTGGGAGGCGACGCGAGCAGGACACTGGGACTGGGGCCTCTACTCTTCACTCGAGACCCTGCTCAGGTTGGGTCTCCCCTCCCCCATCCCCTGTGGACCCCAAGCAGAACTGGATGCTCCCTCCTCTGTAACCGCCAGTGCCTCTGATGTGCCAAGCTCAGGGCTGGGCCCTGGGACATGGTGGAGAACAAAACCAGGCATGACTCCTGCCAACCAAACAGCCGACCCAATGCAAATAACACACAGGAACCTACCATTCCCGCAGAGATAGGCTGTGAGGACAGGGCCTGGTTCTCTCAACTGAGCTGGGAGATATGAGAAATTCTCTATCCACTGTGCCAAACCGGCTAGAGCTGTCATGCTTTGGTTTAAGGGGCAAATCAGAGAAAGCACTTACCCCTCCCCCATCCTGAGCCAGAGCAACAACCACCACTAGTGGGCATGTGTACCCAGGGGCGGGCTGCCAGCAGCATCAGGGGCCACGGAGAAAATCTCAAGGTCCTTGAGTGCACGTCAGAAATAGGTGGAGCCTTTGATGGGAGTTCATTTCCGCAATCAAGCTGCTGGGGGATCCAATGGTCACATTTGGGGAATTTTAAAAGGAAACATGACTTCATCCTGCCATCACATGCTGCAGCCTGGATATCTGAGTCATGCACATTACCCCCTTAGCCACATGCACTGCAACAGACGTTCATTTGCTAAAAGCTGGTTACTCTGCTTGTGGCACCGAAATTATGGACAGAGTTTTAAACTCATTGGGAAAGTAGAAAAGTCTTCTGGTTTCCTCTTCACTGATATATAGACTAGCCAAGTCTTCTGAGGTGGGGGGATGACTACTTATGATATACTAGAGGCCCGGTGAACAGATTCATGCACGGGTGGGGTCCCTCGGCCTGGCCTGTGCCCTCTTGGAATCCGGGACCCCTCGGGGGATGTCGGAGAACTGATTTTGGCCTGATCCCCACAGGCCAGGCTGAGGGACCCCACCGGTGCACGAACTGTACACCGGGCCTCTAGTATGCATATAAGATCTTTGGTTAATCTCTTCCTGCCCTCCCCCTCCCCCTTCCCCTCTGAGATTCATCAGTCTGTTCCATGTTTCCATGCCTGTGGTTTCTGCTCCTGCGTTGAACGTCTGCCCCCTGGTAGTCAGTGTGCATCATAGCTACCAGCCGGCTGCTTAGGCTTTTATATCTATAGATAAATTGATAAGTATGATTTCAATCACATGTGAGTATGTATACAGTTATATCCCCTAAAATAAGACCAGAAAGATTCAAGTCAAAACATTAACAGTGGTTATTTACAAATACTGGTAGATTTTTTTACTATCTTTATGATTTCTTTTCTTTTTTTCAAACTTCTACTCTAAGCCAAGCTATTTTTTTGTTTGTTTGTTTTCTGTTAATCCTCACTCGAGGATATTTTTCTATTGATTTTTAGAGAGAGTGGAAGGGAGAGGGAGAGACAGAGAGAAACACCAATATGAGAGAGACACATTAAGTGCTTGCCTCCTGCATGCACCCTGACCAGGGCCGGGGAACCTGCAACCGAGGTATGTGCCCTTGACCAGAATTGAACCCGGGACCCTTCAGTCCATGAGCTGACTCTCTATCCACTGAGCCAAACCGGCTAGAGCTATGATTTCTTTGTGGTTGTCCAAGTTTCCCAAATTTCATTTGTCTACTAAATAATGACTTTGGTGAAAGAAAAAGTAAAAGGTATTTTTCAAGTGAGTGGGACTTCTGGTGGGCACTGGGAAGACAGCGCATATCCTATCCCCTTCTCTCCAAATATAATTGGTTAAGAGTTAAATAGAGAGATATTTGAAATACACAGCTACATCCAAAACAAAGGATTATCTCTGTCATTTAGGAACAAAGAGGAAACCTCCCAGAGTGGAGGGTGAACAGAGCTGACCACAGAAGCAGGGCCTGACCTGGGCTGCAGGGCCAGAGGGTGAGCGCTCGCTGGGCCTGGGGAGCAGGCAGCCCTGCTGGGGCAGGAGGCCAAGCTGGGCGACCAGTGTGAAGCCAGGGCTGGGGCCTGAATTCTCCCAATGTTACAAAATGTAAGGGAAACCCTTTCAGAAGGTCTGGTGCTCCAAAGTGCTTTTCAGCCCAATCAGCTGTGATGCTGCTGTCTGTACTAGAAGGCAAGTTACTTTCCACGCTGTATCCTCAGAGCTAGTGCCTTGAGGAAGCTGCTGGCGTGGGAAATATGTTTTTTTAAACACAGTAAGTCTCTTTGCCTCGGAGAGAAGGGCCTGGTGAGAACTTGCTCTGACTGCAGAACTCCACTTGAGTGGGAAACCAACCTGCCTCTCACTCTCATCACTGTAACGACAGAAGCAAAACGCCTCTGACAACACCCTTCTAAGCTGAGCTTCGGTGCATAGGTATCCAATCCACTTCAGTTACCCAGTGTTAATGAGCGCCTGCTAAGTGCCAGGACCTGCTGGCTGCGAGGAGACAGACAAGGTGGAGAACAGTTTCGATCAGTGACTGCGAGCACACTGGGGACCAGAGCGCCTGGGTTCATATCTTGATTTCACCTTCTTATTAGCTGTGTGACCATAAGTAACTTACTACAAACCTCTCCATGTGCCTTAATTTCTTAATGTGAAATGCATCTACCTTCTAGGATTGTGTAAGATCAATCACTTTCCTTGGCATGTAAATATTTAACAAGAGTTAGCTGTTATTAGCAAAAGCTATGCACCTGCTTCTAAAGAAGGTCATACATTAGTGAGGCAGACAGACGGACAGACAGAAACTGTGGTCCAGTGGAGTGTTAGCACAGGTAGGAGACAAGGAGAAGCAGCATGGGATGCAGTGTGGAAGCCATCAAGGAAGGCTTCCTGGAGGTGATGTCTGAGCAAAGCCTTAAAGGATGGGGCGAGAGGGAGGTGGGAAGAGGGCAGTCCAGGCCAGAGCCACAGGAGGAGTTTTCTACTCTCCTCGATTACACCAAGACCTTTCCAAATCCAATGTTCCTGAGAACAGGAAATGAGAAGAAAATGGTAAAAAAGAATTGGGCATTTGAACAAGCGGTGCACTCAACTTGGGAGATGCCAAACAAATGGACGCCCAAAAGATGGCTTGAGCATCCCCTTCTGAATGAGGAGTGTCAGCTGCATTTACTTGTCCTCCCAGACGTGAGCTAGGGAGTGATCAGGTCCCGTTCCGGCCGGCAGCCTTGCGTAAACGAATGGGCTAGGGAGGCCACATTCAGCAAGGATGCCCTTAGAGCAGCCTTGGGCAAACTACGGCCCGCGGGCCGGATCTGGCTGTTCTATCCGGTTCTCTTGCTCTCCCCTCCGCTCCTTTACTTTGAATTTATATTAGTTCACACAAACACTCCATCCATGCTTTTGTTCCGGCCCTCCGGTCCAGTTTAAGAACCCATTGTGGCCCTCGAGTCAAAAAGTTTGCCCACCCCTGCCTTAGAGTGTCACTTTCTAATGTGACTAAGAATGACCCTCCTTCTCTGGCTGCTGCTAATGATCCTTTAAGGAACTGGTAGCACATGTGTAGCACTCGATCCCCGCCAGGCTCTGCTCTGCTCTGCTCACCGTGCCTCTGCTCTGGGCACGCCATCCCCACTGGGAGCAGGCGCTTCGCTCCTGGAGAGAAACCCTGAGAGCCAGTCTAACACTGTCCCTGGTCCCTCTCTTTGTCATCACAGACTCTTTGATTGCCATAAGAAAAGCCAATTTGCTATGACTTTGGGGGAAATGGTGACTTACTGGAAGGATATGTAAGTATTGCAGGGAACTAAAGGCTGGCTGTGCCCTGGGTCCCTCCGGGGCTGGACTAGGAGCCAGAAAGCCACCCAGAACGGGGCAGTTAGCTGCACACCCACACTCGGCTTCTCTTCACGCTCCCACGCGATTCTGCTCACTCTGTAGGCTCACTTTCTCTGTCTTGAGCTCATAGTCCAACCACAACACCCCTCAAACACAGCCCTATCAACACTCAGACCAACCCAGCCAATGACCGCCAATCTCAAATGTCCCGGGAGAGAGCCCCATAGTGGATACTGAGGGTTCCTCTCTACCTGGCACCCATGCCCCCTCTTCAGGAGGCAGCACCTCAATTCTCCTAGAGCAGTGGTCGGCAAACTACGGCTCGTGAGCCACATGCAGCTCGCGAGCCGCGGTTTACCGCTCTGTTGACTAATGTGTTTGCCTACCACTGTCCTAGAGGGACCCACTTCCCACTCAACCTCAGGCTCTGCTTCCTGTGGATCCCACTGCAGCTCTGACCCTAGAGGGGCATGAGATCAAGGTCTGGCCTGGCAAAGCCCACCCAGGTCAGGCCATTCAGGTCTGACTGGGAAGGAGAGGAGGGCTCTTTAGTTATACGTGGCCTGTGAGGGTGTAAGCTCAGAGCTGCTGGAGACACCACAGGAGGGAACCTACCAGAAAATAAAACCTTTAGAGAGGGAAGCAGAACTGATGCAGAGGGGCGGGGGGGGGGGGGGGGGGAGGGGAAGGAGAGTGACTGGGCTCCTGGATCAAGCCACACCTGAACTCCTTAGCTACATGAGCCAATAAATTCTGTTTTGTTTAAGATGATGTTTTTTGCCACTCGCAATCAAAAGAATTCAGTCCTAAAGAGAATGTAATAAGGCCTGTATCTGGACCGTTTTCCCCTGGGTGAGTGTCCACTCTGGCCAATAAGCTATGACAAATATCTGCCCCTGTGTATCTGTGTGGTGTATATGTGGGCAACGGGGGCAATTCTCAGAGAAGTAAGAGTAGATTGGTAAATAACCCAAAGGATACCTCCTCCTTGGTACCCAAGGTATTGTCCCTTCTGGGTTTAATGGGCGCTTTAACTCATTCGCACAACAGAGCAAAGCTCCTCTGGTGCCCTTGGCAGTGACTCTGGCAACTGTGGGCTGGAAACCTGGGAGCCAACACCAGGACACAGACACTTCCTCCCCATTCCGGAGACAGGACTAGTGCTGACTTCTAACAGCAGAACATGTGCATAATAAATTTAGACTTTCCAACAAGAACTGATCCTTAATCACACAGCTTCCAATTCCCCGCAATAACTGAAGCAGGACTGTGCAGGGACTGGGCGGGCACATCAGGCCCCGATTATCCTTCCTCCCCTGCACTCCTCCAAGGTCTCTGCGTCTCCTCAGGATGCCTCGGCAGCCTCGTCTTGGCATTATGGGGACCCTTCCCCATCGAAATGCATTCAGGAGGCGTTAAATAACGCCAAGAAGACAGCACTGAGCTTGGGCAGAAATGCTACCAGATGCCAACTTAGCTCCAGGCAGGCTCGTGGAAGGACCATGGCAGATGTGCCTGTGACGGGCCCAGGCACTCCTTCACACGCTATCCAGGGCCCAAGGTGAAGCGGCAGGAGCTCCACCCAGAGCCACGCAGATGCAGCTCTTGCCTACACAGCTGCAAGCCTGTGCGCAGTCTTCAGTCCTCCTCTTTGAAAAGCATCCAATTTAAGAATTTTTGCAGTAATCATTTCAGAGTAATTAAAAACAAACACAACAATAGAACATTTCAGCTGTGACAGGAGAACTCCATGCTCCCTCTCTAAGGCACGATCAGGAAGAGCCCTCCTTTATCTCCCCACACAACTGGACTGCGCCTGCTGGCAGACCACACACAGAATGCAGCTCATACGCCTCTGGCAATCATTTCCCCTCCTAATGTTGCCCAGGAGAGCATTAAAAACAAAGTTCCCGATGCCCAAGATGGGGCTGTGATGAACATTCTTTCACCTCTCACACATGCAAGGCACTAAGGTAGGTGCTTAACGAATATCACTTGGTCTTGTCAGCATCTTTTTGGGGTGCGTTAAATGATGTGAATGGGGTTTCCCCAAAGGCCCGGAGCCAGCTGTGGTGGAGATGTGACTTGAACTCTTGTCTTTTCCAGCTCCCAATCTGTCTTTCTTCCCCCTCCACACTTACGCAGCAGGGAAGGAGCTCCGGCCCCAGAGAAAGCAGCATGTGGGCATCCTGCAGACCCACTGTGTGTCTGCAATGCTCAGAAAATCAAGCATGGGAGGCCCCACTCCAGGCAACAAATGTTAAAACACCAGTCTGTGGAATCTGCTGCCTCTTTTAAGCCCTGGCCCCAGCCTGGCCAAGTTACTTAACCTTTCTGAGCCTCAGTTTTAGCATCTGTACAATGGGGGTACTTCTAGCATCTACCTCACAGGATTGTTGTCACGGCCCAATGACACAATGCATGACACGTGTCTACCATGTTATTAGTGGTATTTATGAGGGGTTGAGTTCTTGTTAAGTGTTAGATGGATACACGATGTGACTTGATTCTCTATGCCAGAATCGCTACTTGGTATGGGGAAGAAAGAGAAAAAAGGCCTTGCCTGATACATCAGCTTACTGCCCACTAATGAGGGTGGCATGGAGGCAAAGGAGTTGATCCAAACACTCTGTTAGCACTGAGACACCCAAAGCATTTTCCCTCGACACCTGAGGCAGATAGGGTGATGAAGGTGCCTGCCTTCCAGGGGTTCATGGGCAGGGGAACTCCTGAGCAGCTCCTGTCTCCCTGGCCTGTCTCCCCATATTTGGAATCCTTCCTGGGGCACGGGCCCCCTGAAAACATTCAGAAAGCTCAGGGCTTCTCTCCTGGAAAAAAGGCCATCACACACACCCCCTTGGGTGAATGCACACACACGTGCACCCACCAGCGCAGACACGTTCACAGATCGTCTCAGCTCATTCCAGAATGTGAGGAAGCAGTGACTGGCCAGGTCTGAGCACTACGGTAGAGTTCCTGAGTAACACACCCTGCAGACCCGCAGCTGCAGCGCCCCCTGTGGGCCAGCACTCTGCAGCATTCACATGTCCACTCTCCTCGACTCCATGCTGCAACCCCAAGGGCCAGTGTCACACTCACCTTAGAGAGGGACACACCCTCTGAGAGGAGACAGGGCGCTTCTGGCTGCAATAGGGTCCCACCACACGCAGACACTGCCCGCTTCTAGGAACCCCTCACTCCCAGATCCTAATGCGCACCCAAGCCTGCCCACGATGGTGGCAGACAAGCCGCACAGAGGCTGCGGCAGAGGGACAGCCTGTGCTTTTGGCAGCCAGGAAACCCAGCGGATAGCCCAGCAGCCTGCTGTGATGTAGCAACTGAGCACTGGGGGTCATTCCCCACAGCTTCCTCCTGAGATCCTGCCCAGTCCATGTCGGAGCCACACACAGTGCCAACAGAGACAGACTGGCCTTGTCTGCAGGAAGGAGTGTGATAACCAAAACATGGTACCTGCTGACCCAAAGGATTATGGGCTAAAGAACGGCCCATGGAAATACTGAAGTGTCTGATTACAGGGTGCTGCCCCTTATAAACCCAACCCGGCCCACTTGGTGTGAACGCTCCTTTTCACTGTGGAAATACTGGAGTCTGATTACAGGGTGCTGCCCAGACCTGCTTATTACAGCCGTATTCTTTTCTAAAATCCAAAAGGAAAAGAAATGAAAACATGTATCTTGCATTTTGGCCTCAATAATTTTGAATACGGGGTCATGAACCTTCAATAAAAGAGTCCATTTAAATGAAATTGAACTTTATGAAAATCCGCACAGAAACAAAAGGCCAAAATTACAACCTAGAAATCTCTTAAATTGCCCATAAAATACAGTAAACTTGGTCTGGTATGTACCACCAACAGTAATTTGGCTATATAAATGTATAATGAGCATAGTAGCACGGAATATATAAGGGCTATATGCAAAATGCAATTTCACAAGATTTTTAATTATATAAAAGCGGCAGATCTTTTAACACTATACTCTGGGAGCAGCTTTACATCTAATACCAAGGAAAGAGCCCACAGACTGTCTCCCCTGTCTTATGCTTCTTTGAGGGTACTTGATGAGAGAAGGGTAGGATGGCTAGACTATTTAAAATTCTCTGTTTTCCCTTTGCCTCCTGTGGCACATTGAATTAGTGGCCCCAGTTCCTGCCCCTCCACATACCCACACCATTCGCCATGTGTCTTTGGGGTCCCGCTCACTAGAGCCAGATTGTACCTTCTCTGACTTCGGGCTTGACCATCTCGCTTGCTTTGGCCAACAGAAAATGAGCAAACGCAACGCAGGCAGAGGCTTGGGATACCCTGAACGGCTGGGTGCGTCTCTGCACCTCTGCCTGCAGCAGAAGGGCACATGCCAGTTAGCCTGCTGGCCAGGAAGGATGAGAGGCATGCGGAGAGTCGACTGACTGCACCTTGGACCACACCAGCCTAGACCAGCCAACCTCCAAACAATCCACAGATGTGTGAGCAAGAATAAATTGTGTTAAGTTGCTAAATCCGGGGGTTGTTTGTTACACCAGATTACTGTGGCAATAGGTAGAATAGGTAAAACTGGGTAAGTTGAACACATACGAAGCCACTCTATAGAACACTTATGATGTGGTCCATGGTTTTCACTGTACTAAGGGTTTTCAATGAAGGCAGGCACCTTCATCACCCTACCTCCACTGTGTTGGTTGTGAAAGAGGAATAAAGAGATGATCTCTATTTACCACCATGGGATCCTGGGCTGGAAGATGAAAAATGTCAACTAATGTTAATTTATTGACTGTTTGACAACTACGTTAAACACTGGAGAGGAAGTAGGAAAATAAAAAAAAAATGTGAGGATTAACACTAACTCTGAAACAACACTACCATGTCCTGGCACCAACAGCGTCACAGGCTCTGGTGCTAAGCGTCACAGGCTCTGGTGTACGCCACATTTAATCCTAATAAAAACGCCAAGAGGCAGGGACTATTGTGTTCCTTATTTTACAAATAAACTGAGGCTCAGAGAGCCAGATCCGAGTGCAAAATCCCAGATGGTTAATAACTACATATAACTTAGGAATCTTCAACTACCTCTCACCACTCCCACTCTTAGCTTTCAAGCACCCTTTTTACTTCCAAACCCCTTTTTCAAGCCAAATCCTATGTGTAGATCTGATGTATATAAGAGATGAAGGCTGAGCAGCACCTGTCAAAGCAAGGAGGGTGTTAGGGCCCCACCGGTCCCTCTCTACCCAGGTGGATCTGAGGCCCCTTAGCGGAGCACTGGGTCACCACAAACCCAAGCCTGAAAGCACCCAGATGGGAAGATCAGATCCACAGTCCTTGACAAAGCACACAAGGCCCTCCCCATTTCCTCCCTGCCTGCCTCAGCAGCCCCAGCCCCTCTCACATTCCACCTTGTAGCCAGGGCCACATCCCCAGGGACCCCTGAATGCTCTCCTGTCCCTGCCCCCACCCAAGTGCTCCACTGGGTGTGGTCTTTTCTATGCCAAGCCCTCTGCCTGCAATGCCTTTCCCTCATCCATCTGCCTGGCCAAACCCCACACATTTCCCAAGATAGTTCACTATGTTCCTGCTACCCTCCCCAAAGATTTCCTACTGGGCTCTGTAGAAACTTTGTCATATCTCCAACCCCACATAGCCCTCTACCATATTTCCCTATGTTTCTTCCTAGCATTTTGCATAATCAGAAAATTTCTTACATATTTATTTATTGACTGCTCCCTGTCTCCTCTCAGCTAGTATGTCAACTCCACAATTCTTATTCACTATGCTCCAGTCCCCAGACCAGTACCTGGAAAATAACAGATGCCCAATAAACACTGCTCAATGAATGAATAATAACACCTGAACATTCACCTGCATTGGTGCCTTTGACAAGTCTTTCTATCCATACCAGGAGGTAAATGTCCGAGGGCAAGAACCCATGGGTGAGATGCTCCTGGGAAGCCCCAGTGCCTAGAGGTGCTCAGTAGGTGCTGGGTGGGTGGGTAGGTAGAAGGATAGGATTGGATCTTTGAATGAATGGATCAATGGAAGAAAGAGAAGGAAATAAAGAAAAAGGCACACAGGAGGGAGGGCAGGCAGGCACATTGCTCATCCACTGCATCCAGTCACCTATTCTATATAATAAAGGTGTAGTATGCAAATTGTCCCCTCAACCGGGAGTTCGACCAGGGGGCGGGGCCAGCCGGTGGAAGGGAGGGAGTATCCGGCCAGCAGCCGCTAGGGACCCTACCAGTGCACAAATTTTGTGCACTGGGCTTCTAGTGTACACATAAATACACATATTCTTGTTGGTGACTGATAGGGAGCAATGGACTGCTATCTTTGACAGGCAGGACCAAGGTCTGGGTGTACAAACTTCTGTGTGAAACCCCACCAGCCCCCTGTGTGAATCAAGATTTTGTAAAGAAGATATAGGACATTCGCAGCAGTGGAACTGGGGAAGTCAAAAGGGTAGCATGTAAGATAAAAGAGAAAGAGATAGGGACCTGGATCCAAAACTCAGGGAGGGAAGAGAGAGGAACACTGGCTAATGTGAAGGGAAGAGGATTTTTGGTCGCCATGGCTCTGACAGCCACAGCGCAACAGGCAGCCACCACCACCTACAGGTCAGTTACAGACACAGCGGATGTTGGCCAAACTTCCATTGTTTGCTTGGCCTGTGGCTGACCAGGAACAGAGGAAGTTCTCAATAATAAGGCCTTAGACTGGGAGAGACCCACAGTCCAGAGGCCCAGCCCACGATGCCAAGGGCTGTGTGTGTTATAGAAAACACCAGAAATATACCCTGGTGTGAGTGGTCGCCCAAGTAAGACTCAGAGCTCTGACGTTCAAGGGGTCTCAGAGCTGGCTGACGGCTCAGGTCTTCCAGGAGAAAGAAGAAACATTTGTCAGTATGGATGAAGCCAGCACTCTCCCTCCTCCATACCACAGCCAGAGAGGCGAGTCCAAAGCACAAACTAATGTCCTTTAATGGACACTCAAGTTTAAGTCTAAATTTCCGGACACGGCTTAAAGGGCACAGAAAGATTTTTCCTTGCTCATCTCTCTCCTCAGATTCTTCTCTGGACCCTCTGGTGTGGCTCAGTTGGGTGAGTGTCATCCTGTGCACCGGAAGGTTGCCAGTCCAATTCCCGGGCAGGGACATGCCTGGGTTGCAGGTTCAATCCCCAGTTGGGGCACATACAGAGGCAATAAGTTGATGTTTCTCTTCCTCTCCCTTCCTCTCAGGTAAGTATGTCCTCGGGTGAGGATTAAAAACTAATCTTCTCTGGCTACTTTCCCTTTTAACTCAGCAATGAGCCATAACACCGAGCAGCACCAATACTTGTGGAAATTCATAAACAGCTGTTGACTAAACGAAAGAACTTCAGATCCCTAAATGTCACGTGCTATAACCAGCTCTAGGGTTCTGGGCATGCAGTTCTCTCGACCTCTTTCAGAGAACTCATGGCAGCAGTTAGGAAGTGCACTTGGTTCCAGAACACCAGGGGCCCAGTCACCTGGGGTTTATTTTCTCATGTGCAGCAGTTTGGAAGGAGGCAGTCCAGGACTGGTATGGCTACTCCACAAAGTCAACAGGGACCAAGGGCCTTCCATCTTTCTATATTACCAACCTCACTGCACAGCGGTCTTCCTCAAAGCCACCCCATGGACCAAGATGGCTGCTGGAGTTTCAGCTATCATGTCTGAATTCTAGGCAACAGGACAGAGAAAGAGGAGAAGGGAAAGGTATGCACCACACATATGAGGTATGTTCTGAGAAGCCATACCCAACATATCTGCCCTTATCTCACTGGCCTGATTTTAGTCACATGGCCACATGTAGCTGCAAGGGAAGCTGGGAGATTTGGTGTTTTCCACTTAGGCACACTGCCCAGGGCTCTGTAACTAAGACATAGTGAGAAATGAATATTTTGGGTAAGCAACTAGCAACCATTGCCACATTCCTATATATCCAACTACCATATCTTGACAGAAGGCCAGTGGACTAAAAGAATCCTAAAACCCCATTCCTGTTCTCTCAATGCCCACAATCCAATTGAGGATTAAGAAAAATAAGGCTGAAAAGATAAACGACAGTATCAGGTACAAATAAAATGGACCACAAGTCCTATTGCAGTCTTTGAAGGATAAGTCATATGCAAATAGGAAGGCAATTAAAAATTACCGAGCACTCACTATACACTCGGAGTTCTGCTAGGCACTTTATATATTTTTACCTCTTTAATGTTCATAACATTCAAAGTAGGTATTTTTATCCCCATTCTGCAGAAGAGGAAACAAACTTGGAAGGGTCATATGATGTGCCCAGGGCCACACAGCCAATAAGGATTCAGAACAGGATGGCTGATGTGCAGGTCTAGCATCGCTTGTTTACTCTAGTCCACTACTGGTGGCTCAGGGGAAGGTGGTGGGTGTGGGGCAGGGGAAGGTGGGGGGTGTGGGGCAGGGGAAGGTGGTGGGTGTGGGGCAGGGGAAGGTGGGGGGTGTGGGGCAGGGGAAGGTGGTGGGTGTGGAGCAGGATTCTGAGAATGGGTCTGGGCTCACTGAGGAAAGGTGTGATTGATTAGCTATGTCTGCCATGAACCTGGTCAGGGGAGAGCCATGTGTTTAACATGCCTGTTTAAGAGACTGCGGGTTGTTGGACTATGGAAATGCTGCATTTGTACTCTGGTGTCTACGTCTGCACAGGAGGTGGGAGGTGGAGGGTGGGAGGAGACACGTGCTGCCAGTAGGTGAGATGGCCCCGAGTCTCGCTAAGATTCTTGTCTGCATGTAGGGTCCCTGTGCCTCGAAAAAGTGGGTGCTTAGAAACCTGCCAGAATGAAGGCCACCTCCAAGCCCTAAATTATGCATCTTACTAACAAAGAGCTCAAAAGTAACAAAAGAAGTGACAGCTACAGTCAGAACAAGGTGCAGTTTTATTTTAAACCCCAACTCTGAAAGGACAGAGATGCGATCGATCGCAGATGGGAGCAAAGGTGACAGTTCCCACCCTGGAGCTCCATGTCTGCTCACAGCCTCACCACCCGACTTCTCTTCTCATTCCCACAGGCCCACGTGACTGACATCTGAGGGGCTCGGGAGTCACACAGGCAGGCTACCTTGTCTCTACACCCCTGTCCCTAGGGCTGGGGCACCAGCTCTGACATCAACCTGGCCAAATGGAGGCAAGGAAAGGATTCATGGAAAGTTCAAGACTCCTCCATGCTGTGATCCTACTGCCCTTTCGCCCCCGCCTGCCAGCAGGCTTGGGTAGGGGGCTCTCCGCTGAACTCTGATACGTTATCACCACCAGCAGGGGGTATGTGTCTTGGACCTCTGGCTCTCTAACTTCAGCCCAGTCCCTGGCACAGAGCACTCACATTCCAGCTTCCCTTCACTGAGAACATGCTCAGCGCTAAGCACTATACTAAGCATTTTGTACATCAGAGCTTCTCAACCTCAGCCAGACTGAGATTTGGGGCCAGATAGCTCTATTGTGGGGCTGTGCTGTGCACGGCAGGACATTTAGCAGCATCTCTGGCCCCTACCCCCAGATTCCAGTTGTGACAAACAAAACCACCTCCAGGCACTGCCAAGTGTTACTCCTGGGGAAGTCACTGAAGGACATGATTGGAATCAGAGAAGTCCAGGGCCACATGACTAGAACTTGCACTAAGTACCTTAAAGTTTTATTTATTCAACAACCCAATAACCCTCAACAAGTCTTGAGATTTTGAGGGTCACATGACTAGAATTTGCACTAAGGCACCTTAAAGTTGTTATTTATTCAGCAACCCACCTTAAAGCTGTATCTCATTTAAGCCTCACAACACTCTGATGAAGTGGGTGCAAACACGCCTAACCTAGAGATGACAAAACTGATGTTCAGAGAGGCTCAATAACTGGCCCAAAGCCAAACAGCTGGAACTGGCCTTTTCCAGAACAGAATCCAAAGGACCTGTCTGGCCAACGCCACCGGTGCATGGTCATGGTCAGGTGCATTTCCCCTTGTTTAGGACAGGAAGAGTGAGGTACCAGCAAGGCCAGGTGGTCTGAAACCATCTGTTTCTTGGAGCAATGCAACCCTGCATGGGGATCTTTCCTATTTGTCTGGGTGCCAAAAGGCTGCGCCATAGAATCTCTTCGGTTGGTAAGTAAGACAGAGAGGGTCACAGATCACCATACACACTGGGCCACCCCAGATCATTAAATGATGGGCCACCGGAGGCGGCTGCCACTCAGTGATTAGTTACCAACATGCCTAACCTGAGGGTCGAGCCCCCCACCAAGAACACTGCTGTCAAAAGCAATGAAATCTAGACCCAGGGGGCTGAGGGGAGCTAATTTTCTACCACAGTCCATCTTCGCTTTCTCCCAGCCCTGAAGTGGTGTTTATGAACTTAACGTGCACTTTAGAAGAGTAAGGTGAAGAATAACGAGGAAAGAAATCTCAAGAGTTTGGGGGCCACTAGTGGGTTGTTGAATAAATAAAAATAGCAGTGAGTACTCTGGGAGAGCTACTGTTTTGGTAGTGGGCAAACTTTCTCCCTGGTCTGTGGAAGGTAAGTATTCAGTGTGAAATCATGAGGAAAGGCCTTGTTATGTCCCAGGACAAGGCCCCAGCTGGGCTGCTCAGTACGGCCCCACTCAGTTTTCTCCCCGGGCCACGGGCCTATCAGTCCAAGCAACTCTACCTCCTCTTGGGTTCTGAACCAGTTCCCTCTTCTCCACTCCTGAGCTCAGTCCTTCCTCAACATTTTCCCAGGACCCTCAAGGAGCCCCTAATCAACTTCACCTTCCCTATTGCCAGAACGACTGGCCTAAATCACCAATCACATGTGTCACTTCTGTGAAAGACTTTGCAAGCTCCTCATCGTGTTCTGGGAAATGCCCAGGTTCCTGGCGCAGCACACAAAGCCCACTCGCTGGCCTGTACTGGGCCTGGGTGGCTTCGAGCCACTTGGCGTATGTGGCACCCTCCTTGGCTACTGTGGCCTACTGTTCTGAGGAGTCACCGTCTTCCCGTGTCTCACACTGTGTGCTCAGAATGGCCTCTATGGCCCAGGCCTAAGCCCATCAGCTCATTCTCTCACTCCTTGGCCACAGCAAGTGGTTCAAGAATGGGCACATGACTTGCCATGATTTGGTGAGCCTGTTTGCTTGCCTGGCACAAGCTCAAATCAGTGCCACTTAAGACTAACCATGGATAATGCTATGAGGCAGGTCCAAACAATGTCATGGGGATAGGGAAGCGGGTGAGATGACATCTAGCCAGGCTAGTTGGATCTTGGAGGACAGGTGGGGAGGGGAGGAGCGGGGGAGACAATCCAGGCAGAGAGAATCTGAATTCTAAAGAGACCACAGAAGCATGATGCTAAAAGGAGGGAATATAAGTAGATGGGAAGTTGGGAGAGGAGGCTGCCCTCAGGAAGTTCAAGAGTGCAAGCCACCCAGACAGGTTGTTAGAGAGTGGGAATTTTTGAGCATGCTTACTACTACCATTCCAGAGAGGCCGTGGACTATCTGAGTTGTCAGTGCTGACATCGGGCCAGGCCTTGAGATACAGTCTCATGGCCCCTTCCCAGCACATAGGCCTTCTTTCATAGAACACTGTCAGCTTTCTGAAGAACAGGATGACCCTGTAAATAACATGGTCATCAATGGCATGATCCTGACATTGCTTAGGAAAAACTGTTTTGTCTTGGGTTACTTGCTCTGCAAAAACAGGATGTGGTTAATGTGCATAAAAGTGGTCCTGCACAAAGGGTAGGAGCTGCTGTCTGGACTCCCTGCGTGGAGAAAGGCAGAGCAGTCGCCGGCCGGCTAATAAAGGCTCCCTAAATCTTAATTTGGTCTGGACTCCAGTGGTCATTCACTCGCGTTTGCTCCACAACAGGGTGTGAACAGAGCTCAGCATGCCTCCTGCAAGAAAGAGAGGTGCTGCCTGCCTGTGAGACCAGCCTAGTCCCTAAGTAAAGGCATAAGTTAGGTGACCCACAAGGAAGGCCGACATCTGCTCCTTCTGGCCTGCAAAAATGGCACTTTCATATAGTTCAACCCAACACTTACCTAAGAAGGACCAACACTGGTGTGGCCCATCCCTGCATCGTCCTGGTAGACAGTTTCTGCCGACAGATTTTAGGCCGTTTGGATTGCACTGGCAAGCCCTCCCTATTGTGAGATGAAACATCAGCTATCTTAGCCTGGTATCAATGGCATATCATCCATCTAATGGTGCCTCGTGTCTCAATCCATAGCATCCTTCTCACTAGGATCTAACTTCCGGGGTGCTCTGCCAGAGTTTCCATGCAGGCAAAGGATGCGTCTTTTGCCCACTGGCATACACTCAGCACCTAGCACAGTAATCAGTATATTTACCGAACGAATAAAGGGACAAAAGAACAAATAAGGCCTGGCGGGTGTGGCTCAGTGGTTGAGCACTGACCTATGAAACAGGAGTCAAAGTTTAATTCCCAGTAAGGGCTCATGCCCGGTTTGCGGGCTCAATCCCCAGTGTGGAGAGTGTAGGAGGCATCCATCAATGATTCTCTCTCATCACTGATGTTTCTATCTCTCTCTCCCACTCCCTTCCTCTCTAAAATCAATTTTAAAAAATCTTTAAAAAAGAGTAAGAAATGCACTGATTGCGTGTGTGCGCGCACGCATGTACACACATACACATACAGAATTTCAGGTACTGGGGCAATAATAGCAGGAGCAATTTTTCTTATCTTTTCTGTTGTTATATCCTCCCCTCCCATCAGTCCACTCCTGTTGTTATATCCCACCCCTCCTCACCCATCAGTCCACTCCCCCTTCCTATGGTTAAAGCATCCCGATTTTGCTTTCAGGGTCCTGTCTCTAGACCTCCAGAAAGGGAACCCCTGGGCTCTTTGAGAAGTTGTGGGGAGCACTGCTGCCATGAAACCTGGGAGGAGTCCCCTTCATAGCGCCGGCTCTTTCCAACAGAACAGCTCCTGCAGCTCCTGTTTTCAGAAACGCTCTTGACAAGCTTTCCACTCTCTTCTCTGCTGACCGAGCACACAATGGTGCCGCTGGAGTGCCTAATCAATCTTGAATTACCCATTCAATTAAAGGAGGTGAATGCATTAAGTATGGCACCAGATGATAAAGAACAATTATTGACTGCACTGTGCTTTTAAGATTTGAAATGGAGGAGCTGAAAGAAGTTTCCTGTCTTAAAACAAGTGGAATGAGAAGCTACTGTTTCAACAGCATGTCCAGGGCTGCACCAGGCAGGATGTGTATCGCAAGGAGCACAGAGTCTAGGGCTAGACAGATGGGTCTGAAAGTGGCCCCTCCCCTCACACATGAATTTACTTGCTGGGTTTCCTGGGGAAGCTTTCAGCCCCTCCAGTGTTGGATTCCTCCATCTACAGAATGAGGAAATAGTAACTGTACCTCTTTCCTTGGGTTATCCTAGGCTGGAATTGGTTAATATCCCGAAAGTGCTTAGTAGGAAAGCCTGGCACACAGTAGGTGTGTTGTTGAGTGTCAGCCACTTTATCTGTGATACATATTAATTGTGAGGATTGGGGAGGGACAGCGAATTTCTGGACCGAATGTGCACTGAGGTCCTATTTCTGCAGGTGAGAGGGCTGAGCTAGGGTTCAGCCAGGAAGAATTCCACCTTAGTCCACTATTTCCTGTTTGTTTCATTCATTAGGCCAGCCAGTCAGCTATCTGTCTCATAGTTACTGAGCACCTACTGTGTGTCTGTGCTGCGAGAGAGACAGGGACTGGGGATGAAAGAACCCCTGTCCCCGAGGACCCCCCATCTGATAGAGGGACATACACAGGAACAGACAGACCGTCACGCACAGCAGGACCAGTGAGAAACGAGGACGTCCCAGCAGTGAGAGCCCTGGAGGGAGGCACCAGAGCAGGGCGGCCAGCGTTTTCTGTAAAAGGCCAGGTGGTGAATGTCGCAGGTTCTGTCACGGACTTAGCTCCGCCACTGTGGCAAAAAGCAGCCACAGACGTAAATGAGTGGCTACAGCTGCATTCTAATCAAATGTGACTTACAGAAACTGTCAGGAACCAGTGTGGTCATGGGCCATAGTCCGCCAACTCTTGATCTAGAATGAGCTTCTGGGAAGATATGCAGGGTGGAGCCTGGGCTGCCCAGAAGACACAAAGGAAAGGACTGGGGCCTGGGAGTCAGGTTCAGTGCCGGGGAGAAATCATGCCTGCCCTCACTCAAAAGGTCCAGGAAAACGATACAGGCAGAGTCAGAGGCAGGCCCTTGTACAAAATAAGAATTCCCCCTGACCCTCCTGCTCGGCTCAGGTCAGGAAAGAGGAGCAAGCACCCACTCCCCCACCTGGATCCATGGCCAGAGCTTGAACATCTGGGTCTATTCACATTAGAGATGAGGAGAAAGCTCAGGGAACTGCCGCCTGCTGCACACAGCCACCTTCACGCCCCTCGCCACCCTCACCACGAGGGACAGGGACGCAGTAGTAACAGCAGCAGGTACTGTGTGAAGAACTGAATGCGCACGACTACCTCCTTTTACAAGTGAGGAACAACAGGATAGCTAGCCTGACCTAAGTCCCCCAAGACAGCATCTGGCAGAGTCATACCGGCTCTGAAATTCGTGCTCCTGAGCAGATTCAGAGCCGGTCAGCTGGGGTGCGAGGAGGCCTGTGTTTTCCCAGAAGGGAAGGGAGATCTGCGGCTGGCTCGCATCAGTCTTGGTATGAGTGTCTGTGGGAGGGCTCTCTGCTTCCCTGGGTCAGGGCCTGGAGGAGGAGCCAGGAGGCAGGGACTGTCCCACAGGGCAGCTCCTGGGATCCACACAAGTCCCTCGCTCTGGGGTCTCAGCGCAGAGCTGTAGTCCCCAGCAGGGTCTATTGAGCAGCTTCCAAAGGGAAGAGTGGGTTCTGTGAGGAGGGTGCTAGTAGAGAAAACACACAGGCCCAGGGCCACCGTGACGAAGAGGGACTCACCGCCTTCCTCTGAAATACCCCCTCAAGATTCATGCCTCTCAAACAGGGATTGACATCCCTGCTGCCTGTTTGTGTATGGTCTACAGACTAAGAGTGGTATATAAACTTTAAATATATATAAATTAAGACACAAAAATTAAGTCTACTCTATATATTTAAATTTTCATTGTGTTTATTTGATAACTAATTTTAATGTAAAACATTGTCCAGGCCAAAACCACAGACCAAACCAAGCATATATGTGGGCTGTGTCTACCCTGAGGGACAGCTCACTTCCTTTTTTTTTTTTTTTAAGTATTTTATTGTTGAAAGTATTACAGATATCCCCATTTCCCGCCCCCCCTTGACCCTTTCCACCCCACTCCCGCCACCACCACCCAGGCCTTCACCACACTATTGTCTGTGTCTATGGGTTATGCATATATGTATATACTTTTAAATGGCTGGGGTGGGGGGAGGAGGATCAAAAGAATCATAAAATTTTTTAACATGTGAAAAGCATGTGCAATTTAAATTTCAGTGTCACATAAAGAAGTAAAGTTATATTAGAACACATACATGCCTATTCATTCATATGGCCTTATGACTGCTTTGACGCTACAAGAATACAGTTGAGATCTTGAGATAAAGACTGTATAGCTAGCAAAGCTCAGAATATTTATTGTCTGGCCCTGTACTGTAAACAGTTGTGAGCCCTTGCTCTAAACTCTAAAGGATGCAAAAAAGAGAAAAAGAACAGAGAAAAGGACAAAAAGTGGGGGAAGGTGGGAGAAGAGAGACACACTTGCTGATTTCAAAACTTGCTAAAAGCCACAGGAATCAGAACAGTGTGGTACTGTCCTAAGCAAAGACAAATAGACCTACGGAATAGAACTGAGAGTCCATCATACATACAGAGAACAGACTGATGGTTGCCAGAGGAGGGTTACGGGTCTGGGTAAAAAAGGTGAAGGGATTGAGAAGTACAGATTGGTAGTTACAGAATAGTCACAAAGATGTAAAGTAGAGCATAGGAAATATAGACAATAATATTGTAATAACTATGTATGGTGCCAGGTGGGTACTGGAAATATTAGGGGGGATGCTTTGTAAAGTGTATGATTGTCTAACCACTATGCTGTACACCTATAACTAAGACAAAATAATATTGAATGTAGACTGTAATTGAAAAAAAATTTTAAGTTAAAAAAAATAATAGAGAGCCCAGAAATAAACCCATTCATCTATCCAAATTGATTTTTGACAAGAGGGTCAAGACCATTCAATGGAGGGAAGAATAGTCTTTTTAACAAATGGTGCTGGTATGACTGAATCCACAAATATAAGAATGAGGTTGAATTCTTTCCTCATACAATATACAAAAATTAAGTCAAAAAGGAACAAAAAGACTTAAATGTAAGAGCTAAAACAATATATATATAAAACTCTTAGAAAAGAAACATAGGCTTAAATCTTTGTGCCCTTGGATTAGACAAAGGATTCTTAGTTATCATACCAAAAGCAAAAAGAAGAAAAGAAAAAATAAACAAATATACTGGATTTCGTAAATATTAAAAAGTCTTGAGCTTCAAAGGACACCATCAACAAAGTCAAAAGACAACTAGAGAATAGAGAAAATATTTGCAGATTGTATCTGATAAGGACCTTATTTCCAGAATACAGAGAGAACTACAACTCAAAAATAAAACTAAAAAATTAGAAATGGGCAAAGGATTTGAACAGACATTCCTCCAAAGAAGATATATAAATAGCCAACAAGCACATGAAAAGATACTCAGTATCATTAGCCATTAGGGAAACGAAAATCAAAACCACATGAAATACTACTTCATACCACTAGGATAGCCATCTTCAACAAAACTGATGTAGGAACCAGCAATTCCGCTCCCATATGTATTACCAAGAGACTTGAAAGCAAATATCCACGTAAAACTTGCACATGAATACTCACGGCAGCATTATTCATAACAGCCAAAAAGTAGAAATAAGCCAAATGCCCATCAATGGATGAGTGGATAAACAAAATGCGGTCCATCCACACAATAGAATATTATTCAGCCATCAAGAGGATTGAAGCACTGACACCTGCTGCAACCTGATGAACCTCAATCACATGTGAAGTGGAAGCAGCCAGACAGAAAAGGCACGTATTGTGTGATTGTACGATTCCCCTTACATGAAAGGTCATGAAAAGGCAAACCTCTAGAGAACCCATGGAGAAAGAAAGTTGATTCCTGGCAAATGCAGATGGACTACTAATAGATACACGGTTTCTTTTTAGGGTGATGAAAATGTTCTGGAATTAGGTAGTGGTGATGGTTTTGCACAATCTTGTGAATCCACTAAAAAGTAACTGAACTGTACACTTTAAAAGAGTAAATTTTATTATATGTGAATTACATCTCAATTTTTTTCCTATTTTTTTTTAAAAGTGAGAGAAGAGAAATGGTCAGCGGGAAGGGGAGATAACAGCTGCTGACCCCTGCTCTGTGCCGTTTTCCGGCATAGGACCTCATGATATCAGCTTATTCAGCCTCAAAACAATTGGGTGAGGTGATGGCATAGCCATCTTGGCCATGAGTCTCTGAGAGGCAAGGCTGCAGGGCCATGAGACCCCAGGAGGCAGAGGGGATGTTGGCCCATGCCCACTGCACCCACACAAGCGGGCCGTGCCAGCCAGCCAGCGGCCTGTCCCCAGTGCTCTCAGCAGCCTGCCTGCAGCACAGGGAGAGACCAGGAAGCCAGGACCAGGTGTCTGGGAGTGCCTACTGTGCACTAGTCAGCTCAGGGCTCTTGCCCCCTTGTGGTGGTGAAGGGGCATCACTGCTGCTGTGCCAAAGGGAAAAACGGAGGCTCAGAGAGGTAAAGTAACTGCACTCCTTTCACATACTCTGAGATGTGGTCCCGGCCTAACCCTCAGTTCACAGACAAGGGGAGGGAGGCCCAGAGAAGTGAAAGGGCACAGCCAAGGTCACCCAGGCAGAAGGGTCCCTGGGGTGATGACCACGTCACACCAGGCCAGTGGCTCACCTGAGACGTGCCAGATACAACTGAAGCTCAGAGAGGCCCCTCAGCCATCCGCATCCTGAGCCAGGCGGCACCCGAGCAGTCGGAGAGGCAAACGCCTGTCTGAGCAACACTGGCATCGTCCTGAAATGGCATCTGGTGGGAGGAAGGCAGCAGGTGCTCGCTCCCCACTCTACCGGTGGCAGCACACCTTCCACACGGAGGTGGCGCGCATCGCGCTTACGCCAAGCTGTCACGTCTCCTTGTACTAAAAACGGTGCCGGGTTCCTGCCTTCATTCCTTCCCTCTCTCCAAAGAGAAACTTGTCTGCGAGCTCCTAACCTGCTGCCTCCAGAGCACAGCCTGGGTTCAAGTAGGGGGTGTGGCCCTCACCTGTGTGGGTGCCACTCACCGAGGGGCTGGCGCAGGGCAGTGCAGCACACCAAGGCTTTCCCAGAAAACAGCCTCAACCCTCTGAAAAACCAACCTGAAAGATGGCTGCAATCAGTATAAAACTCCTGGGTCATGCATGGCCCCTGACTGAGCTCATGTACCCTCTTCTCACTGATCCTAGCAGCTGCTGTGAGCAAGGGGGGTCTGAGACCCAGAAACTGGCTCAGGGGCACTGAGCAGGAGTGTCCGCAATGCACAGTGGCCATCTCCTGCACGAAGCTCCAGGATCAGGTGGCCCCACCTGCCACCATCCCAGCCAGGGCCTCTGGGAGCCAAGGGAAGGAAACCCACAGCCGAGGACCCAAGAGGTGCTAAGTGGATCCCCTGGAGGAACTGTGTTCACCAAGGGGGTAATATGTGCTTAAACCAGTGCTTTCAAAACTGTGTCCTAAACGGTTCCACAGGTATTCATGGGAGTACCCATTCTTATAGGTGGTGTTTCCGGCAGGTCCTCCTGCAGCAAGTCTTCCTAATTTTCTTGACCAGGTCAATTACTTGACCACCTTGCACTCCTAAGTTTGATAAATGGGATCTTTCTCTAAGCTAGAGAGAGAACACCTTAGAATTTTAATAAACAGATGTAAGGCAGACCATTTTCCTACAAAGTCCCGTGTTACAGACATGGCTACCAGCAGGTAAGTCCCAGCAGGTGTTACTTGAGCAGATCTCTCTTGAGAGGCCATGTGCTCTTTAACCAAGGAACGCCTGCAAGGCCCCAGTGCAGACATATTCCTTCCACCTGCCCAGGGCCTGGGAATGTTGCCTGGTCACAGCCTCCTCCTCTGGAAGGGGTTGCCTCACCCACTTTTAATCTTCAGGAGGACTGACAGCAAAAACACGCGGGATGGTTTCCTTCTCTCCAACAGAAGCCACCAAGTGGCAGCATGGAGGAATGTCCCTGCCACAGCAGAATTGCCAAGCCTGGGGCGTCCTGTTCCAGCCCTTCGCATAGTTAACACCAGTGTTCTCAGGGGCCAGAGCAGACCAGCTCCCATGCTCCATGGTGCCAGATACAGGCCACATGTCACAGGGTGAAGGGACAAGGAAGCCCCTAGCACTTTGGGGGGCCAGTCAAAGGTCTCCAGAACTCAGAGGGACTGGCTTTGGGGGTGGGGAGCACTTCTGGGCTTATGGCTCTAGCTGTGAGATTGAGCACAAAAGGAAGAATCCTATATAATAAAAGCCTAATATGCAAATTGTCCCCTCAACTGGGAGTTCGACTGCTTGCTATGACGTGCACTGACCACCAGGGGGCGGCGCAGAACATGGTGGGCGTCAGCAATGGAACGCTGGCAGTGGGCGGCAGTGGAGGCTCTGCCAGCCCTGATGGGCCCCAACGAGAGCAGGGCCACAGTGGGGTGGTGAAGCAAGTGAGCGGGCAGCACCAGGCCAAAGGCAGGTACGAGCCGGGCCTGATTGCCCCACCCATCACCCCACAGACAACCAGCGGTGGCGGGAGGCGGCCCGATGACTCAGGCAGAGGGGGAAATCCGGGGGGCCCAGGAGCCCAGGTGCTCTTCAGGGCCCAGAGTTCAGCTGGGACCTGCCCTTCCATGCCAGACGCTCGTGCTTCGATTGCCGGCCAGGCCTAGGGACCACACCCATGCACAAATTTCGTGTACCGGGCCTCTAATGAATAAATAAAGGCAACAGTGCCCCCTCCTCCTCTGTTCCAACCCACCCTCCCACCACCAAATACCCTGCCCCACTATTCTCGGGGTACAGGGCCGTGCTCAGGGCCCTGATATTGCGGCTCCTTGATTAGCCACTCCCTATTTGGGGCAAACAGAGAAACAAACACCGAGAGCTCACCATGTTGCAGACACTCCGTTTTTAGCACTTTACATTCTCTTACAAAGCTGTCCGTATCATCATCCCCATTTTATGGAAAAGGAAACTGAGGCTTGTAGAGGTCAAATAAGCTGTCCGAGGTCACACACAGGAATCCACTCTGTGAAACTAGGTGTCTGACACAGAGCCCAGCATCTCAAAGGACATGAAATAAATGGTGCCTTGTAAACTGGCCCATTACCTTTGACCTAGGGAATGAGTTGTGGGGATAAGAAAAAGGATGCCCAATATGAGGACCTCAAAATAGGGGGCAGGTGAGTGAAATAGGAGGAAAACAATATGGTTGGAATAAGAGAGTCCAGAGAGAGTGGGCGGGGTTGCTAAATCCCAGTTCTGCCACAGTTCTGGAGTCTGGAAATGGTTACACACACACACACACACACACACACACACACACACACACACACACACACACACACACACACACCAGAAAAGGGAATGGGGCCTGTGACCTCTGCAATCCTCATTATTTTCCTATTAGAAGACTTACTAAAGGGCATATTCCAATTAGTGGACATTAAAACAGAGGAAGGCCTGGCCGACGTGGCTCAGTGGTTGAGCACCGACCTATGAACCAGGAGGTGATGGTTCACTTCCCGGTCAGAGCACATGCCTGGATTGTGGGCTCAGTCCTCAGTGGAGGGCGTGCAGGGGGCAGCTGATCAATAATTCTCTCTCATCACTGATGTTTCTATCTCTCCCTTTCCTTTCCTCTCTGAGATCAATAAAAATATATATTTTTTAAAAAAACAACATGGAGGAAGGAGGCTCATTCTGTAGACTATTATTTCCCCTCAAGACATGTCCTCTCCCCCTTTCCTAACTGACCAAAGCTGCCCAGACTGTAGCTAACCAAGACGTAATCACCGTGTGGGAGCAGGCCTCTGCAGTGGTCGGAAAGGAATGGGGCAAACACACTTTTCAGAGGAGTGTGTCTGGTTCTGTCTCCTTGGGGGCCCTTCCTCAGTCTGGGTTCCATGTCATCCTTAGGGCACTGCCACAGAAACTGCCTTGACCCACACCCTCAGCCCCGTGACATGGCCCTAGGCCTGGCCAATCCTACCACCCCATGCCCCATGTTCCATGTCCATGGGTTGGCCATATCCATCCAAGGAAACCCCCAAGGGCCTCCCCTAAGAGGGAGACACAGTCAGGACCTTGGAGAAAGTTCTCTGCCCTCTGGCCTTGCTAACCCAGGAAGAAGCACGAGGAGAGAGACAGTGAGTCATGGAGGTGGGTCCAGCTTCCTGGGCTCAGGGATTAGACTACTGAACTTATATCGTATTTTCCCAGATGCATAAACTAATAGACCATCTTTTCTTTTCTTTCTTTTTTTTTTTAACAACCAAGGTCTTGTGATTGGCCAGCACAGGATCCAGACTAAGACTGCCCTGAACTTGACTTCACAGTGAACTGAGGGTCTGACTCAGGCCTGGAACTTGTGAGCTGCAGTCGTGAGGACAGCAATGCTGCTCCTGACAGTGCTGCTTCCTAGCTCCTGCTTTGGGGCCATTCCCTCCACACCAGGTCCTGCCTACCCCTCTCAGCCTGATCATCCTCCCCCAGGCCAAGCATCTCTCTTGACTGAACACTCCCCACCCCACCTGAGCATAGTGCCCTAACCTTGGACTTCTACAATGCTGGTGTTCTCCCCTCACTTACTACAGGACATTACAATGACAGCATTTACCCAAAATGCACCTGTTTCCTCTACCAGGCCAGAAAGCTCCCTTGAGGACGAGGGTCAATGCTTAGAAAACAAAGACATACAAAGAGCTATAAGTAACAATAACCACCGGTTGAGTTGGTAAATGGGGAGGACCAGTTCACTCTGTATCTGAAGCAGCTCCTACCTGAATATCCCCAGTCCCCTCCACCACATCACACATTTTATTTCCTTCCAAGCACTAACCACTAAGCGAAAGTTCAGTGTTTGCTTCTTTATTTACTGAGCCTCTGCTCTAGACTATATGCTCCATGGGAACAAGGATCGTATCCTTCTGGCTCATGAGTTCACCCCATGGCAAAGAAGAAATTCTGACATAGAAGGTGCTCAATAAGTAATTTTTGGTAGGCTCTTTGGTTTGTTGGTTGGAAAAATGAATGAACAAACTTCCAGAAAGGCGCACGTGAGCTACCCTTATGTTGTGAGCGTTCCTGGATCTCATGGTGCCAGCCAAGTGTTTAAGTAATGGCTTGGAAGACACAGGCACAGGAGCAGCACTGCTGAATTCTTGCCACTCGGAAGCAGAAAATGTTTACTTCACTATTTCTTAACTTTGTTCAATTCAGAGAAAAAACAATAGGGGCACTTCACATCACACACGGACCCATTTTCTGAAACTTTCTTTTAAAAGTTCAATTTTTTAAGGAAGAATGAGTATTTCACTTTCCAACGTGTTCCATCAAAGCTGAGTTTTTTCATTACACCGCAGAGCTAGAGGGCATCACTCAGAAACTGCGGATCAATAATGGCAATATAGGAAAATAAACGGAGGCTCCATCCCCCACAAGTGAGACAGCAAGAAGAATTAAATACTCGCCTCCTCTCCTCCTCCAAACCTCCATGGTTCAGTTAGTTAGTTAGGGTGCTGTTCTCAGAGTCTTCTCTGACTTGGCACTTGCACTGGGGTCCTGGCCTTTCCCCTGACCACCCCTTCTCCCAGCCATCCCTAGTTTGTTCTCATCTCTGGGCTTGGGAGCACGCAGGACCCTCTGCTCTCCTTATTCTCTCATAGCAGCTCTTGTAAAGCTCACTTACAGCACTGATTAGAAAAATGAGGATGACAGAAATCATCATCATCATCATTCTTATGAACTAAGTATGATCTACAGTCTGGGTACTATATGAGGTGCTGCATAATCTCATTTGATTAATGTCATTTAATCTTCATAACCCCTTTGTAAGCTTCGTACAAGTGAATAAACTGAGGCTCGGGGCTGTTATGTAACTTGCCCAGGGTTCCAGCTCTCTCAGGGCACGGCTGAGATGTAAACAGGAATGACCCCATTCCAGAGCCAGTGTGTCTGATTTCAAGGTCACTGCAGATCAGGTCATCTGTTCTTATAGCCCCCAGCAAGTTATCTAATGCCCCCTAGAGGCCAGGTACTTCACAATCCTTACTTTAAATTTCATAATGACCTTGCAGGTTTGGGTGATCTTTCCCCCGCTGTGCAGATGAAGAAAGTAAGGCATAGGCAACTGTATAAGTTGCCTGTGGTCACAAAGCAAGAAAATGGCAGGGTCATGGTAGGATTGGAACATGAGTCCATTTAGAAGTCCATGCTCATTCTACTAGATCACAGAGTCACTCCTCCTCCAACCACAGACCTATTTGGGAAAAGAATCTAAAATACAGACTAGGCCTAAAGAATAATGTGATTCACTGTGATTGTTTAGGACACTGAGAAATTGGAAGAAACCTAACTGTCGATTAAGAAGAATTGTTAAATTAATCAGACATGGAAGCCATTAGACTGAGGTGCTTTAATGCCTTGGTCACCTACAGAAGCAAACCGAAACCTAAGTCAGAGTGAAGCCCTGTCAACAGTTCAAGATTAGGAAGAACAACCACATATCTTTACCAATAAGTATTTGCAAATTTTTCAGGTAGATACTCAGAAGACAGATGGCTGGGTCAGATGGTAGCTCTTATTCTTAATCTTTTGAGGAATCTCTATACTGTTTTCCACAGTGGCCACACCAGTTTACATTCCCACCAGCAGTGCACAAGGGTTTCCTTTTCTCCACATCCTCTCCAATACATTTTTTGCCTTATTGATAATAGTCCCATGTTTACTGCAGCATTAATCACAATAGTCAAGACATGGAAACAACCTAAGTGTTCTCCGATGGTGATTGGATAAAGAAGATATGGTACATATAAACAATGGACTACTACTCGGCCATAAAAATGATGAAACACTGCCATCTGTGATGGATGGATCTTGAGAGTATCATGCTAAGTGAAACAAGGCAGGTGGAAAAGGCCAGGAACCATATGATTCCACTCATGTGGATATAAAGCATGAAGCAACAAATAAACAAAGAAAACATACAAACAAGCAATAAAACAGCCTCATAGACAGAGACAACAGAATGGTGGTTACTGGAGGGGAAGAGGATGGGAGGAGGAGGAAGAGGGTAAAGTGGGTCCAATACATGGTGACAGGAGACTAGACTTCCGGTGGTGAGCACACAATAGAGTATACAGATGTCATATTATAAAGTTATTCACCTTAAATTTATATAATGTTACTAACCAATGCTACACCAATGAATAAAAAAGAAGAACCAATCACAAACAGCCAATTAGGCTTTCCCAAATAATACAATCACTTAAGCTACAGGGACTGAATTCAATTTCTGCATCTGTGCTCTAAAATCCTTGCCCTGGGCTCCAGTCAGTGGGGCGCTGTAACCACTTCTGGCTTGTGCTGCCCAATGTGAACCAATGGTCACTCAAATAAACTCTGAAAAATGTTAATATGCCTTTCTTTATGCTTTAACAGAATAACCAAAGAAATTATATTATATCACTATGGTGTGATAGTGTATAGCTGTGAAAGATGATTGTGATGTAAACTGTAGAGTAACATGGGAAAAATTATATCAAATTAAAAAGGAAGACACAAAAGTTCATATGTGGGATGATTCCATCTAGAGAAAAAACTAGATGAGAAGAGATTTAAATGCAGAGAGAAAAGATTAGATAAAGCTATTCACTGTGATTATATCTATGTAGTGGGATGATGAGTCATTGTTTTCCTTCTTTCTAACTTCCTTTATTTTCCAAAATTTTTATAATCAACATGTACTACTTTTAGCATTTTTCAAGTTGTCTTTTCTGTTAAAGAAACTGGCTATTATCAAGTAGGGCTGAGTCCTAGCTTATTTTAATCCTTGGAATGGACACCATTCTGAGTTCTGATTAAGGGTAATTCAAGCCTTTCAAGTGTCCAAATTGTCTCTGTTGATTTTTTGAGGCGAATAATTGCATTTTATACTAAACTTATTTGCAGCTCAAATACAGCTCAAAACCTTGTTTTGATTACTTGTTTAGGGAAAGAGTCACATTAGAAAATGCATAAGAATCCCATTTGCATGATGGGTGATGAAGCAGGGAATTACAGTTGGGAGAAAAAGACATGAAAAAAAAACCAGCAAACCCTGAATATTCAATAGCCTGCACTGAATCTAAAGCTCACATTCTCTTTCACATCCAACAACTCATCTTTCCCACTCTAAGCCATCTCCTGCATCCTTAAAGGCAATTTGGTAAACAGAGCGACTGCAAACAGTTGCACTTTATTTTTATTTTTCCTTTTGATATTTTATTCAAATATTACTTTTTATAGTGTACATTTATTTATTTTTTATCTTTTATTATTGAGAGTATTACAGATGTTCCCCCCTCTCTCCCCCTTGTCCCCCACCATCAGGTTCCTGCCCCACCCCAAGGCCTTCATCACTCTATTGTCTGTGTTCAAGAGCAATGCATATATGCATATAAGTTCTTTATTTACTCCCCCCCCCCCGCCCCATTCCCTCTGAGATTTGTCAGTCTGCTTCATGTTTCCATGTCTCTAGTTCTATTTTATTCATCAGGTTATTGTGTCATAAGTGAGATTATGTGATACTTGTCTTTCTCTGACTGGCTTATTTCTCTTAGCATAATACTCTCCAGGTCCCTCCATGCTGTCTCAAAGGGCAATCGATCCTTCTTTTTTACAGCTTCATAATATTCCATGGTGTAGATGTACCACAGCTTTTCAATCCATTCTTGCACTTTAAATAACTGCTCAATGGCAGTCCAAGTTTCACTGGATTTCCTTAGCAGCTCTTCAGGGAACTTGCCCTCAGAGCATTCTCCTTTCTCCCCCTGAAATAGCTGGCCTCTCTCTGGGTCTCCCAGGCTTGGCATCATTTCTAGTAGGACACATCATCGGGCTTTGTGGCAAGAGAAGCCAGCCCAGAGAGTCCTTAAGCTGAGGTCAGGAAGCCAACAAGGAGGACCCCTGAGCCTTCTTCCCAGCGACCTCCTGGGGTTCAGCCTTCCCTGACCACCTGATCACAGGCATGGGGCCTTGGCAGTTTTATTAACATGAAGCAGTTCCAAGTACAGCCGATACTTTAAGTCACTTTTTAAACAATTAACCGCCAATTGAATAGTGAGTTACAAAGTCAAGAGTGATTCCTGTAGCTTAAACATATTTTTTCTTTTACTAATGATTTTCCTTTGTCTCCATCGTTCTTTGTCACAAAGAAATGCCCAGTTTTTTGGTAAAGTTAGAAAATCGATCAATATAAAAGGAAAAAAAAACACATACACATACAAAATCTCAACACCCAGAGAAAATCATTTTTGGTTCATATCGGATGCTGCAAAAATGGCAGTCCATGCAGATTAAAATTTTTAATTATTTGCCAACATTTAAAAATAAGAGGTTTTAATATTTAAATCCAGAGTTCCATTTTTTAAAAGCCTGAAGTATCTGGGGACAAAGAGCCCAAATTCCTGCTCAGTGACAACCAGCTGGTGCTGTAAAGTAGCTGACCTGATTCGTCTCTCGCCTGGGCTCTGCAGATATCATACACATTTTAAATGCTGGGGATTACTGCTTTGACACGACTAACCTACAGGGGTGGGCAAACTTTTTGACTCGAGGGCCACAATGGGTTCTTAAACTGGACCGGAGGGCCGGAACAAAAGCATGGATGGAGTGTTTGTGTGAACTAATATAAATTCAAAGTAAAGGGGCGGAGGGGAGAGCAAGAGAACCCTCCGCTCTTTCGGCTCCGCGGGCCGGATTTAACAGCCGAATGGGCCGCGGCCCGCGGGGCCGTAGTTTGCCCACGGCTGTACCTGTTTTTCCTTATTTTATCATATAGAGAAGTAACCTTCCAAGCTGACATAAAGGATCTACATCAACATTTTTCATGGCTCCAAAATATTGTCCTATCTTTCCTGACTTTTCTATATAATGAGTGTCACTTTGAGGTACGTGGATTCTTACTCTACCAGATATTCCAGGTGCCCCCTCAGCAGGGTGCCTCCTCAGGAGAGGACAAGGCCTCCTGGCCCTCGACGAGTGTCCCTTCTGAGCAGAAGCCCTCAGAACCAAGCACGGTCTGCCATCTCCTCTTCTCCCTCTGCCACGAGAGCAGGAGGCCACAGTATGGGGCAGTGTCTTTCTCCTGGATCCTGGCATAGAGACCACGTGGCGCATAACCAAAGCCAACCCACGGTGGACGTGCAGCACGGGCGGGGACTAGACACGTAATACACAATGTTGGAAAGTGCACAGATTTGGAGATGGTCACTAAGGCATAACTTAGCCTCAGCTGACTGATATACTAAAGGGTTCAAGCACTTTTTAGATAACTAGAAAAACTACATACAACCGTTTGAAAAGGTCTCTCACCACTGCTCACGCCTGGCCCTGGAGGTCTGGGCAGGATGTGCTGGGGCGGTGGCTCTGGGTGCCCACTGGCTCCCGCACAGGAGGGTCCAGACTGGCACTGCAGAAATATACCGGGTTCTGTGGCTGAGACACAGATGGCTATTTGTGTCAGTGGTGCCCAGGAGGGGAGGAAAGCAGTCCCCCAAAACATGTAGCTGTAAGCAGCCAGAGCTGTATGCAGGGCACTTAGGAAGGAAGCCTGACCAGGGAGGCACGATCCCTGCCACGCGGGCTGCTCATGGGCACTCCAGGACACGTGGTCTGGAAGAACCAGGCCAGGCCTCCCCAGGACAAAAACCAGGCCAGGTATGTCTCCCTTTCCCCATCTCTGTCTGCCTGTCTCTCCACTGGGCAATGAAGTAGAGTGGACTCGATTGAACTGAAATTGTGCTCTGGGGCTGCCCATACAACCAAGGCTCCTGGTCCTTCTCCTCTGCAGGACCTGTGGTCTCAGAGCCGAAATGGTTTGCTGTTCCCCCATAATAAATGCATAGGTGATAATGCAGAGGCTGGAGTCCCCGAGGCAGACACTGTGACCTAGGACATCTGTGGAGCTAATGACTAGCAACAGTTTCACTCTGTCTGACCTCCTTGGAATCAATCTGCCACTCCAGGCTTTGATCTTGGTTTCTCAACATGTGCTTGGTGATCCAGCTTTCTCTGCTCTCCTGACCCCTCCACGTTCACCCTGAGTCCTACCAACCTAAGCAACCCATATTATATTTAGAATTAACCAGCTGCACTCAGTTTAGATTATCCTAATTTTGTTGGCAATATCCAAAGCATCAGAGTCAGGAGCCAGTCAAACATATGCCTTCTTCTCCCCATGAGGCCTGATCACGGTGTGACCTTAGCCATGGCAATGTCATAGAGCTTCTTCACAGACAGTTTGGTCTGGTGGTTGTTGGCCTTGACATCCACAGTGAGCACAGTGTATTGTTGTTTTCTATCTTCTCCATGGCTGACTCGGTAGTCAGGGGAACTTCAGAATGGCACAGTGGTCTAGCTTGTTTCTCCTGTTAACCACAATCAGCACCACTAATAGCATGGATCAGTCTTGCCTACTTTTGCATTTAGATAAATGCAATCCCCTGGTATGTATTTCTTTTTTCAATCTAGCTCCTTTCATTCAACATTGGGAGATTCACCCATATCACAGCATGAAGTCTCAGATCTTTATTCTCCTTGCTGTCCAGTGTTCTACTGTGTGAACATACGTCCCACAGTTGGTTTATCCACTCTTCTGTGGATGGGCATGCCATGACTGTTATTTTGCACTTATTCATGTGGTTAATATTTGTTTTCTCCTCACTAGACTGTAACTTCATGATGACAAGAACCTAGTCTACATGTCCCCATGATGTAATCCAATCTTTAATACAGCGCCTGATCCATAACAGATGATGGAAGGAGGGTGGAGTAAGGAAAGAAGGGGGAAGAATGGAAGGAATACATGTTACAAGTGCACCCAAAGATAGGACCACAGCCTAAAATACAAGGACTGGTGCAGCGAGTGTGGCTCCATGGCTGAGCATCGACCTATGAACCAGGAGGTCACGGTTTGATTCCCAGTCAGGGCACATGCCTCGGTTGCGGACTCGATCCCCAGTGGGGGTTGTGCAGGAGGCAGTTGCTCAGTGATACACTCTCATCATTGATGTTTCTATCTTTCCCTCTCCCTTCATCTCTGAAATCAATACAAATATTTTTTAAAGTAAATAAAATGCAAGGTCTGTTTCAATAATTAGGTTAAAGAATATCCCAATTCCTGCTTGCTATAAGCCCCTCTCTCTGCATATTCACATTAAATTATGCCCTTAGTTTCTTATACAATTCCTGCCTCTTATTGCCAATAAAGATATTTAGCTGTTATTAGTAATAATTTGCAGATACCAGACGTTTCTGGCTCTCAAAATAGGCTGCTTACAAGATTCTAGTTGCTCTAGGGGATGCCCTAAGACAGAACATTATTGTCTTTATATTATCAGTACATCTAAGAGATAAAACCATTCACAATTTAATTATCTCTTCAACTTCCTTTGTAAAATATGCACTGCAAAAAAACACACACACACACACAAAAACAACAACAACTACACATCAGCAAGAGGAGGGTGGGCTCTCTCGCATGCGCACACACACACGTGTGTACACACACACACACAAACACACACACGCTCCTGCACAAGACAGTGAACAGAAAGTGATCACAGGGCCATCTGGCAAGGATTCAACCCTTGAGCAGTGGCTAGACCCTAGACAGACCCCACACTCCACTCCTGAAAGACTCTTCCCTTTACCTTCGATGGAGGTTGACAAGAGGAAGTCACCACATTGCCATGAAACAGAAATTGGCTTCTGGCACCTGAAACACACACCTGTGAGGCTTTAACCCAGACACATGCAAAGCCGAGCTACCGCTGGTCCTGCTTACCTCTGACCAACAAGTTCAGAAGAGTACCTGATAGCTTCTCTTTGTGGAGCTCATGCTCTATGGGGAAATTATGAATAGCCCAGACACAAGGACCTGCCCACCTCACGAGCTTCATCTTTTGCCCAGGTCCACTGGCTCTTGGTGAAAATACTTGTTTCCCTAATGCATGTATACACATGTTTGCCTGTCCTGTCATTTAATAAATATTTATCAACAGGCATTGGCCTAGGTACCAGGACACAGCAGAAAAATAATACGGCTCTCATAGAGAGAGTGTGAGAGATGATAAACAAGCAAGCACATAAAGAAATAGCAATGCTGCCATGTGACAGAAAGATGGGACCACAGAGGGGACACGTGTGTATTAAGCATCTACTATGTGCCAGTTACTGTGCTTGACGTTTTTCCTGTATATCTCGCTTGATTCTCACGTCAACCCTAGACATGAGGCAGTCAGCAGCTAACATTTTACAAACAAGGAAAATGAGACAGAAAAGTCTCACCTTGCCTAAGGTCAGACAGTTGGTAAGTAATAGAGGTGGGTCTTGCATCCTGATTCTTAAGGCTTCAAAGCCCAAGGTATTTAAAAACCAGACTAACAGAAGCCAAGTCAGCCATGGTTCCTTTATTTTTCATAAAAAGACCTAGAAGTCCAAAGTGATGGGTGCTACTCCTAAAAGACAAGGGGGTAGATATTCAAAGCAGCCCACTTTGTGCTTTAACAAGTCCAAGCCAAAATCAGGTCAGGGAGAGAGTACAAACTGAGGTCCCAAAGGAGGTTTGGGGTCTAATCAGGCCTTTCAGTTCCCAGGGCCTGCTAAGCCCTTAATCACGAATACCTAAAAACCCACTGTGATGTGTAGAAAATTTTCTCTCAATGGTGAAAGGAATCCTAGATCTTTTTAAATCTGTTTTTCCTTAAAACAGATGGGATAGTCAAGGAAAACATGAGCCTCCTCTTATTCCTACAACTATAACTAGAACTCTTCCATCAGAGCATTGTGAGAGGTTAAGGGGATAAAACCATCCACCATCTCCATCCATCATCCTTGTCATCATCAACCATCATCACCTATTATCACCGTCATCATCATCATCTACCCATCCTCATCCATCATTCTCATCCTTAAGCATCACCATCAACTGTCAACCACAGCCATCATCACCATCACCATCATTATATCATCAACTATTACCATCCTCCTCCTAACCAACCATCCAACATCCTTATATTTATTTCACATTCTCTCTTCTTTCCTTCTTAGGGAAACTCGGGTACAAACAAGGCACATTGTTCTCTTAAAGATTATAGAACTAGAAGATCATCTAGACCTAGGTTTGTAGCTTAGCCCTGCTACTCACTAGCTGTGTTACGTTGGACAGGTTATTACACCTCTCTGATCTCAGTTTACTCATCTGTAAATAGAGATAAAAATACTTCCCCTCACAGGGTGGTAGCAAGGAATCATAATTATGTATATGAAAGCCTCCATTAATCAAAAAAAGGGGGGATAGTAGGGTAATATCATGTCAGAAAAAATATCCTATAAGTAAATTACATCTAGAAAATTTTTACTTTACAAAATTAATTTTCATTTGTAATGCTAACAGCAAGACACCCATGAAAAACACACATGGTGTCTAAATAAGACAAAGGAAAATCGTTTGGGCAAAAATAAAAAGGATCCCAAATCAATTATATAGAAAAGATTCCTTTATTAACTTTTGGTCGAGAATATGTTTGTATATTTTCAGAAAACAACTCCAAGACCATGTGGATTCCTGCAACAGAGAGGAATTGACAGGTCTGCTCCAACCACAAAGACAAGAGGAGAAACAGTCCAGAGATGGGAGACGCTGACGACGCCTTGCCACGCTAGCAGTCAGCAGCTGTGCGTCACAGCAGGTTGCCTAGGACCAAACCAGAGAGGGTCGGACCTGCATTGCCACCATGTGCCCACCATCCAGATATCATTGCTGACATGTACACATATGGAACTGTTTGACACTGAAACGGGGACTCAGAACTGTTGGACATTGAAATTGGGACTCAAACATTTTTTGTTATTATATGTTTATTTCTAGTCTGCAGAGGCAAAATTTTTTAAAGGAAAGAAATGGGGAAAAAATAGATACAGAGGCAAAGAAGCATTGAACAGACTGTCAAACTACAGCGGGAAGGCAGGGGAGGTTGTGGGGGGGTGCGCTGTAAGAGATCAACAGAAAGACTTGTACGCATGCATATAAGCATATCCAATGGATACAAGACACGGCGGGGGGGGGGGGGGGGAGCGGGCAGGTAAAGGCATGTACTAGGGGGGAGGGGAGGCCGGGGGGAAGGTCAATGGGGAAAAAAAAAAGGAGACATATGTACTACTATTTGTAATACTTCAAACAATAAAAAAAAAAAGAAATAAGTCAGAGAAAGACAAGAAAAAAAGAAAAAAAAAGAAAGGCTCAATAAATATCAGTGCTTACTCTTCACCGTGGCCTTATGCATGTTTCCCACGTCCTTTTTTCATAAATAGATTCATGTGAAAATGAGCAGGGGAGGGGCAGACTGGGTAACATGACTCAGTTACTTCCATAGCCCAGCCTGTAGCTTCTTCTAAATCACATGCTGCAAAATGCAGCTTGTTTTCCTTTCCTCATCATCTGTTAACTGAGTCGTTCAAACCCTGATTCCCTCCAAGTCTTCCCTGGCTCTCTGCCTCCAACCTGCCTCCTGCTGTCTGGGCCACAGCTGACCAGCAGCAGCGCAAGTCCAGAAGCGAGGTGCCTCCTGCCCAGCTCCACTGTCCTGTGTGGCAGTCAGAACACCGGCTTCCCTAGACTTCCTGGACCTGAGAGCAACCACACATCTTTCACATTCTCCTCTCTACTGGCCCCTGCAAAGCAGCCTCTGCACAGCGCCAGCCGGAGCAGCTTCCTCAGCTCACACAGCCAGAGAGTCTGACAGAGTCGATTGCTGGGAAGTCTGGCACGGAGCTGGAATTCACAGTCTCGGATGAGTCTGCTGGCAGCACAAGGAGAGAACCTTTAAAGGTTGGACTCAAAATGCTGTATCTGGAAGGGGTGGTAAAAAGTTCCCAAAGCTTAATGCAACAGTCCCACCCATTCTACCTTATTATGAGTCCTCAAAGCCAGAAACGGGGACAAAACCCCCACAAAAGCACTAGCGGTGTACACCCCTGTTCAGACGAGAGCCCTCTCGGGCCAGCACCACACAGGTTCTGAAGATCGTAATGGAGCTCACCCAGCGAGGAGAGGCACTTACCCACCCATGTACAGGGCCGTTGTTTTTATACACAGAAATGAAGTAATTATTATTCCCATGCCACAGGCCTTGGGAAAACATTCATCACATAAACATAAATCACAATAGCTGACATTTGAACAGCTGCCTAATTGCTTGCAAACTGTTTCTACCTGCTGCCTCCCACAGCCTGAGGGTGAGCATCGGGTGAGCAGCAGCACCTTGTTCAGAAGAGGAACCTCCGCTCGGCAGCACCAGCTCAGAGCGCCAGACCACAGCTCAGGTCATATGTGGCTGAGGGTCAAGATCAGTACTTGGTAAGACCACCTGCCTTTGAACAGCTCTCCACACTCAACTTTTCTTAAATCAAGTAGTCAATAACCGAGAATGTGTCTATCCTCGCAACTACATCCCACCTAGCCCACTGCAGGATGACTGGATATGAGACAGACAGATGAGCCAAAACATGCTTTCTAACTTCCACCTGCTGGTCTCCATTCTGTCCTCTGGAGGCCCTGGGAGACCAGCGAAAAATCCTGCACTCAGGGTAGGGAGACCAGCAGTGACTCTGGCTCTGACGCCTTTGAGCTGTATGACCTTGGACAAGGTATTTACTGACCATTCTGAGCATTTCTTTCTCCACCTCTAAAATGGAAAGAATGTCTACAAAAGCTCAGGTCTACTGCAGTAATGAAATGAAATAAGACACAGTACTTAAGCAGGTCAGTCACAAAACTCCTTGCTCCCCAAGATTTGGAGACCAGGAAACAAAAGAACACTCAATAAGTAAAAATAATGACAAGCAGGAGACCAAAACAGAGTAATTGACAAGAAAGGACAGTAATTGACGAGAAAATAATGAACAATACGTAGAACAATGGGACAAGGACACAAGTAGGCAATTCGCCAAATAAAAAAACACTAATGACAAATTAAAGTACAGATGTTTGCTCAACCTCACAAATAATCAGGAAAATTCAAATTCAAACACCAATGAAATATTTTTTTCCTCTTTCATATTGATAACATTTAAAAGATTGGTAATAGCCAGTATTGGCAATTTGGGAGAGCAATGTGGATGGGCCTATTAAAATAAGAAACGCAGATACTCCTCCCCTCAGCAAGCCCCCTTCTAATTATCTTAAAAAATGCCTGCAACGTGTGCAAAGAGGTCTCTACAAGGACAACCCTGGCAGCTCTCGGTTTGCAGTGGTCAGAAATAAAGCAATCTAAGCGTCCATCATCAGAATAGCTGCATACATGATGCTTCTCTCATACCAGGAAGTAACCCCTCTGTAGAAACTCAAGAAAGTAAGGAGGCGAGGTCAATGTACTGAGGAGGAAGGCATGTATTCTATGATCCCATTTGTGTCCAAGAGAACAAAATAAAACCGCACCAGCATTCAGGGTTCCCATGTAAAGCAGCAGTTCTCAACCTGGAGCGACTGTGCCCTGAGGGGACATTTGACAATGTTTGAGGCACACTGGGTCATCACCACTAAGGAGAGCGTGTGGGAGTGACTGGGTAGAAGCCAGGGATGCTGCTCAACATCCTACAGTGCAAATGTGAGCCCCACCACAAAGAATTGTCCAGCCCCAAATGCCAACTGTGCTGCAGCCGAGAAACCCTGGTGCAGAGATACGTAACTGTCACCAAGCGGCTCCCGAGCCAAGCCGGGGCTGTACGTGCCTGGGGGCTTCAGTGGACACGTGCTGCTTGGGCCCGCCTGACACCAGTCCCCCTTTTGCTGGTGAGCTCATCCTCACTTTCCTCTCCCGCTGACCTCTGCTTGGGGAGTAGGTATATGACCTGCAAGCACAGCGCTCGTCCGGACACAGTGATTAGTAGACAAGGGCATGGCCCATGCGAGAGAAAGGCCATGAGAATCCACTCCAGGACTGCTGTCCACACTGGGAGAAACAGAGGCCTTTTCCACGAGGTAGCTGAGCGGAGGGGATATCCGCTGGAGCTGCCTGCACCGTCCTGCCTGCAGCCTGGCTGTGAACACAGCCATCCCAGAGCGCCAAGCAGCTCTCTCCAAAGCTGGGGGACGGTCCTCATGCCACTGAGTTTCCATTAGGCAACCAATGAGGGTCCTTTTTTCTTATGCCAGTTTGACCCAGGTTTCTTTCTCCTTCACCCAAGAGGGTGCAGCAATGCATAAGCCTGGTGCAGAGATGTGTAACAATAAAACAGGTGTAGGTCAGAATTAGTATCTCGGTCAGAATCAGTGGTCAGCTAGTCCCCACACTGCCCCTGTGAGAGGAACCCTGGTCTGGATGTGAACGGGGATCACATCACAGAAGCAGGCTGGGTCCTGCCAGAGATGCTGTACCCAGAGGGTCCTGCCTGTCCATGTATCCAGGACTGCGCAGATTCAACTGCTACACCAGCCCTTTGACCAAGACACAGCTCCCTGAGCAAACCTGCCCCCGGGGAAAAGCACAAGGACAGTAAGCAGAGCATCGCTTCGTCACTCACGACTGAGCAGGGCTTCCTGCCTGCAGGACTGCTGGTACACTGGGCCAGAATGCTGCTGGAGCTGTCTGTGAGGCAGAGGATGTCAAGCAGCATCCCCACCCCACTCTCATCCCCCGTCCACCCCACCCCCTGTCCTGGGTCCTGTAAGAGACATGGGACAAGTCTGGGCAGTTTACAAGGGCTGCTCCTGGTGATGGAAGGCAAGTGTCCTGGAGAAGGGACATCTGAACTGGTTGAGCAGGGGACCCCAAAGTTTCAGAACTAAAATCATTATCCAGTGTATGGAGAAATCCCCAGACACCCAGAGAAAACCCCAGAAACCAGTGCAGATGACCAAGCCATGCCAGAAAACTCCAAGACTACAACCCGACAAAACAGGCCCCCTTTCTCTTCCTACCCACTCTACTTGGAAAACAATTTTTTGATAAAAGAATGATGGTCAATAAAAATATTCTACATCCAATTTGTGTTATGAGTGGAGATCTGTTTTCTTTGCTGATCAGGTGAATTTAGGGGGCAATGGCATATGGCTGTAGAGCAGCGGTTGCCAACCGGTGGCCCGCGGACCACTAATGGTCCGTGAGGTCCGAAAGGTTGGCGACCGCTGCTTTAGAGATATGATGAAAAGCAATAAAGTCCCTCCCATTTTAAGAACAAAAACATCACCGACCAATTAACACCTGTTTCAAGTCTGCATGAGAACGTTAACTGGTCATTAAAAAGCTGCAGGCAAATATCATTAGGAGTGACCAGGTAACGATGCCAGGGACCCCCTTCTAGCATGCTGGGTCCTCTGCTGTCAAGAGACCCCCAAGGGCAGGTAGCCTGGGCTGCCAATCAGCATGCCAATTCGGGCTCCGGGAGAAAAATTTGCCCCCACACTTTACCTAATCCCTCCACCTCCACTTCCCAAAAGTTCAAAGAAAGCCTGCAGTCCAACAAGGGAAAGACGAATCCAAGAGCCATCTGATGAGTGAAGGCAGAAAACAGTCGCCCCCTACGGCCCACAGAACATTTCCTTCCAGGCACGAGACAAATGGGCAGATAATGAGGGTTCCCCGCTTCCTCTCTGAGGTGAGGATGGAGAATGTGCAGAAGAGAGAAGGAAAGGGGAGGAAGAAGGGTGGGAGGGCAAGAAGTGAGGGGGAGAAAGAGAAAGGAGACACAAAACAGAGAGAGGGAGAGAGGGGAGGGTTAGGAGAGGTAAGAGGGAGGTGGAGGAGGAAAGAAGGAAGAGGAAAGGAGAATGAGAGAGAGGAAAAAGACTAGAAAAGGAGGGGGAGAACGATGAGTAAAGAAGAACTGTAGAGCAAAGAAGAAGAAAATGAGAAGGCCCTACCCCCACTCTGCTCTCCCAGTCCATCTTCCTGTCCAAGGTCCCAGAGGGAGGGCGCCACCTGCTGGCCCTCAGACACAGCCAGACAGCGCGAAGGAAGCAAGTAAGGGGCCCTCTGGACTCTGAATGTGAGAGGTGTGCTGCCGGGCACGGTCTGGCTCAACTCGTGAACCCAGAGCACTTGTACTGCAGACCAGCTGAAGGAAGGCAGCCACCTAAAACGAGATGCGATTGGATCGTGGTGCAGAAAGCAGTGCCCAGGGCTGTCTAACGGGGAACAGGAGGCTCCAGCACTCAAGGTGGCCACTGGGCTGGCACTCTCCCCGAGGGAGGGCCCGTGCCACTGCTGATCTGAGCACCCACCCAGGCTCAGCAAGTGTTCGATGAATGAATAAATGACTGGGCTGGGACCCCACGCTCCTGGGCTTTCCTCTGCTGGCCTCTGAACTACGTGGACTAGGGGGAAACGTTTAGAAACGCAGAGATACTCACTCCGTCACCAAGGCTCCCAGACAAGCTTCCCGGGAGTTTCCTGTCCTGTCCTGGCTTCTGGCCAGAGCTCCTCCCCAGGGGCGATGTGAGGTACATGGCCTTCGCTTTCACTACCCCATATAACAATCCAACCACTCAGGATGTAGTAAAGGAAAGAAAAACTGGGCGTTTCCGGCCTAGGTTGGGCAGCATGAGGGCCCACGTGGTACTTTACAGAATGTGCCATCTTTTCTCCATGGGGACTGGATGGGGAGAAAAATCCATCTACCTGTCAGTCCTGACCAGGTCCCCGGCCCCAGCCTATTTCATCCTCTGACGGAGCAAGATAATGTCCTGGGAGGCTGAGCACCGCATCCTTCCTGCTGCAGATGACGACAGGTGGGCCTGTCATGGCAAAGGGAAGGTCTGATGGATGCAGACACTGGGACTCCAATTGTGCAGCATCCTGAGACCCTACAGCAGGCGTCCTCAAACTATGGCCCGCGGGGCACATGCGGCCCGCCGAGGACATTTATCCGGCCTGCTGGGTGCCGCTGCCTGTCCTGCTTAGCAGGCGACTCATCCCGGGCCCGCAGTGCGCATAGGAATTTGTTCATAGTTTTTTTTTTTAACTATAGTCCGGCCCTCCAACAGTCTGAGGGACAGTGAACTGGGCCCCTGTTTAAAAAGTTTGAGGACTCCCGCACAGCAACCCTCCTGCGAGGAGACCTTCATGGCTGAACTAGATCATCTTGATTTTTATTTTTATTTTTATATTTTATGCAGGTGACGGGGAAGAAGTGCTGCCTGACTTCCTGTGTAACTACAAGGCTCATTGAAACATGTCACGGGGTGCTCGAGGCAGGTGTGAAAGCCAAGGCTTCCAGAAGTATCTGTTGATTGCATTCCAATCAGGACTCCAAGATGGTCCTGCCGAGTTGGTGGGGAAGGCCGTCTCGGCCATCACAGGGTCCCACCCCCGTCCCCAGCCTACAGGACAGTGCATGGTGCCTAGAAAACCCAGAGTGGGCCTCCGACCTGCAGACGCTGGCATGCTTGCTGCCAGTCTGCGGGTCCTGCTTGGTTCTCTGCCCCACACCACCCAAGGCAGGCTAAAGCTCTGCCCAGCCTGGGGCCCAGCCTCCCGGAGGTCTCCGTCCTGGTGCCCTGCCACCTGGTGCCCTGCCACCTGGCGCTTCAGTCCCTTTCCCCCGCCCCCACCTGTCTCCTCAGGCCAACAAAAACACAAAGAAGTCTCTCTTTAAAAAACAAAAACTTCAGGCTTTTGAAAAACAACAGCCAGGCAGAGATGTCTTTGTTGGGACTTGTACTTTCCCCAGAAATCTCCAGGCAGACAAGGTGACAGGAAAGGGTCAGCTGCCTCCAACGGGGAACAGGTGACCATCTCCACCAAGCTAGTCCTCCTCAGGCCTCTGCTGCTCCAGTGGTGGAGGCGAGGGTGGGCCACAGCGACCACGCTGACGTGGGCTCTGAGCCGAGCTTCATGTACTGCACTGAGTGACTCCCAAACACCCCTCTTACCTTCCCATGTCATCACCCACTCCTGCCTCACTTGACACCACCCTTAAAAACAGTATGTGAGGAAGGCAACTGCCAGGAGGCAGTTGTCACAGCCGCAGCTCACTAAGAAGGACAGGGTCGTGGTGCCAGGCCCGAGGCCCGTCCAGCATTGGTGCCCCTTAACGCCTGCTGCCCGCCCATAACTCAGAGGGAAGGGGGGATGAGGCTCTCTCTACTGCACTGCGGAGTAGAACCAACCCCTCCTTCTGCCTCAGAGGCGCCACTGTCCCTTCCTCCCCCAAGTTCCCCATCACAGGAGGGGCTGAGGGTGGGGCAGCAGGCCTGGAGCAGGGATCTTGGGCCCGGGGAGCCTCGGAGACCATCTTATCAGACTGGAGGAGACAGGTCACGGGGGAAGTGGTTTGGCCAATGTACCCAGAGGTGGGCAGGCCTGCAGCCAGGGCTCTCGACTCTGCATGGATAAAGGCATTATACTGTGATAGAAAAAAAAGTTCCCTGTTTGGAAAATCAGGAAAAAGAGTAACAGAAAATAATAGTGACGTATACGTCCAAGGGGAGGAAAACGTACTTCTCTTAGCTTGGTTTTGGCCTTTTGCCTCTATCAGGCTTTCCCGGAAGCCTCGAACACCCCAAGAGCGGCTGTCATCCTCAGAAGTGCTGGGGTGCTTGAGTGTGTGGGGTGGAACAGCCTGGAGGAAGAAGGGAGCAAGAACAGAGGCAACAGCCCCTGTGTTTTGCTTATTGTGCAGCCTTAAGCCAAGACTGGCTGGACCGAAACCCCAAAATCCACCCACAGCTGCTATCCCGCCTGCCTTGCACACAATGGGTATGGTGGGAAGGACCAGACACAAGTACGAGAGAATCACTTCGGCTTCAGAAGTGGTCCCTGTCCCCCCCCAAATCTGGCAGGGACCCTAGGGCATAGCTCCTTACAGGCATGCTCACTGCAGCAGGGCCCCCATTCTGCACCTGACTAAGCCCTTTCCTCCTCCTCTACTGAATGAATTCCTCCCTCTCCGCAGAGCTACACACCAAGAAAGCATAAAGATAGAGCTGCAGGTAAACGAAAACTTGAGGGCCTGAGGTGTAAGCCACCTTAGAAGAGAAGATGAAAAGGAAGAGCCGAGAAACCCAAAGTGCAAAGAGCAAAAACATCACCCAAGTCCCAAACCGCCCTCAGCCCACCTGGACCCTGTGGTCTATGATTAATAGAACAATGGGCATTCCCTGCATCACACATGTGAATACCCTGCGCCAGAACACACACCAGGGAGGGAGTGGCTCAGGCTCCAGGATTCCCTACTGAGGGAGGGAGACCTCCCACACGCAGTGGGTCTTCCTGGGGCACCACCTCTCCTCCAGCCAAGCCGGGGCTCTCCAGCAAAGGGGACTCGTTCTAGAAGGAAAAGGCTTTGCTGAAACAAAGCAACCTCTTCACAAAGGAGCCCTAATTACTTGTGCTGTGCAAATGGGATACTGTAAGCAGCCAGTGGTTCTAGTGGCTGAATGTCAAGGCTGATATTAAGCCACACCAAGGTCCCATTCCTGCTGTATGCACAGTGAATGGCTCTTCTCAGAGGGAAAGACCGAAGGGCTCAGACCAACTTAGTGGCTGTGATGTTTGCTTAAGAAAAAAACAGGCAGGTTGCTTTAAGGTCTAGCGGCCTTTGCAAACACTGCACTAGGACACGAACACAGTGGACCGCAGACCTGTTTGGAAGTCAGGGCAGTCGGGGAATAACATCAAACAATTACAAAGATAGAAACCAGAAACTAGTTGATTAACACGGATGTAACTATATCAGATGGAAGTGATGGAGAATCAAACCTGCAAGCACATCTGTGTTTGCACAGAGAGAGGAAGCGAAAAAGAAATAAGCAAGACCAGTTAATAGATTGAGTCTTGTTCCTGACATTTTATTTGTGGCTGCTTAATCATTTTCTCTCGGTCTAGTTAGTGTCTGCCAGCAGCCAAGTACTAGCAGGGGCTAGAAGTGTAAGAAATATTTGTGGACAAAAAACTTGAATTAGAAAGTTCTGGGTATCAATTTTACTTGTTCTAAAAATTGGTCAAGTGCTGCCATTTATTACTTTTAGAGCCAGAACACACCTCGGCCCACCTGGATCATAAGCGAGGAGCATGGGAGCCTGTATTCAGAGGTGCAGACCTTTGTTAATACCTGGCCTGCAGACCTGCAAAGGGACAGCACTTCTTGCCAAGTCCCTGCTCCTACAGATCATATTCCTCTGGCACTTACCAGTGTATCTCCCAAGGCAGATTCTCGGCAAAGTCTCCTGACGTCGCTCAAACGAGAGGCTCTCAGGGAACGTCCCTGAGCCTTTCCAGGGCGGCTCTGGGATTGGCAGGGCTTCGGTGGCAATGTGTCTGCAGGGGACCCAGGGCCGTCCTACAGAAAGTGCCTGGCTCGGCCCCAGGTGTGCCCTTGGCCCACCGTCTCAGGGATGCAGGATCCTGGTCAGGGTGGACCTGGCCCTTCAGAATGAAGCAATTGCCCCATCTCTTTCTTGGATTCTTAAAGAGCTAGACTGTACCCTCCCTCATTCACAGAATCTGCAAACTGATAGCTTGTCAGAAAATGCTATTTGGACTGAAAAACATGTTATAGGATGAGATGCTTCTCTGTGCCTTTGTTTTCCCATCCACAAAATGGGGATAAGGGTTGTTGTGAGGACTGAGTGAGCTATTTATCGTATGTAACTCACACAGACCAGTGAGAGGCAGCAGCTGCTGCTTCTTAGACATTTTACTATTATCACTGTAGGAAAAGGTCCGGAGTCATACTTGGCTCAGCTTTTGCTCTTGTGGTACCAAGTAGAAGCATCATTAGAAAAAAGGAGAAAACAATGCATGTAAGAGGTGCTGCTTCCCCCGTTCCAACATCAAGAGAGGTTTCAGGGCCCACGGTGAGGGCTGCAGTTGCCGGGGTGCAGGGAGCTGCCAGGCGGCGGCTAGATGAACTCTGGGCCACACCCCCCTCCACTGCACTGGCTGGACCACACCCTGGGAAGCTCTCATAACAGTGTACAGGGAGAGGGAGGCTGGAACGCCACTGAGACCGCTGTGGCAACCATCTCCCAGGCAACGGCATTATCTGCTGTGTCCCTCTCATTTCATAACTGACTTTCACAAGCTGGGACCTGCCACGGGGTGAGCTGGGGGGAAAGAATCTAAAATGAAAGGTCAAGGACACCTCTCCAGGGACATCACCTTTTCATTTCGCTCAGAATAAAAGCTATCGCTTCACTCCTCATCCTAAGGGCAACACCCCGGCTTTCTGATCACCACAACTTGGAGGCAGAACTTGAAGGGAGTGTGTTTATTGGGGTTTGGGATACAAAAAGAAAGAAAGAGGAGATACTCAGAAATCTGTCCCATCTAATCCTCCTTTTTAAGTCAGAGCTGTGAGCAACATGCACACCCAGCTTCTCTGACACTTTGAGTGCTAGTGCTGCCCAGCTAAACGGGGAGCAAAAATGACTCTCGGGTGTGAGCGTCCTTGTGAAATCATGGGTCCCTGAGATTTTAGGTGAGACGTGTGTGCCCTGCTCATGCTCCAACCTCTGTACCGCATGTCCACCACCAGACCTTCCCTGGAGCCCAAACACGCAATCATGTCTGCAGACCAGAGAGAAACTACGTGTCCATTGGGCTCCATGTAATCCTAATGCGGGTAAGAGCATTCTAAGTTAAGTAGCGTTACTATTTGCATTTCACAGAAAGGAAAGCTGAGGTTTACTTTAGGCCACAAAATTGAAGCCAGTTTTATTTTCAAGTTCAATGTCATTTTTTTTTTTTGTACCGTCTCAGACTTTGGAGGAAATCTATGTATGTATGTGTGTGTGTGTGTGTGTGTGTGTGTGTGTGTGTATATATATATATATGTATATATATATATGTATATATATACATATATATATATATACACACACACATATATATGGCTAAGCGACCGTCGCATCCAAAACAACCAAACAGACGACTGAACAGGCTATGTGGGGCGACCAGGCTGGCAGGGGGGTTAGTGAGGGATGACCAAACGACTGAGCAGCAGGCAACAGTGAGGCAACCAGGCCAGCAGGGGTGTTAGTAAGGGGCGACCAGGCTGGTGGGGGCGGGGCGGCTGGTGGAGGCGACCACACCAGCAGAGGGGGCAGTAAGGGGCAATCAGGCCGGTGGAGAGGCAGTTAGGGGCGACCAGGCCGGTGGGGGTGGGGGGCAGTTGGGGGCGACTACACTGGTAGGGGGGGCAGTTGGGGGTGACCAGGCCAGTGCAGGGGGGAGCAGTTAGGGGCAATCAGGCAGGCAGGCAGGTGGACAGTTAGGAGCCAGTGGTCCCGGATTGTGAGAGGAATGTCCGACCGACCGGCAGTCGGACATCCCCCGAAGGGTCCTGTATTGGAGAGGGTGCAGGCTGGACTGAGGGGACCCCCCCCCCCCCGTGCACAAATTTCATGCACTGGGCCTCTAGTATCTTAATATCTGAGATGACTCTTGAATGGGTCAATTCCCCACCAAGAAAAATGGCAACAAAACGCAAGGCTTTTCACAGAGCTCAGGGGAATAAAAACAAAACTCAGTGAACATTGTTGTGATATCAGAAGCCAGCAGAACCGGAAGCAGCTACAAGTCAGAGCTGAGAACAAAACAGTCGCAGGACAGGTGAACACCGACGGCTGGACATTGGGATCCAGGGAGACAGAGAAAGACAGAGAGAGGATAAGGAGGCAGGGCTGGAAGAGGTATCAGAAAATCAGAGAAAAGATGGAAAACTGAGGTCCCAGTTGTTGAGGCAAAATTACTTCCAAAACAGACAAAGGTTTCAGGGTCCCAGACACTCAACCTGAGCCAGTGGGTGGCCAGCTCTACCCCAAGGAAAGAGAGGAGACATCTATAGTTTTTGTTTGTTGACCACCTGTTGCCCCTTCTTTGGAAAGAGTACCAGGGTTTACATGTGGGAGCCACATCTCCCCTCTCAGACACATGGTCAGATAACATCTACCCCAGCCCCAGTGCCAGCAGTGGTCACATGATCCAAACCTGGCCAATCACAGAAGCCCATCACCCAATCCCAAGGTAAAGGAATGGGCTTGAGATACAAGACAGGCCCATGAGAAATGCTGGGGACGTGGCTGAGACCACCCTGAGGCCAGAGTCAGCGCTACTGGGAGCCATCTTGTCACCCCTCAGAGAGTAGCCTGAAAAGGGGCCTCATTAGAGGACCACGGGGGGTCAGATTTTCAGACACAGGACAGGCGCTCCTGAGGCCAGAGCCACACCTGGCCTCCTCAGTTCCCACAGAAGCCACTGACCGCTCCCCCCCTTCCCTCACGCTGTCTGAGCCGAGGGCCCACGGCCACACTGAGAGGCTAACTGCGTGAGAAGCCACCTGGCCCCCTCCTGTGGACGGAGGACCAGTTCCTTGGGATCTGGCCGCTGAGTGCAATGTCTGCAGCTGTGGCCTCGCAGGACAGCACAGAGCAGGACAGCCCAGCACAGGACAGCACAGCACAGCACAGCACGCTACTGCCAGGAGGCCGAGACCAGAGCAACAAACGAGTCAGCTCTCCCCCAGCGCTGCCTACCTGGCAGCCAGGCGCTTACCTGATACACGTGGAATGCGTTCGCTGCTTTGCCCCGGAGAAACACGGATGGGATCCAGACGTTGATCAGTGCCCGGTTTGATCTGACCAAAGAAAAGATAGAAATGGGTCATTTCAATTTGGGGACTATCTTTTCCTCTAAAGGGGGAGGGGACTATCTTTTCCTCTAAGATGCATCATGCGCAAAAAATTTATGACAACGTCTCTAACACTTAACGGTAAAGGACCAGTTTTAAGTTGCATTACTTGGTCCCCAAAGATTATTTTTAAAGGGCTTAGTTTAAATATATATATAAAAATATATATAATTTACATTTTCAGTTTATGTCCTGGAATGCGAACGAGCTGCCCCTCAGTTCTGAGTATCACACTCATAATGTATATGAGCCTCAGTTTCCTCATTTGAAGAGGGGGATAACCAGAAGCCCCTGAAGAGACTGCAGAGGGTCGTGCGGTAATGCCCCCAGGGTCTCTGGAGCACGGGGGGGGGGGGGGGGGTCCTGCTGCCTCCTCACTGTGCTCACTCGACCCTGACCCCGTTTTGAGAGGACACCCATTGAGAGAGCTCAGACCAGCAGCCATGGCTGTGAGAGCAACAGCTGTGGGGGAGGGGAAACAAGGAATGATGAGGTAGGATACCAGGAGGCCAGGTGCAAGGACTCTCTTCCCACTTTCCCAGTAACAAAAACTTTGTGCATGGCTCAAATAAAACCAGACTTAAAGTCAAATACAAAATCACTTACCAAGTACCCAACAACTTATGGCTCCATGCTTTTATACATATTATCTCAGCTAATCCTCATAGGCTATTTAAGGAACTTTCAAGGGTTATTTTGGTCATGTGACAGTTTTGCTTCCTGGAAGGTTTTAAACTCAAGTTATGAGTCACTGGGTATACACACCCCACCCTTTCACCATTCAGCCCACGACCCCCACCCCCACCCCCACCAGGCTGGATCCAGCCCATGAGGAGCTGATAAGCTAACTGTTGCTGAAACGCCAAGACCAATCGTAACAGCTATCCAACCAGCACTGTGCATGCCTGGAAGGGCTGGGAGGTTCCGGCCTTGCCCCCACTTAGAGCTGCTCCAGGGCTAAACACTCCCCCCCCCCCCCCCCCCCCCCCCCCCCCCCCCCCCCCCCCCCGAGCCCTCCTTCTCGCCAAAGAGCTCCTACAAATCTGCTAGCTCCCGTCCGGGAATTTGAGATGTTGATCATGGAAGAGTCCATGACTCAGGATGTCTCACAACCTCTAGAATAAAGAGCACTTTATTTCCACACAGAAATGGTCCGCTCCTAAGCAGCATTTCTTCTGAGCTCTGAGGTGCTGACCTAGTTCATTGGGCAAAATATTGATCATTTCCCCAGGGGTCCAAGTACAAATTGCAATTCTAAGCCACCAAATGGTTTGTATATCTAACGATAGTCTTCCTGTAAAGGTCCCCCAAATTGTACTTGTGCCCAAAGTGTTCCCCTTTCATTTCTGTCGAGGTGGGAGGAGGGGTGTATGGGGGTGTGCAGAAGTGCAGCTCACACTCTGGTTTTCATTAGCCTCCCTGCATTGCTAAGGCCAGACAACCTCCCGGCGTTTCTCCCTTTCAGAGCACTTACCGCACTGCATTGGAACTGACTGTTTGCACGGCCATCTCCCTCTTAGATATTAGTTCATTTGCTCATTGTTTTGTTTTTTCACTCATGCATTAAACAAGTAGTTATTGAGAACCTGCTATGTGCCAGATACTATTCCAGGTATGAGAAAGCAATGAAGAAAGCAGCCATAGTCCCAGCCCTCATGGAGTGTGCACTTTAACGAGGGAGAAGCAAATCCCCATAAAAAATCATTCCACTGTGGTCGGAAAAGATACTTTGTATGACTTCCCTCTTTTTAGATTTACTGAGACTTGCTGTGCGGCCTAACCTATGGTCCATCCTGGAGAATGCCCCATGTGCACTGGAGGTGAATGCTGCTGCTTGGTGGGTGTCTACGCGCGTTTGTTGGCTTTCCTTCCTCAGTGTGAGTCGAGTCTCCTGTTTCCTTATTAGTCCCTCTAGTTCTTCCCATCACTGAGAGTGGGGTATTGAAGTCTCCAACTATCATGGTAAAACCATTTTCCTTTCATTTCTGTCAGTGTTTTACATGATATGTTTTGGAGCTCTGTTGTTAGGTGCATTTATGTCTGAAACTGTTACACAAACATTATTTAATTATCAATGCTGTGGGGCCCCGAGGAACACCGGCTCTAAGGAGAGTGGACATCGGGGGTCCTTTCTTTCAGGAAGCAAGGTTTGGGCAGGGCTTTGGGGAACGCTGAGAGTTAGCCGAGTGGGGGAGGAAAGGCTGAAGGTAGGAAAGGTTGTTTTGGGCAAGGAATAAAAGTTCGTGAAGTGCATGGTGTCTAGATCAAGACTGCCTGGATGTGAATCCTGCTCAAATCTGTCCTCTGGAGACAACAACCATGTCAGAGGGTTGTTGAGGGACTGAGTTAGAACAGTGCAGAGAAAACGCTGTGTCTGTGTGGGCTCAGGAAATAAGTTGATGGTCCTGAGCAGGGAAGACCGAGTGAGTTAGCAGTGCCATTGGCCAGGGTGGCTGGTGTGCAAAAGGGGACGGGAGCAGGCGGGGGAAGGAACCAGGGTCAGCAAGGGCCTTCTGGGCACACCACAGGGAAGATCTGGGTCTGCAACGTGAGAGAGGGAAACAGCGCATCCCTCTGGCATTAGTGGAGATAAGCACACCTGTGGAGGAGGCTGCAAACCTCCAGGGAGATGAGGTGATTGGACCCGGCAGAGGCGGCTTGAGGCAGGCACTGTGGCTCATCCCCTCCACCAAGGGCCTGACATGACACCACCCTGTTGCAGGTGCTTGATAAATTCTTACTTTAATAAGGAGTTCCTTCCGATCACAACTGATACGTCTCGGGGATTCTCCTGTCCAGCTCTCTCCTGCCTTCCCAGCTTGGCCCCACCTGGCCCTCTGCCAGGCGCCTATTCCATTATCCTCCTCATGCTGGACTCACCCCACCCCGGGGAGGCAACTCACCTTTGGTTTTCATACTTCACCTCAACCACAGGGACCTCCTTATCCCACCAACCTGGCTGCCACCTGCGCCTCGGCTGCAGCCACCCAGGCACCGAGAGGCTCCTGATGTCCTCCATGGTTTTCATAATCTCACTCAATCGCCCCCACGACCCTGCGAGGCTGGTATCATGACCTTCCTCTTATGGATAGGAAACTCAGGCCCAGCGAGGTTAAGTGCTTGCCCGAGGTCACACCAACGTGAGTCCTGTAGCTGAGATGTCAGCACAGGACAGCGTGGCTCTGACAAGACGCTCTTTCCCTGCCCAGCCCTCTCTCCAGAGGTGGGCTCTCCCCAGACGACACCTTTTCTCAGAGGCCAAACCTTCTTCCACACAGGCAAATGAATGAGACAAGAGGGGGGTTCTGCTGGCCTTAACCCAGGGCCCACTCCACTCTTTTTACCGGCCCAAGGGAATTATCAGTCCAAAAACCAAGACAACCTGATCAGAAATATTCAGTCTAAAGACCAACCAAATTCCTTAGGGGTTATCAGCAAAGGCACCAGACAGAACTGAATCTAATAAAAAATCAGAGCAATGCACTGAGCTATTGTTCTTTCCAACAACCAGGGGTTATAGATTCCAATTCCCACAGAGACACACAGTCAATGAAATGAATGGTGAGCCAGAGTAGGCAACAGGGAGAAGTGCGGACTGCGGTTCACTGATGAGCCCTGTATGAAGGAGGAAGCTGCAGCTCAGCTCAGACTATGGCCTTGCAAGGATTTTCTTCTTTTAAAGAAAATAGAGGAATTTACACTTTTATGTGGTATCTTCCAACTCTTAAATGTCAGACCAAAAAAATTTGTTTTTCAATACTGAAGGGGAAACATAAAACACAGCTGAAGGCCAGACTCAGGCTGCAGGCGAACAACTCCCCACCTCTACCAGAACCAAACCAGCCTGTGCGGACTTAAACAGTGATTTCTGTTTTCCCGTGGGGTCCTTCTGGGACTCAAGCCAAACCACAGAGTCCTATTTCTAAAGGGCCCCTCATAAGCAGACGCAGTGGACTTACATTTCGAAATCCGACAAACTCTGATCTTCGGATGTTTGACTCAGATCTCCAGGTACCTGCCATTAGGAGAGGAGAAGGGAGAGAGAACGCATCATGGTTACCATGGTTTGCATAATCACAACAGAACCCTGCCTCTCGTGACCCCTGAGCATCCCCTGCTCAGACGGAGGTGGAAAAGCAGGGCTGGAAAACAATGAGGTTCTGTGCAAGGATGGCTAGAGATGATGTTACAGGAACAAAAATATGCCACGAGCGATCTCAATCATCTTTACAGAAAAAGGGCTGATCATCCCGCCGAGATAATCACAGGCATATAAAAGCGTGTAATTTTGGAGCTATCAAGGCCTAGTTAAAATCTGAGATGCAAGATATCAAATGCGCAGTAGAAAAAAATTATCCACTGTTGCCAAGATGAAAATCACTCTACAGACACACCCGATGCATAAACACACACAGCCCATGCCTGCCTTCTGTGGCCCCTCCTTCCCCTCATAACGTATCGGAAACCCCAGGCAGCAGGACAGGGTCCTCTTCGACTCAGAGGCCCTGGGAGGATGTGGCTGAGTGTGAGACGAGCCTGCCTGCGTGATGGCAGCTACTATGTAAAGCAGAGAGCACAATGGCCAGCACTGGTGGATGCTCAATAAATGGTGCTGACATCATCACTCCCAGGGATACATTTCTTATTGTGAACTGATCGAATCTGAACTGGTTAGAACTTAAGAATATGGATCAGTCTGGCTGGTGTGGCTCATTAGTTGAGCGTTGACCTATGAACCAGAGAAGGTCATGGTTCAAATCCCGGTCAGGGCACTTTCCTGAAGTGTGAGCTTGACGCCCAGGGTGGGGTGTGCAGGAAGCAGCCAGTGAATGATTTTCTCTCATCACTGATATTTCTATCTCTTTCTCTCCCTCTCCTTTCCTCTCTCTAAAATCAATAAAAATATATTTTTTAAAAAGAATGAGGATCAGAACTAAGAGGAACCAAGTGGAACAGAGAAGAATGTGGGGTAGTGAGGGAAAGAGAACATTTACTTCACACTGCACACCTGTCAGAGATTTCATATTATACGATCACCTTCAGTCTGGGCAACAGTCCCAGGGTGGGTTCTCCCCGCTCCCCCCACCAACTCTACAGATGGACTGAGGCTCAGGAAGGCCATGGGAGTGCCCACAGTCACACATATACAAACCAGATATGAGTCCAGGTCTGTCTAACTTCAAAGGCTTTTCTGCTACAATTTCCCCCAGACAGAGGAAACACCAGTGAACAGGTGAAAGGAGAAGGTGAGACATAGCCAGAAGTTCTGCCCTTAGAGCCATGGTCGGCAAACTGCGGCTCACCAGCCACATGCGGCTCTTTGGCCCCTTGAGTGTGGCTCTTACACAAAATACCACAGCCTGGGCGAGTCTATTTTGAAGAAGTGGCGTTAGAAGAAGTTTAAGTTTAAAAAATTTGGCTCTCAAAAGAAATTTCAGTTGTTGTACTGTTGATATTTGGCTCTGTTGACTAATGAGTTTGCCGAGCACTGCCTTGGAGCATTCAGAAGGCCCCCCTTAAAGAGACAGATGATCGAGTGGCAGCAAAAGCAGGGGTAGTCGGTGGGTCTTACACATTACCATGTGCAAAAATGAAGAATTAAGACTATCAAGTTGCATTTGGTTGTTTGGGGTTTGTTTTTTGCATCAAGAAGCTGTAGCAGTGAAATTTAAGACACCAAAGGGGCACCTCTGGGCACTGGGGATGGAGGTCCAGGAAGCTGGTGTGCAGCATTGGAGTGAGGCTGTCTATCAAACAGCCTCTGTGTGTGTGTGTGTGTGTGTGTGTGTGTGTGTGTGTGTGTGTGTATTTTATTGATTTTTTACAGAGAGGAAGGGAGAGGGATAGAGAGTTAGAAACATCGATCAGAGAGAAACATCAATCAGCTGCCTCTTGCACACCCCCTACTGGGGATGTGCCCGCAACCAAGGTACATGCCCTTGACTGGAATCGAACCTGGGACCCTTCAGTCTGCAGGCCGATGCTCTATCCACTGAGCCAAACCGGTTAGGGCCAAACAACCTTTTATATTGTTTGAGTTTTGAAATAACGTATTACCACCCCAAGATTTAAATTAAAAAGTATAAACCCACCAATAGAGTGCTTTTAATCAATTTTTAATGGCACAGAAAAAAGCTGCTGCTCTCTGCTTAATAAAAAGCTGCTATGGACTGCAAATGCCCTGTGATTCCCAAAATAACTCACAATGCATGTGTGTCGGCAAAGTCAGAATGAAACAAACCTGAAAGGTGACAGTGGGAGCTGGCTGAGAGGTCAGATTAATTTGTTTATATATTTGAACTTTTCTGTACTTTCCACAATGAGGATGCATTAATGTGTAGCCACAAACAGGCACACCGTATGTATTAATTTAAGTGTGCATCGTAAATTATATTTTTTCCAACTCCTTCCCCCAATGCATTTTGCTAGAATGCAGAAAGCCAGATGGAAGAGACTTTGCCTTCAAACTCTTTGATGCATCAGGAATGGAAAAGGGAGGGCAAAGGAAGGCTCTGAAGGCTCACCACCTTCCAGGCACTCTCTCCCCTTGACAGAGGGGGATCGATAGGAAAGGTTAGGACTCTTGAGCCTTCTCTGGTGGGGCTGTAGGTGGCTTTCGGCCTCTCATGTCCTCTGAGCTTTCCCTCAGCACCTGTCTCTCTCCTGGCATAAAGAGAGGATGGGATGGAGAACACAGATAGGAGGAGGGACCGTGAAGACACCGGCTGCACCACTGTGTCCTTTTCCACCTGGAAATGCTGTCCACCTGGCTGGGTACTAGGCATCATCTGGGTTTACAGTAATTGTCCAGGAAGCTGGCTTTACTTCAGTGTGGAGCAGAGGGTACTTTATCAGAAACATAACTTTCTACTGATACTGGCCACTAACATCCCTCATGGCCTCCTGAAGCCCCAGGAACCAGGAACACAGCTCTGGGAGGCAGCACTCTCTCTGATTTGCCCTCCCCATGGGGCATAATAAGTGACTGGCAGCTCAGCTGTCTTCATTCACTTCTCCTTGACCCCGCAGAAATGGGAGCTCGCCGTCTGGCCTCGGGAAGCCATGTGGCAGAATGTGGGTGCGGGGAAGGCAGGGCCCTTGCTAGGAGTAGAGCAGCCAGGAATCCTGGGTCCTTGAGACCCACGGAGAATCAGTCTCTGGGCTGCATCAGCCACAAGCTTCCACAAAACCCTGACTCAATTCCCTGGGCTGCTTGGGGCTGGGAGCAGGGACAGGCCAGCCGACAGCAGCCACCTCATGATGCCGGCATGGGACTGGGACACTGGGTCATCCTGACACTCTGACTGGGGATTTCTCAAACTGGGAAGAGGGTACAAACACTAGAGGTTCTGCCACAAAGAATGACAAGTGTGCTAAATGTTTATGTAAAAAAGGAGAGAGGGAGGAAAGGATAAGAGAAAGAAGGGAGAGGTAAGGAGGGAGGAGAGGGAAGGAAGGGCAGAAAGAATCAGCCAGTTGCCAAAACCACGGGGAAAACTATATGTCTCCCATTGGCAGAATCAGGACCCAGGCAGGTGCCCTCACTTCCCATCCTGAGAGACCTGCAGACACAGTCCCCAAGGCTTCCTGCTTTACGCAGTGCTTTCCCGTAACAACCCTTCTCACCCCCTCCTCCTCACGGCCCTGTGGGAAGAGACGTGGCCCCCCATTTCACAGGTGAGGATGAGAGTGATCAGTGTGAATAAAGTGAAGATGGCATGAGCCCAACCCAAACCTCCCAGCCCGTGGTTCCTGGGCAGCCTCAGCCTCAATGACTCCAGGTGGAGAAGCCCACCAATCCCATCTGAGACCCAGAGGACAGCCAGAGCCAACAGCCACGTGAACAAGCTTATGATGTAGCATAACCACCCAGCTGAGCCCAGTCAACCCAAACTATCATGAGATAAGAAACTGGATATGTTTTTTAAGTCACTGAGTTTTGGGGTGGTTTGACATATAGCAATAGATAGCCCAAAAAGTAACTTGTCCGAGGTCATTCAACTAGTCAGTGACAGAGGTGGGCTCCCAATGCTTGTGGTCTGGCTCCAGAGTCTGCACTTTGCACACTGAGATGTGCTGCCTGCACACTAGGAAGCCCCCGTGCTCTGCGTCAGCACCTACACACTAGGAAGCCCCCGTGCTCTGCGTCTGCACCTACACACTAGGAAGCCCCCGTGCTCTGCACCTGCACCTACACACTAGGAAGCCCCCGTGCTCTGCACCTGCACCTACACACTAGGAAGCCCCCGTGCTCTGCACCTGCACCTACACACTAGGAAGCCCCCGTGCTCTGTGTCTGCACCTACACACTAGGAAGCCCCCATGTTATGCATCTGCACCTGCACACTAGGAAGCCCCCGTGCTCTGCGTCTGCACCTACACACTAGGAAGCCCCCATGTTATGCATCTGCACCTGCACACTAGGAAGCCCCCGTGCTCTGTGTCTGCACCTGCACACTAGGAAGCCCCCGTGCTCTGTACCTGCACCTACACACTAGGAAGCCCCGTGCTCTGCGTCTGCATCTGCACACTAGGAAGCCCCCGTGCTCTGCATCTGCACCTACACACTAGGAAGCCCCCATGTTATGCATCTGCACCTGCACACTAGGAAGCCCCCATGTTATGCATCTGCACCTACACACTAGGAAGCCCCCATGTTATGCATCTGCACCTGCACACTAGGAAGCCCCCATGTTATGCATCTGCACCTACACACTAGGAAGCCCCCGTGCTCTGTGTCTGCACCTGCACACTAGGAAGCCCCCATGTTATGCATCTGCACCTGCACACTAGGAAGCCCCCGTGCTCTGTGTCTGCACCTGCACACTAGGAAGCCCTCGTGTCTGCGTCTGTACCTGCACCCTAGGAAGCTCAGAGACGGAGTTATCCACATCCTACCGCAGAGCCTCAGCTGGTGTCGAGGGCTCAGCGCTCAAGAGCAGATATGCACAGTGTACAAGTGGGTCTCAGCCTACGCCTTTCTCACAGCCTGTCTTTGTTACCAGAGTGACTTTGAAGGCCAAGGTGCAGACCTGGCCCAGTACAAAGCGGCTGGTTTCCCCTTGGAAGCCTGGCTCCTTCTCCATCTCCAAATATACTGGTCACCCTCCAGGCTCTGAGCTGAATCCTGAGGGAACAAATGGAAGCTCATACATTTTGAATTCTAATCCAGGCTCCCACTGGTAGTTAGAGAAGTCACCCGGCTTCAGTAAACCTTGCTGTCTTCCTTGCCTACCCCATGGCAACCAGCCTCTGACTGTCCTACTAGACAGAGTAAGAAAGATGGTGGGGGACGAGGGACCAACATGTGCCAAACACCTACAATGTGCCAAAGTATTCGCGCATTTAATCCTCAGATACTATGAAGCAAGTATGATCGCAAGTCACGGGCCCCTCCCCTCTGACCCCAGCCTCTCTGTATGGCTGACTCCTCTCTCATCTTCCCAGTCCCAGCTGAAACTGAATTCCTGAGATGCCTTCCCTGACCAACAAAACTAAACACTGCCACCTTCATGGCTCACGTTGTTTAGCTAGCAACGACTCCATTCCAGTTTATCTGCTCATTGATCCTCCTGGGAACTCCCACGTCTATTCTCACCATGAAACATGCCATCCTTGCCTAGCACCCGGCACACCATGGGCACAGAATGAGCATGTACGGCTGGTTAAAGGAACGAATAATAAAATGGTAGCTGTGTTTCCACACGGAAATGTCAATCCACTCATAAACTGCTCTGTAGCACATCCCCAATCTCCATGCATGATAAGGATACATTAGTTTGGAGATCAAAATAACCAGAGAAAGTGAATCGTAGTCCCTCTTCTAATTATAGGGCTCAATGTTCAAAGGAAAGGCAATAGGCAGACGTGACAGCAGCGAACCTTTGTCCCAGTCATGAAATCACACCCGCAATCTATGTTTCCAGAGGCACTTTCTCACTCATCCCTTTTCAAATAGCCTTCCCTTAAGCAATTAGCTCTCTTTTTGCACTGCCAAAAACTATCCCCCATCCCGCCAACACCCCTGCTTTCTCATCTCATGTTTCAATAAGGAGTAAACTGTGAATGGCATGGCTCTGCCGTCCAGCGTGGCTGCTGTGAGCATCAAGTAGCCTGGGCTTCCCTTGCCTCCGGAGGCGGCCGGCCTGGGTCTGGACCACTTCCAGGGTTCCATGTGTATGTTTGTTCACCTGTTCTTTTGTTTTACAGATGTACAACTAAAGGTATCAGAGCCACATGGGGTTTAAAAGTCAGCTGAGATCTAAGGCTTCCTGCTGGGCATAAAGGACTGGCAAATAGGAGTTTTAAAGTTTTTATTCTACCTCTGGGCAGCCCTGGAAGCCTGCACAGAGGCAGACTATCAGACCTCCGTGAATTTGTTTTCATGTGTCTGTTTTTCTCAAAAGACTGAGAGTCTTGAGAACAATATTCTCAGAGCCCAAGACGTACCAGGGACATACTGATCACTGAAAGAATGTTCCCAGTGGATGGATAGACAGATAAACAGGTAGGTCGATGAATGGGAGGAGAACCGGGGATGAGAGGGAAGGAATGTGTGAAAATCAACTAATTTACTAAGATGGACATCTCATTTCTTTCCAGGTAGTCAAGATACATGGACAACACATGCACAAGGACACCTATACAAGGGCATTTACTGCAACACCATTCGTGGCAATAACAGTTTGGAAACAACTAATGAAATGGTTACCTAAGATACTGCTCCAGTGCAAGCCAGCCTGCACAGCTACTAAAGGGAGAGCACAGATCGCTGCTAACTGGGGATGATCTCTAAGGGTTACTGTCAAATCACAAAAGCCAGACACAAAACAGCATGTCAGGCGAGCTCCTATTTTCCTGAAGCAGCTGGGAGGTGGGTACTCATGTGATTAGATGTGCAGTTGTCATTTCTAGAGACACAGAAACAGCCAACTATGGATGCAGTGAGCAAAGGACAGTGAGAAGCAAGGCACAGGGGCAAGAGGAAGATTTATTTTTTACTGTAAAACTTTATGCCTTCTACATTTTTACCATGTATGTGAGCTGTTACCCTTCTGAAAAATAAGTGTAACAACCTTGACATTTTAAATTAAAAGAATAAGTGTTATGTCTAAGACGGGAAAAACACCCAGTGACTGCCTCTGAGAGAGGTGTGGGGACAGTCGGGAAGGGACCGTTCTGGAATGAGGGTAACGTTCTACGCCTTGAGAGGAATGTGGGCCACACAGGCTTGTGCCCTTGTCAACACTCAGTGGCTACACAATTAAAATATGTACATTTCAATGTATATAAATGTTATCTCAAACGAAGAAAAAACTACAAACAAAAATATTAAACTCCAGAATGCACACTTTAGTATTTTGGACGAAATGAAAACTAAAATGTGCAGCTTACTTTGCATCAGAAAAAGAAGATAACTTGATGGGCGCAGGAGGGAGCGGGGAGAGGGAGGGGAAAGCCGGTGCCGTCAAATGTTAGTGGCAGCACCCAGGGGATGGGGACACGGCGCTTGCTGTGAAAGCCTTCCACAGAACTATTTCCAATTTTTCCAGATAAAATGGTGGAAAAATATGTTTTGATCAACCATGCAGAAAACAACAGAATTGTCTTTCTATTCTCTGCACAGAAAATGATATTATAATATCAGTGTCCTATTACAGGGCTAGCAGAGCACAGCCTCTGTACTTAAGGTTATCAGCTTTCAATGTGGGGGAAGCAGTGGAGATGTGTTAGATGGTTAATTAATAAAACTGTCATATTTATCTGGATTCTGAGATATTGGTGGCACTTATCAGCTCTTTAAAAATGATGATGTATTGTGATTTCTTTCCCTGTTCTAAATAAGTGCTTCAATTTTGTAGAAAAGGCTTGGCGTGGGACTCGGGCCGGCTGGGCCCGAGCTCGGATGTGGCTGTGTGGCCTAGAACAAGCCACCACTCTTCTCTGGGCCCATCCTCCTGTGAAGCAGCCCCTGTGGGATTGCTGTGAGGCTTCAACGCGATCCTGCGAGGACCATCCCCTGCCCAGAGCCTGGCAGAAACAGCTGCTTGGTGAGTGGCAGCTGCTCTCATTATCCATGGACAGAATGCAAGGGTGTTGGACAGAACAGACCGGCATGGGGGCCCCGCGGCCCTCACCCATGAGTGGGGGCCACCACTCCATTCCCACCCTGCACAGGCTCTCCCGTTGTTCGGGTACTTACTCACAGGCTTGCACCAAGCACCAGGGCAGCCTCAGGGAATGGAGACAAAGCTGGGCTCATGAAGCATTCAATCCCCCAGGAGAGATGCCTTTCAGTGCCCGATCCACACAATTAATTTCATGTCACAGTGGGAAAGTCTGCAGAGAAGAGCTGGGATAACAGGGGGCTGCCAAGGGGATAAGGGAACACGGCTTGGAGGGAAGGTGGCTGGGCTGAGGCTGGAGCATGGGGAAAACAGCCTGTCCCTCACCTCTGCTCAAATTGAGGGGAGCCACTGAAGGGAATTCTGGAGGGAGAGACGGGCAAGCTCACGTTTCAGTAAGCCACTGGGAGCCAGGCAAGGGGGACAAGCCAGGAGGCTGCTACACACACACACACACACACACACACACACACACACACACACACCCCACACCCCCCCCCCCCCCCATCTAGATCAGTGGTCGGCAAACTGCGGCCCGCGAGCCACGGTTTGCCGCTCTGTTGACTAATGAGTTTGCCGACCACTGATCTAGACTATGCACACGAGATAATATGCCAACCTCTCTGCCCATCACCTTTCATCACAGATTTTTTAAAGCTTACTTGTAAGAAAAGTACTAATTAACAACTGTCTACAGTTTCACTAGGCTTAAATTGCTAATATAAAGTTATTCTTAAGTTATGAATTTTCAGCCAATCTCTAGTGAAAGACTTGGGCCTATAAAGATGAGTTGAGAGCATTTAACTAATCCACGCCTGCTCTGCCACATATGAGGAAACCAAGGCCTGAGGATGAAGTAGCAACCTCAGTGGTAGGGTGTCCTGGCTGCAGACTTCTCGCCACATGGGGGGCGGGGCTTCTTACTTGCTCCTGACAGACTCCCAGGGACACTAGGACCTACCCATGGGCTTAGTGCCCTGTCTCCCAATGCCCTGCTTCAACAAGTTCTGGCTCTACTTTGATCCTTTACCCATCTGAGTTTCCAAGGAAGAGCTACTCTTAAGGGTTACACAAGCATGATTTATTTAAAGGGAAAAAATGGTTTAGAAAACACTAAGCTGCCTCATTCACTCTCATTTCACCCTTAAGTCCCATAGAATAACCAGAGAAACTGAGGCACAGAGCAACCAAAAGATACCAAAGAAAAGCAGAGCTGTGCAAATTCTAGAATCCAAACCCGCTCTCACTAGTTCTGTGGTGTAACTACAGAGTAAATGCAGGATTTCCTTCAAAACACCGCACACACAACTGGAACTGTCACTTAGAAATCAGCAGGGAGCAGTGTGTAAGAGCATTAAGGTATCAAAGATGTTTAGGCAGCGGGTCTGAGGAGCCTGTTATTACAGACAGCAGTGGCTCTGGCTTATCTGGGCTGATCTGCGGGAAACTTCAGACTGCAAGGACAACAGAGATATCGTCATGTCCATCACCTCAAATGCTGTCTTCTTGCAAACAGAACACCCCTCGTGAGCTTCCACGGGCATATGTGTCACTGGGAAAACCCCTCCAAGGCAGAGACTGTGGCTCATTCACTTTTGCACTTCCAGTCCCTGAACCCAGTACCTCCCCATATTTCCCTATCAGGGGTCAGTAACTACGGATCCAGTTCCCCACTATGACAATCCTCGGGAACACCCTTCAGGAAATACACATCCAGGTTCGCTTCCTGCCGCTGGCGTGGCTAAGCCCACTCCAGGTTCCTTCCTTATACAGTTCCCCACACATGCACCTTTCACAGTTTACAAGGTGCCCCCACTTGGTAAAGCCTTTTGACCCTCACATCCCCTCTCACAGAGGGAGCTGAATGCTGCCACTGTACTGTGAGTGGTGTCTATCACAGTACCGCCTATGTGCATGGAGGCATCGGCTTACTTCCTACTCCCTCCAGGGCCGCAGGCTCACTGGACCCAGGCTGTGCACTAACTCACTTCAGAATGCCCTGGGCCTGTCCAGGTGCCTGGCAACAGGGTAATAATCCATGATGACGTTTATCTTTCTATCTGAACAGAAACATCTGGAAGGGTAAGCACCCAAAACATCAGGATGGTTATCTCTGGGGTGCGAATGGAATTGAGGGTGATGGCCAAAGGGATTTTAGCATCCGAATTTGGTACTGAAAATGTATTCATGTATGACTTGTGTCTTTCAAACATGTTTTTAATAGCAGCTATAGTCGATTAAACAGTGGCCCCCAAATGGCTATGTCCACATCTCAAGTTCTAAGACCTGTAAATGTGACTTGTAAAAACAATTTTTGCAGATATACTTAAGTTAAGGATCTCGATATGAGATCATCCTGAATTATCCAGATGGGCCCTAAGTCCAAAGAAAAGTGTCCTTATAAGAGACATACAGAAGAGAGACACAGAGAGAGAAAAAGGCATGTGAAGAGAGACAGAAATTGGAATGATGTGGCCACAAGCCAAGGAATGCCGGGTGCCACCAGAAGCTAGAAGAGGTAAGGAAGGATCTTCCCAGAGCATCCACATGGAGCATGGCCCTCCTAACCTCTTGATTTCAGAGTTCTAGCTCCAGACTGTTAGAGAGCAAGTGTGTGTTGTTTTGTTACATTTCTTGGCCTCTTACTTGGTGCCAGGCCATGTTACACATTTTAGATACATCATCATCCTAATGGGCTGTTCGTCTGCATTTTACAGATGCGGAAACTGAGATTCAGAAAGTTGACGTAACTCGCTCAAGTTCAGTCAGGCGTGGAATCAGGCAGTGTGGGGGCCAAGTCCATACAGGGCTATGACACCATCTCAAAAGAGCACGGCTTTCCAGTTACGGAGGTCTAGGCTTGCACTCTGACTGGGCTGAGCCTCACTTTTCTCAGTTATAAAGTGGGAAATAATACCTCCCTGCCAGGCTTATTACAGATTAGATGAAAGGATGAAACATGGCAGCTGGTGCACTGCATCCCAGTGACTGGCACAGAGGAGGTGCTCGGTATCTTCCGAAGGGACGAGTAAGGGAGGGTTGGCGTGTTATTCTTTGGTAGCGACAGTCAAAAGGCTGGGGCAGGGGTGGTTCAAGGAATGCTCCTCCGGGAGGAACACAATGACTAGAGGTACAGATCATTTCCTGAGTTCGCCCCCCGCCCCCATCCACTACGCTGTCAGCTCTTGGAAATGCCAGGTGGGTGGGTGGTGGGTAAATAAGTTTCACAGAACAGTTCAGGCAGCTGATTGACCTTAGGAGCCACAGAGCAAGACTGAAAGGTTACAGCTTTGCTAGCAGACAGTGAGAACGTCTTCCTGGAGCAGAGCTCTTGCTCCTCAGATTCACCTTTTTTAGTTATAGAAGATCCTTAAGAAGGAATTTCCCTTGCTATGCATAGAAAGCAAATGGAATCCAATGAAAACAAGGCCTGATTGAATTCTAAGTGACAGTGGCTCTCAACCTGGCTGAGTCAGATCACCTGAGGCAACTGGAATGCCTGGCCCCACTTCAGAGATTCTCCTTCAGCTGACCTGGGGCTGAGCCCAGGCATGCAGGCCTCTAGACACCATGGCTCACCAGCACCCTGACCCTGAGCCCATACTCGCTTCATCAGGGCATCTGGGCTGCCTGAGACTGCACCAGCACTGCTGAACGGAAACTGAAGGGGGAGCATCCTCTCCTAGCTACCGGAGTCCACATATTCACACCTGACTCTCAAACTACCTGCAACCATCCTGCTCCCTCCCAACCAAGGCTACATGCCTAAAAACCTCAGAAAACACAGATCTGACACGGCAGGACCATCTCCCTGGGAAACCCACTTGGTGTGATCTCTCAGAACATAGAGATGCTGACAGTAGGTACTCGTAGGTTACGGCTCGGGCAGGGGCTCAGATGGGTGCCCCCTCCCCACACTGCAAACTGTGAGGGCCCAGGGGACAGTCCAAGGCCTGTTCGCTGGCGGCCAGGGTGCAGGTCGGCATCTGACCAAAAAGGATGCTAAGTCTGCATCCAGTGAATACATAAATGAGGTGCCAAAGCACTGGGTCTTAGGGTGTGGGTAAGATTCAGACTACTGTCCAGGGCAGAAGTGATATTCCACAGGGGCTGGGCAGGGGAGCAAGTCTTCTCTAGTCAGCCCTTGCTCTTCCACCAACAGCCCCTCCAAATAAGCTCTGGCTTGTTCCGACAGCCACAGCCTCTCTGTGAATGATAGGTAATTTCATACCCAAATTGGAAAGCATTTAAATGGAGACATCAGGAAAATCAGGGTAGGAGACATATGATCGCTCCTTGCACATGACAGCAAATAAAAAATGAAAACAGCAAAGTTGATCATCTTGTGACAAATAAATTCATGGTCCCTTGTCCTGTGTGGAATTGACACAGAATATTTTGTTTCAGTTAAATTCACCAAGTATTTTCTGGGCATCCATAGTCTGATTGCTATGGTGAGAAGTAGGAATTAATATTCATTCATTTCACAAAAATTTAAAACTCTTTACCAGGCCCGGAGGACACAGCCAAGTATAAAAGTGGACCAAGATGGAGACAATGAATAAACAACTCTATGCCAAGTAGTGTTAAGTGCTATGAGGAAAAATAAAGCAGGCGCTATTTTATTCAGGGACACGGTAAGGCGGTATTTGACCCCCTACTTCAGATGGTTTAGAGCAGGGGTGGGCAAACTTTTTGACTCGAGGGCCACAATGGGTTCTTAAACTGGACCAGAGGGCCGGAACAAAAGCATGGATGGAGTGTCTGTGTGAACTAATGCAAATTCAAAGTAAAGGAGCGGAGAGGAGAGCAAGAGAACCGGATAGAACAGCCGGATCTGGCCCGCAGGCCGTAGTTTGCCCCCGGCTGGTTTAGAGGCATTTTCTCATTTAATTCAAACTTCACACAACTCACTCTGGTGAGTATCACCAGTTCCCTTTAAAGATGAGGGCATGAGACTCTGAAAAAGTAAGAGACTTACCAGCTCCAGCACTTACTAGGCAGGAGGACTTGGGGACATTATCTTACTGGGCCTTAAGTTCCTCATCTCTACATGGCAACAGGAGTACCTATCTCATGGGCTTGCTACGCCATATAAAACATCTGGGAAAGGATTTGGTACATAACAGGCATTCAATTAATGTTACCTACTGTTGCAGGTTGGAGCGTAAATGCCACTCCCACTTTTAAGGACTTCGTTATCTGAGGGAGAAGCCAAAAGATACACCCATGAAACTAGTGGCTGATAATATCCATGAAAAAACCATGCTGATTTATAACATCATTCCGCTGCCTAACAGGCCCATCCTTGAAGACCCAAGTCCCACATCTCCTCTTTGAAGCCTTCCATGACCAATCCCAGCAGTTCATTAAGACACCATGCTGTCACCATTCCACCCGATAACTGACATAATTCTATTATTTCTTTATTCATTCATTCATTCATTCATTCATTCATTTAACAAATATGTTTCAAAAGCCAGACCCACATCAGACCCCATGGCAAATATGTGTTAACATGATCTGTGTCCCCCATGGGACAACAAACTTCTTGGGGATGGAGAAAATTAACTGGGTATAGTTCAACAGAGCAAATTAATTAGTACCTAAGGGCCACATTTAGAAAGTAGGTAAAATGGGTAGTCCAGAGGGAAAAAGAGATTAGGGAATTTAGAGGAAGCTCAAAATAAAAACAACTCAGTATTGACAGAGCCCTAAGGACTTTCTTAAATAATGAGCTAGACCTTGGAGGACAGGGAAGAGTGGGGAGTAAAAGCCAATGTGTGGGGAGTAAAAGCCAACGTATGGAGAAAGCCAACCTCAACCAACATGAACAGTATAAATGGTGCCATGTATGTAAGAGATGCATGCCTCTCTATATGTAAATGCATAACAAATATCTAGGACATATACCAATTATAGGGATCTCTGGGAGAGGGACACATGTTTTGTACTCTATTCGGTTGCACATTATTTCTTTCAAAAATAGATTATGTAATTTAGAAAAATATTTAAAGCACATCTTCTGAAAGACAAAAGGTAGAGAAACAAGACACCGAAGGTAGAAGGAAAAGCAAATGGTAAGGGATAGGACTCCATGGCCAAGGGGTGAGGAAGAAGGGGCGAGTCAGGTTCTGCTCCAGCATCTGCAGATTATTTTTAAAACGCAGCCAAAACATTTCTGCACTGGATCGAGGTACTGGGAGCACCAGCTGGCTGTGAGCCCTGCCATAACAGGGTGGGAGACGAGTCCCATTGGAGGAAAACACACACACTCATGCTGGCAAAGGTGATGATACTCCTGGACAGCCAAAAAAAAAGCCACTTTTCCAGAAAAGAAATAAAAATCTAAGGGGACCTGAGGCTTTTCTGACTTTAGCAAAAGCCCTGGCCAAGTCAGACCTCAGATGCCTGGCTGGCCACATCAGTCACAGAGCAAGCTGCAACCACCCACTTGGGCGTGGACAAGGCCCTTAGATTTTCAGCGGCTGGGAGATACCATTCAAACCCTGGTCAACAAAAGCATTGTCCTCAAAACCAGAGCAGCAGCTTTGCAGACCCCAGGGCAAGAAGGCTTGGGAACTTCATGGGCAATTCCGAGAGGGTGCCCATCCCTCCAGAAGAGGGCATTTCTAAAAGAACACAAAAGGGGAGCCAACAGTTTGGCTTTTTGTCCCTTAAGCGGGTATCCCTTTACTAAGATGCACCTGTTCCAATCCAACCATGTGACTGGCTGGTCTCCTGGAAGAGACAGCAACATAATGTATACATGACGGGCTCTGGATTCCATAAACCAGCTGATGAGGGACACAACTGCCATGAAACATACAGTAAAAACAGCATTTTTTTTTACTGAAGATATATAAACCCATGTCACGGAGGTGAGGACAGCTTTCAGAACAAACTGTATGAGCCTTTTGATGTGCAAATGTCATTCAACTAAAATCACTCACTTCCCATCTCAGCCCTAAGTTAATGATGGGCCAGAAGAGAAGGAAGTAGAGATGAGCCTTTTTTTAAAAGATTATTTAAAAAGAAGAAGAAATCTAAAAAAGCATGTAGAAAGTCACATGCAAGTGGTGGAGAAGGTAAGACTAACCAAAATGGAACTCTATTGTCATGGAGAAATTATCATTAATAATAAATACTAAGTAATAAGTATATATATTTAGTTAGGTTAGAGGAATTTTACAAGTATAATCATGTGGTTATTATGGATCCCTAGAAATACTGTGTGCTAATTTAGCGAAAATAGAGAAAGTTAAATTAGGATTTAGATGGATAGCCTTGGTTGTAAGACTTACAAGGCAGGGTGGAGACAGAATGAAGGGGCTGGGAGAGCCTACATTCTGAGGACAACGAAAAGGACACGAGTCAAGGACAGTGCTACAGTCTGACCACAGGGATGGACAGAGGTCCAGTCCCAGACCAGCCTACACAGGACCCCACGTGCTTGTCCCAGTCACAGGAACCACTTTTCCATGCTAATAACTTTCTACTGAGAAACCTACATGCCAATCCAATATACAGGGTCAGGAGCCAAGCAACCCAGGTCTTCAAGTTGCTACCTGGGGGATCTTGAGGTCACTACCTGAGGCGAGGCAGGAGAAGGGAGGGTCTGGGGGCATATTCCATGAAGGCAAGGAGAGAGAGATCAAAGCTAACTATCAAATGAGTAAGAGCAGGCCCTGCTCACATCAATAATGAGCGTGTGCCATGAGCTCAGGATTTAGATTCATCCGAATCTGAGCACCTGGGTCAGGTGAAAACAAATGAAGGAAGGGCAAGTGCATCTCGGGAAGGACTTGGTGGTAAGTAAAAGGGGAGCACAGGGCTGTGAGCCCCAGAGCATCCTGGTTGCTGCTGCCTGTCATCTCTCCTCTGGTGGGGCTCCAGGGGTGGCCTCATAGTCCCGGCTTCTGCTTCTTCAGAATCTGTGACAGGAAAGGTCTCAGAGGCATCTTTTCCAGACCTCAGTCTCCAAGCCTAGTCACATGCAATCAAAGCAAAGAAATGCAAGTCACACCAAGCGTACTCTGGTCTTTGACCTGGTCAAGGATAGTGTCCACATTGTCCACATCTGCCACATCCCCACCGTGTATCCCACACTTTGTATGTGTCACCACAAGAAATACAAGTGACCGGCAGGCAGACTAAGCCGGTGTGGAAATTCCTCCCTCTCCCCACAGCTGGTCGGCATGGAGCACAGAGTGTATAAACCCTGATAACTCTGTTCCTTGCCAGCACACGCTGCACTTGGCAATAGACACACAACTCTCATCTTAATGGAAATGTTATTTTAAAGTCCCATACCCATAAGCCTTGGGAGCCAGGCTCTGCCCACCCAAACCCTACACTGTAGCCCCTAGAGCTCCACAGTGGAGCCCAGCTACCCTCGGTGACGAGCAAGCCAGGTGTAAACGGGACGAGAGTGCATCCCAAGCACATGTGGGAGGAAAGACCTGTGACCCAGGAGCCGTCTGAGGTACAGGAAGTATCTGCTTTACCATCCAGGGGTATGTGGTCATGTGAGGTATTTGCCCCTGGACAGAAAACCCTGGGTGGGCCCAAATGCATTCTGCAAGCATCTTTTCAGGTGATTTGTGTCAAAAATGAGTATTTCTGAGCTAAGTTTCTATGTGAGACATAGTTTTAGTAGCCTCTCTTTAATGACACTTTTGAAAATAATCTCCTGCCGAAACCGGTTTGGCTCAGTGGATGGGGCGTTGGCCTGCGGACTGAAGGGTCCCAGGTTCAATTCCGGTCAAGGGCATGTACCTTGGTTGCGGGCACGTCCCCAGTGGGGGGTGTGCGGGAGGCGGCTGATCGATGTTTCTCTCTCATCGATGTTTCTAGCTCTCTGTCCCTCTCCCTTCCTCTCTGTAAAAAATCAATAAAATATATTTAGAAAAGAAAAGAAAATAATCTCCTCCAAGACAGCAGGCAATTGGAACACAGTGTCAGGAGCCGGGTTACAAAGCCGCCTGGGATCTGGAAAGTGGTGCCGAGCTGCGGTGGGACCACAGCCAGTTTGGTGCTTGATCGCCAGATAGTCCACAAGTGCCACCAGCTGAACAATACATCTCTTATTAAATATCTTATCATCCTGACTTAAACAGCATCAGCCTTCAGGTGAGCCCGCTCTCTCTGAAGGTTTTAAAGATACCAAGAAAGTCCCAGGAAACATTTTTTTCCCAAAGTGAACCTTCTCACAGAATTGGGATGAGTTTTTCCACCGATCTCACTCCTGAATTTTTAATTACTTGTCTTTCTCTCCCACCAGCTCAGTCATTTCAACTGTGGCGGGAAGGAGACCCATGGAAACACCAAGCTGCTTACGGCAAGTCTCTTCTCCAGCAGGATCCAGGAAGGCACCTTTCTGGGTCAGCAAATGTGTGGCCAACAGTGTCACCACAAGACACTACAGGTGCTGGCCAGGCTCATACATCAAACCTGCATGTGACCATGTGCCAGCCTCTGAGAGGAGGGAAGTGAACACAGTCGCTGTCTCAGGGAAGCTGTCCTCAGCCCACAGGTGAAAGACAGAAAATTCAACACAACACAACATGGTTATACAGAGTGACAAATGCTGGGGCACAAAGTGCACAGAAACACAGGTGCGGGCCAGCCAGGTGCTGGGAGGGGAGGTCTGCGAAGGCATTCGTTCGTGGGAGTGGATTCCACTGAAAGCCCCATCACAGGACCACGTGAAAAAAAAACAAAAAGTCTTGGGCAATGAAGAATGAAAGGACGTGTGGTTTTTCCAAGACACTGCAATGAACAGCAGCTAACATCCTGTCAGAGTGATGTAAGTTTATGGAACTCGAGACAATGGGAAGGGAAGAGACAGTGAGGCAGGCGCAGAGAAAGATTCAGTCATGGGGGAGAAACAGAGACAGACTGAGGCCAACAGGCACACGGGAAGGGAGAGACAGAGCCGGAGATAAAGTCAGACAGAGGCAGGCCAAGAAAGAAAAGCAGAGAGAGAGGTAGGTAGCGAGAAAGGACTAAAAAGAGAGAAGCATACAGAGGCAATAGAAGAAACTAAAAGGCAGATACACAGAGAGAAACAGCAAGAAGGAGAACAGAGCACATGGGAGAAACCCAGAACCACCTGGCCTTTTAGAGGCAACGTGAAAGAGGTCCCAAGTGCCCAGGGTCTGGTGCTGCAAACATGACTGAGACCCAGGCCAGCTGGGGCGTGAGAAGGAGGCCAGTTGGACCTGGACTGAATGTAGCCTGTCACCTCCAGTGGACGGAGGGCAGGCTCACTGCACTCCACAGCCACACAATGTCACCTCCTCTCCTCCAAGCCCTGCGGATCCCATACCCAGGCAGGCTCATGAGACAAAGCAGGCTTCCATGACCTCCTTGCCAGTTGGTGCATGGGGAACTGACATGATACGCAACATAGCCCTACCTTTCCCACATGCACACTTTGGAAAGCATCTTAGGAAAGATGCTCCTTGGGGAAATAATTGTGGGAAATGACACATACAATGTATGCTATATCTACCCCTTCGGAGAGCCATGAGGCACTCTGGGGGGGGAAGGCCCACAGCAGAGAAACCTATTCAACACCCTTCAATCCAACATGTTCAATCTTGTTCCATCAGGGATCTGAATCTTTAAAACCACCCAGAGTGCCTAGAGCAAAATAGACACTAAGTTTTCCTTGAAAGAGAGAGAGAGAGAGAGAGAGAGAGAGAGAGAGAGAGAAAGCACCATGGCGTTAAAGTATTCTGGTGCCACCAGGAGGCTGCATGCCTTGGGGTAGGTAAGTCATGCCTTGAAATCAACCTGCACCTCAGTTTGCTCAGCTGAAAAATGGATCTAATAAATAACACAGGGTTGTTCTGAGGAGGAGAGGATAAAAATGCATCCAACCCCAAGCACACGGTAAATGGCTAACAAAGGTGGTTCTCTCCCCAAACAAGCACGGGAGGGGAGAGGGGGTTGCAGTGGCAGGAGGAACAAACCAATGGGCTGATGCTTTGAGTCAGGGCAGCGATTACAGAAACCTCAGGTCAGACCACATCGGGCCATCTCTTCGCTTAAGTGGAGTGAGCCACTTGAAGGTAGTTGGAACAGAGACCCACCAAAGAAAACAGGAATCCACTGCAATTATACGTTGCTTCACCCCTGAGAACAACCTCCATTTAGTGAATTGTTTAGTCTTCCACTCTCCCTGTGCTGTGACCTTAATTGACCTCTATGTCTTACAGATTCTATTACCCTGTCTCCATTTATTATGTAAAATAGAAGCTCTTGTCCCAGAGAATTTTCAGGGCTGTAATCAAATCTTGTTAAAAGGTAAAAACAAAACAAAACAAAAAAAACTCCACACTCATTCACATCTTATAGGGGGCGGGAGGAGGGAGAAAATAATGAGGCGAGAGTTCTAAAAATATATTCAGAGAAAGAAAAAGAAAAAATTCAACCCTAAATCCCAAACTCCTTCTTAAAATAAGTTCTTTAGCTTAAAAGTCTGTAAGAAGAAACTTTCCCTCTGCCTATCTTTAAGAAAGATTATTATGTGGTCCATGCCGTCCTTTTCTGCTCTATGAAATAAAGTTCCCACTTAGCAAACATTTAATGAGCACCCACACAGTGCTGGGTGCTGGGGATTCACAGATGAAAGCAGGGTGGGGCTCTGATCGCATGGCCACCACAGAGTTGTTTTATTGGCAGCACCTCAATAAGCTGCCCAATGAGGCTGCTGCCACGTGACTCCCCATTGATCAAAGAGGAAACTGGCGTTTCCAAATAAAGAGACACAGTTCTGCCCTTGAGGTGCTCAAACACTGTCGGTCTGGGAGGGAGTCTAATCCAGGGTCTGCAGAGAGCCAGGCCAAGTGGAAACAGAGGGAGGAGAGGCTGAGACTCCCAGGACAAGTGCCTTTCACAATTAAAAGGAAGATAGGCTCCAGATCTGTAAAGGAATTTGAAATTTCCTCCTTCCTTTTGCCCCAGCTGTCTGATTTGGGAGATGAGCAGAGTGGGCCTGAGGGCAAGGTGTGCTCTAACCACTGAGTGCACCAGCCAGGGTGATATTTGAGGGACTAAAGGAATTATTGGTAATGGAGGAAAGAGTGATATCATAATTATATTTTTGTGTGTGTGTGTAGAGAGAGAGGGAGGGAGATGTCTATAGATGAAATATCCAGTATTTTATTCAAAATAATACAGAAAGGGGAAGTAGGCATGGGTAGCTTCAAAAAGATTGGCCAGGATTAATAATAATTCAACTTATTATTAATGGGTACATACAATGGATACGTAAAAGGCATTATACCAATCTCCTACCTCTGGGCATTTAACATTTGACATAACAAAAAGTTTCTAGACGAAAAACTATTATAAATGGGTTTGAAACGACAAAATGCTCTCAGCAGCATGGTTTGTAATAGCTAAGTATTGGCAAGAATCTCAATGTCAGTGGACATGAGACTGGATTAAAAATAATGTGGTATTTCATTCAGCAGAGAACTGAAGAGTCAAGAAAGTGAATGAACCCGATCAGGAGTTCTCAACGAGGGTGACTTTGCCCTCCAGAGGACATCTGGCCATGTCTGGAGACATCTTTGGTTGCCATGTCGGGGTGGGGTGCTACTGGCCTCTAGTGGGTAGGGATCAGGGATACAGCTAAACATCCCACAATACACAGGACACCCCTCCCCTCACCCACTTCAAAAAAGAATAGAGCCCAAACTATCCAGAGTGGCGCAGTTTAAAATATCTATATCAGATCTATATGGTCCTCAGACCATAGTACTGAATTAAAAACAAACAAAAACAAGGGGCAAAGAGATGTGTACAAGTAATAGCATGTAGGTAAAAGTTACACAAAACCAAGACTATTTATTGCTCATGGGAATTTATCTATGTAGTAAAGTATAAAAATATGGAGGGAAAGGCTATATGCCAGCCTCAGATCATTGACAACAGAGGCATGATATACTGCAAAGGGGCTTCAACAGAATTTGTAGCATTTATTTATTTATTTATTTATTTTATCCTACCTAAAAAAAGAAAAGCAAGTGTGGTTAAAGGTTAATGTACAGAAAAGCTGGATGCTGGACACATGAGGGCTCACTCTTGCCGAAACCGGTTTGGCTCAGTGGATAGAGCGTCAGCCTGCGGACTGAAGGGTCCCGGGTTCGATTCCGGTCAAGGGCATGTACCTTGGTTGCGGCACATCCCCAGTGGGAGGTGTGCAGGAGGCAGCTGATCAATGTTTCTCTCTCATCGATGTTTCTAGCTCTCTATCCTTCTCCCTTCCTCTCTGTAAAATATCAATAAAATATATTAAAAAAAAAAAAGGGCTCACTCTTTAGTCTCTTTCCCTTCACGTTGCTTAACAATGAACAGACTAAGCAGCGGGGCTATGGACAGGAAGGGCTGGGTGGACAGACAGAGACGGGGCAGAGTGGCGTGGCTGAGGCATCTTGAGGTCACTCACCGGCCCCCGGAGGTCGATGAGCTCCTGCCTCATCTGGGACACGAGGGTTTCCTTGGCCACCAGGGCCCGGTGCAGGCGCTCGTTGAACTCGATCAGCTCTCCGTGCATCTCCGCCACCTGGAACACACAAGATCAGACAGTGAGGCTCCGAGGGCAGGGCCTCCCCAGGACTCGCCCACCTCCTCTGGACCCACACCTGTCAGTAAGGCATCAGCAGGTCGTTGGGCTGGAGAGGTAACACTGGTCACCTACGGGCTACACAATCCAACCGTGTGTGAACACATTTATTTACTTGGTTGATTTAAACACCATGGAATCGACAGTCCACAATTTATGGTCAGAACACAGCTGTATCAGGTCATTTTTGTACTTTAGGCTTTTATTATTAACTAGAGGCCCAGTGCACGAAATTCATGCATGGGGGTGTGTCCCTCAGCCCAGCCTGTACCATCTCCAATCTGGGACACCTCGAGGGATGTCCAACTGCCCGTTTAGGCCCAAGGGCAGTCGGGCATCCCTCTCACAATCCAGGACTGCTGGCTCCCAACCACTCGCCTGCCTGCCTGCCTGATTGCCCCTAACTGCTTCTGCCTGCCAGCCTGATCACACCCTAACTACTCCCCTGCCAGCCTGATCAACGCCTAACTGCTCCCCTGCCAGCCCAATTGCCCCTAACTGCCCTTTCCTGCTGGCCTGGTCGCTCCCAACTTCCCTCCCCTGCAGGCCTGGTTGCCCCTAATTGTCCTCCCCTGCAGGCCTGGTCGCCCCCAACTGCCCTCCCCTGCTGGCCTGGTCCCTCCCAACTGCCCTCCTCTGCCAGCCCAGTCACCCCTAACTTCCTTCCCTTGCCAGCCTGGTCGCCCCCAACTGCCCTCCTCTGCCGGCCCAGTCACCCCTAACTGCCCTCCCATGCAGGCCTGATCGCCCCCAACTGCCCTCCCTTGCAGGCCTGGTCCCTCCCAACTGCCCTCCCCTGCTGGCCTGATTGCCCACAACTGCTCTTCCCTGCCGGCCATCTTGTGGTGGCCATCTTGTGTCCACATGGGGGCAGCCACCTTTGACCACATGGGGGTGGCCATCTTGTGTATTGGAGTGATGGTCAATTTGCATATTACTCTTTTATTGGATAGGATGAACACTTTTCTAGTCAAGGTTTTCTTTCTAATCTGAGTTATGTCCCTTTAGTGGCACAATTAGAATAACTGACCATTTCTGTTCATCGGGGCCTGGGTTCTGAAAACTAAGAAAACAGAACCAGAGCCTTATTGAGATGGTGCAGGTGCGGGTGAGGGAGAGGGTGCGGGTGCAGGTGCAGGTGACAGACACAATGTGGCAGCACAGCTACCCTTCGGTCACTGCTTCTCCTAAGCCAGGAAATTGCATCCTATGCACTGCGTGTTCTTCCTCACACCAGCTCTGCAGGGCGGGGATTGCTATTCCCGCCTTAGGAAGAGAAACATGTTGAAGTTTAAGGCACTGGGCCAAGGTCAAATAGCTAATAAAGGGCTGACTCTGGAGCCTGGACTCCTGACCACTGGGCGACCTGCCACATCCTGCCACTCACTGTGCCCAGAGGTAACCCAACCAGGCCTGCTGCGAGCACTCAAATTTTTCCACATTCATGCAATACTCTTAGCTGATCCCAAATGTTTTTAAAATGGGGCAGCCATAAGATAACCTATGATTGATGTACAGAATGAACAACAGATCTTTCCAGCAGTGACTTACAAAAAGCACAAAGATATCCTATATGGTCAAGGCACTTACAATAGATACTCTATATAATGCATACTAGTAAATATCAAACCATTTGCAACAAGTACTTTACATAACATAGAAAATGTAATATCAGACTTAAGAAGGGATATTAGAAGAAGCTTTTTAGAAAAAAGGCTTGCTGCCCGACTGGCATGGCTCACTGGTGTACCTATGAAACAGGAGGTCATGTTTCCATTCCCGGTCACGGCACATGCCAGGTTACGGGCTCAATCCCCTGTACAGGAGGCAGCTGATCAATGATTCTCTCTCATCATTGATGTTTCTATCTCTCTCTCCCTCTCCCTTCCTCTCTGAAATCAATAAAAATGTATTTAAAAAAAAAAAAAAGGATTGTTAACCTGAGTCTTAATGCCTCAGGAGGAATAAAGGGAGCCCTTCTTTTTTTGGATAGGTTGATATATAAAGGATAAAGGCAAAAAAGGAAATACATCGGAATATTAACATTCGTCCAAGTGCATTCTTTCTACTCGTCCTTACTTTTTAGTTTGCTAATAAGGTGCACTCTTTCGTTAATCAGCCGAATTACCACTTAAACTCTTAGAAAGAATAAAAACTCTTCACATGGAACTGAAAGAAGCCACCGTGCAACCAGCATGAAATGTGTGAGGCTCTGGCTGTAATCCTGGGGCCGCCACACTTGCTCTAGGAGCCCCACTCTGGGAAGGGCACCCTCTGCCCCTCAGGCGCCCACTCTCAAATCCCTGTGAAATGCACAAAAGACACTGCAAGACTGTGCGATAAGCAAGGGAGAACCAGCCGCTGAGCCTGCACACAGCCTTCTTCACTGTACAGACCTAAAGTTAATATTCTCCGGCTGCCTTCTTCCTTCTGTATAAAAGCAGCTGAACATGATCTGTTTGGGCTTTTCACAAATAAATTACAGTATCACTAACAATGCCTGTGTGGTTCTCCACTTGGTAACCACATAACCCTCCGTGAGCTTCCTCGGGCTGAGCATCCAGTTATCTCCCTGTTAGCAGGAAACACATGACTGGCGATATTAATGCTGAATACCTGCTACTATGCCCCCACAAATTCAAGCTTTAAATAAATGCCACTCTCACTTCCAATGCAAAGCAGGCTTTTGCTTTGTTTTTATTTTGCTTTTCAGTGGGAGCCAGTGTGTTAAAACAATTTCCCATAAATGCATAAAACATCAAAACATCCCAGCCTCCCATGGTGTTTATGGTGAGCTGTCAAAACCCAGCTTCTCGTTTGCAGCCAGGAAAGTGCGTTGACCACATCAGGGAGGGCTTTCATTCCACTAGGGAATGGGGTGGACCGATGGCACTGCGGACACAACATCGATGAAATCATTTCCAGCAGCCATTGCCTGCAGTGCTCGTTGTTACCAAGTTCAGCTCTGAGATTCTGAATTTTCATATCATATATCCCTACACATAGCCATTGATATAAACAGCTTTCATCTTACAAAACTGTACTGAACTTAACTGTCCTCAAATAATGCTTTCCAAATTCTGGAATAACTAGAAATGAGTTCAAAACTCAGAGTGAGCCTTGGAAGAGGAATCTGAGATCACAAATAGCTCCTACTGTCACAAAAATAAAGACAGGCTACACCACCACTGCCAGCTGGAATTTCTACTAGGTTCTGAGGGCACGTACAGGTGTCATCTGACCTCATTCCTTATTTTCAACAGCTACAGAGAATCGCAGGGAACAGACAGGCAATAGGTGCCCTCCGATTCATTCTCTGCCAAGCAGGCAGAGCGATCTTCCCAAACAAGGTCGGATACTGTCACCTGCTGTTTAAAACCTTCAGTGCTTCCCACTGTCCTAAGGCCGTAAGAGGCCTGCGAGATATGCACCAGCCTCTCTGACCCTCCCTCTGCCCCCTCCCTCTGTGTCTCACTGACTTCCACGCAGTCTCCTATCTCCCATAACCATGCTGAGCGACAGGTCACCCAAGAGACAGAGGAGAAAGGCACACCCAGCGGAGGAAAGATTGGGTACCCAGGCTCAGATGCTGACAGGGGAGCAGTTGACAGACTCTGGTGCAAGACAAGGCTGTGCTTGATCACAGCACCATGTGCCTGGTACCAGTCTCTAACCTCCGAGCCTGTGCTATTCACCTATAAAACCATCCCAACTCCCTGGGCCACTGTGTGGCGGAAATGAGCTACTAGCAGGCCCAGCGCCATGTCTGGGCCTGGCAAATGCCCGAGAGTGAGAGCTGGTTTGCACGCTGGGTATCACATAAAGGGAAATGGAGGAGAAGGACAGCAGGGCTCCTGGAGCCAGAGGGACAGGGCCATATGCTGCACCAAGGAGCTGGGCAGCTCTGCAGACTCACTGTCCCCAACGTGCAAATGCCACCAAGAGGACTGTGAGCCATATACCAGGTGTTGCTCTTGGTGCTGGGGAAGAAAGTCACAGTTTCACATCCTGAAGGTCAAATCAGGTAAAGCTCAGGGAGAGAGGGAAACCTGGAAGGAAGACGGGGGTCGGGAAGGCCTCCCCGGAGGAAACACTGAGCAGCCCCTTCTCCGGTCGGCCTTGGCACATGCCAGGCAGCCTCCCCGGCCACTCTGCACCCTAACTCACTTTAGGCACTCACTGTCTGCACCACCGACGCTCAGGGCCATTCTGAGAGTCTGCCATATTTCTTCCTACTCTCAGCACTTTTATTCCCATGAAAACTAATCTGAAAGCAGTTAGGAGGAGGTGCCATTTGGCAACACCAATGGCAGTGAAAAATCAAAAGCAAACACCAAGCGGAGGTATACTAATCTCTGCTGACACAGATTCAAACCCCGACCAGCATGGGCCCAAGGGCTAAGCATGGAGCCCTGATTCTCCGAACAGCCCAAGGAGACCACCTGGCTGGCAGAAGGCATGCTCCGGAGTTGTGCTTGGAAAGTGCACACCCCATAATTAATATGGTGTAAATTCTTACCACTCACCACTTGGGTTTCATGCTTTAGGTTGGTGAGAAGATGGTAAAAAAAAATTAAGAAATTTATGTCACAGGGCTGTTTGGCAACATCTATCAAACTTTTAAAATCCCTCATCTGTGACTTGGCCAGTTTCTGCTGGGCAGTTATCCTGCCCCTGTATTTATACATGTGCTCAGAGCAGGAGTTTAGTTCCAAATGCTGGAACCTACCCAAATGCCCAGCCACTGGGGAGGGATGAAATAGATCAGGCTCAGCTTCCTTGCCCGAGGTCTGGCCCAGGCAGACATCACTAGTCGACCACAGCACTCGTTCCTCAGGAAGACACCCAGGTAGCCCCCATGTGCTGGCTCACACGACAACACCCATTTGGTGTCCCTGGCATAAGGGATGGAGGGAAAGTGTCACCAAGACGGTGGCATCTGAGTTGGGCTTAGGAAGATGAGGCCTTTGGAGCTTCAGCGGCTGAGCAATCATTCCAGCTGGAACATCAGGGAAGACGATCTCCAAAAATCATGTGGCTGTGAAAAAGCTTTTAAGTCTGTGAAAATCCCAGAATTATCATAATTACCTGCCAAATCATGAAAGGATTATAAATTTTAAAAAGAATGCCTCTGGCATTTCCTTTTGCATAGAATGTTCTATCTAATCACATCCCAGCAAACCATGCATGGCCCCTGCTTCGGCTTCCTAATTAGACACTTCCAGATTAACTAGATCAAGACACTCCCACTCCCCAATTTTAAGAGCAACCAAAGCTCTTCTTGGTCAAGTACCCAACTCTCCCAGAATGTTCACTCAGATGCCTCAAAATCAACCCCCTGTGACAGAATGCACAGCTGGGTTGGGCCCATTTACCCGGCTGTGGAGGGACCGGGAACCTCTTCCTGGGATGACAACACTGCACCTGCCTCGGTGAAGACTAGACCTCACCAGTGCCCACGTGCCTTCACACACGGTGGGGCACCAACCACCTGCCAGGCCTTTTCCAGGCATCACATCCGGCAGCTCATGTGAGCCTCGGGATCCTCCTGCAAGGTGGGCCTGCCTTCCTAAGGATGAGGCCAGAGGCTCAGAGTCAGGAAGCGGCAGGTCGGGTGGTCCTGTCTGTGCTCTTTGATCTCCATCTCAGGGTGTGGTAGAAAGGCAGCCCTTCAGGGGTTCAGAAGGAAAGCAGAGCAGTGTGACCTGAGCAAGCTGATCATCAGTCACTTTGGAGGGCTTCTGAGAAATGCAGGTTTCGGGCCCCACTCCCAGAAACTCTGACTCAGAGGCCCAGTGACTGTGACTGCATCAGCTTCGGGACCCGCTGGTGAAGACCAAGGGGAAGGACTTCACACACTTAGGCCTGAACTGCATGGGGCCATTCCCAGTTTAAGAAGCCAGTTTTTCAGTTCTTCATCTGTAAACCAGGGATGTCACAGAAGCTCTTCTATTGGTCAGTTCTTAACTAAGGAGTTCTCACTGAGTTGAACAAGCCACCAGCCAGAGGACACTGTGCAGGCCTGCCCGCCAGCAGCATCGACGGCTGAGCCACGTGCGGCCTTCCTCTCACACAGCCCAGAAGTCAGAGCTCAGAGCTGCCCGCAGGGGGCCCGGGAACTGGGGCTGGGATGCACGCTATTGGCTCCAGTCTGGAACAAGCACTGACAGTGACCTGAAGCATTTAGAAACACTGAAAGCAATTTCATGATGCTGTGAAATCCAGGAAGTCCTTAATTGTTCTAGATTTTATAAATTATTTTACAAAAGTATTAGTTGTAATGAATTGTAATTTTTTTAAAAGTTGGTTCTTCACCATAGATCATTTGAGAAGCAACTATACACAACACATATGCTATTTCTGAAGTAATGTTTTGCATTAATTATTAGAAGCAATGACAAACAATGATGAAGAAAGAAGGCCAGAATATGACCATTTTAGATAAAATGTAAGAGAATTGAAAAATAAGATAGAACCAATGCTATGAACATCTGCTGTTCTTTTAGATGCACATACATTGGTTCCTTGTAGAGTGTCACTTAGGCTTGAAGACTAAGAAAGTTAAAAATGATCAATGAAATAGTGCAGGTCCAGTCCTAAACAGGGACACAGGTCACAGAAGTCCTGGGAAAGTATAGTTGCCATCACTCTCTTTGGCCCCAATAGTTGCCTGATCATGCCCATTTCCCAGAGGAGGAAGGTGAGGTAACAAACTGCTCCAATTTACAAAGCTCACAAGTGGCAGCTGAAATTCAAACTCTAGTTTTCATGGCTCCAAAGCCTGTGTCTTTTCTATCATGTGACCCATCAGACAACAAATAAATAATCCAGGAAGAGAAACACTGCCCATTTTGGGGTGGAGGAAACTGAGCCTCAGTGAGGCTAAGTGACTAGTCTAAGGCTACACAGCTTATTCCCTCACAGAGCCAGGGCTGTAGACCAGGTCTTGTACTTTCAAATCTAATGTGCTCCTCCACTGGGGGCCAAAAGACTCTCAAAAAAGAAGAGAAATGGGAACATATCTGTCCAGTGGCAGTGGGAGGGAAGTCGGGCTCAGAGAGGCTCACTCTGCGTGGGGGCTGCTCTACCTTTTCCACGAAGCTCCTCATTGGCACCCTCCAGCTCCCTGGAGCTAAGTGCTGTTTCTAGTTTTACAGCTAAAGAAACTGAGGCACAGAACAGGTAAACACCTTGCCCAAGGCCACACAGAAAGCAAGCGGCAGAACTGAGATTCAAACGTCTAGGTCCACGTTTTGGACCACCTACACTGCCTCTCAGCATACACCTTTCACCAGCATGCTGATGCTGGGCGGGCACCTCAAGATACCAGCATAGGACCTGAAGGAGATGAGGAACCTGGGACCAAGGACTGGCTGAGAGCATCACCCAAGGCAAGGGGCACTGGCATGTGCATGCTCTCTCTCTCTCTCTCTCTCTCTCTCTCTCTCTCTCTCTCTCTCTCTCTCTCTCTCTCACACACACACACACACACACACACACACACACACACACCGACACACACACGGAAAAGGCACTGTCTTGGGCTGCCCCCACTGCCCTCTGAGACGCCGGGGGCCCAGCAGCTTGTTGCAGGCCAGTCTGCAAGCATGTTCCTCAGGGGCGCGCTGCCAGTAAGGGGAGGAGCAGCCAGCATAGCCGGGCCTCCTGTGGATGCAGGGGCCAAAGGAGAAACCAGAGAAGACTAGGAACTCCAGCAGCCAAAGAGGAACCTTCTTCAAAATGGTTTTGCTTCATGTGAAGGCGTTTTGGAAACCAGTTTCTAAATGGCAACTCCAACATGAAGACATTCCAGGGGACTGACAGGTACTACTTCAGATGCTCAGCATCAGGAGCCACCTCCGTGGGAGGCCTCAGATGAGGTACAGAAAAAGGAGGAACGTGAAGGTCAATCCTAGGTCCTGTCTACTCAGTGCTGTGTGAACTTGAGTAAATAATCTCAGTCGCTGATTCTTGCTATCTTCTTTGTCACATGAGGATACTGTCCTCTATTGCACAGGTTTGCCATGAGGAACAAAGAAATAATAGAGTTTGGGTAGCTACCCAGTGCTTGCCACAGACAATGATCCCAAAATAATCATAACAAAAGCACTCCTGGGGTTGGGCAACATTCGAGGTGCTTTAAACATCAGCACACACAGCAACCTGGAGGTAGAGCTATATGCCCATTTTACGATGAGGAAAGCAAGGCTCCGAAAGGTAAAGCGATTGTCCCAAGTCAGCAGTTGCAGTAGGGGTCAGTCTGCCTTGGGAGCTCGCAGCCCTGTACCTCACGGCATCAGGGCCCCTCCAGTTTCTTTGCTCCTGCAGTCTGTCTGCCTTTTGCTCTGATTAAGCTGCACGTGGGACTGACCCCGGTGGATGCTCAGGCTTGTCATGCTGAGGCAGAAGCCCTGGTATCTCAGGACTGATTCTCCTCAGCATCACCTGGTAGAGCCGCCAAGTGACTCTCATGAGAAGCCTCGGAGGCCGACCCATCCTGAAGTGCCACCGAGACGGTGCTGTGTGGGCTCCATCTACGGAGCTGCTGAGCTGAGTGGGTGCTTGTAGAGAAACCCCAGCAATAAGTTCCCATGCAAAAGAGACTCCCTTAATCGCCTCTGTAACAAGCCCCTCTGTGCTCAGAACGCCGAGCTTGGGAGAAGAGCTACTTAAAAACACTGGGCTGGGTTACGCTTTCATGGGAAGAAAGAAACACCCTGAGCTAACAACAGCTCAATTAATAATGGGCGCCTCTGAGAAACAGATGTTAGGGAACTGTTACAGCTCCCACACGGGCTGGTCCTCGTTCCTCCTGACAGGCGACCTGTCGGAGAATCCGTGAGGAGAGGGTGGAGAGAGGCAGCAGCGGCTCCAGCCCAGACAACACCTTTCCCTCCTACCTTCGCACCAATGGCCCCGAAGGAGCAAAGGCAGAGTATGCGGAAATGTCAATAATAAAACCACAGTCCACACCTTCCTGGAGGTTGTTTGAGACAAATGAGCAATGAGTGGAGACAAAAGCTAAGCCAGGCGGGAGCCACGGGCCTGCTGAAGGAGCATTCATGCCAAGCACAGGAGGCACTGTGTGCTGTGAGACTCTCTAAGCCCCGTCAGTCTGCACCGTCCTGCTGGGCATCGCCAGAGACCGCCCAGCAGAGCGTTTAAGGCGCAGACTCAGGGCCAGAAGAGCTGGGGTCAAGCCCCACTTCTCCCTTCCTGGCTGTGACTGGACAAGTTGCATTTACCTCTCTGGGCCTCAGTTTCTTATCCATGATGCATTTACCTCTCTGGGCCTCAGTTTCTTATCCATGAAATGAGGACTATGAGAGCGTGAATTTCACAGGGCTTTTGGGAGGTTTAGGTGAGTTCATACATAGGAGTGCTTAGCATGGAGCTTGCATGCATTAGGCACTCCATAACTGCTAGCCACTGTCAGGCCACTAAAAAGGCACCATGAAAACATCTAGAATCCACGGGCTTAACCTCTCTCAGATCTGTTCCCTCTTCCCCATCCCTGTCACACAGCCTTGGTTCCGAAGCACGCCCACTCCCACAGCCTGCCCTGCCCCTGCCATCTGCTGCCCTTCTATCCTCCACCCAACCCCCAGGCTGATGCTCAAACAGCCCCCTGAAAACCCAAACCAAATCATGTCCCTTCTCTGCTTAAAACCTTCCACTATTTCGACAAATAAAATGAGATGATATCTGCAATTAGCTTCCATAATGGAAGTGGGGTAAGAGAGGGTCAAGCATGAAGTAGGACTGGCCTTGGATGGGACTGTGTAATGGGTGCACTGCGGTACATTAAAATGTCTTCTTAATCCAGAGTCTAAGAATAACTTTCAATAATTAGTGACTTCCCACTAATTTCCTTGGCATGGCATACAAGCACCGGTGGGAGGGGCAAGTGGGAAGGGCAGAGAGGGAATATTCAAGGGAAATATTGACACTGGTCAACGATTATGTCCTCACCTGCACCTGCACCTCCCTCCCATCCACACCTCTTAAAACCCTATTCACCCTTCAAAGCTTAACTCCGATCTCAGTTTATGTCCCTCCCTAACCGCTTTGGTCCATTCATCTATATTCTCCATAAATGATTCCTCAACAGTAGTAACAGCAGTTACTATTTTCTGCGTACTTACTCTATGTCAAGTACTTTCAGGGCCACAAATAAAGGCTCTTCTGTACAAGGAAGAGAAAGGTGCCCTGTCTGGGTGGCCACGGGCCCATGGGCCCTGGTTCAGTGTGTGGAGCTTGGCCACCAGAGCCACAGGCCCCTGTGTGGTATACAACCCACACCCGCGGCTTACACACTGCTGGGCGCTACTGTTGTCCCATTTTACAGGGGAGGAAACAGGTCCAAAGGGGCTAGAACGCTTGCCCACAGTCACACAGAGATGATTACAGTAGGTGACAGCACACACACACTCTTTTGGTTACCGAGAGCTCCCACAGGAGCTCTGTGCACCCCGGCAGACAAGGCTGTCCCAGGCAGCTCACAGCCTGGGCTCGAGCACAGGTCTCACCGACTCCACTTGTCTCACGTGGGATGGCTGCCAAAGCCAGTGACAAACCAGGACACTCTGGGGCTAATTACTTCTGCTGGATCAACGGGGGTGGGGGTGGGGTGGGGTACAAGGGCAAAGATTCTCTTCTGTTAACACAGCAGACAAGGTGGTTTACCTAGCATCACACAATGGCTGTAATTATACTCCATTAAAAGTACAAAGCACTGTGCCTGGCTGGGCTTGTGAAAATGGGTCAAGAATTACTTTAAAAGGCCCTACTGGCCTCTCCTTTCTGAAGCACTGCGGTTACAGGCTTGTTCCCAGAAATGACTATCGATCTCCAGGATCCTACCTTGGCCTTCTGCCTTCCCAGCACAGAAGCCTTCTCCAGCCTGCTGGGCAGGCAGCTGAGGAGGAGGGGGCGGAGGGGGAGAGGGCACAGGAGGGAGGAAGGGGCGGGCCATCATCATTAAGAACATTTACTGAGCACATACTCTGTGCTGGCCCCAGGTCTACGCATTGTCCTTACATTAGCTCATGCCCAAGCAACCTTACAAGGCCTGTCCACAGCATATTCTTTTCCTTAGAAATCCATCTTCAGTATCTGAACATTCTCAGATCCATTTATTCAAATTCCTATTGAGCAACTGCTATCTCCCGGGCCCTGCTTTAAGCACTGTGGATGTACTGGCAAACTAAAGAGAGAAGAATCCCTACCCTGGTGGTTTCCATGTTCCAGCTATCGACCCCATTAGCAGAAGAGGGACTGGGTCCTTGCACGGGTTTAGTCCTGGTCAAGACTGATAAACAGAGGGCTTGGGATCTGAACCCTAAGCCATGTTCACGCCTACCACGCATCCTCTCTTGGCTCCAGGGCCATTACTTTACAAAGCCCCTCCTATCTAAGGCACTTGCACCTCCGCACACTTCTTCATTCACCCAGGGGCCAGGCACTGCCCTGGGCTGGGCATCCGTGGTGATGCTCAGGGAGCACCCTGTCTCTGGGGATCAGACGCTGACAGTTCCCACGCAGGGTGCCAGTGGCACAGGAGCACAGAGGTCAGGGGAACCCGGGGCCAGGGGAGGGCTCCAGGGGTGACTGGGAGCTGACTTGCAGGTGGGAGGAGGTGAGCCAGCAGGAGACAGGATAGCAAGTTCAAACCCAGGCCCACCGCTTCCAAGCCCGCACTCCTCTGCTCTGTCTCCTCATCTAAAAAGTGGGACTCAGTCATGTGGAGCAGGCAGGCTGGTGGGAAAACCACATGGGACCAGTGCTGACTGCAGAGCCCCTGACTGGCACACAGTGGGACCAGTGCTGACCACAGAGCCCCAGGCTGGCACACAGTGGGGCTCACCCTGGGTCAGCTGCTGCTTACTCCTGAGAACTGGCTGCTGCACAAGAAGTGTTATAATATCACACTCATGCCCCAATTCCATTTTCTCCAGAAAATATTTCACCCTAAAGTGTTGCTTTTATATTTATTGTGTCGCGTACTGGAGAGCACAGAATCTCATATAAAGATGTAAATTCTGAAGTTATGTGGCCCTCTATCATATTCTAATGTCTTCCAGAAATCGGGGGAGGCCAAGTGTACATTTTTAATCACATTTCCTCAGAAGGAATACATAGAGACCTCCTGAATATTTTAAACACAGCTCAATAAATTATGCCCACGTTTCAAAAGAAAGACAGTAGTGAAAAACATTAAATTTTATGAGCATCAAAACATGTTTTTCTGCCACAGAGTCCGTCTCTCATATCAAACAGCATCACTTAAAGAGACCCCTTCAATAAGCACCGCCTTGCTCCCCAGGATGCACATGGTCCTGACTCATCCTAGAGGAGTGTGGACACCAACACCTGCTCAGAAGGAAGGCAGTGCTCAGTGCGAGCGGTGGTGGGGGCATGGTGTGAGCAGTGGTGTGGGGCGTGGTGTGGAGGACATACGAGGGGCAGTGTGGTGCGAGCGGTGGTGTGGGGCGTGGTGTGGAGGATGCACAAGGGGCAGTGTGGGGCGTGGTGTGGAGGATGCACGGGGGGCAGTGTGGGGCGTGGTGTGGAGGATGCACTTGGAGCCAGACGCCAGAAGTGGATCCCGATCTGCCATTAAGTTGCCGGGTAACCTTGGGCAAGTCATTCAATCTCTCCAGGCCTCAGTTTCTGCATCTAAAGATGGTGGCAGCAGAATCACATATATCATATGATTGCTCTGAGGAATAAATGAGTTGATACAAAACTAGGGTTCAAAACAAATGGAGCCTCACAGCAGAGACACTAATGCTTGACAAGCATTCCATCTTCCCCCCACCCCCACCACATCTCCCAGCCCCCGATGCACACTGGGCACAGGCTTTTGAATATTCTGGCCAGAGGGTTCCAGGCAGAAGTACATGTGTCACTTCTGAGTCTCAGCACAGGGCTGCTGCTGGGGGGGCCCTGCAGCTGTCCCTCCCTTGCCACAATCACAGAGAAAGCCATGTTCTCCAGATGATGTGGCTGCAAAATGGGGGAGCCTCCATTAGCCCAGATTCCTGAGTGACTACATGGAGCAGAACACCCCACTCTTGGCCCAGGACAGCCCACATTAGACACATAGCATGAATGGGAAATGAACTGAGACGAAGGGTTATTTGTTACTGCAGCAGAACCAAGCCTATCCTAGCTAACACAATCCTTCAGCTTTGCAACTCTGTATCTCCCTGACTCTCCAACAGTGGACATGAAAGTATGCAGAATGGCATAGACCTCTTTGGCGTCTATGTGTAAGGCTGCCTTTACAAAACCATATCAGGTTCCTTCCCCCCTTTCACTGAAGAAGAAATTGAACTTAGGCAAATTAAATTATTTGTTAAAGATTATACAGCTAACAAGTAATGAAACCACGATCTGAACCCAGATCTGTCCATCCCAAAGTTTATAGTCTGTCTACTACATGGGCCCAAATAGCACTTCCTAATGTATTTCACATCTGTGAGGGTCCCAAATATAAGACAGCTCTCTCATTGGGCTCCAATGATAATAGTAACCATAGGTTAGATGCTTTCCGTGTGCCAGACACTGTCCTAGCTCCTTCATCAACATTCCTGCACTAAAATGTTCACATCTCTTTAAGGCATTTTTCCCATTTTATTGGTAAGGAAATAGAGGCTAAAGAGACTATGGGCACAGTTCTCAATGTGATGGTGATATAAATAAAGGAAAGATGCTGGCAGAGATGGGCAAAGGGTATAGGTCCTTTGATAGAGGTAAAGGAAGTTACTCTTGTCTACCTGGCAACCAGGAACAAGTGACTAATAATTACCACACAATGTCCCTGAGTGGCCACTCTGTATCAGGTGAATCAAAGATCAATTGCTCCACAACTCCAGCTTCAAACCCAGGTCTGTTGAGCTCAAAATCATGCTCGTCCACTCTGCCTTCCACACCCACCCACCCGTCCATCTATCCATATAACACGGAAACATTTACTGAGCATCTACTATGTGCTAAGCACTGTCTAGACACTTGGGATACAGCAGTGAACAGACGAAAATCTCCTCCTCCCTTGAGTTTCATTCCAGTGCCCAAGATCGTAAGTGCTTATTGACCAAAAGACAGGATGCATGTGCCCAGTCACAGGGAATGGGCTTCAAAGGAAGGTCAGGCTTCCACGAAACTCTGCTTCCTCTGCAGCGTCCGACTGTGCATCTGGAAATGACCTAGGCTTCCATGCGGCCAGACTCCATTCCAGTAGTTAGTTATCCCAGGAAAGCAGAGGAGATGAAAACAAGATGAAGACACTTCTGGCTAAGAATTCGCCCTGCTCATTACAGTTTAAATTAGAAGAACTTTAACAGAGGGATCTTTAATTCCCCCATTTGATGCTCAAAGACCCCTTATCAGTGGCCCTCAGGTCAAACAGCTCTTATTTCTCCCTGCCCAGAATCAATTTCCCTTTTCTTTAGCTAATGGCACCCTGCTTTTTCTTAGGGAAACACCCTCTGCCACTCTGAGCTCAAACAATCTGGGGGGGGGGGGCTGACTGCACTCCCCCCTTCACAATGCCCAGTGGGAATGTACCCTGGCCCTACCAACCAGCATATGTCATCCCCTTAGCCACAGTGATTGGTCCAGCGATGGCAGGAGACTCAAGCCAATGGAACTCAGTTCCAAGAGCCTGGTTGGAGTAACAGAAAAGAACCCTCTTGCCACCGGAATTGCTAAGCTCATAGGATGGAAGTCTGGAGCTGCTGGGAACCATCACAAGATCCTGCCTGAGAAAAGACCACAAAGAAGAAAGCAGAGACAAACAGCAGGAAGAGAACACCCACCTTATATCATTTGACTCCTAGATGCTGCAGGGCCTGAGGTCACACGAACCCTTGAGTGGACACCTAGGGTTTATAAGTAAGTTATGCTATGGACTGAAATGCTGTGTCCCCTGACCAAATCATGTGTTGAAATTTAATCCCATGTGACAGTGTTAGGAGGTGAGGCCTTAGGGAAGTGATGAGGCCATGGGCTTGGAGCCCTCACAAGTGGGCCAGTACCTGCCTTGCATTAGCTCTCTGCTTCTGCCCGACTCCTCCTGATGATGCCAGCAGCCCCGCGTTATTGGACAGGCCACGCCCAAGTATGGAGTCCAGAAGGAAACTCCTGCGATCAGGTTGGATGGGAACTTTGGCCACAAATCAACGATAATTAAAATGTTCTCCTACAAGTTTTGGAGTAATTTGTTGCACAGAAATAGGTAACGAATGCACCTAGACTTAGTTGTTGATGGCTTATTTACAGTCTCTTCCCTTTGCTAGACAGAAGCTCCATAAAATCATGACCAAATCTGCTTCATGTGCTCACATACATACACATGTACACACATAGGTACACACACCCCAGTGCCTGGCAAAGGCACTCAGTATTTGTGACAAGACCAAAAAAAAAAAAAAAAAATCCACAAAATTTCTACATCAGTTAACAGGTTACTCAGAAGGTTTGGATCCCACCCCTCCAGTGTTAGAATTTCCTAACACCAGCCATGCTTGGAAATTACTTCCTGGAAGAGCACCCTGGGAGGTTTGCAGTGGGGTTCCCCACCTCGGGGAGAACTCTCATGAGTTATGGGCTATAAGAACAGCTGGCATTTGTTAAAATGTGCCAAGCACCATCCGTGAGCTATAGCACCGAATCCCCTCACCATCAGCCAGGCCTCAGTCTCCCTCATTCCACAGATGAGGGCACTGAGCTGAAGCACCAGGCCAGCGCCCCCTGCTAGTCAGATTCTGGGCCAGGTCTGTCTGCTTCCCTCCACACAACCCTGAGCCTCAAATCACTGCTTTGGCAAAACAAGTCTGGACGAGTGGGGGCCACTTCACAGATGTTCCCTCTGAGCAGGCTGTTCAGGGAAGGAACTGACATGTGGTTTCAGTGTCCACAGACTAATATATACATGTGTGGCCTTGTAACTTTATCCAGAAACCAACATAAAGCAGGTCTATAAAACAACTTGCTGCTCTGCAAGGGGTGTTAGCACACACACTTTCATGGGTTTCAGAGGTTAAAAGAGAGATCAGCGAAAAAGAGACTGGGGCTGGGCGGGGGCGAGGATGGGGTGGGGAAGCTCTCACCTCGACCCCCACAGCCTGGGTGCCGGGATGGGCTGAGTGGTGAGGAGACACATGGCTCTCCACTCTCCACCAGGGCCTCTGCCTGAAGGGAAGGTGTTTTACTACACAGGGCCAGACTAACTCATCTGCCCATTTTCTCATCTGCTAAAGGAGGTGTGAGCTACTTTCAACTGTTAGGATGGAGGCCTGGAAAGAGCTGACTGAGGTGAAGAAAATATCGCAGGTGCCTGCTCAAGTGAAACAGGCACTTCTGAGCTAATATGGTGGCAGCTTAATATGGTGAAATGAGGGAGACTGATGCCTGGCTGATGGTGAGAGGATTCGGTGACACAGCTCATGGATGGCGTTTGGCACATTTCAACAAATGCCAGCTGTTCTTGCTAGCCCATAACTCATAAGCGTTCTCCCCGAGGTGGGGAGCCCCACTGCAGAACCTCCCAGGGGGCTCTCCCAGCAAGTAATTTCCCAGATTTATCACATCAAAAAATAACTTGAAGGTCACCCAATATCCCTGTCTCATCGACTCCTTGATAACACCAGCGCGCGCGCACACACACACACACACACACACACCCTCTAACCTGCCATAAGCATCTCCTAGTAATGGGTGTGGGCTACTTACTGCCCTGCTCTTATTCCTCCTTCTTTCAATAGAACCCATACTTGCCTTTGCAAAACCTGGAAACCCAGAAACTAAAATAAATGATGGGCATGCTTAACTATATAAAAAAGTCAAACCTTTAGTATGGAAATGACCTTAAGTCAATGGTCTCAGTTCAGCCTCCTGGGCACATGACCCGTGCAGTCACACAGGGCCCCAACCTCAGAAAGGGTGGGCCTTGCACTTGGGGCTTAATGCTCTGTGTTCTTGATCTTGAGATTCGTAACAATTTTCTCTCAGTGTGTGCTTTGTAAAAGAAGTTTGACGGGGCAACGGTGCATGAGCAGAGGCCACAGGCTCTGGGCTGCGGCTTTCCTGTCTCCATCTAGCAAGTGCTGCCACGTTCCACCCACAACAGGGCCCAGGGTGTCAGGTCACAGGGCAGGCTCCTGCCAGAGTGTGCACTTGCCCTGCAAGTATCCCCATGCTCAAGGGAGCACGACTTCAAATAGCAAAGAGAATTTTGAAAAACACCCTGACTGACTGAGAGACACTGCGGAAGGAAGGAAGGTGTTTTTATACTAACTTTCGAACAAAGACCAGCATTTTCATTTTGCACTGGGCCCTGCAAATTATGTAGCCAGCCCTGCAGCAAGCAAATTACAATAAGGAAAATATTTCTGTAATACGGATGACACAGCTCTTACAAATTACCAAGTGAACGGGTCCCTCTCCCATTCTTCGCCAGGGGCAGGTGTGACGCCAGCCCATCCTGAGTTACTGGCTGAGGGATGGCCACAGCAGATGGGTCCTCATGGGCACTTTCAAACTTCTCCATCTAATGGCTTTGGGGTGGGGTGGCTCTGTGACAGGAACAGGGCTTTTGGAAGGAAGACAAATCTAATTTTGTCCCCCAGCTCTATCAACTACTAGCTGGGTGACCTTGAACAGGTGACATAACTTACACTCAGTGTCATATACTCAGTGTCCTTGTCTATGAAAGCACCCACTGCTACCTGCTTCCTAGGATGGTTAAGAAGATAAAATCAAGAAAAAATTCTCAAGGGCCAAGCCAATGGTGTGCTCAATTCACGCTGAGTTCCTTGGCCTTCTATTGCTTCCTGTGGTGCCAGCCTCAGGGGACAATTAAGGTAACACATGTCTTCCTCGACCTCGGTCTTCCAGCTCTAAAATGGGAGAGCAAACCACCTGTCACTGCCTTCCCTTCAGATACAGAAGAAGAGCAATGTCTCCAGTCTAAATGAAAACCCTTGGACAAAGAGAAAACACAGTTTTCACTGAGAGGGTAGAACCTTAAGGTATTAGAGCCACCACAACAAAAGGCGCAGCCAGTGACACGTGCCGACCTGCTCAGGCCGATCTGCACAGCATCCTACAGATACAGGGCAGTGTGAACAGTTTCATGTCACACCTGCTAAAAGCTTGCTCTTTTTATAAATTCCTGCCAAGAACTGCTCTGCAGTCACATTTATTTATGGCTCTCATGCCGTCGCAGGATGCTGACTGAGAGTCTATTTTGAATACCCCGACCCTACCGTGTTACATGCCAAAACTTTCTCCCTAGGAGCTGAAAGACAGCAACATTAGATTTCAACCTTGTTAGCTACTCGGGGAACAGTCCATGCCTCTGGGTCTCTGACTAGGGTCTGATTTAATTTGAATTAAAATGAAAATATGTTTTCTACCTCCCTAAATACCAGCTGGTTCTCTTCGAATATGATAATGGTTTAACAAAGACATAAAGTGTCCTGGCCACTGTTATACACACAGACCCACAAAGACTGTCTCACGGGTGTATCTCAACCTACGGTAGGCAGGAGGACATGGAGTTGTCGAGTCAAACTGCAGGTTCAAATCCTGATCCTGCCAGTTGCGAAGAGTCTGACCTTGAGCATGTACTGACCATTGCTGGGCCCTGACATCATTAGTAAAACACAGGTAATCATGGTACCCATCTTATGGGGTTACTTCAAGAAACAATTGAAACAATCTGGATCGGGCACTTAGCATGCTGTCTAGCACACAGTAAGAATGCAAACAGCATTAGTTGCCGCTATCCTTATTACTATCTCTGCTTAGAGCTTTTTTTTTTTTTTTTTTTTTGATGGATGAAATGAATTCTTATACTCCACGCAGCAACAGCTGCAGGTAAAACTAAAGGTTCTTTTCCACATTCAGAAACATCACCTCCCCCTGCCCCAGTCTGCCTATAGTGACAGTCCACAAAGACCTATGACCCAGTCATCCCAGACAACAGCCAACACGAGTAACCACGGGCAGGGAGCTCCAGGAAGCCACGCGCTCACGGGACTGCACTGTGGAAGTGTTGCTGAGGGTCCCCTTTGCTCCCCTTGGTTCAATCTAAGTCATTTCCCACAGAAGCAGTCGTGAAGGGACAGTCAACCAACCTCCTATGCATCTCGGCCGATTTCATCTTCTGGCACATATTTGCTGAATGGATGTTGAGTGAATGGCATGTCTGAAAGTTTATATGAGAAATCAAATTCTAAAAACAATTGCTTTAAAAAGACGTGGAAGGATGATAATTTAAAGCAGGAGGAGCCAATGAAATACATTCAGGGACCAGACAGGCAAAACCAGTTGAGAGAAAGAGGCTGGGTGGGGATGCAGTGACGTGGCCAGGACCAGCTCTTAAAAATGGGGCAGCTGCTACTCAGCCCTGAGCAAGAACACACCTGCTGCTGTGAAATCTTTCCATTTTTTCAAGACAAATTAGAAATCAAAGATTTTATGGGAAATGTCTTAGTTGTTCAACATTGTCAATAAATTCCATTTGAAAAATTGTATTGGTCAAATGAGACAGATCTAAGGGTTACATGTGGCCCAATTTGCCAGATTTCAATCTGCTTTAAAGGAGTCCCAGAAATTAATTCATCTTTGAGGGGAAGAAACCTTTGTAATCAGAATAATGTCCCCTTTTTTTGTAGAGCCACTGCTCTACAAATCAGGATTAAATGAGATGATCCATGCAAAGTGTTTTACATAGTAATGTTCAAATGCAGTCGAGTCTTATTTTTCCTGCAGTGGGACCACCTACAGAGGAAGACAGAACCTCCGAGAAGCAAAGCCCTGGACCCCAGCCTCTGACGTTTCTCCATCCAAGGCCCATCAGCATGCATAGGCTGCGGAAGTTGCCCTGAGTTCACAGGGTTCAGCTAAGTTGCCCTTCATTTTATTTTTTTTTAATTTAATAAATCTTTATTGTTCAGATTATTACAATTGTTTCTCCTTTTTCCCCCCATAGCTCCCCTCCACCCGGTTCCCACCCCACCCTCTGCCCTTACCTCCCCCCCACTGTCCTCATCCATAGGTGTACGATTTTTGTCCAGTCTCTTCCTGCACCCCCCATTCCCTTTCCCCCTGAGAATTATCAGTCCACTCCCTTTCTATGCCCCTAATTCTATTATATTCACCAGTTTATTTTGTTCCTCAGATTTTTAATTCACTTGATTTTTAGGTTCACTTGTTTATAGATATGTATTTGTTGTTCATAATTTTTATCTTTACCTTTTTCTTCTTCCTCTTCTTAAAGAATACCATTTCATATAATACTGGTTTGGTGGTGATGAATTCCTTTAGCTTTTTCTTATCTGTGAAGCTCTTTATCTGACCTTCCATTCTAAATGATAACTTGCTGGGTAGAGTAATCTTGGTTGTAGGTTCTTGCTTTTCATCACTTTGAATATTTCTTGCCACTCCCGTCTGGCCTGCATAGTTTCTGTTGAGAAATCAGCGGACAATCGTATGAGTGCTCCCTTGTAGGTAATTAACTGTTTTTCTCTTGCTGCTTTTAATATTCTCTCTTTGTCTTTTGTCCTTGGTATTTTAATTATGATGTGTCTTGGTGTGGTCCTCTTTGGATTCCTCTTGTTTGGGGTTCTCTGCGCTTCCTGGACTTGTAAGTCTATTTCTTTCACCAGGTAGGGGAAGTTTTCAGTCATTATTTCTTCAAATAGGTTTTCAGTATCTTGCTCTCTGTCACCCCCATAATTCTGATGTTGGTACGCCTGAAGTTGTCCCAGAGGCTTCTTACACTATCTTCAACTTTTTGGATTCTTTTTTCTTTTTGCTTTTCCAGTTGTGTGTTTTTTGCTTCTTTGTTTTTCAAATCTTTGACTTGATTCTTGCGTTCCTCTAGTCTGCTGTTGGGTCTCTGTATAATATTTTTTATTTCAGTCAGTGTATGTTTAATTTCTAGTTGGTCCTTTTTCATATCCTCGAGGGTCTCGCTAAATTTATCAGCCTTTTCTAGGATATTCTTGAAAAGCCTTATAACCATGGTTTTGAACTCTATAACAAACAGTCATTTGTTTTCCTCCATTCCTTTCATTTGTGATCTGTTTCTTTGCCTCCGCATTTTTGCTGCTTCCCTGAGTTGGTATGGTAGCTTTGTGTGCTAGGTTTCCTATATGGCCCAGTGGGTCGGCCTCCCCAGTTAACCTGAGGTGGACACTCTTGGTGCACCCCTTTGTGGACTGTGTGTACAGCCTCGTTGTAGTTAAGTCTTGATTGTTGCTGGTATCATTAGGAGGAATAGACCTCCAGGCCAGTTAGTTGCCCTTCATTTTAAAACATCCCATTCAAACGATCTCCAGGCTGTGTAGGTTCTTAAATCAACACATCATTCCACTGGACTTATCTTCAGTCAACAAGCTTGGAAAGCCAGAGGGGCTGGTTTCAGAGGGGACACTGCCTTTGAAGCATGATTTCCTATGTGTTTCCTTCTAAAGGCAAGGGCGGTCCACCACTTTTCTTTCCTGAAAGGACGTCCAGGTATTTAACAAGAGACCCCACGGCTCCAGGAGGAAGCAAGCATTCCAATGAGGTTGCATTCAGGGCCGTGAGATGGCAAACATGGATATGGGACCCTGAAAGACAGATGCATCCTATCCAGCAGCTGCTCTTGTCATTCTCAATCATGCTTCTAGGACAACCAGAATTGAGTGAGCTAAACACTCTCTTTCCTAAGTCAGTCATTCAATTTATGGGTGCTCCTCTCCCACCCAGTCCCCAAACTCAGGCTCTGTGAGGGATATAAGTAATGGTCCAAGTAGGACCTTATATCTGTTTAGGAGAAACCCTTATCAGATGACATGGTGCCATAAGGAGAACCCCCAGATCACAGCTGCAAGCCCAGCACCTGCACAGCGCCAGACCCATCGTAGGTGCTGATGAAAAGCTGTTGAATGACTAAAGAAATGCACAAACTCTGAATTCAACACTTCATCGTCATCAATATCTCTGGTCAAATTATTCACTCTCTGTGAGCTTCAGGTTTTGTATCTCTCAAACAGGCAAAACAGCACCACCATCCTCAGAGCTGTAGTGACCGTAAAACATGGCGCCCAGCACACCATACGTGTTAAAATTCCTTCCCTCTTCCCTTCCTCCGTTCTTCCATTTCCCCCATCTGCACTGCCTCCTGCAAAACTTGTGTAAGCTCACACTGACAACATGAGCGGGTGGACATGAAGGTCTCAAAGTTGGAGGTGAAGCTGGAAGGACTGGGGCAGGTGTCAAGGGTATCTGACGCCCAGAGGAGACGGCAGAAAAGCAGACAGGACTGCGAGGCCTGAGGAGGGGACCAGAGTCTGCAGAATAAAGGGTGGGAACAGGGCCGGTACAGAGATGGGGCTGGGAGGAAAACAGAAGGTGTTCACCGAGAAGCCAGTGAACCTGGCAGGTGCACCCAGAGATCAGGGGGTTCTCACATGTCAGAATCATCTGCCAGATTCAAGAGGACCCTGGGGGTGCCCACAACCATACCACCAAGTGCTGTCTTTCTCGGGCTTCCTGATTGGGGCCTTAAAAATGATCGGGATGGGGGAGGATCTGAAGCCATCATTCTAGTAGGCAAAAGGAATACACAGAGAGTAACACATTTTTAAAATACCACCAATAAGACTGCTTTTATTTTTTACTTTTACCCTGTCTTATTGCAAAAAGTATTTGGGGCAGCTTGTCTTACATATGGGTGCTGGGAGTATAGGCTGCTGCCTCAGATACACTGTTCTGACGCCCAGAGGAGACGGCAGAAAAGCAGACAGGACTGCGAGGCCTGAGGAGGGGACCAGAGTCTGCAGAATAAAGGGTGGGAACAGGGCCCTTTAAGACTTTACTAACAGGCATGACTGCTAATAAGCAATCTCCACTACAACAAATGTGAATCTTCTCAGAACCCATGGAAAATGATATCACTTCATGCAGGGGAAAACTTGATGCACCATGTTGCAATGAGGTCAGGACACCTACACATGCATTCCCATGTACACCAGTTCATGTGCACGCATACACACTCCTCGTTCTGAGCCAGACTTACAGCTCACCTTCCCTGACAATCAATTTTTCTCTAACATGAGCATAATAGTAATGATGTTAACAACAGTAACAAAAACAAGAGTATGCTTATGCTATAAATTATTAATTCTCAAAAAGCATCCTGCACTATGTCTTCTCTCTTCCCCATTACACAGATCGGGAAAACTGAGACTCAGAGAGGTTAGGAACATGCCCCGGGAACAGTGTATCTGAGGCATCAGCCTATACTCCCAGCACCCACATGTAAGACAAGCTGCCCCAAATACTTTTTGCAATAAGACAGGGTAAAAGTAAAAAATAAATCAGGTTTTGGTCAACCTCTGTATCCATTCTCTGACACAGCTAGGCTCAAGTAATGTGTACCTAGGGGACCCACCTGGAGCACATAGAGAAGGTAGAGTCTTTCCTATGATCTCCTCTGTCCTGTTATCTCAGAATCTCCACAGAGGAGCTTCTGGGAGTGACACGTGGCCAAGTCTGCAGCCTGGGAGGCTGGGCTAGCGCAGCTGAGGCCAAGATGCTCTTTCTGGAGAAGGGCCGAGCAGACCTGGGCCTCTGGGCCTGCCCTTGCCAGCTCCCACAAGCACGTGGAGGCAGCCACAGCACCCTGCTAAACACAGGCACAAGCGGGAACCAAGGAGGAGCTGTAGTTGGCATCACAGGCCTGAAAAAGATGAGGCAGTGAGCAGTTCCCAGCGTGTGGAGGGCGGCTAAGGAATCCTCTGGTAGCATAGGCGAGCAGGGATGGCAGGAGTGGTGTGGTCAGGGATCTCAGATTACAGAAACTCCCATCCTGCTGCAAAAGCTGAAAGCTGCTCAGAAGCTTAAAGGACCCCAAGTCATCTACAAAGAAAGCTGTCTGGGTTATTTCGTCATCACTGACCAAGAGATGAACGTGACTGGCATGAGAGACTTGAGACCCTGAGCGAAGGGGGCCGCTTTCCTGGCCTACGGGGGACAGGAGAGGTGTCCCACGGGCTGGCTATGACATGACCGCAAGTAGATGCTCATGGGGTCCTACAAGACCCCCCTCCAGACTCTAACGGAAGAGCCCACAGTCCCCTCAGCCCAACAGGAAGCCTCAAGTATTTCTCTCCGCCCTTAGCAGCTGGGGTTTCTCAAATGTCTTTGAGAATGGCCCACAGTCATCACCACACCGTCCTCCATCCAAGTGGGGCTGCCTCCACTGACCCATCACCAGGCGTGATTGTCTGTTCATGCTCTCCACTCTTGGGCCTCGGTGCCTCCCTCACTGACCCGCCAGGAGACCAGGCACTATGATTAGCCCCATTTTACTCTGAGACACCTACAGAGACTGTTGTCCAGAGTGGCAGGCTCGGGAGTGGCCTAGACTCAAACCCTGGCTGCTTGGCTCCAGCTCCAGCTGGGGTTGGCCAACTCTAGCCTGTGTGCCAAATCCAGCTCTGCTGTGTTTTTATAAAGTTTTATTGGAAAAGAGACCATGTGTCCCTAAAGCTGAACTTCGTTATTATCTGTCCCTTTTCAGAAAGTTTGAGGACCTTGCTCTAGACCAGGGGTCCTCAAACTTTTTAAACAGGGGGCCAGTTCACTGTCCCTCAGACCGTTGGAGGGCCGCACTATAGTTTTTAAAAAACACATGAACAAATTCCTATGCGCACTGCGGGCCTGGGACGAGTCGGCTGCTAAGCAGGACAGACAGCAGCACCCGGCGGGCCGGATAAATGTCCTCGGCGGGCCACATGTGGCCCGCGGGCCATAGTTTGAGGACCCCTGCTCTAGACTCTTGACCCCCACACATGCCCACCCAGTTTGACCTTTCCAGGACAATCCCCAACCCGGACTGCCCCTCACACCCTGACAGAGAAAATGAAAATTTAAAAATATATTTAAATGTAATCCTACTGATAAAGAACAAACCTAATTCTCTGCAGATCCTTTTGTTCTCTGAAATTGCCAAGATGTCAACCTCACACAAGATAATAAATAAGAAGCAGCAGCAAAGTGCTTCCCAAATATTTAATTAATGCATTTTATCTGTGTCACCACCTGGGAACAATGGGCCACAGGCTGAAGATCAACTCTAAGCCTTAATGTTGAATTCTTGGCTTCATAAAGTGCTTGTCACAACGTAAGTATTACTGAAATGCAGTTTTTTCCCTGTTATTATTAATTGGGTTTTCCCTAACAGTCAGTATCACAATTAACCTTCAAAGAAGAGCTGCCAAATGCATTTAACTAATTTTTACAAAGCAAACCTTTTCCAAATCGCCTTTCCTATCCTTCTTCCTGGGCACAGTTTCCTTGTCAAATTAAAATCTGCTCAACACCATGCAAATAAATGCCTTGTAACACTCTAACAACGCTGTTCACCTTCTTACAAATGCCTTTCAGAGGAAGCAGACTGGAATGGCTACACATTGTAGTCATTTTAGTTTTATTCTCTCTTCCCGTCAGGGAAAGGCCCGCAGAACTGGGATAAATTGCTCGTGAAGGGCAAAACTGTGCAAAGGAGAGTCAGTTAAGCTTTTGGAATAGCGACAGGTTTTCGGTGCCTTCCACCAGCAGTCATGCCATGTCGCAGTAATGCACCTTCCGCTATGGGGACTGCAGACAAGGCCAGAGGGAGAGAGACAAGGCTTCCTGCGTGAAGTCACTCAGAGCTTATATCCTGGTTGAAACTTTCCCACTATTGTTTCTGCCACTCTAATTTCCCTGAATATTTTTCATTACCTGACAGAGTTTGGCGGGGCGGGGGCGGGAGGGGGTGTTAGAAACAGATGTCTAGGTAGCTTGGGAGGTTTCAGGAATTTCCCAAAGATGGATTCCTGGGTCGGGAGGACTGTCTGTCAGCTCGGAGCTGTGTCCCTGGCCATGGCTACCATCAAAGAGGATATGAGATAAATGAAGAGCCAAAACTGGAGTTTCAAGGTCAAGAATGTGGGTGAAAGGAGAGGAACAGAACCAATTAACAGAAGGGCTCAGGGTTGAGACTGCAAACAGACTTTGCTCACCCCATGTAACTGACAGACAGGCAACAGCCAGAGACAGCGGAGCAGAGTAAGGCCATCCTCCGAACACTCCTGCCTTCCAGCCAGGTGCTCCATCCCTCGCAAACGCCACCAGGCTGGACCCTGGCATCTGCCTTGGTGAGCCCTGCCAGCGCAGCACCCAGGGACCAGTGGGATAGCAGAGAAAGGAAAGGACAGCAGAGAAAGAAGACTGACTCATGAGAAAGTTACACTCACATGGAGAAAATATAAATAACCCTGTGATGGCTCATCTGGGGTCTCTGCAGATCAGTGTGATCTCAGGTTCCACGGAAAAACTGTGGAGTCAATTTGCTAAAAAAAGCAAACACTTAAAATCATTTTCTATTTTCATGTTTTTAAACTAAACGTATTTGTTAAAAGACACAGGACAGCCCAAATAACAACTCAAACCAATAATAATAAAGGCCTGCATTTTATCAACTGCATATTTCATGTGAAGAGATTTGAAAATATGACTCTGTTTCACCCCAACAACTCTGTGCAGTAGGCCCATATTACAGATGAAAAAACTGAGGCACCAGAGTGAAGTGATAAAGATGATATTTGAGCTCCCGCCTCCTGTATTGGGGCCTGTGTTCGGAGGGAAGGGCAGCCCCAACAGAGTCCCCCCCACCCCCCGCCCCGCACCGGCCTGGTATAAAGCAGTAGGAGCAGCCACCCCCACGCTCCGCAGACCAGACTTCCCAGGAAAAGCCGTAGTTCCTGTAGAAAGCCCAGGTACAAGGAGAAACTTCTGGGGAAAGAGAAAAAAAACACTATGATTCAATTTCCTCCCAACAGAGCAGGTAGGAAGCAAGCTGGGCATGAACAGTACAAGTCAAGTTTCATCTAAAAAAACAAACAAAACAATCAAATGTGATGTTTCTAACCCCCGGGGACATGGGACTTTGCCGAGCCACCACTTCATGCTCTATTTTTCAACCCAACAGCCAAAATGAGCCTTTAAAAACCTGCCTCTGCTCAAAGCCCTCCAAAGACTTGCCACACGGCCTCGGAAGATCTCACTTTCTGCCATCGTCCGAAGTCGCCGTGCACCAGCCTGCCTGGACACTCTATCAATACACAGGAGAGCCGCAGGGAAGTGCCAGGAGGGAAAGCATGCAGAGGAGCCAGGAGGAGGAGCCCAAAGGGGGCAGGACTTTGTATGGCCAGGGCGGTGCAACAGTGGGGACCGTGGGGTGTGGAAGGAGTGACAGGTGGGCAGGGATGGTCCCTGGGCTGGCAGAGAGTAAGACCCTGACTCCAGTAAAAGGGGCTTTTGTATATAGCACTAACCTAGATACCACTCAGCCTGGCCCCTGGTGAATCTGCTCCAAATTCTCCTACCTCTGAGGCTACTGCCAGTTCCTCCAACCTATTAAGCCTGTCCCTGCCTCTGACATTTGACTTTTGCTAGCTCTCTGCCCGGGACACTCCATGACGCAACCTTTGCATTTCAAGCATCACCTCGTCAGAGGACCCAACAGACCATTTCCCAGACCCTCCCCGCCCTCCAACAGTCCTCTGATCACATCATCCAGCGTTTTCTTCAGAGCACTTGGCTCTCTATCTGAAATCAGCTTGACAATATATTTGACCATTTGTTGACCATCTCCCCCATGAGCAGGTGACCTCCACCCCAGCAGAGAGCTTGTGCCTAGTTTATTCTCTTAGACCCCTAGCGCCCAACACAGAATGCCTGTGCTAAAACTTCCTATTGGTTACTCAGTGTAGATAGTCCCCGACAGCAAGGTTAACGAACTACAAGCCATGGCCCAAAGATAGCCAGACACCTGTTTCTGTAAATAATGTTTTATTGGAACTATATTCATCTCCTAGAACTGCCAAAATCCTACAGATGGGGGTGGGGCGGGGGGGGGTCTTAAACAACATAAATTAATTGCTTACAGTTCAAGGTGCTGGTAGGATGGGTTTCTCCTAAGGCCCCACTCCTTGCCTTGCACCTTCTTGTTGTGTCCTTATGTGGCCTTTCTTCTCTCGGCACACAACCCGGGTGTTTCTTTATGTATCCACATTTCCTCTTTTTATAAGGATACCAGACCTGCCCATTGGCCTATCCTTCTGACCTCATTTAACCTTATTTACCTCCTTAAAGGTTGTACCTCCACACACAGTCATAGAGGGGGCTTCAACATGGGAACTTGGGGAAGGGGAACATGATTCAGAGTGTTACAGAACACAGCCACACTTACGTTTCACATGGTCTCTGATGGCTTTCGTGACACAGTGGCAGGGTTGACTACTTACAACCCAGACCACCCAACCAGCCAAGCATGAACATTTACTATCTGGCCCTTTCCGTAAGTTTGCTAACTCCTTATATAGAGCAAGGCTCCCACTATGGTTAAGGTGTCACAGTGATCTTGTTTCCCCATGACTCTCAATTAGAATACCCATTAAAGTCCAGCCCAAAGCATACGGAATCTTTCATTTTGCTTCATAATCATCAGTGGCTTTGTCACTCACCTGAGTCAGCTAGAATGGCCTCCCAAGATTCTGGAGTATGAAACTAGAGATTAAAAGTGCAAGCCCATGAGCCCTGGCCGGTGTGGCTCAGTTGGCTGGAGCATCAACCCATACAACAAAAGGTTGTGGGTTCTATTCCCGGTCAGGGCACGTACCCAGGTTGCAGGTTCAATCTCCCACCACAGTGCTTATGGGAGACAACTGATCAATGTTTCTCTCTCTCCTCCTCTCCCTTGCTCTCTCCCTAAAATTAATAAAAAACATATCCTTGGGCGAAGATTAAAAAAATGAAAAATGTGCCGAAACCAGTTTGGCTCAGTGGATAGAGCGTCGGCCTGCGGACTGAAGGGTCCCGGGTTCGATTCCGGTCAAGGGCATGTACCTTGGTTGTGGGCACATCCCCAGTGGGAGGTGTGCAGGAGGCAGCTGATCGATGTTTCTCTCTCATCGATGTTTCTAGCTCTCTATCCCTCTCCCTTCCTCTCTCTGTGAAATATCAATAAAATATATTTTTTAAAAAAAAGAAAAATGCAAGCCCATGAGTCATAATTAAGATATGCCCAGGAAATTAGGGAACCGAACTACCTGTCAAATGACAGCCCCACAGTGATTGGTAGAACACATGGTTTGCTGCCACACCTTCCACTGTAATTCAGAAACCACTCACGGACTGCTCAGAAGACAGGGAAATCTGGAGTCCCAGGCCATCTTGTATGAAGCAAAGTGGCGCTATATGTGTCACTTTTTATCCACCAAGATCTATTGCGGGCAAGAGACATGACTGGCTTCTATTCCTCTTATGGCGTTTTTCTTCCTGCTCAATCATGACTTCAATTAGAGTCAAAAAATCTCAATTTCAAAAGCTCACAGGGAAGAAGACACTGAGACCCAATTTTAGTTGTTTTAAACAAAGGCTTTAATGGTGCTTCCTGTATGCCAGCCAGGCCCTGCTGTAACCTCTTCATCTCAGTTAACTCCTTTAATCAGCGCCCTCATTAAAACAATCCCCACCTATGCTGCCCGCCGGCTCCAGGTGCCAGGGCACAGCAGTGACAGCCAAAGTCTCTGTTCCACAGGGCTCGTTTTCCAACGAGAGACAGGCAGGGAACAAGGGAACGGCGACTTACCAGGCGTCCTCAAACTACGGCCCACGGGCCACATGCGGCCCGCCGAGGACATTTATCCAGCCCGCCGGATGCCGCTGCCTGTCCTGCTTAGCAGCCAACTTGTCCCGGGCCCGCAGTGCACATAGGAATTTGTTCATAGTTTTTTGTTTTTTTTTAACTATAGTCCGGCCCTCCAACGGTCTGAGGGACAGTGAACTGGCCCCCTGTTTAAAAAGTTTGAGGACCCCTGATTAGACTGTGTTGTTCTGAAGGAAGGAAGATGGAGGGTGTGAGATTAAACTCCATGAGCAAGGGAGGCCAGCACACCTCTTAAGAAAGTGGGAGGGGGAGGAGGGGGCGGGCTCAGAGCTGAAGGATAAAGAGCTGCGAGCTTTGGGAAGAACATTCCAAGGCATAAGAACTGCAAGTACAATGGCCTTTGAGAGAAATGAGAGAGGCCCTGCAGGGTAGTCCAGCGAGCAAAGTGGAGAATGAGACTGGCAATGAGGACTGAGGGAGGCACCGAGCCCAGCCTGAGTGGTCCAGGAGGGCTGCCTGGAGGAAGCAACGTCTGAGCAGGGTCTCAAATGATGTCTACGGGTGGAAGGGTATGTTTCAAACTGGGGAACTGTGCAAGTGAAGGCAATCAGAGATGTCCCCCTGGGCCGTCCATGCCTGCCCCCTTTGTAATGGAACCTGGAAGAAGACACCCTGACACATGTCCAGCAACCTGTGGGAAGAGAAGCACTGAGGAAAAAGTACCCTTGCCCAGAGAGATTTCAGAACCAGAAAGTGACTTCCTGAGTCCCTGACAGGGTTTCAAATGCAAAGCCAGGGGTTTTAGCAATGCATCTTTGCCCTGAAGAGTTGATTATAAATGACCAGCTCTCGCTTATAGCTTTCTTTTTAAAGGAAGCAGAATTTACTCACTTTTTGAGTGGCATCCAAGATGGCAGCGTAGTGAAACACCTAAACTGCTGCCTTGCACAACAATTTCAAAACTACAACTAAAAGACAAAATGTCTATCACCCAGAACCACTGGAAAGCTGGCTGAGTGGAAGTTCTACAACTAGAAGGAAAGAGAAAAGAGCATTGAGACGTGCACATTGAGACGTGCACAAGCGCTGAAAGGCTGAGGCACGGAGGCACCCGATCCGGGCTGGCGGCAGGCGTTGCTTTTTTCAACCCGAAGGGAGACAAGCCCCCAATTACTCTGAACTCCAGTTTCTGGGGAGACACGGGGGTCCCAAAGTCCTATGGGAAGAAGCTGGACTGTTTGCTATCAGGTCGGAAAGTGAGGGTGGCTTGCTTGCAGGGCTGCACGCAGGAATTGTTCACTGTGCTGGGGCACGGGATGCGGGGACGCGGTCGGAGACACAGAGCCGGCTAACTGGCATCCATCACTGTTTGCCACGCCCTAGCCTAGTGACGCCCTGAGACCCCGCCCCACACAACCTACAAACCCACCCAAGCTCCAAGCAGCGGCTTTAGCACATGAATGGCCTGCCCTATTGCAGCTTAACCTAGCAAACTTGCAGCCCGGGTCAGACAGCTCCAAAACCTCCAAACCCCAAGCAAAGAGGAGAAAACTGTAGTTCTCGCTGTAGCTCCTGCTGGGTGGCCTCAGACAGTAGCTGACCTGCACCCCATTAGAGATCCAGAAGCCAGTGTACCTAGTGGTCAGTGTGAGACAACAGATTTCAACTCCTCACATCCATAAGTGACACATTCAAGAGGCAGACTCAGTGAGCACCAAAGCCCCACTGAAACAAGTCCTGCACCATAAGCATGTCTCCAGCACAGCAGTTCTTCCTTTAGAGACACAGCGGGTCCTCACAGCCAATTGGCCTGGAGGTCAATTCCTCCCAGTGTACCAACAGCAATCAAGGCTTAACTACACCAAAACTTTGCACTCAGCCCACAAAGGGGTGTACCAAGAGCGTCCACCTCAGGTGATTGGGGAGGCTGAGCTACTGGCCCCTACAGGTCACCTACCACACAAAGCCACTCCATCAACACAGGGAAGCAACAAAATGCAGAGACAAAGAAACATGTCACGAATTAAAGAAATGGAGGAAAGCAAACTACTGGACGCCATAGAGTTCAGAACCACATTTATAAGGTTACTCAAGAATCTTCTAAAAACCTCTGAGGAACTTAGTGAGACCTTTAACGATCTTAATGAGAATGCCAAAAAAATGGAAAAGGACCAGTCAGAAATTAAGCATACACTGTCTAAATAAAGAATATACAGAAACTCAACTGTAGATCAACATACCCCAAGAATCAAACCAAAGATCTGAAATATGAGGAAACAAAAAACACCCAACCAGAAAAACAAAAAGAAAAAAGAATCCAAAAATATGAAGATAGTGTAAGGAGCCTCTGGGACAACTTTAAGCGTACCAACATCCGAATTTTTGGGGTGCCAGAAGAATAGAGAGAGCAAAATATTGAAAACCTATTAGAAGAAATGACAGAAAACTTTCCCTACCTGGTGAAAGAAATAGATTTACAAGTTCAGGAAGTGCACAGAACCCCATACAAGAGGAATCCAAAGAGGACCACACCAAGACATATCATAATTAAAATGCCAAGGGCAAAGACAAAGAGAGAATCTTGAAAGCAGCAAGAGAAAAATGGTCAGTTACCTACAAGGGAGTACCCATACGACTATCAGCTGATTTCTTGGCAGAAACTATGCAGGCCAGAAGGGAGTGGCAAGAAATATTCAAAGTGATGAACAGCAAGAACCTACAACCAAGATTACTCTACCCAGCAAAGCTATCATTCAGAGTTGAAGGTCAGATAAAGAGCTTCACAGACAAGAAAAAGCTAAAGGAGTTCATCACCACCAAACCAGGATTACATGAAATGCTGAAGGGTATTCTTTAAGAAGAGGAAGAAGAAGAAAAAGTTAAAGATAAAAATTATGAACAACAAAATGACATCAAATACATACCTACCAACAAGTGAATCTAAAAATCAAGTGAATAAAAAATCTGCAGAACAGAATGGACTGGGGAATATAATAGAATCAGGGACATAGAAAGGGAGTGGACTGACAATTCTCATGGGGAAGGGGGTGTGAGGGGTGCGGGAAGAGATTGGACAAAAATCTTACACCTATGGATGAAGACAGGGGCAGGGGGTAAGGGCATGGGGTGGGGTGGGGAATCAGGTGGAGGGGAGCTATGGGGCGGAGAGGGGGGGAGAGGAACACCTGTAATAATCTGAAAAATAAAGATTTATTTAAAAAAAAAGAAAGAAATGTAAAAAAAAAAAAAAGAATTTACTCACTTTTTACTACAATTTATAATGAGGTTATGATCCTCCCAGGAAGCCTCAGCTCATTCCACACCCCCATCCCTCCTTTCACAACGGTTATTTAAGGATAACAAACTTCCCTTATGGGGAAAGGCTACCTACAATTATTTTTCCCCAAATGGATGGATGAATTTTTGGTCTCCCCTGCAGGAGTAGGGCACTGCCCCAAAATGTGCCAGGAAGCCCTAAGCACTCCGCCTCACCATTTCTTAAAGCAGCTTTACTGAGGTATACATGACATACAATAAAATTGCACACAGTTAAGGTGTGTAACTGGTAAGTTTTGACATTTGGTTACACACAAAATTATCCCCACCATCAGCTAGTGAACACAGCCATTGCCCCCCAATTTCCTTGGCCTTTAGAAACCTCTCCCTCCTGCCACTCCTGATGCCCCATCTTCAAGCAACAAGGGTCTGTCTGTCTGTAGAGATTAATTTAATTTCCTAGAGTTTTCTATAAATGGATCATACAGTAATACTCTTTTTTTAAAAAATGTATTTTATTGATTTTTTCACAGAGAGGAAGGGAGAGGGATAGAGAGTTAGAAACATTGATGAGAGAGAAACATTGATCAGCTGCCTCCTGCACACCTCTCACTGGGGATGTGCCTGCAACCAAGGTACATGCCCTTGACCGGAATCGAACCTGGGACCCTTCAGTCTGCAGGCCGACACTCTACCCACTGAGCCAAACTGGTTAGGGCAGTAATACTCTTCTGGTCTAATTTTTTTCACTCAGCATAATGATTTTGAGATTCATCCACACTATTGCATGTACCAATCACTGTGCCTCATCAGCGTTCTTACTGCCTCTGCTCGTTAGCTAAGTAAATCCTTGCATGCTGTCAAGACTCTCCGGATGAGACACTGGTGGGACAGTCTTTAACTTGTGCCCATCTATGAACATCATTTCTGTGGAACCAGCGATACCGAATATAAGTCCTGCACTGCAGCAATCTGCCTTAGCACCACAGAGCCCAGGAGTTTCTGTTTTGTTCACTGTTGAACCCTGGCACCCAGGCAGTGACTGGCACACAGTAGGTATTCTAAGAGTATTTGTGGAATGTCAACAAAGTAGAGATAATGACAGTACCTACCTAGCAGGAGTGCCTGAGGACTAAGGACAGTATGAACCCAGGGAGCTGGTGGCAGCACTGCCGACAGGTGGGGGCGTATTTCACCACTTCAACAACCAGCACAGCCATGCCAGGGCTCAATCCAAGCCCGGGCAGCGGCAGTCGGGCAGCGACCACAATGCAGACAGGCCTCCGGGACTACCGGAGCCACTCTGAGCTCCGACACACGTGGACCACTCAGGAACCCCAGGGGTCTCCGTGGATTCTACCATGGACGGCTTCTTGCCTCTTCTTGGCTTATATATGCATCCACCAAACGTCTATACCTACCGAGCTGCCAACTGCCAGGAAACGCGGGATAAAGTGGTGAGGAACAGGCCCAGAGCAGCCCTGGGAGACACCCGTCCTGCTCAACATTCCCGAAGCACGAGATGGGTGACAACCCCACGTGCCAGGGACTGCTCCTCACACCGCTCATGACATCACCTCATTTCGTGACAGGAACTACATCCTCCTCACATCCCAGAGCAGACAATTCTCTCCGTCTCCTTAACCATATAATACACCGTTTACCCACAGCCTCTGCCTGCCAGGCACTGGTCTATGTAACCATCCATCCTCGTGACAATACCCAGTTGGCATCACCATTCTGTTTGATAGAGGAGAAAACGTAGACTTGGAGTGGGCAGAGCACCCAGAAACTGAACCGGAATCTCTGTGATTACAACCATTATGGTTTGCTGAGCTTGCTCTGAAGCCCATTCTCAGAGCAGCCTGTTCATCAGCTGTTTACGCACAGAAAAGCTGATGTGCAGAGACAAGGAGGGGGCTGATGTGCAGAGACAAGGAGGGGCCTGACTCACCCACCCACCCCCCACCAGAGGGCCAGGGCTCAGAGCCCAGCCTGGGTCCTGCAGACACTGTGTTCTCTCAGGCCCCTCCCTTCACAAGCCACATTCCCATGTGGCCACATTCCGGTATATGCATGTTCCCGCGATCCCCAAAGCTCGGTCTTCGGACAAAGCTGTGAAAAACAGTGATTCTGCCTGCCTACCCCTCCCCCCACCTCCACTGGACGCTGGTGAGCCAGTGAGTTAGTTCAACAGGACAGCTCAGCGACAAGTATGTCCTTTGCTGTCAGATCCCTAATAACTTTTTTGAAGAATCTCCAAAGTGCTGAGGAAGCAAAATTAAATATGTTGCCATTTTCCCCGAAGACCAGGCTGCTGCAGCGGGCGCTGCCATCAGCAGTGGGCTTACTGGGAGCCATCATCATTAAACGCCAAAGGTGCCTTCAATTTCGGCTGGAGGGCAGGTGGCTGTGAAGGTAATGAAATGTGCATTTGCAGACTTTCAGCCGTTCAGGCTTGGCCTGAACAAGACGAAGATTTCAAAGGTTCTGTGATACACTAATCCCCAGCCTAAGGTTCTGCTAGCTCCACAAAGCCCGAAGTGTACTGGAAGGCTCGCTGTGAATTTGGACAGGTTACAGCTTGTCAGTTCTCTATCTTTCCACATGAAAAGGACAAGTGATTTGACCCAATTCCCAAAGGAAAACACTGTCTTTTCCTATTCAAAGCCCAGAGACCGGTAATTGGGAAACTGTAAATTGCCCTGTGTCAGGGCTTTCTGAGCCTGGGTGAGGCCTCATGTCAAGAGCAATCAGCTTTTCAGAGTGGAACTGGGGTGACCAGGGGTCAGGTGGAAAACTTAAGGGGGCACCAAAAAACTAAGCCATCCTAAGTAATGTCTTCATGCAAAATTGGGAAAAATCAAAGTTAATGCAAAAAAATAAAAACTATAATGAACAAAACAGCAACATTTTAAATATGGATAGGATCGGTATAACCGATTTTCCTTTTGCCTCAGGTTCTGATATGGCCGGGCTCCTCTTTCCGTTTTATTTTTTGTTAATCCTCACCCAAGGGCATTTTTTCCACTGATTTTCAGAGTGGAAGGGGGGAGGGAGGGGAGGGAGGGAGGGAGAGAGAGAGAGAGAGAGAGAGAGAGAGAGAGAGAGAGAGAGAGAGAGAAGAGAGAGGAAAATATTGATGTGAGATAGATACATCAATTGGTTGCCTCTCTGCATGTGCCCCGACCAGGGTGGGTATCAAACCTGCAACCCAAGTGTGTGCCCTTGACCAGGAATCGAACCCGAGAACCTTTTGGTCTACTACCTGGTGCTCTAACCTCTGAGCACACCGGCCAGGGCACTGCTGCTCTTTCTGAAGACAGTAACACATGCCCAGAAAAGGGAAGTGGTTTGCCACCATCACCTGCCACTGGTCACTAAAACACCCAGGTGGAGAGGCCCTTCGCACTGCGCTCCTGGGACCCTGCCTTGCCCCTCCCAGTCCTGGTATCTCACTGCTGCAGTGATCCTTACAAAGTGTGAATCCCACCTCGTCACACCGCTGCCTGGAGCCCACAGGTGCTTCTCCCGGACTGAGAGGGGAGCAGCGGGTCGCTGGCAGCTGAATTCAGCAAGCAAATGTGGTTTGACTCCCCAGGTATTTACAATTAAAATCCGTTGTCAACTTTTTGAAATTAAGATTTCAGAAAAAAAATCCAGATGTACCTTCTCTTAGCAAAGAAATGTCTCGGTGACACTGGGCACTGTTCACGGTGTGGGACACAGCAGTGAGGAGAGTGGCCAAGCGCCTGCACTCATGCGTGGATGGAATGCAGAGTAATGTGAATATAGCTGATAATGGGGAAAAAAACAAAGCAGGAAAAGGAAAAGGGAGTAGTCAGTCATGGGGGAGAGGGGACCTGTTTTAAATAGAATGGTCAGAAAAAGAAAATCCTAACTAGTACAACAAGGTGGGTGGCCCTGGAGGGCGTTATGCTGAGTAAGCGAAGTCAGACAGAGGAAGACAAACACCGCAAGATCACACTCATAGGTGGACTCTAGAAGAGCCGAACTCAGAGAAACAGAGAGCAGAGTGGTGGTGGCCGGGGCTGGGCCGTGGGGGACACAGGGAGGTGTTGGTCAGAGGGCACAAACTTCCAGTCACAAGACGAATACGTTCTGAGGATCTAGTGTACAGCATGGTGACTATAATTAACAGTACTATGCTATATACTTGAAAGTTGTTAGGAGAGCAGACCTTAAATGTTCTCACCACAACAGCTGATTACTAGAATTAGTGGGGTGATCACACTATAAAGAATAAAGATGTCAAATCACTACATTATATACCTGAAACTAAAGAACTAATATGATATTGTATTAAATATATTGTATTAATATATTTAAATAAAATAATAATAATAAAGTGGCAAACAAAAACTTCTCTACCCTCCTAGAGCTGCTATAATGATTAAATGAGACAGTACGCGTCAAGTGCTCAGCATAGTGCCTGGCACAGAAATGCTCAATAGATGCTGAAACCAGCATCACCACCTCCCCCATCACCTCCACAGGAACACCATCTCCTCCACCATCGCAACCATCTCCTCTATCACCGGACGATAAGGATGTGAAAAGAGATGAGCCCCTTCAATTAGCCACAGTTTTAGGCCTTCTTAGACCTTCCACACCCCAGTCCACCCACTCGCAGCTCCAATGGCATGCTCTTTCCTGGCACAGTGACCCTTCACTGTTCCCTCTGTGCTGAAGTAAGAGGCCAAGGCATTCACCAGTTTTAAGAACTATATTATTTACATCCCTGTCTTTTGCATCGAACCAAAAGGCAACAATCTTTCCAGCACTCAGCGCATGGTAGGCGCTACCGGGTAAATGGAGAACAGAGCTCTTTCCACTGAGACCTACCTGCCTCCCCTTTTGATACTCAACAGCTATAAATCATATATGAACTCTTCATATGTGGGGGCTTGAAAAACCTATATACACACTGCATGCAGAGACTCTAAATTCTAGTTCCTACAGATTTCAAATAATCAGGAAGCTGAAACAAACCAGTTTTTTTATAGTGTCACACTATGGTAATTGATGTTCGTAATTATGGCCATGAGGAACGGCAAGTTCCTTAACTGCTTTCTAAATTATCGAAGATCAAATTATGTGCAGTTGCATTTTAGCGTTAAGTGTATTTTAATTATATTCTCATTCTTGGAAAATTAGTAACTCACATGGCTGAAATAGATGATCAAGGCAGCTTTATGAATAAAATATTCTGGAAAAAGCTCAGATTTCCAAAATGTTCTCACAAACCCTAGCATGAAGCGTTTTAATTTATATCCTCTCTTTCTCCAAAAAAAAGAATAATAATAATCAATTGTACTATGGGATAGTATTTTAAAATTACACAAGAAAAGAAAAGAGGCAGGAGAACAGATGAAGCCCAAAATATTGAAAATACATGCCACAATATCAGCATTTTAGCTAAAGATGAGCCTTCATTTGCCTCTGAGCTTCCTAGTAGCCGAGGAAAGAAGATCAGTGACAGCATTCACAGCATCCAAAAGACCTGGCTAGTCAAGAACACCATTCCTGGTACTTACACCTGAGAGAAATTTCTCTCACATAGAAATTACTCACATGACACACAACATGTGTAGTCAACAACATCCATATCTACATGCTTGTAGAAAATACAAGGGTGATTTTTTAAAATTGATTTTCTTGTTAATCCTCACCCGAGGATATTTTTTCCTTTGACCTTTTTTTATTTTTATTTTATTATTATTATTTTTTTTGAAAGAGAGAGAGAGAGAGAGAGAGAGAGAGAGAGAGAGAGAGAGAGAGAGAGAGGAAAGGAGGGAGAGAGAGAAACATTGATGTGAAAGAGACACATCGATTGGTTGCCTCCTGCACGCACCAGACAGGGGCTGGGGACCAAAACTGAGGTATGTGCCCTTGTCCAGAATTGAACCTGTGACCCTGCAGTCCACAGGCCAATGTCCCAACCACTGAGACAAACCGGCCAGGGCACAAGGGTGATTTTTGGTCAGGGGTCAAAAGCTCAAGTGCCACTAAAAATAAGTGAGATAGGCGGGGCCAGGGGAACTGCAGGGGACAGTAGGTAGCTAAGGACTGTAATAAGCTGAAGTTTGCATAGCATCTGGAGGAACATGGGCCCAACACTTTCACATAACCCAAGTTTTTAAATTATGAAATATTTCAAGCATACAAAAAAGTATGTAACACATACATACGTGTAGGAAATAAATAACAGTAATAAAACAAATTCCTGTATATCCCCCTTAAGACATAGAATCTTCTAGTACTTTTGGAATCTCTCCGTTATCATTACTCTGATTTTTATGTTTACAATCCCCTTGCTATTCCAAATAGTTTATCCCATGTGTGAATTCCTAGCCTATCTTCAGTTCCAGTCTACATTTTATGGATATTTATTCATTGCTGTATTGATTTCTATACTACGCCTTTTTTTTATCTGCTCTCTTATTGACTGATATTTGTGTGTCGTATTGAATGTTTGCCACTATGATCAATGTGATGGACAGAGCTGTATGAGTCTCTCTTGGTCTATGAGTGCAAGTGTTTCTCTAGGGTGAGGCTAAAATCTAGATGTTTTATACTGGCCAAACTAATTCCAATTAAAAAAGAGCATCGCCCTGCCTGGTTTGGCTCAGTGGATAGAGTGTCGGGCCTGCAGACTGAAGGGTCACAGGTTCAATTCCAGTCAAGGGCAAATGCCTGGGTTGCGGGCTCAATCCCCAGTAGGGGGGCATGCAGGAGGCAGCCTATCAATGATTCTCTCTCTCTCTTCCTCTCTGAAATCAATAAAAATATAATTTTTAAAAAGAGCATTATGTGGACCATCTCTATGTGGAAGAAAAACACATTGAGGGCTGGATGCTATTAGCTGCTGGTCTTCTGCAGCAACACAGGCTGACTGCAAAAGAATAATTCTATCAGCAGCTTCATGGTGAACTGCAAAAGAATAATTCTATCTGCAGTAAAACAATTCAGGCCGCATTGGCTCCCCCAGGACCTACCTAACTTCAAGACAAAAGGGCCTTTTGTGGACAGACCACATGACCTTCAGACAGGTATTCATGAATATCATTTCTTAAAAAATGAGTTTTGCAGACTTCTGGATGGCATAAAGTTTGACCTCACACCCACACAGCCCAGAGGGAAGACATGTCCTATATAATAAAGAGGTAATATGCAAATTAACCCTCATGCCCTCACAAGATGGATGCCTACGACCAGGCCAGCAGTAGTATTAGTGAGGGACGACCAAATGACTGAACAAGCAGGCTGCATGGGGCAACCAGGCCAGCAGGGGCGTTAGTGAGGGATGACCAAATGACTTAACAGCAGGCTACATGGGGTGACCAGGCCGGCAGGGGAGCCATGAGGGGCAAACAGGCTGGTGGGGGGGGGGCAGTTGGGGGTGACCAGGTCAGCAGAGGAGGGCAGTTGAGGGCATCCAGGCCGGCAGAGGGGGGAAGTTGGGGGTGACCAGGCTGGCAGGGGAGGCAGTAAGAGGCAACCAGGCCAGTGGGGGGGTAGGGGAGGGGGCAGTTAGGGGCAACCAGGCAGGCGGGGGGGGGGGGGTCAGTTGGGGATGATTAGGCTGGCAGGGGGGGCAGTGAGGGGCAACTAGGCCAGCGGGGGGTGGGGGGGCAGTTAGGGATGATCAGGCCAGCAGGGGGGGGGCAGTTGGGGGCGATTAGGCTGGCAGGGGGGGCAGTGAGGGGCAAATAGGCCAGCGGGCGGGGGGCAGTTGGGGGCGACCAGGCCAGTGGGGGTGGGGGCAGTTAGGGGTGACCAGGCCAGCAGGGAGGGGGCAGTTGGAAGCTTCCTGGCTGGCAGTGGAGGGCAGTTAGGGGCGACCAGGCGGGCAGGCAGGTGAGTGATTAGGAGCCAGCAGTCCAGGTTTGTGAGAGGGATGTCCGACTGCCAGTTTAGGCCCAATCCCTGGGATCGGGCCTAAACTGGCAGTCGGACATCCCCCGAAGGGTCCCAGATTGGAGAGGGTGCAGGCTGGGCTGAGGGGACCCCCCACCCATGCACGAATTTCATGCACCAGGCCTCTAGTTTGTATGATAATTACATGGAAACAACATGTCAGAATAGACCCCAGTGTCTACAGTGATTATCTCTGGGGTGAAAGGCAAGTGAATTTTCTTTTTTTAAAGTTCTACTTATGGGTATTTTTCCCCAACGATCTTGTTGCTTTTATTCCTCATGCCATGAGGATGTAAGTAACCCAGCTACCTCTGGTTTGCAATGGCTGCTCTCCCAAAGTGCCCAGAGAGGCTCCTCTTGAACTAGGAATGCTTTTAAAAAGTGGTAGGCTTCTTTCAAAATGCACTCCCCCTATACATGGCTCCAAGACAGTCCCCTGTGCTTTCTAAAAGGCATGACCTACCAGAAAGTTCCCAAAGTGACGGAAGGGCAGATCATTAACAGTAACACACAGAAAATCACAGGGTCCGTACAAAAAACGTGTTAGAAGCATGCCTCCTTAACTATAGAAGGTGATTTTATTTTCATTTTGTGGAAATGAGTTTTCATAAAGAACACAGCTGAGCCTCACTTCATTGCTCTGTAAAATGGCACTAATCACCCATACCCTTCGTTCAAGGATTTATGCGCATTAAGAATGCAGACTGCCTGGACCAGACAGGCACTCACAACCATGGCTGACTGACAGCATGACCCCATCACTACCACTACCACCACCACCACCCGCCCCCGCATCATGGAATAGGAGGACTATCTGGATCAGAGACTGGCACACTAGTACCTACACAGCCAGCTGCCTCAATGGTAAATAAAAGTTTATTAAAACGCAGCCATGCCTCTTTCTTACAAATTGCCCAGGGCTGCTTTAGTGCTGCCATGCAGGGCGAGGAGCTACATTTTGTGCCCTTCCAACACCTAAAATACTTATTACGTGGTCCTTTACAGAAAAGTTTGTTGACCCATGATCTAGAAAGTGTAAAGTGCTATACAAAAGAATTGTTATAATGCTGATGTGTCAAAAAAAAAATTGTAGGAAATTTACATTTCATTCCCTACATACATAAAGGCTGCTGGCACAAAGTTTCAGATGAAAAATAGCATTTCAACTGCTGACAGCCAATTTAATCCACTCAGTTTTATCACTTTTCATCCAAATTGACCACCACTTTTGCTTGAAAATATATCCCATCAAAGCAGTTCAAACCTCAAACACTGGGAAGGCAGCATTTATGCTATTTACAGAAAAACTGATATCTTGCTCTCCCTCTGAGCCACAGCAAAGGGGATCGGAGAATTTTCCATTAGTTTCAAAAGCTTTCATGACCAAAGGCAGATTTTTCAAGAAGACAAAAAAGGTGATATTTTAGCATTTAAATCCAGTTTTTGTCACAAAGGAAAAATAATTTCTACATACAACATAGTTTGAATTGGGTTGTTACCACAGAACACATTTCGTTTAGGGGAGAAGGACTGAACTTAAAAGGCTCATTTTCAGAAGCATTAATCCCAGGCACCTGGAAATGAAAGAGCTGGCGCACAGAAGTTGGTCTTTGTAGAAAAAAGTTTTCAAGTTTTTGTAACACTGTTCTCCCTGCCCAACCTTTACATTGTTAAAGATGGATGATGGATCTTTCTTTTAAACCACCTGGAGGGTGTCTTGTGGGAGTGGGGGGAGAATCAACAGAACCCAATTTCAATCTCCTTTGCTACAGAAATATCATTATTTGCCCCAAGCAGGCCACAGAGTTGCCTGCATGACCTAGAAAAGTAGGTGAATCGGGCATTTTAAGGTTCCAGAAGTGGAAGATAAACTTTTAAAAAGTACTTGTCACTGTAAAGGAAGAGGCTGACAGTTTGCCTGGCAAAGCTGGTTCTGGGTACTGAATACGGAGCCTGTGAGTCACAGGAAGAAGCAGAGCGCTCTCGGCTCCTTGCTACCCGTTCCAGAGGTAAAATTTACCTTTGCCAACGGAAGCTCCGGGAAGAGCAGGCTGCTGCTGGGGAAATTAGTCACAAAGGGAGTTGTGAGACAGAGTTGTTTTCTGAGAAACAAAACTACGAAAGCTGTGGGCAACTTGGCAAACAAAAGTTCTCAAGGCTGGTGGGAAGAGGAGGAAGGCCAGGGACTCTGGCTGCCTCTCCGAACTACCCTGTGATGAAGCCGAAAACCGCAGGCGCGTGCAAACAGTAATAGTGGATTCCTCGTGAGGCAGAAGGCAAACCTCACCATCTGGGCTGGGGTCCTCGCTAAAGAGAGCCCATCAGTCATTCTGGTAAAGTCGACCCCAGGACAGGCAGATGTGAAGAACCAAGCAGGTGAGAATGGAGAGACTTTTCTCCACAGGACTCTGCCTGCACTGGGCCTGGATTCGAGGACCCAGAGCCCAGAGCAGTTCTGGTGGTGAACAAACTGCCCTTGGCCAAGCCAGGAGGGAGGTGAGGAGAAGGCTGGACCGGGCAGTGACAGAAAGGGCCTGAATCCCCCAAGAAGAGGTGTGGCCTCGTTCCTTAGATGATGATCAGGGCAGGGAGCCAGGACCAAGTCGGGGAAGCTGTCCAGACTCCTGCACAGAGGGTGGGATATGGACTTCCCTGGCCTCAGGGGGAAGAGGCGCCCTCAGAAACCAGGATGACCGACTCTCCCTGAGTAAGCACAACAGTTCGCTCTCAGCCCATCAGAGGCCACGGCCCACGAGGAGACTAGTCTTGTAGCAACGCCCTGCCTGGTGGGTCTCCAGGCTGTTCAGCTCAGGAGGCACATGTCTGTCCCCAGCAGGTAAATAAGACAAGAGAGCCCTTCTCCAGAGCCTGCACACCACCAAGGAGAAGAGACTGTGGCAGGAAGCAATGCATTCAGTGTGTTCCTCCACTTTCAGCCTGAATGACACCAGAAATGACTATTCCCAGGTTACAGCTGAGGTCAACTGAGGCTTGCAGATCAAGGGGCCAGGGCACACACCTCAGGCCGTGACTGAAGCCCTCATACCCTGGCCAGCATGGGGACGCCGCCCTCTTCTGTAGTTTAAGTTTAAGGTTCTTTTCCACAGAGAGTGGCTATGAGGTCAGGTCTGGAGTTTCCCACCCAGCTCTGCCACCAATTATTTATGTGACCCTAAACATCACCCCCTCAGTGTCCTCTACACAACAGGGATGAGAGCGGTACCACCACATCGAGTGACTATAAAGATCAAAGAAGATCAATTGAGGGCTCAGAGAAACACCTGGCCCAGGGTACAGCCGAACAAACCCAAGCTAGCCAGCCTGACAAGGAGGTTGACATTCCTGAGCGATACCTGCCCAAAAGAACAGAATGGCTCCAAATTAATTATTAAAAAGGATTCTTCCTGCTTTTTATTTTTTTAATGCACTCAAACGTGCCTCCAGAGTCGATTAATGAAAATGTTCAACTTCTTTCTACAGAGCTATTGGACCAAAGCAAGTTATTAGCTGAGCTACGTAATTCATTTGATTAATTTGCACTGTAATAAGCCAGGAGAAGCAACAAAACCTCAGTGCTGCTCCAAGCCCATCCTCTGGTCTATTTCACGCGTTAGAAAAGTATTCCGCAGCAAGAGTCACACAATGTGTCAGGAAACAGAAATGGTGAGCTTAACCTCCAAGGAGGGCCATCAAATCTCGGTGACACCTTTGCAAACGAAGGCACTGTCTGCACAGCAAGGTGCAGGACCCCGCCACGGCTGCATCAGAGCCGGCTGACAGCACTCTCCCCGCTTCCCCATGGGTGGCTGGGATATCCTACCCAGTCTTTCTGAGCTCCAGGCTCCTGACCTGCTGTTGTGAGGGTTCAGTGAGAGGATGCAGGGGATGCCCCAGTCTGGGTTGTGGCACTCAGTAAGTGCTTATTAAATGGTATCAGCTGCATAATTTGTATTTCACATTCACTCGTTTCTAGGTGAGTCACTGTGGGGAAAATTTCAACTTATTCCACTCAAGAAAGATGCTCAGGTGTATATTAGCGCGATTCTCAACACAAGCTTGGACCAGGTCAGCGCACCTCTGGCTTTTGCAAGCCTATCAGCAGAGCCGCTGTGCTTTGCGCCAGCCTCTCAGTGCAGGAGAACAGGCAGGCGATGGAAGGTGTGGCCCCTTTAGATAAAACAAACAAGAACATCAAGCTAAGAGAAGCGAAGTCCCAAGTCTGACTATCACATATCAAGGGCCATTTCTGAGATGACAGTGCACCCTCAGGCAACGCTCTTCACAAGGTGTTTCCCAATTACAGCCAGCAAACTGCCACCAAGCATTCCCACTGGAAGTCCCCAGGGGTGTCCCTCAGGACTGAGCTGCAGAGGCTGTGCAGGAAACAGAAGTCTCCTGGCACCGCTGACTCGACCCACAAAGCCGTGTCTTCCTGAACAGGTCAGAATTGAGAGGGAAGCACTGTCAGATGGCGGAGAGTGAGGGGGTGGGAGGTGTGGCCGCCCACGGGTGCCTGTCAGGGACACTCAGAGAGGAAGGGCAGAGGAACGAGGAAACTTTCCAACTGTACCACTGCAGGAAAGGAAACGCTGACCGAAGCACCTGAAAGAGGAAAGGCTCTAACAGGAATGGCGAATGGATGTTGCTAATAAAAGACAAACCTGCACGGAACATGGGAAGGGGAGAGATGAGGAGAAAGGACAGGGTTCTGGGTAGAAACACCTGTGCCGGCTCCGGAGATGAGTGAGACGTATGCGGCTCCGCCTGTGCTGGGACGTATGACTGAGGAGAAGGCAAGAGCCAGAACATACAGGGTCTAATGTTAACATATAAAAATGTGTGATATTTGAATGAACCCAAGGGCAAGGTGAGCCCCTAAAGAATGTTGAGCAGGAAAATGGCCCAAGTCGACTGGGCCTTCATCAACCTGCCTCCCTGACCCACATTTCTAGTGACACCTGCTAGATGTGCCTGGTGGTGTAGGCTCATGTGGCACATGGCACCCTGTCCCTTCACCTGCTGTATCCTGAATACTGCGCCCAACCCCGCAAGGACAGTCTCCCATACCCCCTCCCATCAAGATCAGGTAACTCCTTCTGCAGGCCCAGAGGTAGCTTCAAGAAGCCACTTCCTGCCTTTAGGAGGACAGCAAATATAAAACAGGCCCCAAATAGTGTGAGTCTGAGATGCTGAAAACTAGCCACCATAATTACAAAGATTTTTATCTATTGCCCTAAACGAGGCCTGGGCCATTTTCCCAGTGTCTCTCCCAGGAAGGTCATCTGCTGGTTCTCAGACTCACAGTTCAGTCACACAACTGGAAACGAGGCTGTAATAGAAATAGAGGCAGAGCAGAACAAGGGCTGGTGACACTGAGCAAACAGCAACATCAACAGAGGGTGCAGCCTACCATGAACTGGAAAACAAGAGGCCCCAGGTTCACAATACAAATCAGAAGGTGGGCAGGAGCAAACGTTAACAGGTCCCTCACAGGAGCAGGGCTCATCGGCAGCTGCGCCTGCCCTGCCTCGTGCAATGGCCATGGAAGGCCGGGGGGCCAGAGGAAAGACAGACCTGCCTGGGGATAAGGGAGCACTGCCACCGGTGGCACCTTCTCCTCTGCTCCACCGGGCGGGTCACCTGAGCATGCAGGAACAGAGTGGGGGCATCCCATGGGCACAGGCCTACCACCTGAGCAAGCGCTCAGGTGTGTTTACATCAATATGGCTTATGCCCGGTACTGTGTCTGTCGGTTAGAATTTATTTCTATTATCCCTCCTTATCCCTGTGATAATTCCCTTGGATTTGACAAGCTCATAGCCAGTATGCGTTTCACTGCTTTCATTGTCCTGGTTCCTCCTAGAGTTGAAAGTTAAAGCCAGCCAGGAAGGCCTGACTCCCGCTTCCAGCCAGCCGGGAAGAATCATAAAGAAAGAGTGCTGACTCCAGAGCCAGCCAGCCAGGTGTCCTCCTGGTTCCCCATGCGAGCCCTGTGACCCTGGGCAGGTGACTTATCATCCAAAAGGATGCAGTGATGTTACATTAGACAAGCCCATGTAACACAATTAGCACAGGACCTAGAAACAGAATAAGCCCTCAACTTACACTAACAACCTTCACCATCGCCATCGTCAGTGTCTGATGGTTGCTTATTTTTGAGAGGACGTCACCAAAAGCCTAGTGGGTCACAGAGTATCACGCACAAAGCAGACCCGCAAAAAACACTGGTGGGAAATTCTCCAGAACCGGCAACCCAGTTTCTTCAACTAATGGATTATAGTAAAGAAGGATGTTTTAATGGGAGAACCTGGAGACTTTAATGGGAGATTAAGAATTAAGAGACTTACTAGGTCAGTTGACCAATCACAACATGCAGATAGACTCCATTTAGAAACATATTCAAACACTTGTTTGAAGTGGAAATTTGAACACTCACCAGATATTGGATGCTATTAAGGAATTAGTGCTAATTTTTAGGTATGATACTGATATTTTAAAGGCTTTTTCTTTTTAGAAAATGGGGTTCTTAGACATTATTAGATAGATATTCCAAAGTATCTGGGGATAAAATCAATGTTTTCAAAATGCTGTAAGAAGCCGGGAAGGTAGGAGGATGCCTGGACGAGCAAGCCCAGCCCTGAGCTGACGGCTGCTGCAGTTGGGTGACGAGTACACGGAAGCTCATCCTATTCCTCTGTCTATGGTACATATATTTGAGGTATGCCTAATATAAATATGTTTTTTAAAACACTGATGGCGTCCCCTGTGGAGACAGCCTGCTCTTCTCCAGGGGAAGCTGTCATTAGGGAACTAGTTCGTCTCTGAACAAGGGCCCACGGGAGGCCTGGCACCCTCCATGCTGGGGGAGACCTGCAAGCTGTGGTCACACGTCCTTTTAGCCAAACTCTCGAAGGCCAGTGTGGATACGGCTGAGTGGATGTATGAAGTCCAGCAAAGAGCAGAACTGAGAGGCAAAAAAAACCACCACCACAAAACCTGGGCCTGTTCACTTTGCATGAATTAGATGCTAAGGCTGGAGCAGTGAGGAAGATGAGCAGTGAGCAAGGGGCCCCTGAAAGATACTGTAGAAGGTGTCCCTCACTGATACTCCATTTGAGATTCACTGGAACAGGAATGGGCCTCCTTTAAAAGCTTTTTAATGATATTGTGGGGCGTTGTTTTTTTCAAAGAGCTCTTATTTTTTACAGAGATATCCTGAAATACTTAGAAATGGAATAATGTGAAATCTTGGATTTGCTTCAAAATACCACGAGAGACTGAGCAGTGGGCCAGGACCAAGATGAAGCAAGACTGGCCCGGAGTTACTAGCTGCTGACGCCAGGTATGGGCCGGTGGAGGCTCACTGGTCCTGCCTTCTTATTCTGCCCCACGTCTTGCTCTACCCCTGCTGTGTGCTCTCCTTGGGCCTGTGCTTTAATACTGCCAGTCCTCCCTCTGCGACAGATCGTGACTTCCTCCCAGGTGGCAGGAAGGACTCAGCTAGCTGTTGATTGGTTTTTCAAACTTTAGGGCCCTTATCATTGACCCTGTGAGTTTAATGCACACCATAACGTTTCCCTCCTCTAAAGAGACCCTGTTTCCTCCTATTAGAAGTCTAATCCCTCCCAGCAGGATGCTCTGAGCCGTGATGGTACAATTCACTTTCAATATGGGGTTCCAGAAGCCACATCTATCACTCTTCTATTTTTCTACATTTTTTACTTTTCCATAATAAAAAGAGTTTAAGAATTCCTTGGAGGTTTAGCCTTGTTTGTTACTCATGCTTCAGTGAGAATTACAACTAGCCCTCTAGAAAAGAGAACTCCTCACCAGTTTTCACTCATCCTAGCAAGCACGTAGACGCTGTTTGCTGGGCGAGAAGACCTTTCTCCCCTGACACGAAGTCAGAGCCTGGCTTCAATCACTCAGCATGATGCGATTAAAGGAATAAATAAAAACAAGCTCACATCTCACTTTTGAACATCAGTTCAATTTGATTTCAGCTCAGAGCCTTCATCCTGAATCTGGTATTTTATTTAAAGCCCATCTTCTTTTCAACAAAAATGACTCTCAGATGCATCAAGAGTGTTGGAACCCACTGGTGCCAATTACGAAGCAAGTGCTGGCAGTGTAACTGCTCCCAAGGCCCCGGCTGCTTTGGAACTTTCACATTTTATTAAAATGATGATCACATTCCGTTATCTACAGTGTGTGATTATGAATGTATTTTTTATGAGCTTGATGCTGAAGCTTACTTTTCCATTAATAGTAACTCTGCCATCATAATGAGAATAAACATTGCTAATATACCATTTATGTCACCCCTGAGCAAAAATTCAGGGACTAAATACACTCACAGGGTAAATGATAAGTATCTAAAATTTGAAAAATCAATCAACAGCTTAGCTGAGTCCCACCACCTGGGAGAAAGTCAAGATCTGTCTGCAGAGAGTGGACTGGCCGCATGGAAGACAGGTCCAAGGTGAGCACACAGTAGAGGCAAAGCAGGACGGACGGGGGTGGGGTGGGGTGGGGTGGGGGGTGGGGGGGCGGGCAATGAAGAAGGCAGGACAAACAGCCCTGGTAAGGGAGGGTGGAAAGGGAATGAGGGAAATGACATCTACCGATCACACGCATGTACAAGCCACAGATGAGCCAGGGGGTTTTGGAGGTAACAGACACACTTCTCTCCTAAGCTAAAAAGGAATCGCTGTGCCAGTCAGGAAAGTGGGAGCATGGGGCTCAGAGAAGGACTGCATCCTGAGCAGCTCCGGCAGGTTCAGCATAGGAACCAGCTGAGCCCAGGAGCCTCCCAAGCATTTATGCTCTTCTTATATAAGTCCCCAGCACAGGTCACACGGCCACCCCTGGGCCAAAGGAGGGCAGGGGACTCAGATTCACTCCTTCACCAAGACAGCAAGCAATGGTGGGGAGGGCCTTCCTCCCAAGGAGATCAGAAGGGAGGCAGGAAGGCACGAGGTATCTCCTGTTCACCACAAGTACTGAGCCAGATGCTCTCTACTTAATTCTCACAGCCACCCTACGAGTTTGTACTATTGGCTACCTTTTACTGATGGGAAAACTGAGGCGTAGAGAGGTCACGTGGCCTGCCCAGGAACACGTGGCAGTAAGTGACGAACTGAGCTTGGTCTGTCTGATGCAGGGTATCATGTGCCCTCTAAGCCACCCGGCTGCAGAAGGCGGCAGCAAAGAGATGCAGGATGGCAGGCCAAAGGCTGCCCACATTTTACATTCTTCTTGACGGCTACTGCTGGGAAAAAACAGAAAAATTTCTGGAGTTGAGTCTAAACCAAAGGAACTGTGTTTAAAAAGGTAAAGAAAATCTTAGAACAGATCTATCCTGGAGTGCCCAATAACTTTTATCTTCAAAACCCACAGTAACAACAAATCCATTTTCTCTGATGCCTAGAGCTACAAGAGGGAGGAGAACTTTACAAAAGAAATTCCAAGTGTCATTACTAACAATCCCAAAGAAAAAGGGAGGAACATTCTAGAAGTTCCAGCTAAGTGCACTAGCTCTGCAGAACTGCTGTTACAGACATGGCGCTAGGACCCCAGGAGGCAGGCATAACTATGTCTGCACCTCACCCTGCTTCCTAAGGATCACAGCGGACACATAACCCCTGAGAGCTGGGAGCTCACTGAAGACAGGCATGGTGTCTGGTTCATCCTTATAACCCAGGACCAGACTTGGGTAACAAAGAGCGAATGCTATTCATAGATGAACTATCAATGCCTTTGCAGTCAAAGAACTCCACCTAGGGAGGTAAATGCCATTTGAGGGGCGTCTCCTACGACCTCACACATTTTGTGGCTCATATCCCATAAACATCTCCCAGGATAGAAAGCCACTGCAGGTGGAGAAAGGAAGCTAAAGGCTGGGCACCTGGAAGGCACTAAATAAGTATGTGCTAAATGAGTTGGTAGCATCCATCTGTCTGTTACTCAATGTCGTCTCCAGGCTCTGCAAACTAAACTTTCCCCTAACACTGAGAGCCAGAAAAGGTCTGCCTCCTCTAAAGAACCATGTTTCCTCCTATTAGATACTCAATCCCTCCCACCAGCATGCTCCGAGCCCTGGGGACGCCATGGCACAACTCACTTTCAATCTGGGGTTCCAGAGTCACCTATCACTCTTCAACCATTACTCTGAACAGCTGAATCCATTCAATAAGCTGTCACTCCCTTCAATATTTATGGGGCTCCCACCATATGCAGGAGCTGTGTCAGGCAATGAATATGCAATTAAAAAGATAATGCTCCCAGTCCCCAAGGAGCTCCCAGCTGGTGTTCTATCACAATTTGCTTCAGAAGCAGGTAATTCCAACCATATGAGACATCTCCATTCCCTTCTTCTGTAATAACTAAGGGAGTGGGAGGGGCCCAGCAGTTTCAAAGCTGTTATCTATGGCTGGCTTTCCCCTTGGCTCCTTCCATTCTTTTAACCATGACAAGCCTTCTCTGCTGTCCAGTCCACCTTTCGTCTCCTCGATGAGCTTGCCTTCCGGAGCAGAGCAGGGTTATGAGTCTGGGCTCCAGTGCTGGATGGCCTGGCTGATTTGAATCCAGCTCTGCTTCTGACCAGCTGGAAACTCTGGGGCAAGTTTCTTAACTTCTCAAAACGCCATCTGTGAGCAGTATCTTCCTCACAGGATGCAGCAGTCCATCTCTGTAAAAGCCTTAGCATGGTGCCTGGAAATAAAAGTGTGCACCCCACAGCTGGCCGCTGGCACCACAGTAGCTGGTATATAATTAGTGTGTTTATACTAATGTTTCTCCCCTGCCAGATTAACCTACTCCTGCCACTTGTTTCCAAAAGTTAATCATCACAGGGTGTCAAGAACAATCTTTCTACCTCCAGTCCTTGGCCCCTAACGCCCCCCAGCTAATAAATGATGACTTCGTGTTGACTTTGGGTTCTGAGCTGTCCGGATGCGAGACACCAGGTCACTGAGCATGAATGTGTAGTATTCAGGGCTTGTGTGCAAATGGGTGAGGTAAATTTTTTTAATATATTTTTTATTGATTTCAGAAAGGAAGGGAGAGGGAGAGGGAGAAAGAGATAGAAACATCAACAATGAGAGAGAATCGTTGATTGGCCACCTCCTACAAGCCCCACACTGGGGATCAAGCATCTGCCCTGACCGAGAATAAAACTGTGACTTCCTAGGTCAACACTCAACCACTGAGCCATGCTGGCCAGGCGAGTAAGGTGGTTTTAATGCTTTGAGAGACACTTAGAAAAGAATGTTCAGGAACTCCCTTTTGATTCGGATGAATCACAAAAGAGTAATTCAAATGTTGGGGTACTTCAAATAGTCATGTTATTTACATTGAGATGTTTCTTCTTCTGAAATGGAAAGAGAAGTACATCAACTTCTCCCCCACACTCTTTCATCACTCCACTCCAACACGTGTTTACAACCCTTTCTTGAAAAAAGCCAACTCAGTCATAGAATGACAAGACAAGGATCACACAAAACACTGTAAAGAGCTCCATTAATGCTAACAGAGAGGGTCCCACAAAAGTCTTGCTGCAATGAAATGCTAATATTCACACTGACAGAACCTCACTTTGCAACCAAAATAAAGAAAAATCAATCTGGAATAGTATATTCCACTGAAGGGACATCTGTGCTTCAGCCTCAGCATCTCTGCTCATTAATGATAACCATCAACTCTACTGCTCCCGGGGTTAGGGAGTCACAGAAGCACAGAAATCTCTACACCAAGAATGTCAAACTCCAGACCCACGGGCCACATGCCTCGTTTGTTTGGCCTGTGTTAGCCTTTGAGTTTGACATGCTTGCTCTACACCCACCCACTGCTCCTGCAGTGGAATTCAACATTTCACTCTCTGGCAGCTAACAAGAGCCACATGCAAGTGGGTCTGACAGTAACTGGAAGGTACGACTGTAATCTCAGATGTGTGTACACATGCAAAAATAAGTGACTTGTAATAAACACCACCACGTGACCACCATATACACACACACCTATATATATTTTATATACCAGTTATGTAATCAGAAACTAGCCTCCCAGCTTTCTCATTGAGTATGGAGATAATTAATGGTTTCTGATTTTTAAAAATAAACAACTTTATCATATCAAAGAAGTATCTTTATTCTTCATTTATAAAGAATATTTTTATCAGATATCAATGATCAATATTATCAAATGGCTTTTCAGTACCCTCAAGATCAATGTCTGGTTTTTTTTATTTTGATCTATCAATGAGCCGACTTGATGAATTTCCTAACTACTAAGCTATCCTTGAAATCCTATATAAATCCTACTTTTATATGGATTGTTCCTTTAATGTGTGACTGAATTTGATTGGGTAATATCTTTCTAGAATTTTTATGCATTTGTGTACCAATGAGGTGACTCTATAGTATTGTTTCTTAGACTATCTTTGTCGGATTTTTATATCAAAGTAAAGCACACTTGAACCAAGATACAGAGATACAATCTATGTATAGATACGATCTATGTATATATATATATATGGCTATAGATCTATAGATTACACTTTAAGGAAATATAAATAGCAAAGGGCGTTTCGGCAGACTTGAAGGGTTTCCTAGAAACCACCATAAAACCACCCAGGCTTGCTACTTTCCAGGGAAACAGTTGTTTAATTACTTTTACAACTCTCTTGCACCAGTTTTTTGGTACCCTTCAGGCAATTGCCTCATCATCTATCAATTTTGTTATCTTAGAAATGTTATCTTAGAAAATAAAATAGTCCATATTTTCACATTTATCAGTCCAAAGTTGTGATGTTCTCTCCTGTTTTTAATCTTCTCCAAATCCAAGGGTAGCTATGTTTTCTTATTTTTAACATTACATATTTATGTCTTCTCTCTTATTTCCTGGCCAAAAGTACCCAAATTTTCAAGTAAATAATATGTTTCAAAGAACCAGCGCTTACCTTTCTTTATCAAGTGCAGTGCTGTGGCTGTTTTGCTAACATCTGTTTAGCAGGCTGGGCCTATTCCTGGGAAGTCCCCAAGGCAGCCAGCATCAGCGATAAAGGCACAGACTCCGAGCCTTACCTCGATGAGCTTCCTTTCATAGGAGCTCGCTAGTTCCTCAGCAACTTCTCCCGGCCTCTGCTCGGCAACAGTGACTTCTCCATCGACATTCCAAAGGTTGGGTACCACTTTAGGGCAAGAAAGATATTCCATAAATATATTAACAGTAATCAAACATTATTCTTCCAGGAAAAAAAAAAAGAAAAGAAAAGAAAAAAAAAAATATATATATATAATTCTTTTCCAAGTAGCTTCTCCAGAGGGAAATCTCTTTTTAAGAGGGAAAAAGAATCACAATTACTAATTACTTCAACATTGCAACATTCCCATCCAATGGAACAGTGCAATAAAGTGAATGATAACACATATTTAAAAATGGAAGAACTGTCCTAGAGACAGATGCACATTTCAGGGGGGAATAGACAATGGGCTGGAAGACGGAAAAGACTATACTTGAATCCTTTACATTGGTCAAATGTCTTTTTTTTCCAATAACAAGCTTTCCAGTGAGGCTGTGCCTGCCTACAGCAAAGTGAACTGGCAGTGGGGGTCAGAGTGCATGTGGAACCAGTAAGAGTTGGCACTGATAAACTGTATTTAGAGTGAAAGCAAGGCAGCTTCTGGAAAAACTCTAAACCCAGTGCACAATGGCAATGCATAGACATCTGAGGGACTGGCTCCCAGGTGAGCGCAGGAGCCGGCAGGGTACCGGGGGGTGAGGTTGAGAGAAAAGGAAAGGACATGGAGGTCAGGTTAAGAAGCTGTGGCTTTAATGAATAGGTACTAAAGGCTATGCATGTGCAGTGATGTTTATAAAACAATGTTTCAGGAAAACTGAATGATGGAGAGGCGGGACTTGGGCCTGTCTTAAGATGACATAGGGGGTGGTACGTTCTCAGTAAATGTTTTATGTATGTGATGACTATACAGAGGATAGATGGAGGGGTAAGAAGAGAACACCATGCGGCATTAGTCCACGTAAGATACAATAGAGGCTTGAATTAGGGTGCTGGCCTTTGTAGAGGTTGGACATTGAAAGCAGGGAAGACAGTCAAAGGGTTCAAGGGAGTAGTAGGAGGGGTTTGACTTAGGCACAGACTAAGTCAAAACAAAGCAATTCAGTAAATGCTCTTGAACACAGCATGCTCTGTGCTCTCTAAACAGTCAACTGAACAACCTGGATCAACCCAGAGGGCTTTACTGTGTAAAATGTAAAAATTAAAAGAAAAACTTCCATTAAAAAATTAACACAGCTGACAACAATAGGTATTTCCACTTTTAGGTATGTACCCATATATGTTTACTTTGTAGAGAAGAGTAAATAAATAAAAGCTGGGAATGAGCCAGATAATTGCAATAAAAGTAGAACAAGAACAGGAAAGAGCTGCCCCCGCGGTTAAAAAGACGCAGTGGCGGCAGTAAGAACATGGACCAGCCCAAGTCGGAAATGAGCAACGACTGTGCAGATCCAGCTTCCGGCTGTCTGCGAGGTGAAGCCCCTGGGAGCCCAACACAGTGTGATGAGGTGGCCATGAGGCAAAAGGAGAACCTAAGGCCAGCCCTGCAGTGACTGGGATCTGAGAGACAAGGGGATGGGTGAAAGGCAGTGGCACCAAGGGAGGGAGACAGTGAAAGTGGCAAAGGCTGGGCAAAAATGGGGGTCACTGAGCCTGAACTGGGAATAAAAGCTGGGAATGAGCCAGATAATTGCAATAAAATTGCAATTATCCCAGTGGCTCCGCCCCAGCCCCTCGCTAAGCCTCCACCAGACCACAGCTGGTTAGAGCCCACAGAGGCAGCAAGCCCCTGAGTGACAGTAGGGAGCACACAAGGATGAAGTCCTAAGGGGTTCCTACCAGGTGGTGACTACAGCTCCACCCCTACCATAGGGAGTGACCAAACAACAACCTAAAGCCTGAAATAGGTGTTTAAAAAAACTGTAAAGGAAGGACTTCCAGGTAAAGTTGACAGACTGACACACTAATTTACATTCACATCTTCTCAGAATCCCACTAAAATACCAATTTAAAAGTCCTTTCTAAAGGCCTCGCCCTTAAGGAGAAAGAGAATGAGAGAGGAAACAAGACAATCAAATTTTAGAAGCTAAGAAGCAAGTAGATAACCTGTAAGTAACCTGATGGACCGGAGAAAATGTCATTCTTAGCTGAGAGTGGGCAACACCAAACACCCTCTGATAAAAACGGAAAAACTCACAAAAGGCCGAGTGATCGCTAGCACCAGGCTCTTCTGGGAGTGGGAAGGAGCATGGGGCTCAGAGGAATGTAACCGGAGACTAAGGGTTCCTGCTCCGAAAGGTAAAACCGTAGGTTTGGACTGAGTTAAAGGCTAAGGTATTTTATGAAAACAGGGATATAAATAAAACACACAGATTTCGAGGTTCTACCACCTTCTCCCCCCCTTCCCCAGCTCCCATTCCCAGAATAGCTGGCAGCCAACCTATACTTATAAGCAAGGGAAGAGAAAGTATTTTCCTGTAAATCTAACTAACTGGAGGGGAAAGATCTGAGGAGACCAATTTGGGGGAGGGGGATCTCTCTAGTGAAATAGCAGAGCCAGATCACCCCCCAGGAAATGATGAAAGATTCTAAATCAGCGTTTTAGTTCCCACACCTGCCTCTGATAGACAGCCAGAATCACCTTCCACTTGAGACGAGCACCTAAGTTGGAAAGACAGGGACCAGAATAACCAGACAGAGAAAAACAATTCATCGGAAAAAGACACAATTTAGGGAGAAGTACACTTCAAGAGCAAGCTATCAGTAATATTCCCAGAGAGAGGAGATGGTGTAGCTGAGAAACAATAATAGATATTTATTTTAAAAGGAGAAAAAAAAGTACAGAGAGAGCGAAAAAGCTCTTCTGGAGAGCAAAACTGTGATAGCCAAAGGGAACACTAGATATAAAGACCAGGAGGTAAGAAAACATCCAGAAAACAGAGCCAAAGGGTACAAAACGGAAAACAAGAAATGAAATGAAGAATTACCACATGAGAAGAGTTAAAACAAAGCGGGGAGGACATAACACAGAGAGGATGAAAACAAAGATATAATTCCAGAAAAGCCCCGGAACCAGGACACAGGAGAGCTGAGCTGGGGGAGCTCCGAGGGCGGCCAGCAGGAGGACACGCCGTGCTCTCACACCTGGCGGTGAAGTCTCAGCATGGGGACAAAGAGAGGGCACAGAGCCCAGTGTGAAAGCGGAATTCTGCAGCGGAGGGAAAGGAGAACCGGCACAGGGTTTCTGAACAGCAGGCTGTGGGCTGGAAAGCAATGAGTGACACGTTGCCGTCCTCCAGGGAAGGCTTTCTGAGCTAGAAGGATGCACCACGCCAAACCATGTGAGAAGCTGGTGAAGACACTTGCAGATACACAACCTCTCAAAAACTTGAAAAGAGAAGAAATCTAGTTACAGGAAAACAGAGATTCCAAGAAATAGGGGACCCAACACTAACATGAGTGAGAAAATCATTCGTAACCGCCAAAAAGTAAAAACAACATATACAGCCATCACAGGTGACTGATGGATACAGAAAATGGGGGGCTAACCACATGATGGAATGGTATTCAGCCATGAAAAAGAATGAAGTACTAATACATGCTACAACACAAATGAACCTTAAAAACATCATGCTAAGTGAAAGAAGCCAGATACAAAAAGCCTCGTATTTCATGATCCCGTGTATACAAAATGTTTAAAAGGAGAAAAAAATATTGGCTTCCAGGGATGGGAAGAAGGAATGGGGAATGATTGCTAATGAGTACCATAGGACTTCTTTTGGGGGTGATAAAATGTTTTGAAATTTGAGAGTGATGATGGTTACACAATCTTGTGAATATACCGAAACCCCCTGAATTGAGTACTTGTATGGTATATGAATTGCATCTCAATACAGGGGAGAAGGAGCAGCAGCAGCCCCTGTGGCAATGGCAGCAGTGAAGAGGAGGGAGCAGGGTCACAGAGCAGCCAGGCTTCCAGCCACAGAGGCCAGAGGACTCCAGGTGTGACAGCTGCCTCAATGTGAGCATACTGAGGATATCTACATAACTAAGAGAGCATTTAGAGATGAATTAGTATTAAGTACATAGAACATCAACCAAGTTAAAGTAAAATGATAAGTATTAACTCAAAAGGAATAAAAAGCTGTGCAAAAATAATGATTATGTACCTCACGGCTCAGCGGGATGGCATTTTCAGAGTCATAATAATGTAATCATGGACCAGGGATCGAACCGAAAAGATTATATGTCTGCGCTGGAGGATATGTGTGTGTGTGTGTGTGTGTGTGTGTGTGTGTGTGTGTTGTGGGGGCGGAAAGATCAAAGAAAGCTAATCGTCATCTTCCACAGAGAGAAATCGATAAACAGCATCTACAGTGGAGAAATCAACAAGTGGCAACAGACACGTTATTCAGAGATATCAAGGTAACTACCAAAAGAATTGGTTAAAAGGTTTAAAGCAGTGCCCTGGCAGTGTGACTCAGTGTGAGCATACTGAGTTTCAGCCCACACACTGAAGGGTCGTGGGTTCGATTTCTGGTCAAGGGAATGTACCTGGGTTGCAAATTCGATCCCAGACCCAAGTGGGGGCCCATGTGGGAGGCAATCAATTAGTATGTGTCTCTATCACATAGATGTTTTGTTTTCCTTTCCCCACCTCTTTCCATTCTCTCTAAAAAACAATGGGAAAAAATATCCTCAGGTGAGGATTAACAAAAAAACAAAAAAAAAGAGTTTATAGCAGTTGCTTGTGGGGAGTGGGAAATGGGGAAGGGTGATGGCTAGAAGCATCAAGTCTTTTACAATAAGTATGTACAAAAGTTTGATTTTTAACGGGCTAACCAAATTTGGTGTTAAGTAGAAAACAGAATTTGAGAGGAGGCGGCACAAAGAAATCAGATTTACAAAGTTCGTTAAGATAACAGCAGTGCCCTTCAGAGCACCCCACCATGAAGCTGGATGCAGTCAGTGAGCAGAGCCCAGTGCTAAGGCCCATCGGAGTAACTGGAGTGTAACACACAGCACAGCCGACTATGCTGCCCACCTGACCTTCTGATCCTGCCTGACCCGGGCTTCCTTCCTCCACCACAGGTCTGCTGGGCAGAAAGAGATGGCCATGCGGGATGTCTGCACATGTCTCTGGAAATCAAGCCACTGGCCTCTGCCCTCAGGCCCCAGGCTTCAGTGGGCACATGTAAGAGAAATCCACGATATTCTGCACAGAAGGAGGCAGGTGCATAGATCAGATTTTTAACCTCACAACTGGGGACAGACCTGGACAGTCAGGAATTTATAGCAGGTCTCTTAGAAACTAGCCAGTCAACCTTCCCCTGCAACTATCTCACTGCCTGCTGCCTTGGTTCAGACTCCTGCAGCTTTAACGAGCACATCAGAAACTTCTATTCCATATATAACATCTATATATATAAAAAACCAGTGACTGGAATGCTGTAATGACCAGAACAACCAATTGCTATGATGCCCACTGCAGCCAATCGGGGTGTGGGGTTGGCTGGCCAACCTCCCATGGCCCCTGACCCCTGATCGGCTCCCCACACCCTAATCAGGGGCAGGGCCCACAGGCCAGTCACCTGAGGTCCCTCCCCCCAGCCGGGCTGGCCCTGATCAGGCCCCGATCGGGGCGGGCCAGTCAGACAACCTCCTGCTGTCTCCTCCTCCCAACAGGCCCAGCCCCGATCCACCCCGATTGGGGCTGGGCCAGCCGGACCTCACCTATGCACGAATTCGTACACTGGGCCTCTAGTAATGTAATAAAACACTGACCCCAATTATATCATTCTTTGCTTCTCAGTAGGCAGCCTCTAAGATGGCCCCTGGTGTTCACATTTTTATATAACCTCTACCCTTGAGTGTGGGCTGGGCTTATTGACTCACTTCTAATGAATAGAATGTGGAAGAAATGATGGATGTCACTTCTAAGATTAAATTATAAAAAGACTGCAGCTTCTATCCTGGGTGCCCTCACTCAGTCACTTTGAGGAAAGCCAGCTGCCATCTCATGAGCTGCCATATGGAGACCCAGGTGGCAGGGAAATAAGTATCCAGCCACCAGTCAGCAAGAACCTGGGGTCAGCCACCAGCCAAGGAGCAGAGATGGCTCCTCCCCCAGTCGAGCCCTGAGATTCCACAGCAGCCCTGTGAGACACCACGAGCCGGAGCACATGGCTAAGCTGTGCCTGGATTCCTTCCTACACAAACTGAAACGTATACATTTGTTGCTTTCAGCTGCTAAATTTTGGGGTAATTTGTTATGCAGCAATGGGTAACTAATACAGTGCCTTCGATTATTCAACAGGGACTTCTTCAGACACTAACTCTGAATGAGACTGAGTTAGACCATGGAGTTACAATGATGGTGACATGGCTCCACATGGATGACATTTACTCATAAAAAGGAAAACTAAGAGGAGGACTTGATCAATACAGCTCGATAGCTTAAGGATTAATATCAGGAAAATGAAGAAAGCCATTTAACCAGCCAATAACTGCTCTACTGGCAAGGTCAATACGGAGCGAGGCACACGGAATCCGCTCATCCCATTAGTTTAAGGTGATATAAGTACCACATCGGACCTTTTAATTTTCAAGTAAAGAAGATTTCATCAGCCTGGGGAGCAAGAGGACATCTGGTGTGTAAGGAAGGCAGCACAATAAAAGGCTGAGTAACAGCTCGTCATTTGAGAACCCAAAAGGACAGGATGCATGTGATGCCCACGATAAGCCAGTCAACCTGGAGAGGATCAATTGTGATTGAATTCTGAAAGTCAAATCTAAACAATAAATACAGATGTTTGCAATGGATCAAACTAAAAGTTGGTTTTTTACAGATGCATGGTTTCTGAGAGTAATCTCTAAGTTTTAGAAAGACAATTGAATAGCCCAGGAGAAAAGCATACTTCTACCTATTATATCAGTAATAGCTCACCCTGAATTCAAGAACACAGGCTTGAAACATTGGTTAGCACTGCAATCTCAATCCTAAGACTTAATCATCACTAATTCCAGTCCATATTTTGAGTGACTTTATGCTCAGAACTTGACATTCTGTCCTGAATGAGGACAAGAGGCATGCATCTGCCACATGCAACAAGACAAAGAGTCTTTCATCTTCACGTTGGGTATTTCAGTTCTGGGTAAGAAACTTAAGTTGTGAACATACAATGGAGTCAAGACAGTCTCTTCAATAAATGGTGTTGGGAAAATTGGACAGATACATGCAAGAAAATGAAATTAGATCACCAACATACACCATACACAAAAATAAACTCAAAATGGATACAGGACCTAAACATAAGACAGGAAACCATAAAAATACTAGAGGAATCCACAGGCAGCAAAATCTCAGACATATGCCAAAAGAACTTCTTCACTGATACTGCCCCTAGGGCAATGGAAGCCAAAGAGAAAATAAACAAATAGGACTACATCAAAATAAAAAGCTTTTGCACAGCAAAAGAAACCATCAACAAAACAACAAGAAACCCCACTGTATGGGAGAACATATTTGCAAATGTTATCACTGATAAAGGTTTAATCTCCAACATCTACAGGCAGCTTATACAACTTAATAAAAGGAAGATAAATGATCCAATAAAAAAATGGACAACGGACCTAAATAGAATCTTTTCGAAAGAAGACAGAAGGAAGGCCAAGAGACACATGAAAACATGCTCAAAATCACTAATTATCCGAGAGATGCAAATCAAAACAACAATGCGATACCATCTCATACCTGTCAGAATGGCTATCATCAACAAATCAACAAACGACAAGTGTTGGTGAGGATGTGGAGAAAAAGGAACCCTCGTGCACTGCTGGTGGGAATGCAGACTGGTGCAGACACTGTGGAGAACAGTATGGAGTTTCCTCAAAAAACTGAAAATGGAACTCCCATTTGACCCAGTAATCCCACTCCTAGGAATATATCCTAAGAAACCAGAAACACCAATCAGAAAGGATATATGCACCCCTATGTTCATAGCAGCACAATTTGCAATAGCTAAGATTTGGAAACAGCCTAGGTGCCCGTCAGCAGATGACTGGATCAGAAAACTATGGTACATCTACACAATGGAATACTATGCTGCCATAAAAAAGAAGGAATTATTACCATTTGTAGGCACCTGGATGGAATTAGAGAACATTATGCTAAGTGAAATAAGCCAGTCAATGAAAGAAAAGTACCACATGATCTCACTCATTTGGGGATAATGAAAAACATTATAAACTGATGAACAAAAAGATAGATACAGAGGCAGTAAAGCATCAAACAGACTGTCAAATTACAGCGGGAAGGTTAGGGAGAGGTGGGGGAAATAAGAGATCAATCGAAGGACTTATATGCATGCATATAAGAATAACCAATGGATGCAAAACATTGGGGGGTGAGGGCATGTATGGGAGTGGGGGGGGGGGCAATGGTAAGATATGTACACATATAATACCTTAATAAAAATATATATAAAGGAAAAAAAAAAAAAGAAACTTAAGTTGTACTGAAAAGGCCAAAGATCTGTCCAAAAGCAAAATGAAGTAGGGGATGTATTTCATGTGCTAACCAAAGTTTGAGGCTTGCATCCATATGCAATGGTCCTCATAATGCCCTGGCCAGTGTGGCTCAGTTGGTTGGGGGTCATCCCATGCACCAAAGGGTCACTGGTTCAATCCTTGGTCAGGGAAATGCCCAGGGCACATCCCTAGTAGGGCGCGTGCAGGAGGCAGCTGATAGATGTTTCTCTCTCCCTCTCCCTTCCTCTCTAAAATCAATGAAAACATTTTTTAAAATAAATAAAATGACATTGCTTCATCTTATATAGCACTTCAGAGTTTACAAAGCATCTTCAAACGCACCAGCTCACTGGAGCATTGTTACGAACACTGCCTGTTTTGTCTGTGACTGCAGTCTTGTAGGGATCAGTGTCCCCTGACCCAGGAGGAACCTTCTCCACTAGAACCTTAACGTGCCTCCGAGTTCCCATCACAAGGAACCTGGCCTGCTGAACTCAGCCTAGCCATCATAAGCTTCTACCCAAGGTGAATATGTCCACCTTATCTGTCTAACACAGGATGCTCCATTAACCCAACCCATCTGGTTAACATCCACATAACTCACCGGAAAATCTGCACTTTGTTAACTTGCAAACACTCTGACTAGTCAGCTACCTTCTCCTGTGTTTCCACGATGTCATAATTACAGAAGTTAGACTCCAAATGGAAAAATCTGGCAGAAACAATAAGCTTTCTCTTTTTAAATCCAAATAGACACTAAAACTGTGTTGGTAGCAGCACAAACACTGACTTTAAATCAGAACCGTTTCTCACGTTCTCTGGGTTTGTCAACACCATGAGCAGGTCACTGAAACTCAGAGAACATGACACAGTTGTTCAGCTCCTTGCAGCCGCCATTACAGTTTGAAGGTGTCTGTGATAAGTCATCCGAAATAAGTAAACACTATGCAGGTCTCACTAGCAGGCACAGAGAACACATGGAGTTTTCTACCTAAATTCTTTTAAGCAAAACTTCAAATACCATGGAGAGCAGCATGGCAAACAGTGTGATAAGGTTACTGTTTTGCTTTCCATTTGAACAAGCTTAGCATGACCCCAGATGCAAACAGTGGGAGGTGCTGATGGCGAAAGAGACTAAAGAACCATTTTTAATTCAGAGACAGTTCCCTTGAATATCCTAATGGTCCTGTGACAGCAGGCCAGGCTCGGTGTGGTGGGAAATCTAGGACAGTTTCAGGTTCCAAAGGAGAAAGGCTCCCCCTGGGTGAGATGACAAGGGATCCTACAGGACAGCAGGCACCCACAGCTGTTCCAGCAAATGGCCCAGTCTCCACAATAATAGCAGCCCTCATTTTCCATGGGCATGGCAAACAAGACAGTGTGCGCTCTGCTCTCAGACAGATACCAGGCCAAAGTCTGCCCACCACTCACCAGGGAGTGACCTTGGGAAAGTCTCTCATTTATTCCCTCAACACCTTGCTGCTGAAGAATCATTACATGCCAGGCACTAGATGCTAGAGATACAGGGGTGGAAAAAGTGAATGCCAGTATGAAGCTTACACTCGAGTAGGGGAACTCAAAATGAAGAACTAACTACTTACCCTGTCAGACTGTGAGAAGTGCTCAGGGAAGGTGAAAGCATGAGAAAATGATGGCAGAAGAATACTAATTAAATAAAATGTAAGGAAAGGCCGCACTAGAGAGATACCATCTGAGCAGGGACCAGAATGAAGTGGGGACATGAGCCATGCGAAGCCCTGGAAGAGAGCATTTCTGGTAAATGCAAGTGCCAAAGCCCTGAGGTACGCACAGGCCTAATGTGTTACCGGAACAGCAAGGAGGCCAGTGTGGCTAAAGGATAATGGATGAGAGAGATGGACAAGAAATGAGACCACAGAAAAAAAGGCATGGGTTTTCAGACTATGGTATTTTATTCTGAGCAAAACGGGAAGCCCCTGGAAGAGTCTGATCAGACATATTTTTTTAAAGATCACTCTACCGGCTGTATGAAGGGGAAAGTGGGAGGCTGGGAGAGGAGGTACAGGGGTCAGGAGGAGAGGCACACAGCTCAGGCCTCCCTGCAAGGAAGGACTTGCCATTCTGTACAAACAGTGCAGGTAGTTGGCAACCTCCAGGTCCAGGGCCCTCCTGGGCCACCCTCGCCAATGGCTGAGCACAGAAAGGTATTTCTGCCCAATGTGAGACCCCGCTGATAGGCAATCTTTGCCCAGATCTCCCCACTGGGCCAGGTGAGCAAAACTGTTGGATACGCAACGAAGTCTGAGGCTGTCCCTGCCCACAGCCGCATGTCCCCTTTATCTCTCACAGGCACTACCCCCCATATGTCTCCTGCACTCCTACCTTTGTTTTGGCATCTGCTTCCTAGAGATCCCACAGACTCAGCTGGTCAGGCCCCTATAGCAGTGTCCAGGCCAGAGGCGATGGTGCTGGCCTGAATCCTGGTGACAGCAATGGTGTGAGAAGGAGTGAAAGAAGGCAAGAAGGGAAAGCCAGTGAGAGAGTTAATAGATTTGACAGGGGTCTGGGTGAAGACAGGAGTCAAGGTAGCATCAAGATTCTTGGCTTCAGGAACCTGGAAGGATGGAGCTATCATTCCATGGGCTGGACAGCCTGGGGAAGGAGCCGGTGTGGTGGGGAAGAGGTGATGACCACGAGGAGTTTGGTTTTCAGACAGGTTATGTTTGGTATAACCATGAGTCATCTGAGAAAGATAGCACAAATGCTGGAGCCTGTGAGTCTGGAAGTTAGGACTGGACATATGGAACCAGGAGTCAATAGCATCCAGAGGAGAGGAACCACAGGACTAGGTGAGATCACCAACCTTTGGAAGGTGCGTTTCCTTCTTTCACAAAATAATAATAATGACAGCCCTCACTCCAAAGAGCCCCAGGATGGAACACCACTGCCACCTGCCCATTCGGCTCCGGGCTCACCAAGCCAGGTGTCACCAGGGCAGCAGGTCTCTGGCCTCTCAGGAGAGTTCCTGGACTTAGCACTGAGCGTGTATGGCTTTGTAGGGAAGGGGCAGCAGATGAACTCTGGCTGCTACTCAGCTAACTTCGACCTTGGGGAAGGGAGTCCCCCAAAACCGAGACACCTTCATTCAACCTAGAGTTCTCAGGAGAAGCCAGGCCATCATACTTGGGGAATAAGGTGGATAGAACACACAAGAGACTGTGGCATGGAAAAGGGATGGCAGCTCCCTGCCCGGGTCTCACGCTCCAGCACCACACATCTCTGGGCAGCAATGAAGAGGCAAGCGAGCTACTGCTCACTGAGCCCTAGGATTCATACCATGTTATTTAAGGCTCCATGTCGCCACTGCAGAGAGCAGAAAATAGAGGTTTGGATTATTTTTTTTTAACACTGTAAATTTTGGACCCAGTAATACTAACCCCAGTCTGCCTGACCTCAAAACGCCACACTCTTCCCAACTCACCACACTGCCTTCCTTCCATCTGAAGCCTACTCCCCAGTGTGGCCTCAATGTCCACTTGTGACAGGCTGCCAGGGGCACGAGCGAAGACCCCAAAGGAAAGGCACTTCCCTACATGCATCAAACACAGAGAGAGAGAGAGAGAGAGAGAGAGAGAGAGAGAGAGAGAGAGAGAGAGAGACCCTTACAGTTTGGGTTGCCTACGCACAGTATAAGAGCATCATAAATGTCAAACTCTCCAGAAAGTGGAAACCAAATTCTTCAAACACTGGATATAAACCCACCCAACTCACAGAGAGACGATTCTCTGGGTTTTTACCAGAAGCGGCCATGTGGTAGCCAAGCTAAGAAAACATTACCGGAAGGATGTCCTAACAGGTGATATTCACCAACCTGTCCACAGTTGCAGATTCACTTGCATCCCAGGATCAGGAACCCGGGATCGAGAGGGGACTGTTTTTAATAACTGATGAGGATGCAGGTATGAGAAGTGTGGCAGAGACACAAGGCATCCTTGGGTCAAACCTTGGCTCTGTCACTAACAGGAGTGAGAACTTAACACATTACTTTACTGCTCTGACCCTCAGTTTCCTCATCTATAAAATGGGGATGGTCGGCCTTCTTGTAAGGATTATACAAGAGGACAATATAAACTACTTTGTATTCTCACCCCAAGCTTCAAAGATATCATTTTTAAAAGACAAATGCAAAGTGACGGTCCGCCTTCTTTTTCAAATCAGAAAGCCTCTTCATTAGAAGTTTCTGTCTCCTCTGGGTCTTCCAGAGAAACGCGCTCATCTGTTTCGATCCGCATCTCTCTTCCAAGACATCATCTAAATATGTCACACACACACACAGGAACAGCTGGGAAGGGCTGCTGCATAAAACCAGAGCTGTCATCACACCCTTTGCCAGGCACGTTTCACCTGCTCCTGTGGCACAGCCTAGCAGAGGCTCTGTGGAAAGTGCTTCCTGAGCAGACCTATGAGCCTCACTGCACTCGAGAGCCCAGGGAGGGCAGCTTACCCGCAATGGGGCAAGGTGGCATGGACGGTTCCAAATGCTGCTTGTAAAACTGCTCATTCCAAACTGCAGATGTCCTCAGGTTCAAGATTGGAATTACTACCAGAAATGTGTGTGATGTGGTTCTATTTTGGGGGGAGGCAGTAGGGGAAGGAGGGAGGAAGAAGGACACCATCCAGATGTGTATCTGGAGGTCTGAGCAAGGACAAAGGGCGCCCCCAGCTGTTGGCCTTGGTAACCTGGGTGTGGAGAGCAGTAGATAACAAGCACTGCTTTCATGCTAAACCTTTCGATCATTTTGTTCCAAACAACAAGCATGGGCGACTTTTGCAATTCATTCCTAAAGCAGCAGAGCTACCCACATCAGAGGCAGAAATTGTCATCTGTAAGCCCTGGGTTCATGGGAATCAAAACCCACCTTGGAAATCACTGTACAGCCTGCCCATGAGAAGATGCTCTGGAATTTCAAACGCCCGGGAGAAGGATTTCTTTCAACTGCCTCAATCCTAGGGCTGCGCCATACCACAGGCAGCTAGATGTGGTAAGGTTCAAGCAGGAAATGTGTCGGTAGAATGAGAGGGACACCACAATGCCAAAGGCACAGGAGCCAGACGCAGGTGGACCCGGGCTCAAATCCCAGCTCCACCATCTTCTGCAAGGATTTCTGCTCGATACAGAAGGGATAACTGCAACCATCTCACAGGACAGAGAATTTGACAAGGAACAGAGAGGCAGTAGCAGAGGCCTTCTGCAGAAAGCATGCTCTGTACGTGGCAATGGTGGCAGTGGCCGTTGGGGTAACAAATGAAACATAAAATCTCGACCTTGTCTACCTAGACTATAAGGACCTTAAAGTCAAAGGCTCCCTCTTATTACTCTGAACCCACAAAATGTTCAGAATCAAAAAGGGCACAAATTAGATTCTCCGTACTTCCTGACTGACCAATACCTCTTTGAGTCTGAAATGTATCAACTCACCGAGAACACTGATCAATAAAGACGTGCCGTCTCACTGGAGAGGCCATCTAACTGGCAGGGCATGGCTAGCAGGGCTCAAGGGCCTTGTTATGTTTTCCTTCATTTCTTTAACAAGAAAGAAAAGTAATACATGCTCACTGCAGAAAGGACAAATCCATTTTTATATTTTTACTAGTGTCCCGTGCACAGATTCGTGCATATTGAAAAGAAATTAATTAGAAGAAATATTGTAATATCGCTATTCACTCCTTCTCTATAATAGAAGTGTCAACCAAATTCATGAAGAACAATGACAGATTAAAACACACGCATGCAATTGGCGCCAACAAGAGCTTTATATGTATCGTGCATGCGTGAGTCAACTTAGCCTTTTATAGATATAGAATAAACTTGCTTAATTAGACCTGCTTTCTGATGTAGCTAAACTTTTTCCAGCCCAGTGAAGCACCCCAACTTCTCTTTCAGGTAATTATCAGCAACACAGCAGTAAATATCAACACGAAGCAGATTATTATTGTAGATAAGGCAGGGAAAACAAAGGGTAAAATATTTAACTGCAGCAGTGTTTGACTATACTCTGTGCAGTGAGAAAACCTGAAATCATTTTCAAAGTCCACCATTTCTTACTTCTTTTCAGTTGAGTCAGTTTCTAAACTTTCTAAATCTCCATTTTCCAGCTAATGAAAAGAAAATAGGATTCTACCAAGTCTCTTATCTACATATTCCAGGACTTCTGTGAGGATCAAATAAGATGAGGCATGGGAAAATGCTTCACAAACATTTGGTTAAATTGTAAAATGTTTGCACCTGGCTATAAAGCAATTTGGGTTCGTGGGCTGAAGAAACTCCAAGGAAGCTAGTCGCTAGGGAGAGGAAGCCAGGCGTTGCTACGTGACGTCATTACCCAGTGCCCACAGCAACCATTTCCGGGCTGGGCTAGGCTGGGCTGTGGGCTGCGGGCCGCATTTTGCACCATGGGGTCTTGGCAGAATTGACTGAGATTTGGTGGGGTGTTGCTCCGGGGTGGTGGCAGGGCCTGTGTCCCACTTGGGGGAAGCCAAGTGTTGCTTTAGGGAGCAGGTCCGTGGTGCCGTTTATTTTTAAGTGACCAGTGCGCATCATGGCAGCTCCTGCGTTGAGCATCTGCCCCCTGGTAGGCAGTGCACATCATAGCTACCAGTCGGCCGGATGGACACTTAGCCTTTTATATATACTAGAGGCCCGGTGCATGAATTCGTGCATGGGTGGGGTCTCTCTGGGTGGCCTGCATGGATCGGGCCGAAACCCGCAGTCCAACACCACCTGCAGCTCCTACCTGCCACTCCTGCTCATCCTGGCCCCACTGTGCCTGCCGTGGGCTCACACCCAATCAGTCCCAATCAGGAGAGGCTCACGCTGCCACAGTAGTGCTCGCCAGTCATGAGCCCTGCGTCTGGCACCCTCCCAAGGGGAGTGGCCTGTGGGATCGGGCTGAAACCAGCTCTCCAACATCCCCCAAGGGGTCCCAGATTGGGAGAGGGCACAGGCCAGGCTGAGGGACCCCACCAGTGCACAATCAGGCTGGGGAGGGACCGTGGGAGGGCTCCAGGGCGTGTCCAGTCCATCTCGCCCAGTCCCAATCAGCTGGACCCCAGCAGCAAGCTAACCTACCAGTCAGAGCAACTGCCCCCTGGTGGTCAGTGCACATCATAGTGCCTGGTTGACCGGTCAACTGTCTGCTCCCTGGTGGACAGTGCACATCATAGCAATTGGTCAACCAGTTGATTGTCTGCCCCCTGGTGGTCAGTGCACGTCATAACAAGCAGTTGAGCATTCTTAGCATATCATTAGCATATTACACTTTGATTGGTTGTTCTGTTGTTCAGTCTATTTGCATATTACTCTTTTATTATATAGGATAGATGCCACTGTTGTACATACAACAGCTCTGCAAATCAAGGAACAGGAAGAAGGTATAAATCCCAACCCAGCCAATTAGTCATGAGAATCCATTATATTTCTCAACAGCTCATGTTCTCTGAAAGGTGGGCACACAGCCACTCTCCAACTTGGTCTACACAACTATTCAGGGACTGGGCAGCTGTCCAAGAAGAGAAGACACAAGGAGAAAACAACAACAGTTACTATTTGCTGGATGGATGCTTCCTACGTGCCCAGCACTCCTGCAAGCACTTTACGTGCACGGATACATTTCTTCCTCCTTCCAGTCTGCAAGGGAGGGAACTGAGTCTACAATCTTACCCACTGTGTTACTCCACTCCTCGGAGCTTCAACCCCTCCCTTCCACACCAGTCCGGCCTGGCCCAGGCAGATGCGGATCCTGGTCCCAGAGCGAGAGCCTGAGCAAGCCTGTCAGACCAGGCATGATTCCCCAGACTGCTGGTTTTCCCACATCCAGTGCCACAGCCAGGAAAATACGGGGAGTCCAGAAAACTCTGTATTCTAGATGTGCCACTTATTTTCTATTTCCCATTTCATTATAAATTCGAAAGTTATACATGAGCACAAGTCTGTTGTGTAAAAAATTCAATCCAAGAGAATTAAAACTGTATGTCCATACAAAAAAACTTGTATTCAAATTTTCATACACCTATAGCAGCATTATTTGCAATAGCCAAAAGGTGGAAGCAACCCAAGTGTACAACAATGGATGGATGGATAAGCAAGCGTGCTGTGCATATACAATGGAATATTATTCAGCCTTTAAAAGGAAGGAAATTGAACACATTCTATCATATGAACGAACCTAGAGGACATTATGCTAAGTGAAATAAGTCAGTCACTAAAAGACAAACACCGTACAATTCCACTTATCTGAGGAACTTAGCGAAGGCAAATTCACAGAGACAGAAAGTAGACGGTGGTTCCCAGGGGCCTGACTGCACTCGAGAGCCCAGGGAGGACCAGCCTCCTCCCAAAGGGGGGAGAGGAGGGGAGAGACGGGGAGTTGTTATTTAATGGACATAGATTTTTAGTCTGGGGTGATTAAAACATTCTAGAGATGGATGGTGGTCATGGTTGCACAGCAAAGTGACTGTACCTAATACCGTCGTACTGTACATTTCAAAGTGGTTAAGATGCTACACTGTATGTTGTATTTGCCACAATTAAAAAGAAAATATTTCTGAAGGAATGAAGCACTGATACATGCCACAACATGGATGAACTTTGAAAACATACTAAGCACGGGCCACACATAGTATGATTCCATTTACGGGAAATGTCCAGAATAGGCAAATCCAGAGACAGAGAGTAGTTTCCTAGTTGCTGAGGGCTGGGGGAAGAACTGGGGGAGCAGTGACTGGTGGTGGGTACAGGGCTTCTTTTTGGGGTGACAAAATGTTTTGGAGTAATATAGTGGGTTCCACGACTTTGTGACTATACTAAAAAAAAAACAAAAACAAAACACTGAATTGTACACTTAAAACAGGCAAATTGTGTCATGTGTGAATTATATCTCAATGAAGAAACTGAATACCTGAGTGTACATCTAAGTGAATACCTAAGAGCCTAGAGAGGGCAGGCATTCCTAACCACAGCCTCTGCCTCCCACCCACCCCATTCTCCTCACACCCATCACAGAGCTGTGCTTCCAGGCCATCCACTTCTCTGTGTGTTCATACGACAGCTACATGTTTATGTTGCCTCACATGTTTGCTTCTATAAAACACTAGAGACCCGGTGTATGAAATTCGTGCACAGGTAGGGTCCCTAGGCCTGCCCGGCGATCAGGGCCAATCGGGGCCTTCCAGCTGCCGGCCGGGGGCCTTCCTTCCCTGGCTGCCAGCTGCCCGCCAGGGCCTTCCTTCATTCCGCGCCACCCCCTGGTGGTCAGCACACATCATAGCGAGTGATCAAACTCCCAGTCGAACTCCTGAGGGGACACTTTGCATATTAGCCTTTTGTATGTATAGAAAGCACACAGCACACGTTGTGGAGCCATGTTGCACTCCACACCGCCATGGCAGCTGTAGCCCGCAGCAGGGACCGGCGGCCTCTTCTCTACAGCAGCTGCACAGAGGATGGAGCTGCGCTCCACTGCACCCACCTTTCAAATATGCCTGGAGCCTGTACCTGTCTCTTTGTGCATGTGAGTAAACCTCCTTGTGATAGCTTCCTAGAAATGGGACAGGTGGGTTCAGTTTAAATTTGGATAGCTAACAAATGATCCCCAGACCCACATTCCCCCAGAACATCCTGTGACCTCGAATAGCCACCTCATTTCCACAGGCCTCAGCATCCTCGCTGATGAAACCCAGCCGAAGATTTCTAAGGGGACTTCAGTTCTAACATTCATTTTGTAAACCACAAGATTGAGAGGACGCCTGGCAACGGGTCGAGGGGAGCTGGTGCAAATATACAAACCTCACAGGAAGGCGCTGCACAGGGTGCGTGGCTGCGAGAGCTCAGCCAGCAGGAGGAAGACACCAGAAGGCCGAAAATCCCTCGACAACACAGGACAGCAAGCCACGGGATTCGCAAGCTACAGGCAGAGACATGCCCCTCCACTCCCCTATGAGGGGTCTAGGCTGAGAAGTGGCTTATCCAACAAGTACTTGGGGCCGTGTGCAAGGACAGCCACCACCTGACGCCCGCATCTGTCTGTGCCAGGCCAGACAGCACAAAGGCGGTCAATGAAAGCCAGCAATCAGAGAGATTAAGGCTAAAAAGGTAATTTTGTCAAGAAGAAGGGTTAAAAAAAAGGTCACACAATTCATGTTGAAAATTGGAAATTTGTCCTGCTCCCGGTACCCACAGGAAAGCACTGACAAGGTTGAAACGGAGCCCCCAGGACCCGGCAGGGAAAGAAAAATCACCATCCCTGAAGCCAAGGTCATGGTGACGTCTAAGGTTCCGAGGGGAGAGAAGAGACTGGGTTAGAAAAGAAATCAAGTTGAAAGCCCACAACAATTATGAATTCTAAAGAACGCCACAGGGTCGGGTCACAAAGGAAAGAAAAATGGGGCCACAGGGAAGCACAGGAGAGGGGACAGGAGAGAAGAACGAGGAAAGTGGATGCTGGTGGGGAGGAGCAGAGGTCCAAGCAGCTGCATTCACCAGGCCAGAGGCAAGCGCAGGGACAGGAAGGAGAAGGCTGCTGGCCAGGATGGAGGACAGGGCTCGTGGGCCTGGTGGTGACCCCGACAGAGAGGCCCATTAGATCATCATGGTTCTAAGAGTGAGGCCACCCTCATCAGAATCACTTGGAGAAGGATGGGGTAGGAGTGGGAAGTGTTGGAATGCAGGTTCCTGGGCCCCTGTTCCCAGAAATTACTTCAGTGTGTCTGAGGGGGTAGGAATCTGCATTTTAATACATATCTTGGATGGTTTCGATGCACACACCAGATGTGAGAAACAGTGCATCAGGCGATGAGAAAATGTCCTAAAACAAAGAAACTGGGAAATGGGAGACCAACCTCACCAAGGACCCTCCTCTAGCCCACAGGAGGCCCTCCAGCGCGGCCCCTTCCCCACCACGGCACTCCACAGCGTCCCAGGCAGGCACCCTCTCTCACCCAGCTCCTACCAAGGCTGCTGGCACGCCCACACCCAGCACCATCAGGGCTTGTCCAAGCTGCAGGAGGGAGGAAGCCATGTCAACCCGGGTACTAACTAACCCCACAAGCCCACACTGCCTCCTCCCACAAAGAGGGGGTAGAAGAACCAGGCGGCCCAGCCATGACCATGGTGTATTCTGACCGAGTCCCTGAACACCTGGAAGCTGAGTGTGCTTCCTTCCCACGTGAGAAAGGGACCTTGACATATTTGGAACAACATGATAACAAATGACTAACTACAGGCTGTTTCAAACAGCCCAGAGATACTTGGCAGCCCTGACAACTCCCCAGAAAAATCTTAATTATATCTAAAAAGCCAAAGCAAGGAAGAGTGGAGGGCACAGAGGACAGAGAGCAGGAGCAACCTGGGAGGAAGTGGAGCCCCGAGCGGGAGCTGAGTCCACCTCTCCATCTCCATGCTGACGGGCCGTCTCTTGTCTGCTCACATGGTCTTTGCACTTGACTACTATAGCCAGATAACGACGGGAGACAGAAGGCCTCCTCCTCCTGAAAGTCAAGGACATTTCCCAAGGGAGGCTAGACGTCCTCTCAGGTGCCTGACTGTAAATGATATTAAAAATAACCACTCTCTCCACACGTGGCACCTCTGAGGAGACATCTAAGTCCCAAAACTTTACAAGTCCTATGAGACATGGGCAGATGGAAAGCATTTCTCCCCCTCAGCTAAAATTGTGAAATAAGGAAAATATATACGATAAACATATCTCCATGTATGTGTATTTATATGTATGTGTGTGCAGGTCTTTGACCCTAGTTCCTGACACAGAGCCCCTAAATCCTTTGGGATTTCCTGGATGACAGGAGAGCCTATTGTTCCAACCAGGAGACTGGATGGGCTCCTGGGTGGGGGCTGGTCACCAGAAAGACACAGCCATGACTAGAAACTTGGAACTTCCAGCCCACCCCACCCTAGAAGCGGGGAAGGGCTGGAAATTGAGTTAATGATCCATTATGCCTGCGAGGAAGCCTCCACAAAATCCCTCACGTACAGGGCAGAGAACTACCATGTTGGTGAGCACAGCTTCACGCTACGAGGACAAAGCAGCCCAACTCCACAGGAAAGCCACTCCTGGGCTCAGGACCCCTCTGGACCTCGCCCCACATACCTCCACACCTGGCTGTTCATCTGGGACCTTCTTTGTAATAAACTGGTAAATGGAAGTCAGTATTTCTCTGAGTTCCATGATCAGTTCTAGCAAATTGCTGAGCCTGAAGAGAAGGTTGTGGAAATCCCTGATTTACAGCCGGTTGGTCAGAAATTCAAACTGTAACCTAGAACTTGCGATGGTGTCCAAGTGGGAGCAGGCCTGTGGGGCTGTGCCCTTAACCTGCAGGATCTGCACTACCCCAGTCAGTATTAGAATGGAGTGGAACTGTAGGGCACCCGGTTGGCATCCAAAAGGTTGGAAAACTGGTTGGTGTGGGAAAAAATTCCCACACACGTGGTGTCAGAAGAGTAAGCAGAATAAAAAGAAGGTGTTTTTTTATTTTAGAAATACAACTCAGCCTACAAAAAGGCTCTAGAATTCTGATGCCACACTTGTGCTTTTTCACCCAGCACATACACGGTAAGTAGTTGCTACGGCTCAGACATCTGGATCCCAGGGGGAGCAGGACACACTAGGCTGCTGCCTTCCAAGCACTTACATCTGGTTTGTGGCAAATGAGCAAATGAATCAAGAAGATAATCTCTGATGGAAACAACAGCTATGTAAAATATACACTGGGAGGAAGTGCCTTGGGGAGCTCCTTTAGAAAAGAGATTAGGCCTCTCCAAGGAGAGAAGGTCAGTCATGGAACTATCAGAGGGGAGAGTATTCTGGCAAGGGGGCTGGAGAATGTTATGACATGGGATTGTGGAAGGTATCTTCAGAACAGAAAGACCAGTGGAGCTGAAGCATGATGAAGAGAGTGGTGAGAGATGAGAATGGTAAGGCAGGTGGCAGCCAGATCCCAAAGGGCTTCTCGGGCCATGGGAGAATTTTCCATCTCATTCTCAAAAGCAGGCAACACCAATGGAGGGCTTTCAGCAGGGGAGATGTGCAACGTGATTTGTTTGCTTATTTTTAACTCACTGGTTGCTGTGTGATAAAAGGACTGCAAAGGAGGAAGCGTAGAAGCAGGAGACCAGTTAGGAGCATCTACAACATTCTAGACAAGAGATGGCTGTGGCCCGACCCAGGCTGGGAGCAGTGAGATGCTCAGAAAAAGTTGGTCTTTTGGGGGATGTATTTTGGAGCTGACAGGACTTCCTGATGAATTGGAAATGGGAGGTGAGGTACACACAGAAACCAAGAATGAGTCCTAGATTTCTGGTGTGAGCTACCAGCTGGTGGCACACTCTGAGATGGGTAAGCAGAATGGCTCCTCAGAAGCTGTGACTGTAACTTTGCACAGAAAAGGGGACCCTGAAAATGTGATTGGGAACTTGAGATGGGGAGATTATCTTGGATTACCTGTGTGGGTCCATCTAATCCCTTGAACCGTTGCAAAAAGGGAACTTTCTCTGGCTGGAAGCAGAAGAGAAGGAAGACAGCCAAGATGCAGCAGAAGAGGAGTCAGATTCCAAAGGGAGAAGGGATAGATGTGACACAGCTGGTTCTGAGATGGACCAGGTGCAGGGACCGAAGAGAGGCTGGGAGGAGTTAAGAATGGCCCCCTGCAAAGAACCAGCAAAGAAATAAGGACCTCAGTTCTACAACTTCTTGGAATTGAATTCTGCAATAACTGAATGAGCAAGGAAATGGATTCTCCCTTAGAGCTTCCAGAAAGGAACACAATCCTGCCAAACCTCAACTTCAGCCCCGAAAGATCCACTTTGGACTTCTGGCCTCCAGAACTAAAAAACAATAAAGCTGTGTTGTTTTAAACCACTAAGGTTCTGACCCTGTGTTACTGCAGCAACTGGCAAGAATGAGGAGGGATTGCAGGTCAGGAGGAAAGAGCAAGGATTCTGTTTCATAAACCCAAGTGGTTATGCACATTTGGAACTAAGTGGGAAGGTCAGTGGTCACACCTGCCTTTCCTACCAGGAATCCCAGTAGATATAAATCCCATGTCCTCAGGAACTATGTCGTGTCCCCACTGTCAGACATAGCACAGTACCTGGCATACAAGCAGATGCTCCATAAGCAACTGTTGAAGGAATGTTGATTATCCTCTCTTTCAAAAGAGAACAGAAATAAAAATACAACAGCCAACATTTATGGAGTGCTTACTACATGCCAGGCACTATGTTGATTAGCTTTTGGGGATTCACTGAATCTGTATAAAAATTCTACAAAGTAACCATCGTTGATATCCCTCTTTCACAGTTGAGGAAAATGAGGCTAAGGAAATTACTAACCCACAAGGCCAAGTGGCTAGTAAGTCCACACACATATAACCCTTCCACTGTCAGTCAAGATGGCCAGTTCCCACAGCAAAAACTGCATCTGCCCAACCAACTCCTGTCTCAAGAGCACACCCTGATGAGAACCAGCCTCCCAGAGCAGCCAGCACAGGGCATCTCCAGCCAAGAACCAGAGGCTGCTCCTGCAGGAGACCGTTTTGGTTTCAGAATCCACCACCCAGGCCTGTGAATCCTGCCATACATCAGGAGGCGGATGGCAGTGATGGAAGCTAAACGTCAACCACAGGTTTGGATTTGACCAAAAAAAAGAAGAAGAAAATTAAAATTTCTTTAAGCACCATGGTTTAAAATTAAAATTTCTTTAAGCACCATTTTAAACATGGTTAAGAGAATTTTTCCCTTAAATGAATCTAGGAGAAGTCAGCATCTCTTATGCCAGAGGAAACTTAAACAAAAACTTGTCACTATAACTCAAAACCCAAGCACATCTCCTACTCAGCACCACAGCTGCCCTCAGACCCCTTGGGAAACCCAAGATTGTCAAAAAGAGGGCCAAGAAGTTCATCTGGCACCAGTCAGACTGGTGAGTCAAAATTAAGCAGAACCGGCCTAATTTTGGAAACCCAGAGGCACTGACAATAGGGTGCACAGGAGATTCGAGGGCCAGATCTTGATGCCCAGCGTTGGTTATGGGGCAACAGCAATAGGAAAACAAAGCATATGCTGCCCACCGGCTTCCGGAAGCTCCTGGTCCATAGTACCAAGGAGCTTGAAGTGTTGCTGACGTGCAACAGACCTGGCTGTGCTGAGGTTGTGCACAGCGTCTCCTCCAAGAGCTGCAAAGCTGTGGTGGAATCAGAGTCAGAGTCCCCAATACCAATGCCAGGCTGTGCAGCAAAGAAAATGAACAGATAGCTTTCGTGCACATTGTATGTGTGCTAGTAAAACCGTAAAATTCTGTCAGAAAAAAAAAAAAACAAAAAAAAAAAACAAAAAAAAAACAAGAAGCAGATGATAAGAATTCAAATAAAGTAATCCTAATAGTAGTCACACATATTGGGCAGTAGAAAGAGAGGGGACCACCCTACTAAGCGCCTGACACACCCTGTCACAGCACACCACAGGCATGCAAGCATCCCGCCAACCCTGTGAGGAGCTCCCCGAACTACACCCTTTGACAGTTGGTGAAACTGAGGCCGGACCACGTCACACCACTCGGACAAGGTCACGCAGCTGAGAAGGAGCGGTGCTGGGATTCTGCCATAAGAATGACCAATCCAGAGCCCAGGCTCGCACCCACCACATAACTAATCCAACAAAAAGGGAAACACCATTTTTCAATTTACCACTGAGGAACAATTTTTGTAGGAAAAAAATAAATCAATGTTCTCTGTCATTATTAGAAAAACATGCCCTTTCAGTCTTATTTTTAAAGCAGTGTTATTACCACTTAGGTGGGTCCTACCTGAGGCCTCGCCGAACAAGCATTATAATTAGATCCACTAATAAAATGCCACAACAAATCTGGAAGCAGAAACGTGACTGTTCTTTTGAGAACACAAAACTGTCATTTCAAATTAAGTAACAGTAACAAATGGTGAGAAATGTGACTCTGGGAGCAGCACACATCTGTGCTTGAGCGCTAGCCAGCAATCCTCCCTTTAACCCACCCGAGGAAGACGGCTCTGAGAGAGTGGAACTGTCTTTCAAAGATGGTAACCTTCTTCCTTTTAGGTAACACTGGGCCCAGATCAACACTGAAAAGATGATTATGCTTCTAGGAGCACAAGAACCCTCCATTCAGCACATGAGGTTTATGTGATTATATGAAGGGAAAACAATCACTTGTTCCATTCTCGGAATTCGAGCCCTCACGTCACCATCCTGAGGGGACAAGAGTAGCCAGGATCTAGTGACAGTTATCCTGCAACCTCACACCCCAGGAGTCTCTCAGCCCAATGTGCTTTTAGCCGTTAAAACTCATCCCAAGGCATCAGATGATACTACCAATGGCAAAAGGCGATGTCAGGCACCTAAGAGATGAATAACTGGGTGGCAGAATGGGAGAGGCCTGGCTCAGAGGTCAGCAAGGGCGGACAGGAGACCTGCTCCAGCACTCCCTCTGCAAGCGAGTGACAGCCCAGGCTCGGGCTCAGGGGCTCAGGTACGTGCAGTGCATTAAGCCTGGCCACATCCGGCACATGCCTTACAGCGACAGCAATGCACATTTAGTTTATTCATGTTCAACTATGCACATGGGTGTGCATGAGAGACGGCAGACCTACATCAAAACATACAGAAAGAGGTGGGAAGGAGAGAAAATAACGCCAATACTGTGCGCCACCCCACAACCCTGTTCATGGAGCCTGGTGCCTGGACTTGCCACCCCACAGCCCCGTTCATGGAGCCTGGTGCCCGGACATGCCACCCCACAGCCCGTTCATGGAGCCTGGTGCCCAGACATGCCACCCCACAGCCCACAGCCCGTTCATGGAGCCTGGTGCCCGGACATGCCACCCCACAGCCCATAGTCCCGTTCATGGAGCCTGGTGCCCAGACATGCCGCCCCACAACCCACAGCCCCGTTCATGGAGCCTGGTGCCCAGACATGCCGCCCCACAGTCCCATTCATGGAGTCTGGTGCCCAGACATGCCGCCCACAGGCCGTTCATGGAGCCTGGTGCCCGGACATGCCACCCCACAACCCACAGCCCCGTTCATGGAGCCTGGTGCCCAGACATGCCGCCCCACAGCCCGTTCATGGAGCCTGGTGCCCGGACATGCCGCCCCACAGCCCACAGCCCCGTTCATGGAGCCTGGTGCCTGGACGTGCCACCCCACAGCCCCATTCATGGAGCCTGGTGCCCAGACATGCCGCCCCACAGCCCCGTTCATGGAGCCTGGTGCCCGGACATGCCGCCCCACAACCCACAGCCCCGTTCATGGAGCCTGGTGCCCAGACATGCCGCCCCACAGCCCGTTCATGGAGCCTGGTGCCTGGACATGCCGCCCCACAGCCCCGTTCATGGAGCCTGGTGCCCAGACATGCCGCCCCACAGCCCACAGCCCCATTCATGGAGTCTGGTGTCTGGACATGCCGCCCCACAGCCCGTTCATGGAGCCTGGTGCCCAGACATGCCGCCCCACAGCCCCGTTCATGGAGCCTGGTGCCCAGACATGCCACCCCACAGTCCCGTTCATGGAGCCTGGTGCCCAGACATGCCGCCCCACAGTCCTGTTCATGGAGCCTGGTGCCCAGACATGCCGCCCCACAACCCACAGCCCCGTTCATGGAGCCTGGTGCCCAGACATGCCCCCCACAGCCCACAGCCCCGTTCATGGAGCCTGGTGCCCGGACATGCCGCCCCACAGCCCACAGCCCCGTTCATGGAGCCTGGTGCCCAGACATGCCCCCCACAGCCCACAGCCCCGTTCATGGAGCCTGGTGCCTGGACATGCCGCCCCACATCCCCTTCATGGAGTCTGGTGCCCAGACATGCCGCCCCACAGCCCGTTCATGGAGCCTGGTGCCCGGACATGCCGCCCCACAGCCCCGTTCATGGAGCCTGGTGCCCAGACATGCCCCCCACAGCCCACAGCCCCGTTCATGGAGCCTGGTGCCCGGACATGCCGCCCCACAGCCCACAGCCCCGTTCATGGAGCCTGGTGCCCAGACATGCCCCCCACAGCCCACAGCCCCGTTCATGGAGCCTGGTGCCTGGACATGCCGCCCCACATCCCCTTCATGGAGTCTGGTGCCCAGACATGCCGCCCCACAGCCCGTTCATGGAGCCTGGTGCCCGGACATGCCGCCCCACAGCCCCGTTCATGGAGCCTGGTGCCCAGACATGCCGCCCCACAGCCCACAGCCCCGTTCATGGAGCCTGGTGCCCGGACATGCCGCCCCACAGCCCACAGTCCTGTTCATGGAGCCTGGTGCCCAGACATGCCGCCTCACAGCCCACAGCCCCGTTCATGGAGCCTGGTGCCTGGACATGCCGCCCCACAGCCCACAGCCCCGTTCGTGGAGCCTGGTGCCTGGAAATGCTGCCCCACAGCCCCGTTCATGGAGCCTGGTGCCTGGACGTGGGGAGGCAGACATGGGAACTGCAGCTTCACCCCAGGGTGTCCCGGCAGCCATGTGCTTCTCCCAGCATGAGGCTACGGCTGAACTTAGAGGTTATAGGAGAGAGGGAGAGGGGGAGAGAGAGAAAAGAGAATGAAAACAACCTTCTTCAGTACCCGCAGACACTTCATCTGGTGTTCGACTTCAGAAACAGCATTGCTGGAGGAAGGAACCTCTACAGAATTGTGCCTTCCTGAGGGATTTCCCAGAGTAATTCTCCATCCATGCTGGTGAGAACCTTACCTCTACAAGAGCAGCAGAAGACCTGACTCTGGACACTGAGCACTGACTGGTGTGTGGAATGCACTTATGTAGTGATGTGAAGTCTTAACAGACACATGGCACACTGATGCAGGTGTGGCCAGGCCTCTTACATGTGAGCGGAGGAACGGCCTGGTACTTGGGGTGCTGAAGACCCCACTGAGATCCCATGTGCGCAGAACCCAGCCCACAATCAAAGCCTTTGAAGTCTTTCTAAATGGATGGCCCTGAAACCCAACCAAACTATTCAACTCATTAAATGCCTCACAGATGTCCGGGCCGGGATGAAAGCCCAAAAAGGTTTGCAGCATTCTGGAACAGACAAGAGGCATCTCTTGGGCCCACTGATGACTCCATCCCAGGGCCACTTACTCCAAGCTCAGCAAGATCTCTCATGGGAAGACAAAATGTCACCCACGCCACAGAGCAATGTGTGGGAGAAAGACAAACAACAAGAAAACAAGATGAACAGTGCTTTTTGATAACAGAACGTATTTCCACTAAATCTACTGCTTTTACATGTACTTACCACCTTCTTCAAAGCACCCACTTTTCCTAGTCGTGCACATGTCCTTCCCCACACAGGCCCCAGTGTAACTTCCTGCTGACCACCCACCACCACTTGCTCTGCAGCCACATTCTGATAACTAATGCCTGCTCTGCTTCACCCTACATGAAGTCAGCCACTGAAGAGCTAGCTACAAACTTGGCAAGAGGACCTTCATTTCCTGGTGTGATTCACTGTGAAACTTAGCAGCCTCGTGCTCCTCCAACAGAGCTCGCCACTCACACACAAAAGGCCTGTAAACAGCAACACTCACAGGACTCAAGATCAAGACTGAACGTAACCCCTCCTGAAAAAAGTCAGGGCACTGGTGGCTTCCTCCCACGGAGTCCCTCCCCTCCCCTCACTCTCCCATGGTGCATTTCTTGTGAGCCCTCCACCACACGTAAGAAATTATTGTAGACATTTGCTATATATTAGAAGCCTGAATTCCATTCACCCAACTTTCGTTAGGGAAGTTCTCCCTAATTTCCAACACCACTTACTCTACCCCAGGATTGACTCCAGCCCACCTCTGAGTGTGGCATGTGACCCGGGCCTGGCCAATCAGAGCCTTGCAATCTCCCTGGACAGCCGCTGGCTCTGAGACAAGCATGCTGGAGTCAGTGCAGCTCCAGGAACCCTGTGCCGAGCTCCTCCCCCTTCCACCCTGGACTTGAACTACACAGAATCCAAGTCCTGGAGCTGCTGCGACCATCCTACAGGCAGTCATGCAGGGAGACTGACCTGTCTGATGATGGAGCCAACATCAAGGAGTGCAAAACTGAAAGAAAGAGAGACAGGGACATAAAGGAGAGAAACAGGCACCAAGAGAAACTAACAGACATCCAAGCACACACAGGTAGAGACAGACGGGCAGACCTAGAGACAGATTAGGTCCGGGTAACACCAAGACCTTGATCAAGCACTGCATGAACCTAGAAACTTTTGCCACATTAATCAACAAACTCCTTTTTAATGTAAAATAGGATTGCTAATTTTTAGGATTCCTTGCCTCACTATTAACTTATCTCCCTGTGTTTACAACAATGACTTCAAAGGGACCACTAGGCCAAGCCAGATAAGAATTTTACTCAATAATCATTAATCCTCTTACAAGCCACCAAGGCATTTTATGAGGTTACAATTGGAATCCTAGTTAACTGTTTCTAATTTGACCCAATTTAAAAGCTCCTCTAGAAAGTGAGCAAATAAAGGGTAACATTTTTACAAGGGGGAAAAAATTGAGACTTGTCACAACACTTCTACTACAAAGTTGTAATAACTAACAGTATAGTACAAGGGTCCACCAACAGACTCAATGCAACAGAAAAGACAACCAGAGAGAGGCCCTAAAATGCTGGGTTGGGGAGTAAGGGGAGAAGAGTTATGTCATGACAAAGACAGAAGAGCAGTATCACAAACTACTGAGGGAGAAGAGCTGTTACTAAAGGAGGCACAACAACATAACTGGCTAATTCATGGGTGGAAGGGGCGTGGGGACAAGTCAGACCCTCTCTTTACGTTACATGACAATAAACTCTAAATGTATTACAGCGACATAAGCATTTAACATAAGTCAAATCAGAAAACACTAGTTCTCAGGACAGGTAAGAAGTTTCCAAATCAATGGAAGAAATTACAATGAGGAGTCAACAGATTTGATTTGGTGGAAATTGAAGATGGTTATAGGTCTAAAAACATTACACAGAAAAAATGAAAGGAAAACAAATATTTGCCACCAAAATGGCCAACTGTTGCTGGTCTTATAAATAAGAGGCACAACCAAATCAAAAATAGAAAATGATAAAATTCTGAGAGGAAATAAATCAAGATTGACAATAAACGAACTCTTCATAGTAAAAAACAAACAAAACAACAAATTATCAAGACATCTGGAAAAATCCAGCCATTGTAGAAATATAAAACAAAACTTGCTCTCCAATTAGCAAACGGTTAAAATAGCATCATTCAAAACCAGTGAGGGTGAAGAAAAAGGGGTGCATGTGCGCTCTTGGTCAAGAGCCTTAAATGGCCTAATGTTTCTCTGCGTAGGAGCGGGCCCCAGAGAAGTCATTAGAATCACAGACTAAAACACTGCATAGCAATAAAAACAACTCAGTGCCAGCCATAGCAAGTATGAAGGATTACAAAGCCCTTAATGCCGCTAATAAAAAATACTTAACATGTAAAACCGCTCCTGGCATAATCCCAAGTGGAATGAGAGAATAGAAAATAATATACACAGAATGATCCAAACTTGTTTTACACAAACACATTCAAATGCAATGGGAAAAGATGGAAAATAGATACTTCAAAAAGCGTAACAGTGGCAATTTCTAATTGATAAGATTAAAGGTGATTTCCCTCCCTTTCCTGTCCTAGTTCTTATTTTAAAGATTTCCTCTAATAAATGTATAGCCCTTTATAATCAGAAAATACATATACACAGAGAGAGAGACATGCACACACACTTTTCAGTAGAAATAGCCTTGGTTTCATAAGTCAACATTTGGTGGACATCTCCTAGGTATGCAGCACTGAGCTAGGTACTTTGAGGGACAAAAGCAAATACTCAAGGAGTTTCCAGCCCAGTGAGCTAGATACAGCCCAGGAAAGGTGCTGAATGATTCAAAAATCTACAAGCCAACCAAGAGCTAAATGCTGATGCCGACGTAAGCTCTACCGCTTACCCACATGCCATCTCTAATACACCTACTGTGCTGGGTGTAATTCTTGTGGTGCACTTCCTATGTAGTGACCACTCAACGACCATCAGCTGCTGCCGGCACTGCCCATATAACCGCGGCAGTGCAGCCTGCTGACGTCCCTCCCTCCTCCTTCCTCCATGCCAGAAGCCACTTTTTATTCAGGAAGGCCACGCATGAAGCCCATGCCTCCCTTACGTCCAAGTGGCACCACTAAATCCAGCCACTAAGCATGTCAAACTCGTAGCCAGCGGGCCACATGCCTTAAACGAAGCATGCGGCATGCCAGCAGCAAGTTTGACATGCTTGATGTAGACTCAAGTTGTGAGATGAGAATTCCAAGAAAACTCCTCAGCTGAAGGTCAGACAGCAGCCCTTTCCGTCCCTTCTGCTTTGTCCTGCAGAGATGCTCTCACATGAAGGCTTTTGAACATGTCCCTGAGGACTGCAACCCACTGCCCTCCTTCTCCAACCCAGCTTTTTGGTTCAACCAACAGGATTTATTAACTGTTGGAACAGTTAGTTGATGGACATTTATTTTTTTTAATGTATTTGTATTGATTTCAGAGAGATAGACACATCGATGATGAGAGAGAATCACTGATTGGCTGCCTCCTGCACACTTCACACTGGGAATCGAGCCCGTAACTCGGGCATATGCTCTGACCGGGAATCGAACCGTGACCTCCTGGTTCATAGATTGACATCCAACCACTGACTCACAATGGCCAGGCAATGGACACTTATTTAACAAGATTTGTGTCAAATTGATATGAAGAAACCAGAGATATAAAATCAAAACCTACAGTGTTAGGAAAGATATATGCAAAGCAGTTCAGGGCTCTCTGTGCAACCTGAGGCAGCATATACTAAACAGAGAGAGGCCGGGTTTTATGTCGCATACATCCCCTCTCCAGGCAGCAATGAGTGCCACAGAAACAGAAAAGTGTACTTTCCAATAACCCCCAAAGTGTTATTTATTTCTGAATCCTTACTTGTTACTATTCAGTTCCCTGAGTTGTTCCGACACTGTCAAAAAGAACTGTGATTATAAATCAGAATCTGCACTCCAAACACAAATACACACACAGATCAAATTTATAACCTATGTTTTCATCCACCTTTTATTGTGTTTCAGTTTTCTATTCAAAAGGCTGATTAATTTTCCTTTCAATGAAAGAAGTGTGGAGTGCAAATATTTTTTACCCAGAGGTTTTTCCATTTCCTTCCTCTGCATTATTTTGTCTTCCTACTGAATCAGAAAGCAAGAACCCTGAAGAATATTCCAACATGCAGGAGGTGAAATATATCAATATAGGAGAGTAATGGGAAAATGGAAAGGCAGAAATAGTGATTTCCATAATAAAACTCCTGCCAAACTCTGGCAGGAGTGCACAGAGAACATTTTAGCTGCAATGCTCCCATCTGACAGGCCAACAATGTACCTCAGAATGTGAAAATGCATCTTTGTGGTTTCCTAGCCAAATTCAAACTGAATCGTGCAGGCGGGGACAGGCTCCTACCCAGCAAGGCGGAAACCTGAGGCCGCAACACGCTCAGTGCCAGCTGTTCCCGGTGGTGTCTGCCAACTCAGGACCATATCAGTGAAGCGGAATTTAACGTTTTGTTTATAACTTCCCTGAGCTTATTAAACACCAAAGACAACCAGAGAGAGAGAAAGAAAAGACACAGATAGGGTACAGGTCAGCTTCCAGTCGCCTGCAAAGATCCTCTGCTGGTGGTGAGGATGAAGAACCAATGGAGGCCAACCTGGAAGGTCCCTTGAGCAAAAACCAGTTTCGTCATACAAAGCTTATTTCACAAGACTAACTTTACCCTGGTCGTGCTGTGCTTATGCCTCTGGAAAGCATGGCAGAACTTGAACTGTTTCCCAAGGTTCCTATGAGGTAACCTCTGAAAATTCTGACGTTGTAGTCAATCACTGTAAGAACCAACAGTCACGCTTTCTCGCTATACAAGCTGCTTTGGGACAACATCCCTGCCCTGAGTCTCAGTCCATGTTTTGGTTTCAGTGATCCCGGTTTGCAAACTGTCTTTTTGGTGTGTGCATAGTAAATTTTACTCATACTGCCTAAGTGATTCATTGGTTTTACTTTGGCTAATTCTAATCCTTTGACAGGGTAAGCTGCTTAGAAGAAAAAGTTAAAGAAAAATGAAAAGACAGAGACAGAAAGAAAGCAGGAGAGAGAGATACAGAGACTGCCAGAGAGGCTAGGGAGAATGAGAGATAGAGACAGAAAGAGAACCCAAAAGGAGGGAGGGGGAAGTGGACGAGAAGAAGGGGGAGTAAGAGAGCGATGCATACAAATACACACTCAGGGAGACAAAGAGGGAAGGGGAAGAAAAGTAGCAACAGAGAAACAGCAAAAGAACCAGTGACACATGCATCATGGAAAATCAAGCATCAGCACAAGCCCAGCAGGTGTGTCTCAAAGGTTGAACATCCACCCAGGAACCAAGAGGGCGCTGATTTGATTCCTGGTCAGGGCACATGCCAGGGCTACGGCTCAATCCCCAGTAGGGGGCGTGCAGGAGGCAGCTGATTGGTGATGTTCCTCTCTTTCATGGATGTTTCTATCTCTCTATTCCTCTCCCTTTCTCTCTCTAAAAATCAATAAAAAACATATTTTTTTTAAAAAAAAATCAGAACAGGAAGTTTGTCATTCCATCATCCACTCAGCAGATATTTTCTGAGCACCTGCTATGATGCTCAGTAGGGAGGCCATCCCCTAAGTGATTTCAGTCCTGATGTCAGTGAAGAGCTGTCTCAGTACAGCACAGTGCTGAGTCCAGAGAAGGAATGGACAGCTCTTCATCCAAAAGACGCCCAAAATCATTAGGCTGGAGCAAAGGGTATTCAATCTCTAAATATCAAATCATTTTGTGACATAAAATTGACAAAAACATTAATTTAAAAACAAATCAGGTAAGACACCAAAAATACAAGTGACAGAAGAAAAATATAGCTGAATTGAATTTCATCAAAATTAAAACCATGTGTGTTTCAAGGGCACCATCAAGGAAGTGCAAAAAGCCCAGCCAGTGTGGCTTAGTGGTTGAGCATCGACCTATGAACCAGGGGGTCATGGTTTGATTCCCGGTCAGGGCACATATCCGGGTTGCAGGCTCTATCCCCACTGTGGGGCATTGTAGGAGGCAGCGAATCAATGATTCCCATCATTGATGTTTCTATCTCTCTCTCCCTCTCCCTTCCTCTCTGAAATCAATAAAAATATTTTTTAAAAGAAAGTGGAAAAGAGAAAAAAAAAGTGAAAAAAGAACCCACAGAGTGGAGAAAATATACACACATCATATATGTGATAGGACCTAATGTCCAGAATACACAAGTAACTCTCACAACTCAGCAATAAAAAAGACAACGGCAGAGGATTTGAAGAAGACATACGAATGGCTAGTAAGCACATGCAAAGATGCTCAACAGTGTTAGGCATCAGGGAAATGCAAATCAAAACCACAGTGATGTGCCCTTCACACCTACTAGAGTGCCTATCACAACAAAACAGAATAACAAACGTAGCGGGGCTGTGGAATCGCTGCTGCTGGGAGGTGCAGTTTGGGACCACAGTGTAGCCTGAGTATGCACCCAAGAGAAATGCAAAATGTGTCCACACAACATGTACATGAGCATTTATAACAATGTTATTCAATAGCCAAAAAGTGAAAACAGCCCAAATGTCCATCAACTGATGGATAAATACAATGTGGTCTGTCCATACAATGGAATATTACTCAGTCTTAAAAAGGAATGGAGTGCTGATACATGCTACAATATGGATGAATCTTGAAAACATCAGCTCAATGAAAAAGACCAAACACAAAAGGTTACATATCATGCACTCAGTGCCAGCTGCTCCCGGTGGCTTCTGCCAGCTCAAGACCGAATCGGTGACGCGGTGTGTGTATGGAGACGAGACGCGGCCGGGGTTGGAGAGCAGCAGATGAGGCTGAGGAGGCATCAGGCTTGGGCCATTCTGACCTTCAGAACATTGAGGGGGCCATGGAGGGTTTTTTTAAGCAGTGATGTGGTAGTATGCATTGATTGTATATTAAAAAGACCAGAACACATAAAGTGATTTTGCAGATTAAAATAGGTAATAAATACACTCTAGGGGCACATCCATGTGAGGTGGAGAACAGGAAGAAAACCATCCGAGTCCCTCCTATTCCGCAGGCCGGCCAGCCTTGGACTGGCGCTCTCCTGTGATCTCTGTACAGACCGTCTTCAGGGAACCATTGCCAGGCCCTCTTTAAAGGGGAGGAACATGAAGTTCAGAGAAGCGGCTTACCAAGGGGCACAACTCAACAAAGGGTACGGCCAGGACCCACCCTGCAGCAGCCTGCTACCTGAACCTCTCTCCGCAACGCTCCGGGGCTCAGCACAAAACAAGTGCTCATCACACAGTGTCAGCCATCGACACTCAAGGGGGCTGTTGTGAAACCCACACTTTGTCCTATAGTAATGGGCCCCAGGCAGCAACTCAGTACCAGAGTCCTGGTAGCTTTGGGGAAAATTACGCTCTGGTGAGTCACCAGATTTTCAGAAATCTCAACTACCCCACAGTGATGCACTCTGGGAGATTAAAACCTAGAGCTCTTCTTTTGTTTACTAAAGAACAGTAAGCCCAGGAATCCAGTTCTGTCTTCCCCACCAGAAACAACCACTCCCGTTTTTTTATTAAATCTTCTTTAAAATTTAAATCTTTATGGTTGAAAGTATTACATGTCCCCTTTTTTCCCCCATTGACCTCTTCTAGCCCGCCCTACTCCCTGTCCCAGGCCTTCACCACCCTATTCAAGCTTTTAAACCACATCTGCTATGGAAGTAACTATGCCATGGGAAAGACAGCAGGGAGATTTCAGCAGGGCTTACAGATGCTTCCCCCTTAATGATCATAAACCTTATAAGTACCTTCAAACAAAGGCTTGGAGGTTTCACCCTCAAAACAGGGACCAACCGTCAAAACGCCTAAACCAGGCCACCTGCTCAAACCTACACTGGAAGGCGCTCTAAAGGGAAAGACAAGTTATTATATCCCTATACTCTAGCACTGTGAATCCTTAAAACAAAAAACCAGTTACTTGTGCTATAAGGTTAATTAGTAAGACAAATTGCTGGTTAATAAAACAAAAATCCAGTATCTTTATTGATGTCAAACCCTTATATAACCCATAGCAAGAATCCTTAAAACATATTATGCCAAGGAAATGAACTGGTAATTCAGCACAAGGAAATCTGATTTATAAACACAGAAAAAGTATCCCATCTCCATCCACAGCAATTCAGGAAATACAAATACAACCGCTAGATTTTTGCCTACTGGTGGTTAGGTGGTCACCTTCCAAGAATGCTGGAGAGAGTGGCCAAGAGGCCGCTTGCTGGTGACACTTCCAAATGACACAACCCTTCTGGGACCAATATGAAAATCCATTAAGAGAAGTCAGAAGAAAAAAAACAGTGTTTCATCCAACAACCCCTTTTTTTGATATCCCATCCCCACAAATAACTGGAAACATGGGGAAATTCTATCCAGACTAGACATTCTTTGCAGCATCTTTCAGTAAAGTAAAAGTAGAAAGGAGTACAACAGAAGGAAGGTGACTAGCCTCTGGTCCACCATCTAGATGAAACATCACGCAGGTGTTAGGCACTGGAGCTGTGCAGTCTATATACTGATAGAAAAAGCCTTGAGCTAGACAATGAAGAGGAAGAAGCAAGAGGCAAAATTGTACAGCATGAGTTCAACAATGTTTTCTTTACTAACTTCTTTAATAAAATTAATATGCAATATAGCAGTCCTATTTACTGAAGTGTGAGACTGACATGTCTGGTGCATTCAGTGTCATACTGACCAACTTCGTGGAACAAAGTCAGCTTTCATTCATCTCTGGATAAAAATGGTATGTTGAAAGATAAGGACTGTCTCTAAATGTGAAAGCATTGTACTTCCTTATTTGAAAATTATTTTCATTAGCCTTCTGTGTCACAACTATATGAACAATATTATGGTTTGCAGGAAGAGCACAACGAAGATTGGTGGTTGCCAGGGGTGGGGATGGGGTGAGAGAAATGAGTGAAGGAGACCAAGAGGTAAAAAAAAAAAAAAGATACTAGAAAGTTTCTCCCGCTACCTGTTCACAAAGGCAAGGCAAGGCATACACTTATGCACATATTCTTGTCATGTAGCCCCTGGATTATGTGTAATGGCATTTTCCAGTGTGTGAGAGGGAAAGATCTTTTGCAGGACGTCCTGTTTTCCTTGTGTCTTTAGTGAACTGGCACAGTGTGTGGGAAGAGAATGAGCCTTGGAGCCCAAATGAGTGAGTGGACTTGGCTCCTTATTTAACCAGCCTAGGCCTCAGTGTCATACTGACCAACTTCAGCCAGCTGTTCCACTTTGAAATGACTTGTTACAAAGGAAAATAAATCCTTATTCTTAAAAGCCATGACTGTTACTTGCAGCCCAAATCATTTCCAGGTATCAGCATAGTATTAATTCTCCCTTTGGATTTGTTTTTGGATTTTTTTTTTCCCAACCTAATTCAAAGATAAGTGTTTGGGCCATTCAAGGCCTATCCACCTGATCACTGGTAAAAAACAAAAAAAACAAACAAAACAGAAACACCTGACATTTGTCCACATGCAGCTTTGTTTGATATAGCTTTGTTTGTTAAAGAAAAAAAAAAACACAATCCCAAAATGGCATCATGCCAAACCTAGATTTAATACCTGGACTACCTGGAATTTCAACCTCTCCCAGAAACATAGTCAAGCAGCCTTGAATTTGCTAGCTGGCCCTCTCCATCCCTTAGAAAGAAGAGGCAATCTACATAATAAAAACCCTGCCCCATCTCTTCCCACAAAGAAAAGCTGTCAGAAGCTCAGCTTGTTGGAGCTTCATTCAGTGCACTGAAGGGTTGCAAGTTTATTCCGGTCAGAGCACATGCCTGGGTTGCAGGTTCCATTCCTGGTCAGGATGCATATAGAAGGCAACTGATCCATGTTTCTCTCTCTCTCACTCTTTCTCTCTCTCTCTTCCTTCCTCTCTCTCTAAAATCAATGAAAAACATACCTTTGGGTGAGAAAGGGGAGGGAAGAGAAAGGGAGGGAAGTCCAGGCCCGAAAATAACCCTTTTTTTTCTTTCACTAACAGCTCCCTTGCCCATCCTTCTTCCTATAAAATCTTTCCGTTTTGTACAAATCCTAGGAGTGCCTCTAGTTGCTAGTTAGGATGCTGCCCAATTCATGAATCTTGTAATAAAGTTATTTAGATCTTCAAATTTATTCGGTTGAAGCATACTGGCATTTCCACTCATGTGGAACGGGCCCTCCCAGCATCTGGGCAAGGATTAGGGACCCATTAACAGAACAGGCCAGTGTTGGAAAAAGGGGTACATCACTACAGAAAGAGGGCTGGTTTGAATTATGCAATCTTGCTGCTGTGTTTACAAAGGAATCTTCCTTGGTACTATAGAGGGCTGAGCAGATGGGTTACTAATGAAGAAAATGTGATCGCTTATTTGAAAAATAAAAACTATTTTTTGCAACTGGTAAATCATTGCTTGACTTTTTGCCCAAAGAGGAAGCCAAAAACAATGTTTCTCAAGTTTAAGAACCAGTTCCTGAGTCTAAAGAGCAGCTTCAAAGCCATCTTTTGGGGCACTTTGCAAACAAGTTTGGACAATGAAAGCTATCTAACTTTTAAAGTGTTTTGGTTCTTAATTTAGACATCTTAGAACAAGAGCCAGCAAACTGTCCTCCATTCCATAATTCATTCATGCATATGTCCAAATTATATTTATTGAACATCTACTATGTGCCAGGCACTGTGCTGGTTCTTTGGGTGTGCAGCCAATAGCACACAAATAGGATTCCTGCAACCATGGAGTTTAGGCATTAGCAGAGAGACTGAAAACAAGCCAAACAACAAATAATCACAAATTAGGTGAAGTGCTCTGGGGAACATAACTGGAATGCTGAGACAGAGAAGACAGGGGGCTGCTTGGGCAGGACAGCCAGAGAGGGCCTCTCCAGGAAAGTGATGGGCCCAAGGCCAGCCCTAAGGAAGGAGGACAGAAGCTAGCGCTACCCCCCCTCTCCCCCTCCCCTCCACCCCGGAGAGCATTCTAAACACGGGAAGATACAGGAAGACTCAGAGGACTCACTGGAGACTCCCTGGTGTAGTCCACTGGGGTTGGTAATATACGTGATTATCACTGGCTTTGCAATGAACTGGCTCTGGCTCTGAGTGACCATGTGGCCTCAGGCAGATCAAACCTCTGTGCTCCTCAGCTTTCTCACAGCACAGTGGGGAGACTTAGGGAGACTATGATTTTGGTCTGTCCCGGCCCTGAGGTGGGAAGAGCTGGGCCTGCTCCAGGAACTTTAAAGAGGCCAGAGGGCAGAGAATAGCTGGCAAGGAGGCACAAAACAGGTGGAAGGTGAGCGGGGCCAACTCAAGCAGGGTCTTACAAGTCATGGGAAGGAATGCAGATTTTATTTTCATCGCAATGGAAAGCCACTGAAGAGTTTTAAGCAGGAAAATTTTGTAGAATCGTCCCTCAGTACCCACAAGGGACTGGTTCCAAGACCCCCTGCTAATACCAAAATCTATGATGCTCAAGTACCTTATGTAAAATGGTGTAGTATTTCCATACACATCCTCCCTTATAGTTTAAATCCTGTCTAGATTATTGATAATACCTATACAATGTAATTGCTACATAAACAGTTGTTATATTGTATTATTTAGGGAACTAGAGGCCCAATGCACAAAGATTTGTGCAAGAATGGGCCTTCCTTCCCCTGGCTGCCAACACTGCCTTCGCTCCGGCCTGGAGCCGCCTTTCTGCCTTCCCATGCTGCCCAGATACCCGGAGCGGCTGGGGAGGTGCAGAACGCCTGCGTCCCATACCTGGCCGCTCGGTGCCTGTGTATGCAAATTAACCCGCCATCTTTGTAAGGTTAATTTGCATACTCACTCCTGATTGGCTGGTGGTCGTCACGAAGGTATGGTCAATTTGCATCTTTCTCTTTTATTAGTGTAGATAATGACAAGATAAAGAAAGTCTGCATGTTCAGCAAAGAACAACCATGGGAGGCCTAACTGCTTAGTACATGTCAGCAACATAAGTTTTTGTGTGTTTTTTTTTCAAATATTTTGTGGGGTTGGTTGAGTCTGGGAATGGATGGATGTACACAGCAGAAACTGTGGATATGGAAAGACAACTATATTTTTAAAAGATGGCTCTGGTCCTAGCCAGTTGTTTAGTGGTTAGAGCTTCCGCCCACAGACAAAGGTCGGTGTGTTCAATTTCCAGTCAAGGGCAGGTACCTGGGCTGCAGGTTCGATCCCCGGCTCTGGTCAGGGCATGTACAGAAGGAAACCAACCGATGTGTCTCTCTCACCTCTCTCTCTTTCTCTCTCTCTTTTCTTCCCTCCCTCTCTCCTTCCCTCTCCCCTCCTTCCCCTCCACTCTCTCTAAAAAAAATCAATGGGAGGAGAGGATCCAAGATGGCGGCGTAGGTAAACACCTAAACTGCTGCCTCGCACAACAATTTCAAAACTACAACTAAAAGACAAAAAAACATCTATCACCCAGAACCACGGGAAAGCTGGCTGAGTGGAAGTTCTACAACTAGAAGGAAAGAGCAAACAGCATTGAGGGGTGCACAAGTGTTGAAAAGCTGAGGTATGGAGTCGCGACGGGTGACTGGGAGCGCTGCTGTTTTCAACCCGAAGGGAGATAAGCTCCCGATTACTCCGAACTCCAGTTTCTGGGGAGACGTGCGCGACCCAAACTCCTACGGGGAGAAGCTGGACTGTCTGCCGTGGGATCGGAAAGTGAGGGAGGCTTGCTTGCAGGGCTGCGCGCAGGAATAATTGTTTATTGTGCTGGGGCGCTGGGCACGGGACACAGGGACACGGTCGGAGAGACACAGAGCCGGCTTACTGGCAGCCATTGCTGTTTGCCACGCCCTAGCCTAGTGACGCCCTGAGACCCCGCCCCGCACAACCTACAAACCCACCCAAGCTCCAAGCAGCGGCTTTAGCATATGAATGACCTGCCTTATCTCAGCTTAACCTAGCAAACTTGCAGCCCGGGTCAGACAGCTCCAAAACCTCCAAACCCCAAGCAAAGAGGAGAAAACTGTAGTTCTCGCTGTAGCGCCTGCTGGGTAGCCTCAGACAGTAGCTGACCTGCACCCCATTGGAGATCCAGAAGCCAGTGTACCTAGTGGTCAGTGTGAGACACCAGATTTCAACTCCTCACATCCGTAAGTGACACCTTCAAGAGGCAGACTCAGTGAGCACCAAAGCCCCACTGAAACAAGTCCTGCACCATAAGCGTGTCTCCATCGCAGCAGTTCTTCCATTATAGACACAGCGGGTCCTCACAGCCAATTGGCCTGGAGGTCAATTCCTCCCAGTGTACCAACAGCAATCAAGGCTTAACCACACCAAGACTTTGCACTCAGCCCACAAAGGGGTGTACCAAGAGCGTCCACCACAGGTGATTGGGGAGACTGAGCTACTGGCCCTATAGGTCACCTACCACACAAAGCCACTCAATCAGCACAAGGAAGCAACAAAATGAGGAGACAAAGAAACATGTCACGAATGAAAGAAATGGAGGAAAGCAAACTACTGGACGACATAGAGTTCAGAACCACATTTATAAGGTTACTCAAGAATCTTCTAAAAACTGCTGAGGAACTTAGTGAGACCTTTAAGGATCTTAATGAGAATGCCAAAAAAATGGAAAAGGACCAGTCAGAAATTAAGCATACACTATCTAAAATAAAGAATATACAGAAACTCAACTGTAGATCAACGTACCCCAAGAATCAAACCAAAGATCTGAAATATGAGGAAACAAAAAACGCCCAACCAGAAAAACAAAAAGAAAAAAGAATCCAAAAATATGAAGATAGTGTAAGGAGCCTCTGGGACAACTTTAAGCGTACCAACATCCGAATTTTTGGGGTGCCAGAAGAAGAGAGAGAGCAAAATATTGAAAACCTATTAGAAGAAATAATGACAGAAAACTTTCCCTACCTGGTGAAAGAAATAGACTTACAAGTTCAGGAAGCACACAGAACCCCATACAAGAGGAATCCAAAGAGGACCACACCAAGACACATCATAATTAAAATGCCCAGGGCAAAAGACAAAGAGAGAATCTTGAAAGCAGCAAGAGAAAAACAGTTAGTTACCTACAAGGGAGCACCCATACGACTGTCAGCTGATTTCTCAACAGAAACTATGCAGGCCAGAAGGGAGTGGCAAGAAATATTCAAAGTGATGAACAGCAAGAACCTACAACCAAGATTACTCTACTCAGCAAAGCTATCATTCAGAGTTGAAGGTCAGATAAAGAGCTTCACAGACAAGAAAAAGCTAAAGGAGTTCATCACCACCAAACCAGGATTACATGAAATGCTGAAGGGTATTCTTTAAGAAGAGGAAGAAGAAGAAAAAGGTAAAGATAAAAATTATGAACAACAAAATGACATCAAATACATACCTACCAACAAGTGAATCTAAAAATCAAGTGAATAAAAAATCTGAAGAACAGAATGGACTTGTGAATATAATAGAATCAGGGACATAGAAAGGGAGTGGACTGACAATTCTCAGGGGGAGGGAGTGTGAGAGGTGCGGGAAGAGATTGGACAAAAAGCTTACACCTATGGATGAAGACAGTGGCGGGGGGTAAGGGCATGGGGTGGGGTGGGGAATCAGGTGGAGGGGAGCTATGGGGGCAAAAAAGAGGAACACCTGTAATAATCTGAACAATAAAGATTTTTTTTAAAAAAATCAATGGGAAAAATATTCTCAGGTGAGGATTAACAAAAATAAAAAATAATAATAAAATAAAAGATGGCTATGTTGTGGAGAATGGGGAAGAGCAGGGGCAAGAATGGAAGCAGAGAGACCAGGATGTTGCTGTAGGAAGAATCGTGGGCTGTGGTGAAGGTGCGGTAAAGTGGCTGAACTCGATCTCAAGTGTCTGCTCTAAGCAATTACCCAGAACACTGTTTGAGATGTATTATGAAGTGTAGACAGGGCTCACTGGAGGAAAGCATCCAGTTTGATTAGTGATGCCTGCAACAGCAATAGGAGAAGAATAGCAGCAGCGTGTCAATCTCTGTCCTCCATCTATCTAGAGGAACTTCGAGCAGTGCTTTCTCTCACTATCATCTGTGCAACTCACCCGGAGACCTTTAGTTAAAGTGCAGAATCTGGAAGAGTGGGGCTGGCCTGAGAGTCTGCATTGCTGACACTTTCCCAGGGTTGAGACCAATGCTCTGGTCCAGAGACCTCACTGTGAACAGCAAGGATCTAGAGGACTTACTCTTTTCCCCCCAAAGATTTGCATAGGATGAGCACCAGCTCCCCGGCTTGACACAGAAGAATACTCAACAAATGTTCATGAACTGTGCTGGGGTTGGGGGTGGGTGGAGGGGTGTTGGTGACTTTCAGGCACCAATTGCTATAAAAAGAACTCCAAAAATCCCAGGTGGCTGACCATAAAAAAAGCATCACCCTAGAATATGACCAACATCACATGTATGCGTTGTACATCTATGGAGTTGCAACCTCATCCTTAACGAACTGAAGATCATTTGGGTGGGGGTAAGGGTGCCAAAAAAAGAAGTGAGGAAAATGCAAAGGCTAGAAATCTGCTTAACAGAACTGGTTCTGAGACGATAGGGTTAAGCTCTGAGGATTGAAATACAGTAAGGAAAGAGTTGCTGCTGCGAGGTCCCCAGAAGAGTGTCACTGTGCCCCGTGCTGGGCCCCTGCTGTGCTGCATCATGACAGCAATGCTGGCTCTTACAAAAGCCCCAAAGGTGAGTTTGCATCCTGTGTTTGTTCTCCACCACAGTCCTGATCCATAATCCCAACTAAATATGAGCAGCATCCAAATCCAAATTTCCCTCCCAAAGACAGATCCAATCAGCTCAGAATCAAGGATCGCAGCCAGACCCTGCTGCCTGCAGATGGAATCACCTGGCCAGTGGGCTCCATGTTAAATAAATGTGCCTAAAGCCTGAGGGCTCAGTGCAAGGCATTCAGCATCCCTGGACACCAAGGTCCCCTTTCTAAAGTCAGCAGAGACCCATGCAGCGGCTCCATTCAGGCCCAGTCATCACCCCAAGAACTGCCTGCCTCCTAGAAGTCATAGGCTACAAATTCTTTTTGCTTTCTCTCTCTTCCTTCCTTTTAAACTCACAGAATTACCAAAGCCTTAATTTTTAAAGAGCTTACCTTAATAGTGCACATTCATTTTCAGGGGGCCATTAAAAAATCATGAGAACACTCCTGTTGCCGAGCGGTGATTCATGCTCCCCTCAGCACACACCTCACTTGTGGGCCTCTGCTGGTTACAGCATCCCAGACTCCCAGACAATATTAATTCAATTTATTCTGCACCTTTCCAAGTGGCTGCCTATTAACATTAAACATATACAGTGCTTTTCAGGTCGCCAGAATGTTGAACATGACTGTTCTTTAGATAACGTGAGAGCTAAAAGATTAATCATCACCAGGATTAATTATTAGGAATGAGTGGGACAGCAAAGAAGTCATTTGTATGCAAGGGATTCCATATCTTGGTGAATCTGCCTCTTGCTAGAATGCCAAGGGATGAGGGCTGGATGCCAGCTGGATTCCAAGTGTAAAACATTGAACTCAATTGCTTCATCTGTCTAACGGGTTAGTTAAAAGCCAGGGGACCTCTTCATTAACTCCAGTGCTTTACTGTAGAGTCAACGACAATGAGGGTGCCAAAATTAATGCATTTTTTTTAATATATTTTATTGATTTTTTACAGAGAGGAAGGGAGAGGGATAGAGACTTAGAAACATCGATGAGAGAGAGACATCGATCAGCTGCCTCCTGCACACCCCCTACTGGGGATGTGCCCGCAACCAAGGTACATGCCCTTGACCGGAATCGAACCCGGGACCCTTCAGTCCGCAGGCCAACGCTCTATCCACTGAGCCAAACCGGTTTCGGCAATGCATTTTTTTTTAATAGATCGAGGACGGCTTACTGAGTTTAAAACTAGGAAAAAGACAACTTCTTTGCTGAAATCTGGTCAGATCCCTATGTCAGCTTTCCAGATCTTCAAAAAACTCAGAAAGCGACCTGCAACCTTCCATGCTACCTCTGCCCCGCATCCTGCACCTGGGCTGACCCCGACGCCTACTGCAAAGTTTACGCGCGTCCAGAGCCAAGTGAGCAGACATCATTGCCGTGGAAAGGACAACCTGAACCAAAAATCAAGCCGACAGGAAGGGCAGGTACATGTTTTAAGATGAGTTGAAGACCAACAAATATCTGCAACGTGTTGGCAAACTATACCCTGTGAGTGGAACCTTATTTTATTGTAATAACCGTACATTTTGGGAAGAAGAGGTGGTGGTGGTGATGGTGAAGGAAGAGGAGAGAGTGGAGGAGGAGGAGGAGGAGGAGGAAATAAAGAAGATGAGGAGACAAAGACCCTCTTCAAGGCCTAAAATATTTACTATTGGACTTCTACAGAAAATGTTTGCCAACCTCTGGCTCTAAGATATAATAAAAGGTCAACATCTACTTCTTGTCATTTGAAGGCATAATGAGGTTTGTGCACATTTTGGAAGAAAGCCAAACACCAAGAGGGCTGCCTGGATACAAAGTTAGGAGGACACCAAGCCATCGCATGCTACAGTGACACACTAGGCAAAGAGTGGTGGGTCCACACCAAATTGGGGCATTGAAGTAGGTGGTGTCCAGAAACCTAGATGAGAAAGAGGGCAAAGTCAAAATAGGTAACAGGGAAAGGAGAGACATTTGCACAAATAAATGCACACTTGACTGAGAGTCTCTCGGGTGGAGAGCAGGCCTTTCTCCCAGCGCTGCGGCCACCAATCAATGGACACTTACCAGCAGCCTCACCTCCCTAACATGCTGTAGGATCTTGGGCAAGTGGCCAGCTCTGTTAAGGTTTCCTCATTGGCAGAGGGAGCTCATAGGAGCACCTACCACATAGGATTGACATGAGGACTGAATGAGTAAATGGACAGTTCTTCAAATAGTGCCTGGCACAATTTGTGAGCACTCCATGAACGTTAGCTGTTTTATCACCCTGTCCACCGAACATGCTGCTGCGTGGTTCAGCTCAGACAGAGAGATGGGAGAGTCCGCTCCACTGGCTTTGCTTGCAAGTTCTGTGTCAGTGATGGCACCCTGTTAATGAATCCCTCTCTCTCAGGGTTTCTTAGAGCCCCCAAGGAAGATGGGACCCCCAGAGTGAACAGTAGAAATGCGGCATCACTAATATAGGCCCTGGAGAAGCAGGCAGGGCCAGACCAACTGGGGCCCTGGACACTGTGGCTTTATAACAGATGCTGCTCAAGTCTTCTCACCCCGTGTTACCCCAAGATGTTGCTGAGGTTAATCCTAGCAAGTTTGGCCTCTGTAAGCCGTGAACATCCCTCACGTCCATCCTTTGGACATGAACGCGATGAGGCCCTGATTTCTGATGCCCAATCACCCAGACACCGGCCCTGCCACTGAGCCACAGCTTGCTGCCCTCCCATCTCCCCACCCCACCTGCTTTCTCTGTGTTAGTGATGAGCTTGCCATTCTCAGAACTATTAGAAATTACTACAGCATTCCTGGCAGAAAATGCTGAGTGGAATGGAGGAGGAGAGGAAAAAAAAATCCCCTTTATGAGAGTCATATATGGGCAGGAGCTACAAACAATTCAGGGTGCTAAAATTAATTCGCTCCATTGCCAACTTGCCAATGAAGAGAGAGTGAGCATCGAGGCAGACTGTAATAAAAACGTAATGTGTACAGCACATATTTATTCATTTTTAGAAAATTTTCAATGCTGCTACCCTCCTTTTCCCATAAAATCTGACCATCCTACTCAGCTTCTATTCTTATCTCTTGCTCATTTGCGTAATTTTAACACTGCAGAATATAGCTAGCCTAAGAATGTTTTTTATAATTACACCCATCACAGGAACTGTCAGTATCTAATGAAGGATAATTTCAGCTATTATAAGAAGCTTAAAAGATCATTTTCATGAATAATTCGTAATATGAATCATTAAATTCAAACAATGTCAGAAATTTCAGGGAAAAAAGAAAAGAAAAATATTTTAGGTATAGAACAGTAACCATCCCTCTAAAGACAGAGTGGAGCTTTTGACGTGCAAGAAACAGCACAACACAGGGGAAGATCTTTTGTGAGGGGACGGAACATGCAAATCGGCTCATATCACTTCCCACTTCAAGTTTTTCAGCAGGTCCCCCCAGGCCTGAGGATAAACCCATGCCTCTTAGCAAGTCCCATGGATGCTCCTTGATCTGACACCTGCCTGTCTCTCCGGCTCATCTCTCCCCTCTTCCTCCCTCTGACAAAGTAAACCTGTCTGAAAAGTAAAACAAGCCTACACTAGAAGCAGAACCAAGAGTGAGAGAGACATAGCGTCCTGATAAATTGTTTGCACACCTGGATCCATCCAGCCATACCTGCACTGGCGGGGTGATCAGGATGTGTGTATGAGTGATTGGGCTAGACCTGAGAAAACACACCTGTGGGATGGCTTGACTAACAAGTGTGTCCATCATGGCAAAACCCCAAGGGCACTCTCTTCAGGAAAACACGATGACCAAAGGACCACTCCCAATGCCAAAGGAAACGGGTCTGTGTCCCAGCTTGCAACTACAAGACATTATGCATTAAAGTGTGCATGATTCTTCAGAAAGAGAAATAATGTTTAGACCTTAAATAGGGGAGGAATGGTCTTGACCAAAATACAAAAGATCAAACTTCCTAAATAGACCACATGATTCCAGAAGAATACCCCTTGCTATAAAATTATGTTGTTTTTTTTTTTCAAACTACAGGTTGTATCCCTTTAGTAAGGTGGCAAACTCAGTGAGTCACAACAGATGTTTGATAAAATGGAACAAGATATAAAACCTGAGAATGTTTACATGTCATAAAGGTTAAGTGTTGTTCCAGGAAGACTGTGTCCCAATAAGATACATACACGAACGTGTGAGCTTAAAAGCTTATTTCCTACTGTGAGCCACAGTCAAAAAGAACTGAAAACCACTTTTATAAAAGGCGTCATCATACCACAAGAAAATACATCAGATCAGAGAGGACATTTGATAACATGACATGTTGGTTTCAAACCAAAAGGCAACGAATGGGCACAGAGCCCATGCTTTCACTCAGTGATGATGATTCTTTCAAACATTTTCCCCACCAAAATGAAGCTCCCGGGACATAAGGACACAGGTATACAGGGCTTATTGCAATGCTGTTCATAGTGGCAAAAACCTGGAAACAAACTAAAGGGCATCTACAGGAGAATGGTTTTTAAATGAGAGATTAGCCACGATGGACTCTAGTATGCTGATATTACAAAGACTAATTTTTAAAAATTAAAAAAAATGAAATAACAATAAAAAGACTGATTTAGATCTGTATCTATTGATCTGGAGGAAGATTCATGACTGTTAAGTGATACACTGTTACCGGAAAAAAGGCAAAATAGATCAGGAGCCAGCAAAGTTTTTCTTTAAAGGGCTAGATGGTACCTATTTTCAGTTTTTCAGGCTACATGTTCTCTGTTGAACTAGTACTCAACTCTTTGTATCAAGAAAGCACATATAGACAATATATCCATGGGTGTGACTGTATTCCAATAAAACTTTATTTACAAACACAGATGACACACCCATGAGCTATAGTTTGGCAACTCTGATAGAAACTGCAATCCCATATTGGGGGAAGGGGGGGAGAATTAGGTAGAACAAGCAAGGAAACATATGTATGTAGAATATAGACTTGCATAAGTTTACATACAGCAATTAACTCTGGCTGTCTGAAATGGGTAGCAATGGAGGTAAATTATTAACTTCTTTATACATCTCTGTATTGCTGGGCTTGTTATAAAGAATAGATATAACTATTTTAAAATTCCAATAAAATATTCATTAATAGAAAATGCATAAAATAGAAGCTATCTAGTGATTGTTTTCACTAAAGTCAATTTTCTCTTATATATTTAACCTTTTTTCTAAATATGTTTTTATTGACTTTTAGAGAAAGAAGGAGAGGGATAGATAGAAACATCAATGAGAGAAAAACATCATCCAGCAGCTGCCTCATGCACGCTCCCTACTGGGGATCAAGCCTGCAACCCAGGCATGTGCCTGACCGGGAATCAAACCGGTGATCTCTTGGTTCATGGGTTGATGCTCAACCACTGAGCCATACCGGCCAGGTTATTTAACCTTTTTTTCCTGCCATTGCAAATAACAGAAGAGACTTTGTATAATTCATATTTAATTGGATTCCAACTATCATACAAAGAACTGTACATGGAATACTATGCAACTATAAAAAAGAAGAATCTTGCCCTAGCTGGTTTAGCTTAGTGGATAGAGCGTGGGCCTGTGAATTGAAGGGTCCCAGGTTCGATTCCAGTCAAGGGCACATGCCTGGGTTGCAGGCTCGATCTCCAGTGGGGAGCATGAAGGAGGCAGCCAATCAATGATTCTCTCTCATCATTGATGTTTCTATCTCTCTCTCCCTCTCTCTTTCTCTCTGAAATCAATGTGTGTGTGTGTGTGTGTGTGTGTGTGTGTGTGTGTGTGTTTGTTTTAAAAAAATGAAGGATCTCTTACCCTTTGAGACAGTATGGAAGGACCTAGAGAGTATTATGTTAAGGAAAATAAGCCAGTCAGCTAAAGATAAGTATCACATGATCTCACTCATTCACATGTGGAATCTAATGAACAAAATAAACTGATGAACAAAATAGAACCAGAGACATAGAAGCATGGAAAAGACTGACGAATCTCAGAAGGAAGGTGGGGGTTTGGGGGTGGGCGGGGAATTAACCGGGCAACTTATATGCATAATGCATAGCCCATGGACACAGACAATAGCGTGGTGAAGGCTGGGGGGTGGGGGGCAGGGGGGTGAAGGGGGTCAGTGGGGATGCGGGGAGGACATCTGTAATCTTTCAACAATAAAGGTAAATTTTTTAAAAGAAAACTTCACAGATAGAAAATGGTCCAAAGTCATGGAAAACCAAAAAAAATTGTATTCTCCTCTGGGAGACCAAATGACATATAAAGAGTAGCTTAAAGCTCAAGCTTGTAAGCCTGGGCTCCACTGTTATTGAGCCAGGTAACTGGTTACTGTCCACGTGGATCTTACACATGGATTGGCGGAGTTCACGCTATCTGGTTACTGTCCACACCTTACACACGGACTGGTGGAGTTCACGCCATCTGGTTACTGTCCACACCTTACACACGGACTGGCGGAGTTCATGCCATCTGGTTACTGTCCACATTACACACGGACTGGCGGAGTTCACACCATCTGGTTACTGTCCACACCTTACACACGGACTGGCGGATTTCACGCCATCTGGTTACTGTCCACATTACACACAGACTGGCGGAGTTCATGCCATCTGGTTACTGTCCACACCTTACACACAGACTAGCGGAGTTCACGCCATTTCGTTACTGTCCACACATTACACGTGGACTGGCTGAGTCCATGCCATCCCAAAACAACATGACAGAGGAGCAGAGAGCAGAGATGTAGACGTGGGGCTGAATCTAGTTTAATCAAATGCTCTGGGCACTGACCAGTAGCTGATCAACAGGACACAGGCCCATGTTAAAGCCAATCCTTCCTGCTGCAAGGCCACCCCAGATTCACAGGGAAAATTAAGCTTGGGGACACAAAAAAACTGACTACCTTACCTCTTAAAAATAAAAGGATGACTATATCACCCAAACAGGGAGAGAACTTCAACGTGTTGAGTCGACACCATTGTTCACATTTTACTTCTCCCCATTTCCCCAGTGAACTGGTCCCATTACCACCATTGCTAGCAAAGCCGGCACCATCATCTCCCACTTGTTCAATAAAAGCAGAGTAGCTCTAATTCAGAAGTGTGGCAGAAACGGCTAGTGTCCCCTAGTAGCCATTCTTTCCTCCTTAACAAGAAAAATGCCGGATTTTGGCTGGGCATATCGTTGTCTGGGTGGAAAACCAAGACTGTGCTCCCCAGAATCCAACTAGATGTGGCTACATAAGTGTCACAAGCAAACTGCAGAAGAAAAGATTAGTGAACTTGAAGACTTAGCAATAGAACTATCTAAGATGAAACATACAGAGAGGGAGAAAAGAAAAAGTAGGTAACCTGCCCAAGGTCACACTTACAGCAAAGGGCAGAGCCAGGACTTTCTGGGCCAAACCACAGTCTACACCTTCATGCTCTAACACTTCCCAGTACAGGCTGACTTCATGAATGCTGACCCTTTTCCTCTGGAAAAGAGGTGAGGAAGGAGGCAAGACAGCAATAGCCACCTTACATCCCATCAAACCCCGCTTTCTGTCATCTTGGCACGTGTTGCCAGCAGGCACTTGACATAATTTTTATTCACGCTGTACCTGATTTTCTTATTAAAAAGCTTAATAATTTTTGTGGGTTTTTTTATGCCATCAGCTTTTTTCTTAGCTCATGAAGTATATCTGTCAAATAAGTGGTAAGGGGTCTCCAAGCCCTTCAGGCTGGGGGTGTTTATCCCAACAGAGTTCACAGAGCAAAGATCTATCCTGATCTGGGGAATATAGTGCTAAATTCTAATAATGCTAGAGGGTGTGTAAATTATTTTTTTCCTCTTTTTCTGGTTGTCTCTATCTTTAATTCTCTAGAATGAATATGGTTTCATTTTTTAACAAGGAAAGTAAACACAAATTGTTTTCCAACAATGAAGATGCTGAAAAATAATTTCAAGGCAGACTGCTTTTGGCCTCTGGGTGTATGTTTGGTTATTGTCAATTCCAAGCCTACATTTACTCAGAAGGAAGCCGAGACCACAGGAGAAGTCCTCAACGCTATGCAGGCACCACTCCTGGTTGCCCAGCAACGGGACCCCTGCACTCTGCTAATGGCATTACAATGAGACAAACCAGATGCAAGAGTAATCAAAAGTAGAGTTGAGCTTGGCCAAACTGGCTCCACCTGGAGAAAGGAGGGCCTTCTTTTGGAGGGATTGGGTCCCCGAATGATGAGGTTATGAGGAAAGAGTAGGGAGAAATGGGAAGGTAAAGGGGGAGGCTGTCAAGGTGAGAAGTGTGAGGTACAGCATGTACCTATAATGCCCGCCCCTCCTCGCCCAACCCAGGTCAAGGGCACCCTGCAGCACATTGCATGGCTCAAGTCCACATCCTCACCTATTCTGCTCACCGATTCCAGGAGCACAGGTTTCAGTCCCTACCGTCACGCAGTCTGTGAGCTCCATGGTTAGATACTGTGTGTCACTCACCTCTGCCTCAGGGCATTCACCATCCACCAGCCCACCACTCACTGGCTGTGTGCCTTGGATGACAGCCACAGCAACCTGACACTCACACAGTGATGGCAGGGACTGCAATCCAGATGGTTTGGCCCCACTACACACTCTCACTAACCTTTCTGAGCTCCAATTTCCCCACCTGTAAAGTGAGGATGATGATAATACCTACCTCACAGGAAGTTTGCCTATTGAAAGAAGCTAGCACAGGGCCTGGCATATTATCCATATTATCAATTATTATTATTATAAAGTACTCAACAAATTCATTTGTTCATTGACTCGTTCATCTACTGATCTCCTACTGGATGCCAGGTATCTGTTTCAGAAGCTGGGTGCACAACAGTATCAAAACCAGGTCAGTCCCTACTTTCATGGAGCTTACATCCTGATCAATATTGATCAAATATGTCACTACAGGGGAAATAAACATTTCATATACAAAAGTAGCAGCAACATGCCCTAGCCGGTTTGGCTCAGTGGATAGAGCGTTGGTCTGTGGACTGAAGGGTCCCGGGTTCGATTCCGGTCAAGGGCACATGCCTAGGTTGCGGGCATGATCCCCAGTAGGGGGCGTACAAGAGGCAGCCAATCAGTGATTCTCTCTCATCATTGATGTTTCTCTCTCTCCCTCTCCCTGCCTCTCTGAAATCAAAATATATATATATATATATATGTTTTTTTTATCATTATTTATTTTATTTTATTTTTTTAAAGAAGCAGCAACACTATAGATCTGGAATTGACACCTAGGGAATGATGGTGGGAACCACAGAGAGCTTTCCTGGGGCAGTGGTGACTGTGAACAGGAGTGTGACGAGCAGTCAAGAGATTCCAGACAGAGTGAGCAGAAGACAGAGGGGGAGGAGGCAGTGTATTTCTACCAAAAGGCAAAGAAAGAAAGTGAGGCCGTAACCCCGTGAAGTAACCCCAGGCCAAGAGACAGGCTTTCTCTCTTTATAGGATGTCTACTTTTCTGTTCAATCCAAGAAAACAATTTAGACAAGTCACCATCAGCTGAGGTAACCAGCATCATTACCCACTTGAGCAAAGCAAAACAACCCACCGCCTATGAAAGCTGTAATTAGAAACTTAAAACTGAGCCGTTTTCAGAACCAAAGTGGCATTTAACACAGCAGGCCACCTGTCGGCTCCCAGGAAGGAAGGAAGCTGAACACCAAACAGGACGCTGACTGACAAACGCATGACAGTCAGCACAAAGCCGAGACGGCTCTAAAGTGAGGATGACGATAATAAATACGTGTCTGGCCCAGGCCCCAAGGAGAATGGGAAGCGCCCAGGTGCTCCTGTTCTGTTTCTGGGCCTTTGTTTCCTACCGAACAATAAAAAGGAAATGAATAGAAATCATGAATTGACAGTTGGCATTTCCAGACAAGGGCTTTTGCAGTGATTTAGGAGAGGAAAGCATCCTGCGGGGGACAGAATCGGGTGGAATGAATAGAACATTACCCCTAGTCGGGGTCTCCAGAGAGAGAGGGTCACCGCTAGGGCCACAGAGTGGATCCTCTCACAACTATGACCCTGGACCCAGTGGTGATGGCACTAAGGGGTGGCTGGGGGGTCCCTCCCACAAAATTTCCATCAGCCTCACCTTCCCCAAAGCCACCTGGGGCAGAGACTGCTGCCCACCTATCCTACCCCAGTGGTCGGCAAACCGCGGCTCGCAAGCCACATGCGGCTCTTTGGCCCCTTGAGTGTGGCTCTTCCACAAAATACCACGGCCTGGGCGAGTCTATTTTGAAGAAGTGGCGTTAGAAGAAGTTTAAGTTTAAAAAATTTGGCTCTCAAAAGAAGTTTTAATCGCTGTACTGTTGATATTTGGCTCTGTTGACTAATGAGTTTGCCGACCACTGCAATAGCCAATTCCTTATGTGCCAATTAAGCAACAACATTTCCCAGCATCTTTGCTAATTGAGAGCCCCAAGAGCTATAAGTAGAAGTCATTAGGGGACAGGGGTTGGAGGTCTCGAAAAGCTCCTTAAAAGTAAGCTCATTATCCTTAAAGTGTTAAAGCCTTATAGAATTCACCTGTGAAATGCACTTCTACTTCCCCTTCTACCTCCATGAAATACAGACAAGATGGATGGAACACCAGCCACTACTTGGGTACCATGAGGGAATCATGAGGATAACAAGCCATGTACTAAGGATGATAGAGCAAAAAAGGAAAAAGCAGCCTGCGTTCCCAACGATCATAAAATCACACTAGCCCTGGACTAAAGTACTTACCTCTGGGCTAGCATTAGAGAAGAGAAACACCTGTTTCTGCTGTTCGGATTTTCTTTTTAATGCAGCCAAACCTAGTCCACCTGATACACAAGCCCGAGTAAACTTACAAATAAAAACAAAGGCATGCTGTGAGAGGCAGTGTCAACACAAGGCCCCCAAAACCCCTTTCTAACAAAACAACCAAACCTCTTGTATATAAAAGTGCTGGGGCTACCGCTGTTTCCCTTGTTACTCTGGCTGCATGGTCACCTGCATTTTTGCTCCCAATATCCTCTCTTTTCGTGTGAGAACCCATCCTGTTTCTGGGGGCCTGCCCCTCTCCCGTTTTCAGTCCAGTGTATCTGCATGGGGCTACTCCCACCTCACCCCCTGCCAGGAAGAAGCCACGTGAGCCTGGCTTACGCCCCCTTCTGATCCCAGGATTAGCTAAAGTGAGCCATGCAAGCTGGGCCAATCAGAGTTAATCTGGAAACATCTGTGGGTGCAAGGAGTAAGGACACCCTCAACTGCACTTATAACTTTTAATACTTTTTATTAATCTGAGTGAATTATGGAAAATTATCTGTTAAATCTGGTGGTGATCACATTATGGGTGTTGAGTACATTACTCCCTGGACTTTTCCAGTAAATTCTAATTTTTTTAAAAAAATACAGAGCATGGGTTACTGTCCCCAGAGAGCCTTCCTGAGCACTAATAAAAGCCAGGAACTGAGGCAACCTGTTCAAATATTTATTAAAAGATCAGGAAACTAGCTAATCACACAAATATTGTTTCACCAGGATAATGGGCTGCAAGTTTCAAAGAGGTTTACTCTATAATTATCACCATAATTATTCACTCACTTTCAGAAATTGATGTACAGGTGTTTTGTTAATGTGCCTTAACCTTCCATAGCCTGGACGCCCTTCAAAATACACCTCCAATCCAAAATAACGTTTGCCTGGAACGTTACATGTCATCCCTTTGAAACTTCAAATAATTCTATCAAGTCAACATTATTTTGGCTACTCCTCACATGAAACTATTGGAGCTCTGAGATAAAAATTTATTCCAGAGTTGGGAGCTAGTACATGCAGAGCTGAGATTCCACCAGCTCCCCCACTGGAAAACCTGGGCCTGCCTTTGCCTCCATGCTCTACTGCCCCTTCCTCAGGCTCCTTCTCACGTTTACTGTGGAAGGAGGAGCCTTCATGGAAGAAGAAAAAAATGTCACCTGCATGCCTTGCCTACACACGCCACTGTGACTGGGAAGTGTGTCCCCAAGTCTGATGTCCAGTTCCGAGTCCCTCACACTCTGACCCAGTCCCCGCCCCCGTGTGGCTGCTGGCACACGATTAGATTTCAGTCGCCCAGAGAGAAGAGGGGAGTGGAGTGGATTTTTCCTCAGACCAGGTCAAGGAGCAGATGCTAGGTAGTCAAGCCACCTGGCCCAGGCAGAGTCCACCCACCCAGGCAGGCATCCCTTGGGTAGCCGTCACACACCACCTCTGAGGTATTATATAGATCAGGGGGTGATTTTGACTTGACTTCTTTCTAGGCTAGGCAGAAGACTGCTATGGTTAATTTCATGTGTCAATATGGCTGGGCATTTCTAGACATTTGGAACCCAGATATTTGGTCAATTAGTAGTCTAGATGTCACTATGAAGGTATTTTTTAGATATGAATAACATTTAAACCAGTACACTTGGAGTAAAGCAAACTACCCTCCATAATGTGGGTAGGCCTCATTCAATCGGCTGAAGGCCTTAAGAGAAACACTGAGGTCCCCAGAAGAAAGAAGCCTGCCTCAGACTTGAGTCGCAACATCAACTCTTCCCTGGGACTCCAGTCTGTAGTCTATTCCGCAGATTTTGGAGCTCCCAGCCTCCACAATAGTTTGAGCCAATTCCTTCAAGTCAATCAACTCTAGATAGGTAGGTAGATAGATAGGTAGGTAGGTAGGTAGATAGATAGGTAGGTAGGTAGGTAGGTAGGTAGGTAGGTAGGTAGGTAGATAGATAGATAGATAGATAGATAGATAGATAGATAATGCATATATACATGAGTGTATACATATATTTGTGTGTATATACATGTATGTGTGTGTATATGTATGTGTGTATGAACTGAGGTGTTTCAAGGGAAACCAGAAACACCTTTCAGAAAAGGGAAAAGGACAACATGGTCTCTTCATCCCAATTAATGACTGACTAGAAAATTGGTTATTTTTGACAGACATACCTTTGCCACATCCTTAGACACTCTTTCTTCTGCAGACCCTTATAAGCTACTGGGCATTCCTTCTGAGACTCTAAGAGCACAAACCCAAAAATAAGAGTACTGGGTGGATATGAGGTTCCTTTCTAAGGAGCCACACAACTGGCTTAGAAGATGGAAACCACATGCATCAAAGTGAGTGCCCAGCACAGTAGCATGAACATACTGCCTGCCACGGCATTAGCATTCTTGCTGGAAAGCAGTGGCCCAGCCAGACACAGCCCTTCCCATGCCCCTTTGCATCTAGGTGGGGCCATATGACCAGTCCTCACTGAAGCATCATGAGCAGAGTGTGTGGGTCACTTCTGGAAGAAGGGGGAGTAACAATAATTATCATCCTCTTCCTCCTATGCAGTATTGTCATATCACTTCCCCAAACGTTGTTCCTTCTCAGAGAATGCTGTTCCTATCTATATTAACTTGCTATCACTCTGAAATCATGCCTCAGAGGACTTGGATAGAATCTGGCAACAGGTTTTGATTAAACACCCGCTGTGTACTTGGCCAGCACACACTAAGACAGTTCATCCTCTCTGTGTGGTCAGACTACATACACAAGACAGGACAGCAAACTCCCTCATGAGAGCAAACAGTGGAACACTAGACGTTGGCTACTACTCATCATTAGTAACAGGAGCTTAGGAAACTGAAAGGGAAGGGTGACTAGATTTAAGTGACAGGAGAAGAACTGGCTCTCACAATAAATGCAACATCTGGGCTGATGAGGATAAGGGGAGTGGCATTTCCAGAAGAGGAAATGGGATGAGCAGAGAGGATCAGGAAGTGGTCAGGTGGGGGCACAAAGGAGACAAGCGTGACTGCGATGGAGACTCGTGATGAGGAGCGAGAGGGAGAGATGAAAAGGCCACATTTCCGTGGAAGGTAAAGAGGTGAAATGTGTGAACACTCACTTCGGATCCCGGAGAGGGCAGGGTGGGTGGGCCCAGTGAACGCACCGCATTAGCTCATACAGTGATGGTGAACAGCTTCCACTGCACTCCCTGCCCCCCAACCTGGTCCTCTTAATTGGTGTGTATACATATATTTGTGTGTATATACATGAGAAGCAAGTGCCGAGACCAAATCTGAATTTAAGAAAAGAAAAAAAAATTAACCTTGATTGACTTGAGACAGTTACCGCTGGCAGAGAATCAGAGAATGTTGGCACATTTGCAACATATTGGCTGACCCTAAAGGCCATAAATTCGGAAGTGATATCCTCCAAGGCTGTGGTTCCAAGGGCCAAGCACTGGGATGTTTATAACTCCGCCAAGAACCAGGGCTCTAGATGGGAGAGAGGACAGATGGCTTATAAGGAAACTAGTGGGAAGAGCAGCTCCCTTCTGCCAGGTTGCTGAGAAGATTAAACCAGAACTGCTGGCAGCCTCTTGCCAGCATGAGATCACCTGCCTGAGAATGGAGCCAACACACAGCGGGGCGCAGACCTGGGCATCAGGGCAAGGAGCCCCGTGTGCGTGCGTGTGTGTGTGTGTGTGTGTGTGTGTGTGTGTGTGTGTGGTGTGTGGTGTGTGTGCGCGCGCGCACACGCACACCTCTTCCCGCTCTGCACTCATGACACAGCCATGAGCCTGCAATCAGCACAGTGGGTGCATATACACCATGGGAACCAGCAAGCACCCTTTCCTCCCCAGAGGGCTGGGCATTAAACATTTACCAGCGCACAGCCAATACATGAGGGGGTGGGGTGAGGAGGAAGAGAGAGAGAGAGAGAGAGAGAGAGAGAGAGAGAGAGAGAGAGAGAGAGAGAGAGAGAGAGAGAGAACTGAGTAATGGGGGAGAAATATACTCCTGATATTGTTTGAGCCGCTGGATTAAGCCATCCCTGCAGATGGGAACTTCAAGACTTCTGTTTTGTTTAAGCAGAGGTAAAGTGAATCTTATGATTCTTGTCACCAAAGAATAGTGAAACCATGGGAGAATCAAGTCATGTGCTAAATGTAGTCATAAGGACCTGAAGAATCTGGTCGGAGGCACAGCAGAAAGCAGTAGTTACGAGGGGCTTGGGACATCACTGGGTGGCACTGCTGAGCTCTCCTAGCTGCCATGGACCTAGGCATCTGACTGCAGGAGGCCAGGTCCTACAACAGCTGCTCTTAGGTTTCCACTCCTCGTTTATAAAAATGAATGGAGTGCCATGGGGTCAAGCATTGCGCAAGGTGCTTTGAACACAGCAGGGAACACAGGCAAGGCCCCTGCTCTTGTGGATTGTCAAGTGCAGGGTGGGACAGACAGCAAAGAAGGAAGGGAATCCACAACCAGGAGCCTCTGAGGTGCTGACAAGTGCTGTGATGACGATAAAGGAAGTGATGGAATAAAGAGTGAAGGAGAAGGCACAGCGCGAGCCAGGAAGACCAGAGGAGGTGACATCTGAAAGAGACCTGTTGGCCAAGGCAGGCTCAGCCACGCAGAGACAGGGAGGAGCAGCCCAGCGGAGAGACAAAGGCCCTGAGGGAGGAATCAGCCTGAAGGCCAGTATGGCGGGGTGAGACAGCAAGGGGAGGGTGGAGGGAAATGGGGCCAGAGCATAGGGAAGCCCCCAGATCACACCGAGCCTGAGGCCACCATCAAAGAGTGTGCAATGGGTTCTAAGCAGCAGAGTGATGGGATCTAATTCATCATTCCAGGAGGCTCGTGTTTAGCCCTCTAGAGCCGATACACACACACAGTCATGAGCTAGCTTTCCTTACGACTCAAGAAGCTGGCCTCAAACAAACATGTCCTTGCCTTTGTGCACACTGGGGGCAATAACATGAGGCTGACCAAGAGGAGACAGCCCAAGGCCTACATAATTGAGGCTGAAACAATGTCCCCCAGAACCCTCTCACCCATGATCAGCCATCTCCTTGACCATCAAGTCATCTCTTCTGGAGCCCAGAAAAACCGAGACCTGAAGTGAGAGCATGAAATACATGCAGTGTGGAACAGGGGTTCAGAGAGCAAGCCACATGCATGCAGAGACGCAACACGTGAGTGAGGTTTATGATTTTGTGTTTTATTACCACTTCTGTTTTTTAAAGAAAACTTTTAAAGAATTGCTCCCAAGCCTCCCTCATCCATTAAGTTCCTCTCAGTAAATCTCCCAATTACTCTGATCACCACTCGCAACAGGCCATTTCTTCTCCCGCTGTCCCTGAGCCTATGGCAGATTAATAAAGGGGGATGCCAAAAGGAGCTTGCAGCCTTAAATCCATCACTTATGGGATGGGCCTGTGGTGGCCGGGACAGATGACAGTGGAGTGAACCTAACAAGAGGGAGGGTGAGAGGATGAGCCTCACACAGCAGCAGCAGACACTGCACATTTGGAAAGACAGACTATGGAGAAACACCACCCTCCCCGAGGACAGGATGGACACCATATCCAGTAAGGAACTAACAGTTGGCCAGGACCATATGAGCTTTCAAAATGCAAGTCAAGCTGGAAAACAGGGGCAGGGGGTTGGTGCAGTTATTGTTATAATCAACAAGAAGTTCAGAGTTGGAGTATCATATCAGGTACAGCTGAATTCAAGGGCTCAAAGGACCTGATCAGACTCGGTTCCTCTCTGCCTCTCAGCTCAGCTCCTCTCTCTATGTGATGGCCTCATCCGCAGCCTCCCAGGCCCAACGGAGAGGAAGAACCCAACACCTGTGGCCTACCAGAGCCTGAGACCCAGCGAGAGCACCAGCTAAGGTCAAGCGCAGGACAGAGGGTGGAGCCCCACCTCCGTCACGGGACTGACACTGAGTGAGGATGCTGGTCATATGAAAATCAGAGCAAGTGGGACGGGTACCACAGAGGACACAGATGTCCACTACAACAAGAGTTAGCAAAGGCACATTTGCAGAATGCCTTTAAGAACTGTTCTTTCATGATGGAAGTGAGCTAACTGGTTCCAGTGCCCATAAAATCAGGATGCTGTTGTAATGCATCAACTCTACCCAACTGAGAATCTCAGCAATCGGGTAGGAGGTATGGAGTGAGGCTGAGGGCATTACTGTGGTGGAGGTCTCCTCACAGGCACATGGCCCCAGGATGGAGGCCCTTCGCCAAGAGCTGTGATGACTGCAGCTACTGAGGGGCCTCTTGAACATGGTCCTAGGGCAGCAGGGCTGGGGCAGGAGTGTGGTTCAGTGAATGGACGCCTCCTCCATTGCATCTGACCATCTGGAGAAAGACTGTGTCGGCCAAGTAATCAATTTTCTGTCTACTTGTTTTCCTGATTAATAATATTAGTAATGACTAACATTTACTCAGTACTTACTCTATGGTATGCTGTCTACACGGATTGCCTCATGAGGTAGGCATTATCAATGAGTCCTACTTTACAGATGAGAAATAGACGTGGAGAGAGATTAAGAAACTTAACCAGAGCTGGGCTGGAAGCTAGTCAGCCTAAGTCCAGAGCTTGGATCTCCACCGTGTTGGCATTCTGCTGCTTCCACCCCTAGGCAATGCAATGTAATCATGCTGCTAGGTTCACTACCTTATAAGTGGTGTCCCAGGACTCTAGACAAAATCCCCTAAGTACACAAATTGATATCACTGTTGTTAATAATCTAGCAAGTAAGTCTTATAATATTAGTTTAACAAGAATACACAGCAGGGTTTTCCATCTAATTAATTTTTCAGAATCCTGCTTTTCTAATTCATCTGCATATGCACTTACCTGTTGAGTGTCTACTATGTGCCAGGCACAGGGGTGATAAAGATGCAAAGGCTTAGCCCCCACCCACCCAGGCTGGTCTCCCCCTCACCTTCAGCTGTTTGACCTTCTCTTTTCAGCATCTGGACAGCTCCTACATACTTCTTCAGCTGGACTTTGAGCACCTCATTTTCCCTGCAGGTAGAAGAATGTTTAAAAAAATATTTTTAAAAATTGGCAATTAGACTGAAGGCAAAGGTTGGGGGAGGGGGTCTGTGTGAAAAGATGAGTTAGCAAAGGCACATTTGCAGAATGCCTTCAAGAACTGTTCTTTCATGATGGGAATGAACTAACTGGTTCCAGTGCCCATAAAATCAGGATGCTGATGTGCTATGCTCAGGTTATTTGAATCTATCAATCTGTTAGGTAACTATTCTGTGCCAGGCACTCTGAATATACTCTCCATTTACAGAAGAACAAACCAAGTACTGTATATTCAACCTGGGGAATACTCTTAATATTTTTATTAACTATAAAATGCACTAGATATTCATTATTTGCCAGGCATCCTGTGAAGCCTTTAGGTATCTCATTTAACCCTTCAAAGTATTATCAGAACATCAATTTTAGAGATGAGGCATAAAGAGGAGAAGCAGTTAACCAAGTCTACCCCCACCCCTCATATAAGACCGTGCTGTGAAGCATGGAACTCAGGCTACAAGACCCCACTCTGCTCAATTCTCTCTCCAGGTACACTGGCTAAGAAAAAGAATATGGGGATCAGGGGCAGAAAACTACCATTTGTTGAGTATTTATGACATAGCTCTGACTATACATATGTGACCTTGATGAATCAAGCACGCACTCATTCATTTATTCATTCTTCATTCAGTGGGAAAATGTTTATTAAGTGACTATTATATGTCAGGCATAATGACACTATCATATTCTTCCCATGTTATAGGAGAGAAATTAGAGTATGGATTAGGTCCCCAACCATAGTCACAAGTAAGGCACACTAAAGAGATCCAAACCCAGGTCTAACAGCCCCCAAGGCTCAGCAGAGCTTTTCTCTGTCTCCTGTAGGATTTGGACTTGGCTGCTCACCAGCTACCCCAGACAGAGGTGCCTCCTCCACATTTCTGGTTCTGCTCCTCCCCTCAAAGCCCTTATGCCTGAATGCTTTTGAATGAGCTAGAGCATTTCCTCACAGCAAAATAGCTATAAGATTGGGTTTCTTTTATGCTTATAAAAATAAATTTAAAAGTAAAAAATGCTCACTTTAAAATACTCAATTAGAACACATTTAAGAAGGAATGTGAAAATCAGCTGAAAATCCACCACCTTGAAAATAAACCCAACATTTTTATAACTTTTCTATCATACCCCTCACTAAACATGCATACACACACACTCCTAAATATAATTTTATGTGGATGAAACATCTTTCACACTCCTTTAATCTTTTTCTGTTTGAAGTGTTATTCCCTTGTTTACTGTTCCACTCACCACTTCCCCATGGTCATCAATGTTAAAAACCTGATATACATATCAATGCTGCCCTCCATGCTCACAGTCACTAACTACAAACCTGATATACTCAGGTAGTTGACTTTATAAAACCGGATTATAATTTTTTCTACAACTGTGTTTGTCTCATTTAAGAACTCACCACTAGAAGCCTCTAACTCGGTCTATTTATGGATGTAAATGCCATTCCTTGATATGGATATGCCACAATTTACTCAGGGGAAAGCCTGAGACTGCCCACCGCTGGCTCTGCCGTCTGCTTTCAGTGAACTTGACTACATCTCCGCCCTGCAAAGACAGCGTTGTGTTTGCATTTTGCTTTTCTGCACTACTTCGGCAGAAAGAACATCCGCACCAACTGCAGACACTACCATATAGTCAGGTGTCCCCTGCGAACTCCACATTCATCTCAGAAGCTTTAGAGGAAAAGTACAGAGGAGCCCTTTCATTAGCTCCCTCCCCCTAGACACCTTACCATGGGTGTTCCTACAGGTATCTGCACTTTGTCTGTCTGTGATATGAATAGCAAACATCTGAAGCTCAACAACTAACAGGCCCTGAAAAGGCCTGCGGGAGAAAAAAATATCCCCGACGTATGTGGATTTACAGCTTGTTTTCTTGGGTTCCCTAACCAGAGTCTTGTCACTCATCCCAGGCTAGCCCTAATCTCCACATGTGAATTCAAGTCACATATGACCTGAAAACTAAGGAAAGGACATTTATATGCATTTCTATGTGGTATAATTTAACATGATTTGTGGCAGAGCACACCCCAAGAGGCAGGCTGGGCAGGCTCACTCCGGCCGGCTGACAGGCGTGTCACGTCGACATCTGGCTGCTCTGTCTCATTTGCTCACACCACACAGGCTGACCCTCGGCTCCCTTATTCATCTTCGACTCTGCAGTCAGCACTGAAATAAAAAAGGGCTGCTTGTCTTCCGGTTTGGATCAATCTTTTAATAGAGTCTTAAGACTATCTGAATATCACACCTAACAGATAAAAGCCAAGACCTTTAATATAAATCTGACTTCCATCAAAATGATGAGAAGCCATGAAGGATATATCCAACCACTGGGTTGGACACCTTTGGGAGCCATAAACTCATCCCAGCCCAGTTTGTATGGATGAACTTGTTTGCCTTTGTGGGAAATGAATACTTCCAGGTCCCTGACACTGCTTCTGAATAAAACTCAAACACCTGGAGGACACACTGGCTGCTCCAAAAAGGCAACTGGCTCCTGATCCCCCATCCTGTGACAGGATGAGGCCCATTTTTTTTTTTTTTTAAGTAATTTTAGATTCACATGAAATTGCAAAGACAATACCAAGAGGTTGGCCTTATGGTTACACCCTATGTAACTATGGGGCAATGGCAAACCAAACTCTGACAACGTGTATGCATGGTCCTATCAAGCGCATAACAGTCCTCTGCCCCAGCGCACCCACACAATGGAACACAGACTTAAAGGACCACTGTAGGTCCGGCAATGGGTAAAGCAAACCAAGTACAAGTACAAGAGAGAAGAAGGGGTGGGTGGCTTTGGCAAACTACAAAGCCCCATCAAAAGATATTTTTAGAGGATCCAAGATGGTGGTGTAGGTAAACACCTAAACTGCTGCTTCGCACAACAATTTCAAAACTACAACTAAAAGACAAAACGTCTATCACCCAGAACCACGGGAAAGCTGGCTGAGTAGAAGTTCTACAACTAGAAGGAAAGAGAAAAGAGCATTGAGACGTGCACAAGCGCTGAAAAGCTGAGGTACGGGGGCGCGCGCGATCCGGGCTGGCGGCAGGCATTGCTTTTTTCAACCTGAAGGGAGACAAGCCCCCAATTACTCTGAAATCCAGTTTCTGGGGAGACGCGGGGAACCCAAACTCCTAAAGGGAGAAGCTGGACTGTCTTCCATTGCGTCGGAAAGTGAGGGTGGCTTGCTTGCAGAGCTGCACACAGGAATAATTGTTCACTGCACTGGGGCCCGGGACATGGGGACACGGTCGGAGATGCAGAGCCGGCTAACTGGCAGCCATCGCTGTTTGCCACGCCCTAGCCTAGTGATGCCCTGAGACCCCGCCCCGCACAACCTACAAACCCACCCAAGCTCCAAGCAGCGGCTTTAGCACATGAATGGCCTGCCCTATCGCAGCTTAACCTAGCAAACTTGCAGCCCGGGTCAGACAGCTCCAAAACCTCCAAACCCCAAGCAAAGAGGATAAAACTGTAGTTCTTGCTATAGCTCCTTCTGGGTGGCCTCAGACAGTAGCTAACCTGTACCCCATTGGAGATCCAGAAGCCAGTGTACCTAGTGGTCAGTGTGAGACAACAGATTTCAACTCCTCACATCCATAAGTGACACATTCAAGAGGCAGACTCAGTGAGCACCAAAGCCCCACTGAAACAAGTCCTGCACCATAAGCGTGTCTCCAGCGCAGCAATTCTTCCATTAGAGACACAGCGGGTCCTCACAGCCAATTGGCCTGGAGGTCAATTCCTCCCAGTGTACCAACAGCAATCAAGGCTTAACTACACCAAGACTTTGCACTCAGCCCACAAAGGGGTGTACCAAGAGCGTCCACCACAGGTGATTGGGGAGGCTGAGCTACTAGCCCCTATAGGTCACCTACCACACAAAGCCACTCCATCAACACAGGGAAGCAGCCAAAATGTGGAGACAAAGAAACATGTCACAAATTAAAGAAATGGAGTAAAGCAAACTACTGGACAACATAGAGTTCAGAACCACATTTATAAGGTTACTCAAGAATCTTCTAAAAACCTCTGAGGAACTTAGTGAGACCTTTAAGGATCTTAATGAGAATGCCAAAAATATGGAAAAGGACCAGTCAGAAATTAAGCATACACTATCTAAAATAAAGAATATACAGAAACTCAACTGTAGATCAATGTACCCCAAGAATCAAACCAAAGATCTGAAATATGAGGAAACAAAAAACACCCAACCAGAAAAACAAAAAGAAAAAAGAATCCAAAAATATGAAGATAGTGTAAGGAGCCTCTGGGACAACTTTAAGCGTACCAACATCCGAATTTTTGGGGTGCCAGAAGAAGAGAGAGAGCAAAATATTGAAAACCTATTAGAAGAAATAATGACAGAAAACTTTCCCTACCTGGTGAAAGAAATAGACTTACAAGTTCAGGAAGCACACAGAACCCCATACAAGAGGAATCCAAAGAGGACCACACCAAGACACATCATAATTAAAATGCCAAGGGCAAAAGACAAAGAGAAAATCTTGAAAGCAGCAAGAGAAAAACTGTTAGTTACCTACAAGGGAGCACCCATACGACTGTCAGCTGATTTCTCAACAGAAACTATCCAGGCCAGACGGGAGTGGCAAGAAATATTCAAAGTGATGAACAGCAAGAACCTACAACCAAGATTACTCTACCCAGCAAAGCTATCATTCAGAGTTGAAGGTCAGATAAAGAGCTTCACAGATAAGAAAAAGCTAAACGAGTTCATCACCACCAAACCAGGATTACATGAAATGCTGAAGGGTATTCTTTAAGAAGAGGAAGAAGAAGAAAAAGGTAAAGATAAAAATTATGAACAACAAAATGACATCAAATACATACCTACCAACAAGTGAATCTAAAAATCAAGTGAATAAAAAATCTGCAGAACAGAATGGACTGGGGAATATAATAGAATCAGGGACATAGAAAGGAAGTGGACTGACAATTCTCAGGGGGAAGGGGGTGTGAGGGGTGTGGGAAGAGATTGGACAAAAATCTTACACCTATAGATGAAGACAGTGGCGGGGGGGTAAGGGCATGGGGTGGGGTGGGGAATCAGGTGGAGGGGAGCTATGGGGGGGAAAAAAGAGGAACACCTGTAATAATCTGAACAATAAAGATTTATTTTTTTTTAAAAAAAGATATTTTTAGCATGTTAAGTGACCCAAGAAAGTAATTCCTAGGCTCTAGACAACTAATCTGCAACCAGTTTGAATTTGGAAACAGAAGAACCACACAGAATTCATCATTCTTATCATTACACAGGTCTCTGTTATGATTATCAAATAAAAATGCCTTTTCATTTGATACTTCATGAGACAACAGAATGGATCAATTAATTAAGCACATCCTAACTATGAAAGGCGTCAGAATTGCAATAATGACTGAGGCCCATCTCAGCAGGGGCCTTCAACCCAGCACAAGTCACGGGCCAGGAGTCTGTCAGCCTAAACAGGTGAGAGGCAAGGTGAGCAGCAATACCAAACCTGACCAGGGCTCTGGTGCATCAGCACCCACCTCAGCCCAGGCAGTCTGTCTTCAGAGCCTGGGTGCCTAATGTCTTCACTATACACCATCCTGCACATGTGTGTGTGTGGAGGGGGGGAGGATGCTTACATGCACGTGCACATGTATGAGAGAATGAGAGCAACAGAGCCCAGAAGGCTATATACATCTGGCGGGTGATGAAGCTGCTGGGGGGCAGCCGTCCCTTGGTCTTCTCCTTCTCTGGTGAGGCACCTCCCATCTTGCACCCATCTACACAAGGTGGCATAGGACTGAGTGAGCCTGTGAGGACAAGACCTCTGAACAAGGAGGCACAGATGGTTGGCACCCTGTCAGCTACATCTTAGGGCAACTTTCCTCCTCTCTGGCCCTAGGGTATGCCAGACTCAGCTGAAGATCACTTACAACACCTGGCTCTTTTTGCAACTAATGGAGTGATTTCATTAAGAGTCCATCTGAAAAACCATCCAGAAAAGTTGGGGGTAGGGGCGCTGTTACTGTAAAGGAACCATCAGTGCTGACCTTCCAAAATGGGCTTCCTGGGAGTCCTGAGGGTTCAACCCGTTTCTCCACCTCCATCCCACGAGTCATCACTGGTGCCACAGGGACAGCTGGTGTACTTCCCACCCACTGTGGCCAGTCAGGGGCCTATCTGTCAGTGGCTGTGCTCTCCCTGTAGATTTAGTCTTTCAGCTGCAAATCACTCATCTGCCTCAAACGAGGACTACAAAAGCTAAAGCCACACCTGTTAAAGCACCGACAACACCAAATGCTGACAAGGATGTGGAGCCACAGGAACTCTCATTCACTGCTGGTGGGAAGGCAACATGGTGCAGCCACTTTGGAAGACAGCCTGGAGGTTCTTACAAAACTAAATATACTCTTACTATGTGATCCAGCAACCTGGCTGCTTGGTATTTACTCAAGGGAGTTGAAAACTTAAGTCCACACAAAACCTTGCACACAGTATTTAGCAATTTTATTCATAATTGCCAAAACTTGGAAGCAACCAAGATGAGCTTTAATAGGTGAATGGATAAACAAACTGTGGTGCATCCAGACAATGGAATATTATGCAATGGTGAAAAGTAATGACCTACATAGCCATGAAAAGACAGGGGGGAGACTAAAATGCATATTGCTAAATGAAAGAAGTCAATTTGAAAAGACTACAAACTTTGAATCCAACTATATGACATTCTGAAAAAGGCAAAACCGTGGGGACAGTGTAAAGGTCAGGGGTTGGGGGGAGGGATGAATAGGTGGAACATGGGGGATTTTTAGGGCAGTGAAATTAATCTATATGAGACAATAATTGTGGGCACAAGTCATTATACATCTGTCCAGACCCACAGAATGAACACCACCAAGAGTGAATCCTGATGTACACTATAGACTTTAATAATAATGTATCAGAATTGGTTCATCAATTGTAACAAATATGCCCTACCAATGCAAGATGTAAGAAAAATTGGGGAACAAGGCAATGAAGGAGTATAAGGGAACTCTCTGCTTTGTTCATGTTTCTGTAAATCTAAAACTGCTCCCAAAAAGCCACTTGTCACCCTTGTCATTTGCCAAGAGAATTGCTGAGTCTCCCTGTAGGGACCTGTGTCTATAGGCATCTACAAACCTGGCTGACCCTGCTCCCCTCCCTTCTCTCCAGTCAGCGCTGAACAGTGTCAGCTCCTGCGAGTGTCATGTCCTGGTGAAGATGAATGAGGCTGCAAGTGCAGACACATTCTGTGGGAGACAGTGCAGCGTTCATCCTGGCACGGGGCTGAGAGGTGAAACACCTTAGAAATAGTGATGGGGCTGGAGCTGGTGGCCCGAGGGGAGTGAGAGGGGAACACACAGTCTGGGAAAAATGACTTTTCAGCTTTGACTATTGCATTTTGCAGTGATCATGACCTTGAATACTTGGGAGTTGCTGTCCATACCATAAAGCCGGGAGATTTATGCCTCCCTGCCTGCCTTTGTTGGCGGCTGCGAGGGAAGTCACTTTTACAGACAGCCTGGTCACTTAGCCTTGCTCTGGCAGTGGTCAGGTGCGGTTATGGTTAGTGCCTCCCTCGCGCCAGCGTCTGGGCTGGGAAACCAAATTCCTGTAGTTGCATCTTACTGTGATGTTTTTGGTTTTTGGTTTTTGCTTTGTTCTTGAAGTTTACTGTTCTTTTAGTCCTTAGATTGCATCCCTCTAAATAACGTTATACTTAACATCATTTGAAAATAATTTCATTTCTGGGTGGTCATGTTAATAGTTGGATATATAGTTAGATTCTGGGCATTGTTTCTAAACACTTACATTAACTTAGTTAATCCTTACAACTGCCCTGTGAAGTAGGTTCAGTTGTTATCCCTATTTTACAGATGAATATATTTTTTGCTCTTTTGATTTCAGGTTTATTTGCATTAACAAGAAAATAGTACTGTTTTGTTTGTCATTATGGGTTGATATAGGGAAAATGGCAGATAAAAATTGCGGAAAAGGAAAATTTTGATTAGGAAATGAGATGGTATTTATAATTTGGGACCCTCGGGATAGTATATCATGGGACTGAAAATGGAGCTAAGGTGTAATAGACAATAAATTTTTGTCAAATGTATGAAAGACAAAGTACCAATCTTATAATTTTTGTACATAACTGCTGTGCCCTGTAGAACTTTTCCCCCTCTGGATAATGAGAGGGAGTTCTGGCTAGGAAAACCAGATAAAGTGGGATTCTATACTTTACTGATCTGTTTAAGGAGCCAAAAAAGAGGACAGTTTTCTGTAAATAACACTACTTAGTAAGTTTATAACTCACTTTTAACCTTATTTTGGTTAACTGAGGTTCAACTCAATTATATATTCACACATTCCTCCATATTTATACTAGTATATGATTCTTCAGTAATGTCACTTATGTATGTGTGAATATGTGTATAATATCAAATTTTATTACACTGTAACAGGATTCCAAGTTCAGGACTTATCCTTAACAACTTTTACAACCATAACATCTTATATTAAATGTTTAAATCTTAATGAAAATTAGAAAATAATGTACCTAGAATCATCAAAACCAGTTGTAATTTAAGTTACTTCTTGGCAAAATATAACGTCCAAAACAGTGGATTAACTGTGATGTTTTGATGGCTGTGAATTACCAAATGCACTTCACAGGGTCGCTGGTTTTGAGTAATTATCCTTTGAGTGGTGCTGTCTGGGGTTGTGGGTTGTTTGTTCTGACACTGGGGCAGGCATTATTGCTTTGACTTACAAACATTAATTACTGCAGTCACTGGAAGCTGTCTGAGAGGTACTTGCCACCTCCTCCATGATTTGCTTCCTTTCCTGATACTTTTATAGAAAACGGCAGGGTGGCCAGCAGGTGTGTTTGCGGCTGAGGGTGGGAGTCGGCAAGGCTTTCTAGAATCCTCAGATGAACGTGTGAATACTTCTCTCCGTCTCCCCTGCACCACCTAGCCCTCTCAGTCTGGCCATCGTCATTTCTTGCCTGGGTGGATGCTCAGTCACTGTAGCTGCCTTCTAGTTTGCACACTTGCCTGTTCCCACATCTCCCCCACTCTGTTTTTCCCACATAGTATGTCATTCCCTTGCAACTGGGTGCCCTTCAGGCTTAAACTTCACACTAATTTCCAAGCCTCAGGCTCCTCAGGATTTTCCGCCCTGCTCCGGCATCCCCTCCCTGCTCCAGCATCCCCGCCCTGCTCAGGCATCAGCCACTTCCCTCAGTTCCAGGAACAAGCCAGGCGCAGGCTGGTCTTGGGGCTTTGCTCTGGCTCATTCCTTTGGCCAGAACCTTGCTACTCAAAGTGTGGTCCAAGGTCTGGCACAACTGGCCTCACTAGGGTGCTTGGTAGAAATGCTGAGTCTCAGGCCCCATTTATCTCATTTTAGCCCATAACCATAAAATATTACCATAATCCACACTTGATCCAATGAGGAGTGGGGACTCAGTGGGACAGGTTGGCTGGAGTAGACCTGGGACTAGTGTCTGGGTAGCTCCAAAATTCCACACCCTCAGCACAAGGCCAGTGTTCTTCCTATGTGGTCAAAGGATGGAGGATCTCCTACAATGGAATCCGCTGGGTCCTCATTCAAAGAGCCCGTCTCCCCCCAGCCCTGCTCTTTCCCTTCCTGAATAGTTCCGTCCAAAGCCACTGAGACCAGTTACATATAGGGAGAGTGATCGAATAACGTGAGAAAGCCAGAGGTCAACACTGTGCTGTTAGATTGGAGTTCAAGGTTCCGTGTAAACTCATAGGGCATTTCAAAAGGCAGAGATGCCAGCAACAAAGCTCCCCTGGACAAAACTGGGACAAATTGAACATCAAAATAGTGACAATAGGTTATGAGCTACTGAATATAACAGAAATCAACAAATCCATAAATAATCAATGGAAAGTCTAATGCAGAATGAGATATTTACAAAGGCTTCAACTGCCTCCCCGCACAATACTTAATTGTAAAAGAGAAGACATTAAGTTCACAGTGGAGAAGGGTGGCAGACACCACCTTAACCAGTTAACATGATCAGTAATGAAACAACTGAAGCCACCATGCACCAGCCACCAGGACACCCTAAGGACATGCATCATCCCTGTGATATTCCTACCAAAGATGCATACGCAGAATCAAACCACAAGGAAGTAGTAAACCAACCAAATTGGGGGCCATCCTGCAAAATAAATTGGCCTATAACCTTCAAAAGGGTCAAGGTCACAAAAGTCAAGGAAAGGAAGAAATAGTTCCAGACTTAAGAAACATGACAATTAAATGCAACAAGTCCCTTTGGACTCAATCATTTTGCAAAAGAAACAACCAGTGCAGGTTGGATGTGAGGTGACTTGAGCTGTGTGCTGTCTCATCAGCCAGCTGGAGCGGAGAAGATGGAAAGGGAGACCATGAAAAGCTTGTTTGATTTTTAGTGCTCACTCCCCGTTCCCGTCATTTCACTATTTAATAATCCCCATCTCATTAGCCACCTGGTAAATTCCACTCAGAATGGCATGCTGGCCCCCACATTTCATATCCAGAGCCAGGGAAACAGCCCAAACAACTCCAGTAATGCAGGAGGGTAATTAATTGCAGATGACACACACCCAAAATATGCCAAGCACAAAAGGAAAATCGCAGAGCTCCAAGTAATAACAGGCGGAATCATACTTGACTGTCATTTCACTCCTCCAAGCTCCTTCAAGTTACTTCTTGAGGCATCTGTATATGAAGAAGGCAGCTCACTTCAGTCCTTTGTGCCATTAAGAGTGTTTGCTCTGAGCCCTAGCAGGTTTGGCTTAGTACATAGAGTGTTGGCCTGTGGACTGAAGGGTCCTGGGTGATTCTGGTCAAGGGTACATGCCTGGGTTGTGCACTCGATCCCCAGCAGGGGAGTATAGGAGGCAGCCGATCAATGATTATCTGTCATCATTGATGTTTCTCTCCCATCATTGATGTTTCTATCTCTCTCTCCCTCTCCCTTCCTCTCTAAAATCAATAAAAATATATATTTTTTAAAAGAGTGTTTGCTTTGAGGTCAGACAGGCTGGCTCTGCCTCTGTGTGATCTTCAGCAAGTCACTTAACCTATCTGGGCCCTGGTTTTATCACCTGTAAAATTGGATGATAAAAACACCTACTTCAGAAACTACAGGGAGAATTAAAATACGTGTATACTGATGTGTGCACATAAATACAAATACATGTAAAGTGTCTGGCATATAGTAAGTGCTAAATACTAGCTATTGTTTTTTATAGTTACTACTACCACTATCATTAGTCATAAATTATAAATTAGGATCCCACTGTAGTCCAACCCAAAGAGGTCTGTTTTCTCCAGGTAAGGGAAGGACTAAGGAAGGCCTGGAGTGATCCCTGGAAGTATTTCCAGGTCGACATCAATACTGAGGCCTCTTCCTCCAGCCTGTCCCCTAGCCGCCTAGATGTATCCCCGGATTCAACCTCACCTCCTCAGGAATTATTCGTCCGATTTCCCTAGACTGGTTCAGGTCCCTCTAGAGATGTAGCATTTCCCACATTAACTGGGAGTTGAAGGAGCCTCCCACCAAATTGGGCTTCCGTGAGAGCCAGTGTGGGGCGCCCTAAGGTCCTCCAAGTGACAACCTGCCCTTAGGAAGAGTGCATGCAGTAGCATCACTGCAGGGGAGATAAGAGCGACTACCCAGCGGCCACCTCTCCAAGGAGGAAAGAATAGGCAAGAGGAGCAGATGTGAAGTGCAAACTGTTTCCTGATGGGCCCCAAGAAGAACCATACGCTGTGCAGGAGCAGAATACAGACTGCAGAGCTGCAAGCCTACCCGGCAGTTTCAGAGCCATGGCTGCAGGAGCCAGCCAGGCAACAAAGGACTGAAGCAGGCCGGGAAATGCACACTGGGCATCAAGTGAGGGTGGAAGTTTCGGTGAAGCAGAGAGTGCGTGCCCATCTGAAGGGACATCCCCGACTCACGTTCTCACATCCTTCAAGACCAGCTAGAAATGTGGGTTTCTCTATGAAGTGTTGAGGTCTTAAAAACACTGATTCACAAAACACATCTATGAGATAAATTCTGCCTGGGGCCACGAGTGCCACCTTGCTCTTAACCTTCACCTCTTGGTATCAAGCTTTGCCATCTGTAAGACCAGAAGTCTACTTGCTAGTTAGTGTCCCTTTATTAGGCCAAGAGGAAATGGAGGTAAAACCCTCAAGATCCTGTCAAAAACACATAACCTGAACCTAATCACGAGGAAATGGCTGGCAAACCCAAACGTAGGGCTGTTCTACAAAACACCTGGCCAGAAGAGGAATGCAAAAAAGTTAAGGTCATGAAAACCAAAGGAGCTGTGAAGTGGTCCAGATTAAAAAAGATTAAAATGCCGGATGATTCAATGCAGTGCCTGGTTCTGGACCAGATCCTGGATCAGGCAAAGAAAATGGCCATAAGAGGCTTAATTGGCCCAATTGGTGAAATATGAATATGGGCTCTACTCTACATAATACTGCATCAGTGTTAAATTTTCTGAATTTTACCATCACACTGTAGCTATGTAAGAAAGTGCCCTTGTTCTTAGGAAATACAAGTTCTTAGGGGTAAAAAGTCATGATGTTTACAACTCTTAAATAGATCAGGATAAAGGTTTACATGGGTAAAAATATAGGTAGATAAATCCATCTTAAATGTGGCCAAACACTAACAATTCATGAATCTGACTAAAGGGTACATTGGAGTTCTTTTACTACTATTACAATTCTTCAGCAAAGTTAAGATTATTTCAAAATAAAAAGGTTTTTTAAATAAATCCTTTAGAAAGAAAGGTTCCCAATCAACAAAAATATGGGTTTATAACAACCCACAGAGAGGAGTTGAAAGGGTTGCCAAATAGCTCGTAATTGGCACTGAAAAGCCAAGAAAATGAGCTTGGTAAATATAAACACGGCATATGAAATAGTACCCAGGACACCAAGGCCCAGCCACTACTATTACTTTGATAAATACCATGGTCAGAGGGATGTAGCTCACAAAACCTGCCCACCTCCACTGTGAGAAGCAGGACCGCTGAGACAGCCCGAAAACACTCCACGCGGGGTCTGTGAGTGAGGGGTGTAGTCACTATTATCATCTGCCACCTGCCAGGAGGGAAGGGGTTGGGCCTAGAATGGCCCCTTTCTTCCAAAGAGGCAGCCTGCTGCCTGGGATTAGATCTGCTGTGGATGAGCTGTTGTTACTGACACAGCGTTTGGAGAGAGACATCCCACATCTCAATACCAAGTTGAAAACTCAATTTGGCTCTTGAACAAGTCACAATAGTCTCATCAAATCCCAGCCTCCTGAGACCATGGGCAGAAAATGTGGACTGTGAATGAAGTAGAAATAAAAAGGTAACAAGGGAGGCCAATAAACAGAGTGAGAGTGAGACACGGGCTACTGCAGGAGGGGGTAATACCGCTCATCCAAGCCCCAAGGAGTGTCTGGCTTGCAGACGTGCTCTGTTGGTCCTCAAAGTGTTTGAGTGTGGATGTGGCTTTTAATTAGGTGACAATAATTAAAATCAAGACATTCCCCTTAATGACATAGTTTTCCAACTTCTCGTCAAAACTCCAAGTGCCTAACCACACAGCCACATGCCCTTGAGGTCGCAGCAGCTGGCACTGACTAGTTGCCACTAGAGGGCAAGTGCTGTCCAGTTCTCCAAGGACCCCCACCCCCTTTTCTCACAGGTGCCTCCTTTATGCACCTCCACTGCCCACCTGGCCGCTGCAGGGATTCCAATTTCAGACCCACTACTACACATGAACCCTGACACTCTGACAAATTCCAGAGACATCTGTGGGATGGGAACTTCAGGGTCAACGCAAGGACATGCCATAAAATCTAGGTAGCTTATGGTTCAGCAACCACGGCAAAACTATCACTGGCCTCCTCAAAAAAGCACACTTGCCTTCATGCAAATCAGGTCAGTGCCCAAACCTGAAAGAGTTCCTATGGATTCCAGGAAGCTGACCAGGCTGGGCTTGGTGAGTGTACAGATGGAGGGAGGGAGCTGGATGCCGGCCATTACAAAGGTGAATAAAACTCCTAGAAATAGCCAAAACCGGTTTGGCTCAGTGGATAGAGCGTCAGCCTGCGGACTGAAAGGTCCCAGGTTCGATTCCGGTCAAGGACATGTAACTTGGTTGCAGGCACATCCCCAGTAGGAGGTGTGCAAGAGGCAGCTGATCGATGTTTCTCTCTCATTGATGTTTCTGACTATCTATCCCTCTTCCTTCCTCTCTGTAAAAAATCAATAAAATATATTTTTTTAAAAAAAACACAAAAAACCTCCTAGGAATAAAGCAGGAAGATCTAGGAGGCCCGCCCAAGTCTGGATTGCTTGTATTTGTAACATGGCTGCTGGGCCATGAGTTCCTCCAGAACAGGAACCTGGCCCTGCCCAGTCTGCGTTTCCCCACATCCTGCGGAGGGCCTGGCACAGCGTTCAGTCTCAAGGATGGTCTGACGCCATGTCAAAGGTAGTTCATAGACCTTGTCTGGATCCTTAATGTAGGGGGAATGGCTAAAAGAGAGACCTTAGATCAATGATGGGATTGTGAACATGGATTATGTGTTAGATATTAGGGAATTATTGTTGATTTTCTTGGGCATGATAATAATATTGTGGTAATGTGGGAGACTGTCCTTATTCTTGGGAAATAAATAGGAAGATTTAGGGGTGAAGAATCACAAATCCTGAAACAACTTTCAGTTAGTACAGAAAAAAAATACCTAGTTATGTGTGTGTGTGTTTATAAATAATAAGAGACTAGAAATAAAGACAGATGTGCAAAATATGAACTGGTGAATCTTGGAGAAGGGTACGTGTACCCAAGTTCATTGTACTTTTCTGTAGGTTTGAAATGTTTCAAAATAAAAAGTTAGGAAATTTCTTTAAAAATATAAAATGTTGCGCTAGCCGGTTTGGCTCAGTGGATAGAGCGTCGGCCTGAGGACTGAAGGGTCCCAGGTTCGATTCCGGTCAAGGGCATGTACCTTGGTTGCGGGCACAACCCCAGTATGTGCAGGAGGCAGCTGATCGATGTTTCTCTCTCATCGATGTTTCTAACTCTCTATCCCTCTCCCTTCCTCTCTGTAAAAAAGCAATAAAAAATATTTTTTTAAAAATAAAAATATAAAATGTTTGATGAATAAATAAATCCATAAGCAAAGCTCAAAATGACACTTCTATGCCCCACTGAGGGTGAACAGATGAAGCCACTCAGATTGGAGGCAACTGGCTGGAGGCTCTCGCCACCCTCGGCCCTCTGGCAGCCCCAAGGGCTGAGGCAATTACTCTCTCGGGCCCACGCGCCTCCCCAGCAGTCTGGCTGGGAAGCTCTGCTCATAACGAACGAAGGCTGTTAGGAGCCAGCAGCGTAATCACTTTCGTGAAGCAAAATGAACTCTGATCCACAGTAACCAGCTGACGGTTCACCTTCAATTTCACCCTCACTGTAGCTTTCTTCTTTTGTACTTTGTCTGGTGGGATGGTATTATGGGGAAGTTTATTAGTATTATTTTAAATTCCTATGTAACCAAAAGCCTATAGATAATATAACAAAAAGTAGGTAACAAGTTATCCCCACAAACCCCAAAATATAATCAGTAATGAAAAACCCATAGCCACATGGTCTGTATAGCATCGCCATCTGTGCAAGAGAATGCAGAAGCCACAGGGCATCTGATGAGATATCCTGAGAAAAGAAGCCCAAATCACCAACAGGTATTCCCTGTGAAGGAAAACACGCTGGGCCAAGTGAAGAACTACAGTCAAACTAAAGATGAGTGCAAGGGTCCTATAAGTTGAAGGGACTAACACAGCTGGCCTCCGTTTATTCTCAAACCTGGCCCACTAGGACACCAAAGACTATTTTCCACGCTATTTGAAAGTTGTTTCAGTTAGAGAGAAAAAAAAAGTACTGGAGTGGAATCATAACTGAGAAGTACAGAGACACGAGAGGCAAAGGAAAGAAAGGTTCTTGATAAAGGGAGGGAGAAAAACAGAGGCAGGAAGTTTCAGCAAATGGGTTGCCATAAAGCTGATCACTACATGAAAACAACAGAAGGGAAGCTCTGTGAAGATAGTAAAAGCTTCCCTCAACCTCACCTCCCTTTAAAAGTTTAGCTTCCTGACTACAATGAAACAAGGATGTATCCAGATAAAACCCCAAAGTTATAAGAAGAAAGAGAATAACAAGTAGAAGATATCTACAGATAATGAGGACATTCCAGAAATACCCATGTAACTGTAACCTTCTATTTCAAACGAAGCTAAAAGACAATACGGAAATGATACAAAACATGAAATAACATGAACCAGAATTAGAAAAACTCAATAAAGAGGTGATAAAACTCGGGAAAGTTAAAGAAAACATTTCAGAAATAAAGACCAACCGAGATAGAACACCTAGAAGGTGAAAAGAACAAGCTTCAAAAAAAACTAAAAGGAAATGAAAAAAGGGATAAAAAAGACTTGAGAGAAAGTGACAAATATTAAAAACAGGCAAATAAGATCCAACATCAGAAAACAGAAGCTCCTGGAGAGAAAAACCAGAGGAAAGGAACAGATATAAAACCATGATTCGAAAAAACGGTGTTGAAATAAATCTGAAATTACATATTGAAAGAGCATACCATGTACCTGAGAATAATAATGCTGAAGGACTAACACCAAGACGCAATCTAGCAGAATTCCTGAACTTCAGAGAAAGAGAAGAACTCCTTTGGGCAAATGACTTCTAAGGGAAAGAAAATGATTATCATCCAACTTTGACAGCAATGCTTCCCCAAAATGCAGTAACATATTTAAGATACTCAAGAAAATGTGAGCTAAGGATTTTAGAACCACCAAATTGATTTTCAAGAAAAGCACAAACTAGTAACAACATGTAAGAACTTGGGTAATATGTTCCCATAAGCCTTCCCTAAAGAATCTATCAGAGAATAATAAGCTTGAAGTAGTCAAAATGATAAACAAGACAGCAACAGAATTGGTGGGAACACTTATGTAACTTACATCAAACTTACAGAACTAAAAATAAACAAGACTAAAGGGGAAGAATAAAGTCTGTTTTGGCTATATTCTCAGGTCATGTAGATAGAGAGTGAATATTTTTCAAGCATAGAGAAGAATGGGGAAAGCATATGTGAAAATTTGTATCTGTCCTCAGCAATTATATTGTTGGAGTATGACTGGTGTTATCTGAGACTTTACAGATTATCTACACATAGGAACATCTATAGATATACACACAAACATTTTTAAAATATATTTTTATTGATTTCAGAGAAGAAGGGAGAGGGAAAGATAGAAACATCAATGATGAGAATCATTTGTCAGCTGCCTCCTGCCCACCCCACACTGGGGCTCAAGCCCCCAACCCAGTCATGTGCACCCCACTGGGAATCGAACCAGGATCTCCTGGTTCATAGGTCCACACTCAACCACTGAGTCATGCTAACCAGGCTATACAAATACATTTTTAAGATAAAATATCACTATTGGCAATGCTATTGCCAATTCATTATGGCAGAGTTCTTTACTTAGCCTCTTTTATATTACTTTGTATGTGCTTTTCTCCTCACGTGAAGGACATTAAGGTTACAGAGGATGATTAGCATATACCATAATATCTGCATATACCATAAAAACTCAGGTGCTTTATACCACAGCATATACACAACAAACTCAGAATATATACAATACTGTTAGAGTAGGGACTCAAGTAGTCAGTGTGTCCATATAGCCAAATATGCTCCATCAAAGTTACACATGTATATACAATTATACAATTTTACAAAGAAAAATAAACACCATTCAAGTTAGTCTGAACTTTGCAAATTCTTTCCTATGACTTGGATGTTATTTCAGGGTCGATAAAGGCAGGTAACCCCCATCACAAAGTAAAGGAGAGGACCCCATGGTAAAGTTGGCCCAGGAACAACACGGGTTTGAACTTATAAGTGATTTTTCTTTCAACTGATCCATTAAGTTCAAACCTGTGTTGTTCAAGGGTCAAATCCACCAATAGTAGCTATAGGAGGATTTTCAACGGTGCAGCAGGTCGACGCCCCTGACACCCATGTTGTTCAAGGATCAACTGTACACTGGATAGTCCTGCTTTGACTTGTCCCTGGTGAATCTGAGTACCTGCCATTATCCTCTCCACAATAAAAAGACAAAAATGCCTGTTAAACGAACTTCCTGTTTGTGCAGGGTTCCATCTTGTTTTTAGACCACAGGCCTCTTTCTTCAGGAGGTTTAGCCCTTTGTGGTCCTGGGTTGATTTAAAGGCAGAGGAAAGCCGGGATGATTTGTGGAATCTTGCAATCTGGTTGGTGTCCTGGTTGAGGGCTGTGTTCCTTGGGACCAAGGGCAATGACTGTCTCTAGCTTCACTCTTAAATGAGTACCACTCAAGCCTCCCATCTCTTCCCACAGCAATTAACAGCTTACACCAGCCCTCTTCCAACACAGCAACTTCCCACAGATCATGGGAAAGGGAGGGAACATTGTCAGAATAGACCAGAGGAGTCACCCACCACTGTGCCCATGCCCTATGACCAGGAGATGTTCACTCCTGGGAGGCCCCTCATGTCTCCTCCTCTGGAGCTCGCAGAACTGTGTAACCTCCAGGCTGATATTTCCTGCCCGTGGTCCTCTCCCCATGTCCAATGAAAGCTGATCAGATGGCCCTAGCCGGTTTTGCTCAGTGGATAGAGCATTGGCCAGCAGACGGAAAGGTCCTGGGTTCAATTCCGGTCAAGGGCACATGCCCGGGTTGCGGGCTCCATCCTCAGTGAGGGGCATGCAGGAGGCAGCCAATCAGTGATTCTCTCTCATCACTGATGTTTCTATCTCTCTCTCATTTTCCCTTCCGCTCTAAAATCAATTAAAAAAAATAGTTTAAAAAAAAAAAAAGAAAGCTGATCAGATGAAATCTACAATGACACAGAGCCTATGTTAGCAACCTGGGAATGGCAGAGGCAATGAGTCTAAGATAAAGAGACTGTGGGTCATCGCTGGGGAGCTCTGTTCAATAGCGAGAGAGAGCTACATCAGAGCGGGAAGGCCAAGACTACCAAATCTTGGCTCCCAGTGTTCTCCTGACAAGAATGTAAGCTCCACGAAGACAGAGAAATAATTAAACACAGTAAGTGTACTAAAAAACATTAAACTGGATTCTTTAGGTGGGTGAAATTACAATGATGTGGCAACTGTATCCCAATAAAGTTGTTAAAGACTAAAAATAATTGAGCATCTACTGTATACCAGGCACTGAGGAAAGCACTGGGATATAAGAAAATATAACCAACAAGGTCTGCCTCTCAAGAAGACCAATATGGCTTTCATCAAGACCCTGCACAAACTAAGTTAGAAAACCCACAGAGAGTCATGAGAAGTCTAGTCACATTTAGATTACTAAAACGGAGTCATAAAATCGAGTTGGTAGCATTTCCAAGAAGATCCAGCCCAACTCCATTCCTACCCCCATTTTACAGCTGAGCAAACTGAGACTGTGAGTAGGAAGGCAGGTAGCCAGTGGCCACACCCAACAGAGAGCCAAAGCTGAGATGAAAACCCATGTAGCCTTCCCCCAGAACCAGCATATCTTCCCCCGCACCACACCACTTTGATCACAAATCCAATCCTAGTAAGACGCGTGCCTTCAACGATGACAAATGTGAGTCGCTGATTAACAAACGAGGATCCTGCAGGAACCACGAACATTAGCATATGAATTATCATTAGATAGCAGGGTTGACAAGGAGTCAACCCCTTTCACATCAAAACATCACAATATACACATAATACGCAATTTCTGGAGCATACCCTATTCCCATTTTTCAGAAATGGAAACTGAGGCACAGAAAGGTTAATCAGCCTGTCCCAAGTACTCACAGCTAATACTGGGCCCAGGATTTGAACTTACACCTGTCAAAGCTGGGAGAAGAGACATCAATTATAGTGAATTCATCTCCTAGGGCTATCATAACCAAATACCACTGGCTCACAGTGGCTTGAACAACAATAGAAATTTATTTCTCATAGTCCTGGAGACTAGAAACCCAAGACTGCAGTGTAGGAGGTTTGAATTCTCCTAAGGCCTCTCTCTTGGCTTGTAAATGCTGCCTTCTCTCTGTGTCCTCAAATGGTCCCTCCTCTGTGTCACATGTTCCTAGTGTCTCTCCCACTTACTGTAAGACCATCCGGCACATTGGAGTAGGGCCCCACCCTTAGGGCCTCATTTAACCTTAATGACCTCCTTAAAGACCCTATCTCCAAAGGCAGTCACGTGGGGGTTGGGGTTTCAGCATGCAAATTTGGGGAGTTCATAATTGAGTCCATCACAAACAGTGACCCACTTCTGACGGGGCCAATGCCTGCTGCAAATTTGTAACAGAGGCAACGAGCAAAAGGCAGCCCATTAATAGATTAGTAACAATTTAGATAATCCTTGAACATCAACCCTAAAAATAAAATAATCCCCAAATGATTATTCTCCTAACAATCTCCTTTTAGAACTTACCTAAGCAGTAAATGAAATATAATTAAATTTTGTTGGGCCTCTCAGGAGAGGACACTAAGCTATGTACTAACTCCCCTACCTTAGTGACAAAAGAATCAAGATTTTTAAAAGTATTAACAATACTTTCAATTTATAGAACCATTTTCCTCCCCTAAAAATTCTAAGAGCAAAACCACCAACTACAAAATCTCCTTAAATGTGCTGTTTATTGCTAAGAGGAGGGAGAACTTAGCAACTTTCAAACAGGCCACTCAACAGAGTCCATTTACATATCATTTTGTAACCTCCTAATCTTTTCATTATTCATTATTTATAAAGCACCAACAGCCTTATCCTGTGGAAAATAAGCCTATTCCTTTGGGTTTAAATGAGCTTGGAGAATTCTTCTGTGCTGCTTCAAATGCTGCCTTCAGTGGTGGTGAATGCCACATGCAGTGATTTGTCTGTCATCGTTAAGTCTTTCCTGACCCTGCTCAGGTCAACCTGAGCTAGCGTTGCTGCAGAGCTGGCTGAATCCAAGGCTAAGTCTCTCTCCCACCCATCTGCCCAGAGCTCACACTGGCAGCAGTAACTGGATTCTCTCACTCTTTCCTTTGAGCAGAGGTCGTAGCTGAAAATCTCAAATGACTTATCTTGCCAAGATGGGGCCTCCTTCCTCCCTGACTCTCAGCAGTCAGCATGGCCACAGGATGGCAGGCCCCCTGATCTTCTGAGGGTCTCACTCCTCCATCCCTCCCATGCGTTGCTGCACAGGAGCACAGAGCAGATGTCCAACTACCTGGGCAGAGGTGTCGGTGGCTGCTGTGCCGTAGTAATGGGCACGAGGGAGGCTGCTGGCCCCCCTCTGTAGCCTGAGATGGGCCTGTCAGGAGCTGGCCATCCCAGACAAAGACTTCGAGCTGATCAGACTCGTTTCTGCTGGACTGTCGACCAGCAGCAGAGGGAGGCGGCATAAGACACAGAGAGGAATCATCACTGCAGGCATCTTGCAAGTTGGGAGATGTGGCCTTCCTTCTCTAATTGGCTCCAGAGGTAGGTGTGTGGCTCCTGGTTGGCAGACATGTGTCTCCTGGTACACATGTAGAGAAAGCTGTGTCACAGTGAGACTGGCTAGAATTTGAAGCCAAAAGACCCAGATGCAAGACATAACTCGGCTATGTCAGGGCTGGCAACTGTGGCCTGCAAGCCAAATTCAGCGGCCACCTGTTCTTATAAATAAAGTATTATTGATACACAGCCACAATCATTAGTTGATGTGTCATCTATGGCTGCTTTCACACCACAATGGCAGCATTGAGTAGTTTTAACAGAGACACGTGGCCCACAAAGCCAAATATATTTACTATCAGGTCCTTTAGAGAAAAAGTTTGTTAACTCATGTGCCTTGTGTGATACCTCGCATAGTTACTTTGTATCTTTGAATCTCAGTGTCCATTCTCCTTACGATGAGAATTGCATGACCATCTGTCCTTCATATCTCAAAGGGTTATAAAAATCAAATTCATTCATTACAGCATCACACTAATGACGATGACAATTCTTTGAGCCATTAATGCCTGCACTTTACCTGGATTATTTTATTTAATCCTTACAACAACCCTATGAGGAAGCTAATATTATGAAGCTAATATTATTTTATGGATGAGAACACTGAGGCTCAGAGAAGTGAAGGATGATGACCAAGATGAGACCTTTAGTGAAACGGTGGAGCTAGAGTTCAATCCCAGCTCCTAACCATCACCACCCTCTTCACTTTCATGCCCTGGGGACATGGGTGGCCAGAGGCATTGACCACTAGAGCAGCACATGACAGAGTTTAGCCCCACATCCAGCTGACACCCTCTGGCTGGTCTCCACACTTTCCCTCCAGCCTTGCCCCTCTTCCTTCTACTCTCTTCCCTCTTAAATTGCCAGGCAGAGTTTGTCATCTTTTGTTCATTTTAAGAAACATACAGAGCCTACTTCTCCTCAGCTGGTGAGCAAAGCCAAACAAAATGAGAGCCACTTCAGGTACCAATTTGCATTTCACTCTTACTCAAAACTTCACATTTACATAGGAAAAACAAACAAACAAACCTCCAAATCAGAGAGAATAACACTTCCAAAAAAGGTTCTAAGTTTTTGGTGTGATTTAGAAAAAAATATGTGTCCCAGAATAACACCATTAATAAGCAGCAGCAAGAATGTCTGTTTAAAGAGTCAAGATTCTCATTTCATCCTCACAAAGAGACTATGAAGTAGGCAGGGTTGGTGCTCGTCTGAAACAAAGGCCCAGAGAGGTCAAGAGGCTTGCCTGAAGACATACAGCCAGTAAGGAACAGATCTCAGAATTAAAACTAAGTCCTTGACCACACCATGAGTTGTGGATACAAAAGACATTACAGGCTGGTATCAAACAACTCTGATTTTAGAGAAACAAATTTTACTCAAGTTCTGTATAATGCCTAAAAGTGAGGCTCCCTACCCTTTTGGCCAGAAGAAATTACTCTTCTCCTTGCTTCAAAGACCTGAAAAACCTGGGATCCTAGGGCTGTGGGCACTTGCCAAGGTTTCCAGGTGGAGAGGACTCTTCTATTTTTGGTCACCCCATATGTCTTCCTTCTGGAAACTGCTCTTCATGAGATTCTGGTCGGCCTGTCAATCACATGGCCCCAGCTCCCCTCTTAGGGGAAGCCATGACAAGGACGGAGGCAACTGGGTGAGCCCAGGGAAGGAGTGGGAGATTTCAAGAACCCTCCTTGGGCACACAGAGGATCCATAACATCTGACACCTGGACAGTCTGGAAGGCCAGTCAGGTGGCCCAGCACAGTCACTCTCAGCAGCCGACCCGCCTGCTCCCATGACAGAGCTCAGACAGGACCATTAGGTGAGGCCGGCTCTGGGCCAGTCAAGCAGCTGGTGCAGTCACAGGCCACTGGAACCCAATTTTTCGAAAGACAGGGAGCCAGAAAAAAACAACACAGCATTTTCATTTCCAAATGAGGACAGTGACCTCACCAGCTGAGAGCTGGCCAAGGAGGGCAGTTTTCCTGGTTCCGCCAACCAAGTTTAGACTTCATTACAGGGTCCCCCATAAAGTCACATGTTCCCTTGGAAGCAGAACATACAGGCATGGAGCTAATGAGCCATGTGGGGAGTTGTAACAGAATGTCCCTAGTTTACCACCATCATTGTTCACTAGCTGACCCCACAGGAGAGGTCCGCACAGCAACCCAAAGAACAGACGGAAGCATTGTCATTTTCAAAGTAGGGTTTCAGTTTCGTTTTGCAAAATAAATGTATCAAGAACTAGCCCACACGGATCAATAATTAGCTACAGTTATTAATTCACAGGGTTCAGTTGGACCATGGATTCTCTGAAATCACTTAATAACAGTCATTTTAAAAAATTAAAAAATATGATGTCCAGGTTTTAAACACACACATACACACACACACTCACATATGCAGACATACCCCACACTGGTCTTTGAAGCTACTGGTAGAAGTTCTCAATAAACAGAGGGCCTCTGATGGAGGAGGGGCACAAAGGACTCTGAGCTCCCATGAGGTGTGGCTGCACCATAATTTGCCCCTGTCCTGGTCCCCTAAAAGGGCAGTCACCTGGGAAGTAGGTGGGAAAGGATGTGACTATGAAATGACATAATCAGCCCCTATCAAACGGAGTGCCACATGCCTCTGCCGCCACGAGATTTAGCTGTCAGTGCCCCATACCTTGGCACATGCCAGCTCCTCTGGGTGGAGAGCCCTTCCCTCACCATCTTCACCTGCTGGCTCCCCCGTCTTCCAGGCCCCACCCAGCAGCCTTCTCTGACTGGCTCTGTGACCATCTGGTGTCTTTCTCAGTGCTCCCACGCCACCTCCGAGCGTTCACCACTCCACCTCCTCTCATGGCTCCCATTTGTCTCTCCTACTAGACAGGCTGCCCTTCAAGAACAAGCACTCTGCCCATTTACCTCTGCATCTCCACTACTCAGCTCAGTGCCTGGCACACAGCAGATGCTGAGTAAACGTTTGTTTCAACAGAGTATGTACTTTGTTGAACCTCCAAACCACATTTTTAACCATGAGCCATGTGTATTATACTACCACTACTTGTCCTACTACCAATGACAGCTGATGTTGATAAACCTGTATCATAAACTATGGTAAGCACTTTATACAGTCCTGCTACAATTGTCCCAACAACCCTCCAAAGTAGCCCTACTGCACAAGAAAGACAGGGACCCAGAGGCGAGACAAGAGCCCAAGGTCACACAGCTAGTGTGCAGCAGAACTGGCTTTCTCTGGGCAGCCAGACTCACAATCCAAACTCTAAACCATTACTGCACCAGGTGTGTGCACACATCACTCACCTGTGAGCCACTCCCAAGCTGTTTACTATATCCTGAAGCACTATGTTAATATTTCCTTAATAGTTTTCTTTATATTAACCCACTTATTACATCATCTTCTCCTAAGTAATAGAATCTGAAAAGTCAAATGTATAATGCTTCTATTTTGTTTTCTAAAATAGTTCTGGCCTCAGTATGATAGAGGATCATCCTGATACACTAAGGTTGTGGGTTCCATCTCTAGTCAGGGCACATATAAGAAGCAATCAATGAACTTCATAAATAAGTGGAACAACAAATCAATGTGTTCTCGTTCTCTCTCTCTCCCCCCCCCTTTCCTCTCTCTCTAAAATCAATAAAAATTAAAATTTAAAACTCAGTCAAATAAATGTAATTATGAAAATTTGAACAAAAATAGATCCAGAGACATAGAAGCAGACCGTCCAACCTCAGCGGGAAAGTGGGGAGGAGGGAGGGGAGAGGGGGGTAAGAGAGCAATCAAAGGACTTGTATGCATGCATATGAACATAACCATGGACACAGACAGTAGGGGGGTGAGGCCATGTGCTGGGGGTGGGAACAGCTGGGGAGAGGTCAATGGGGGAAAAAAGAGACATGTGTAATACTTTAAACAATAAAGAATTTTTTAAAATCTTCAACTGAATGGCAAGAACATTTGCTAAATCTAATCAGTACAGGTGGGGGCGGTGCTGGGCAGTGGGCAGTGGGCAGCGGGGAGGAGGGACACATCTTAGGAAGCAGCTCTGCTTTTTGCTCTCAGCAAGAGTATTTCCTTCATACCTATTTCCCCAGGGGGCTCACTGGGAGCTCCCCCCACCTCCTTCACGTCCAGGATGGGGGTGCAGTTTGGAGCTGGCCAGGCCTTCACCTTCCTACCAATAGAAATTAACTAGGGCTGGGCACACACTTGGCCCCAATAGAGAGCCTGGATGCTCTGTCTTGCCCGGTGGACAGTAAACTGAGAAAACGGGAGGTCTGGAGCTGCATGGCTGCCAGTAGGAACTGTCAAGAAACGAGACCCTTAAAGAAGAGTGTGAGACCCAGCCATACCTAATGCCAAAATCTACCTGGGTCCTCTGAGCCCATGAATCCCCCTTCTGATTCAATCAATTTGCATCCGATTTTCTGGTGCTTACCATCCAGAGTCCTACTTGAGGCCCAGCCCCCACCCTGAGGTGCTCAGGGAATCAAAGTTTATTTTTAATATTTGAATGATATATTTGAATGATAAAAATAGGCCCAGAAAAGTAGGCTGACGAAAACTGCTTAGCTGAGTCAGCATCCAGAAACGAAAGGATCGACAGTTTTTTTACTACATGCATCACTCTTCCCATTCCTTGGGCACAAGTGAGTTGACCTGAATCAAAAAGTGACAGGCAAGTTCTCTCTTGATGCCACTAAATCGATGAGTAGCCTGACAAGCCATACACACGCCACCAAGTAACTAGAAAGCACAGGGCGATGAGGACAAAGGCGTTTGCAGACAGGGTGTCACTCACACGGCTCTGTGCTTCAGGTCCATTACCCAGAAAAAAGCATGTTTGCAGGGCTGAGCGATAAAGACGCCAAAGCAAAAACGCAGGCCTGCTCTGTTCATGCACACTTCCGTGTGAAACTGTCTCTTTTCCACTTAATGAGAAGTTAATGTCTCTCCAAAAGTTCTGGTAAGTGTTCCTTATCTGTCCCTCGGAGACTGAACACAGCAAGTTTTAACTCATTCACAGGGTGGCAATGCAAATCCAACAACAGCCGTGGGAGAAGTAAGTGGAGGAGGCAGGAATCAACACACTCCATACGAATTTCACTGCCCAAAATAAGACAACCCCATGATTAAAAACAAGGCAAATGCTCAGACTGCTTATATGCTTTCAGTGCCAGCCCATTTCGAAGTGTGAAGTTTAAAAAAATATTATCAATCAGAAAGGAACATACTCGTAAACAGTACTAAATCTTCTCAACGTTGTGACGCTGGGCCGGAAGGGAAAGTGTAGCAGCTAAACCTCTGAAGGCCTCCAACCTACACAGTCAGGGATTGCTAAGTGCATGGTGTAAATCCCCTTACATACCAGCTCACCATCGCACAGATTTCCTTAAACTGGTGTAACCAGCATCCTATTAACTAGAAACCTCCATTAGCTGGAAATTCTGTTTCCCAACCTCCTCCGGTGGCTTCCCTGGTGAGGATCATGGCAGCCTCGGCAGCCTCACCACCTCCCCTTCGAGCCTCTGCTCTAGTCACACCAGCCTTCGGGACATTCTTACACACCTCACGCTCATTTTCACCTCAGGGCCTTTGTGTGTGCCCTTCCCTCTACCTGGCACAGTCTGCCCCATCCTTCCTTCTCCTTCTCATCCTTCCAACCTCTGCTCTTCTGTGCCTCACCCCTACCAAAAGGCCTTCCTAAATAGGAAAGTAGCTGCTCCTCCACAAATGTCCCACAACCTTCATGTCAAACATCTTTTCCTGTCTTCCCGGTCCTTAAGCTAGCTGAATCTGGTTTTTCAATTCCTTGTTACTGTCTGTATCTCCTCCCCATCCCAACCAAATGTCCAAATCGAACAGAGCTGACCCCCACACACGCACCTGCTCACCCCCTGTACCAGGGAGTAGTACACCATCTACTAAGCCAGAAACAGAGACTGCATCGGCCTGTCATCCATTCTCTCCCACACCAAGTTCAAGGCAGAGAACAGTCCCCAGCCTTGACTAAACATAAATTCAGCTTTAAAGAATACCCATCCCCTGAGACCCCACCCCAGACCAAGACCCACTCTTGGGCAAGCAGCTTCTAAAATGTCTTCCTGTCTCCTGCTGTTGCCCGCCCCTCCAACCCACCCTACACAGCTCTGAATGAAGACGCCTGTTCACTCCTCACTCGGCCTCCTCCTGGGGCCCTGCATGCCTACAGAACAGTAACCAGCCCGCAAAGCACACACACTGGCTCTCTGTCCAGTCAAGCTCCTCCCCAGCACTCTGACACGGACATCCCTCAAACACACCATCCCTTCCCACCCTTCTCAAAGGCCTTCCTTCCTGCCACCCCACCCTGTTCCACCTGCCAAACCCCTAATCATCCTTTCAGATGTGGCTCATGGATTCCTCTCGTGGAGGCCAGTCAACTTTCCCAGCAGGGTGAGCCCATTCACCTGTGAGCGCCCACATGGCCATGACCATCTATCATCAGAAGCAACAGAGTATTGTGCAATAAATACACGCTATCTGTAATCTTCAGAGCCCCAAGGGCTAGGATGTCGTCTTATTTTACCATTGCTGCTGGTCTGACACAATGACCTACATGGCATTCAATATGTGTTTGCACACAGGAAACAGGTGCTGCACACCTCGGCCTGTGTGACAGGCCCCAGTCAGAGCACAGAGCCCAGCGTAAAGGAGATGAGGTACAGTGCTCAGGAGCTGCCAGTCCAGTTCAATGACCTCAAGGAGTGGCCCACAGACGAGATCCACCTGCTGCCTATTGTGTCATTCTTTTAACAGCTTTATTGAGATACTAGAGGCCCAGTGCAGGAATTTCATGCACGGGGAGGGGGGTGTCCCTCAGCCCAGCCTGCACCTTCTCGCAATCCAGGACCCCTCGGGGGATGTCCGACATCCCTCTCGCAATCCGGGACCACTGACTCCTAACTGCTCGCCTGCCTGCCTGATCGCCCCTAACCACTCTGCCTGCCTGCCTGATTGCCCCTAACCACCTCTGCCTGGGCCCCCACCGCAGCAGCTTCATCTGGAAGGATGTCCGGAATGACGTACGGAAGGTCGTTCAGCTGTCTGGTCTAATTAGCAAATTACACTTTTATTATTATAGATAATTTTCCTACCACAAAGCCTGCCCTGTCTGTTTTTGTAAATAAAGTTTTATTGGAACATGGACATGCCTGTTCATTTATTTATTCTTTGTGGCTGCTTTCTTGATATGATGGCAGACCTCAGTGGCTGAAACAGAGATGATATAGGCTGCTAAGAGAAAATTAGTCACTCTCTAGCCCTTTACAGAAAATGTCTGCTAACCCCTGAACAACTTAGGAGGGTGGAGATACCCTGGACAAGACCAACAGGCCAGCCAAGTAAGAGATGACTTCAGGGGTCAAAGTGTTGTAAAAAATGTCATGGTCCTAGGATAGAAGGAGCAGGAGGGTAGACAGACACGGTCCCTCTAGGGTGGTGACACCTTCACTGAGCCGGGGTATCCTGTAAAGGAGCCAACCGAGCCGAGATCTGGAGAAAGAACATTCCAAAAAGGGAACGCTCAAGTGCAAAGCCATGAAGCGCTACACCAAGCCTAGCATTTGTCACAGCCCACAGAAAACAGATGGCACTGTCAAAGGGGGAGATCATGGGCTAATGAGGACACTCTTCAAGGTGACAAGAAAATAGTAAGGTGGTGACAGATGCAGGGCCTGACCGTGGTGGAAAGCCACCCCAACGCTCCTCCAGAAACAAAGAGGGAAGGGAGTCAGCAGGTACGGAACCCAGCGTGAATGGCGGATACTTACGGATATGTGGCCCCCACAGCAGGAACACGCCACTGCCAACCCGAGGCTTAGCAAGGAGGGAGCCAGTGGAGTAAATGCCCCACGCCCTCCTCCTGCCAGAACCTCCCATGGACCACAAAGGCCATACCCCACCAGGAGCCGGGGCAGGGAGACCAGTGACAGAATTCAACAAGTGCACTTCCCAGGGTGCAGAACAAGGTCTGGATGAGTCTACAGTAAAACCAGAGGGAAAACACAGTCTACACAGCATCCTGTGTACATCTGAGGGTCAGACTGGAGCTGCGAGGGGTTCGGCAGGGTTAATAACATCAACATCACGCAATGTGTAAGGTACCAGATACACCCCCTCTTTAGGGAAGAGAGGTGTTATGCAGATGAAGGATGAAATTATTATTCCTGCCTCACTGTCAAAAGTGTAATCGGGTGGGTGCCTTCATCAGCTGCAACATGTCAGCAATCCTGAAAGGAATTAGGAAAGCAAGAAAAGAATGATCTGCCTACCTCAAAAATCCCACAAACATTAACTGCTTCCTGCATGGGATCAGAAATGAAAGCAATCAAGCATCTGCTGTGACCCAGAAGAGAAAGCCCACCATCTACCCACCACCACACGCTAATGAGAGAGCAGACAGCTAGGAGCATGGGACACTAACACTTGTCATACGCTATTTGTTAAGAACTTAATAAATGGCAGCTATTGTTAAAATTTGATTTGACTTTGCTTAAAATCCATCTTTTTTATTGATATAAATCACAATCCAGTCTTTAAAAGCATATAACTCCATACTTTTAGTACATTTCCCAGTGTGTACAACCACCACTACTAATTCCAGAACATTGTCTCATCCCAAAGAGAACCCTGTACCCATTGGCAGTCACTCCCAAATGCCCCTGACACCAGTCACACAGTCATCTACTTTCTGTCTCTATAAACCTGCCAATTCTAGGCATTATCTAAGCATGGAATCATATAGGAGCAACAAGCTAGTTTTAAATGCTTTAAGACCATTCTTCTGGCTGGGACCTTTCAAAGTTGGTGGGCTGGTCAGCAGAGAGCATGAGCCCCCTGCTACGTAACTCAGGAGGCAAACTCCGAGGATAAAATAAAACAGATTGTGAATCCAAACCAAATGAAGGCCATGCATTCTCCACCCAGGCAAGAGCCTCTTCACGTGAAAACTTGACATTTATTCCTGCAATGCATGGCCCCCTGAAGTGTGAACACTATAAGGAAGTGCCTGGAGCAAGTCCTTAAAGGGTCGGCAGAGCTGCAACTTGGCCGGCGGCAGACGTGTCCAGCCTCGCTGCTAGCATTGCCAGGCCTGCCCGGCACGCCAGTCTCGGTGCTCTTCCTCACTGTGGCAAAGACGGTCAGCCCCATGCGGCCTTAGAAACAATTGTTCAAGAGGGGTGACCCATCCACCCTTCCTGGAAAGGGCCTTTCTTAGGATTCAGAGACAGGAAAGGTAAAGAATAGACTTTTCGCTGAAAAAAACAACTCTGAAGTGGCCTCCTAGAAGGGAACTGAAAGATTCTGGGGCTAATCCAAGATTGCGGGGATTGATGAATAATGCCTGCCATGAGCAAGGGATGCAGGAATAGCAGCAAAGGACCCTGTGCTTTCACCCTCCCTCAGATGCTCATCACAGGCAATGAGCCCAGGACCACGAGGCAGGAGTCCTCCCAGTCAGCAGCAATTTTCAGTCTCCTAGTGCTGAGGTCAGTCGCCTCCTCTAATCAACACTCCATCCACTGTTTCTCCAAGGAGATGTGGCCCAACATGGTTGGTGAAGTTTCGGCATCCTCTTCAAGGAGAAGAAAGTTCCATCCAAAACATCTGAAGCTCAAGCTTAGCAAATGAAACGGCACGAGTGCTCCAGGTCCTCTGTACCTGCTCAGGGCTGGGCTCCGGTGGCCAGGATTAGCTCTGGCCTATGTGCAGAGCGGCAGCCAAGCCCACAGTGCACTGAGCCAGGTGAAGTACAGCAGAGCGGTGAGAGTACAGCCAGCCCCCCGTCATGCTCTCCGGGCTATGCCTAGAACTGGGGATTATGCAGAACCTGGCATTAACTTGGCAGGGAACTGTCACACACTTGCAGAGGTGCCAGCCGCTGCCAGGCGCCAAAGAAGGCCTCTGTTGGATTGGTGCCCTTGCAGCGGTCATGTAGCAGCTACATTTGGGCTAATTGCTAAGACAATGAGCAAGATGTGCTCCCACCCACACCCACACCCTGTTAACTCCAGAGCTGTCCTGGCAGGAGGGCTAATCTAAAACCAGCGAGAGGCGTGTCACCAGCGGCACTCCATCCACTCCCCAGGGCTGGGGAAACAACTCTACTGTTTTGAGTTGGGGTCACATCAACAACAACTGCTGGGCACTGACTAGTGGTCCATGCTTATGGTCAGTAACTGTGTAGTGAGCACGAGGCTAAGGGCTCTGCTTCAGTTCATCCACACACACCTTTCACAAATGAAGGAACAGGCTCAAAGGGGCCCAAGGTGACACGGCAGGAAGTGAGGACAGGACTCCGTTCAGCCCAGTTAGACTGAAGTGTACCCTGCATTGAGCCTGTTGGCACAGGTGCCTTCCCTGTAGCAGCATCTCCAACAGCACAGGGGAGGCCACAGGGCTTGTAATCAAAGTTTCTTCATGCTGGTGTGGCCTCTCCAGCAGGATAAACGAGAGCAAGTCCAGGTGCCCTCAGCACCTTGCTCAGTCCACCCTTTTACTTTCCACCTAAGCGTAGCACCAGCCCCTACTCAAGGGCCATTGGAGGGTTCTGGGTCCTTCAACCCAAGCCAGCCCTCCCCTCTTCCTGTTGATGACTGACTGCATCCTTGGCTCGTCTCATCCTCATGCTTTCAACAAGATAAACATTCGGTATCTCTCATGTTAGCTGTTCCTCCCAAAGGATTGCTAATTGTGCACCTTCTTCTAGATTCACTGAATTAGCACATTTTTCTAGCAACATGATACGCAGAATATTTCCAAGCACACACAGCCACATAATTACACTGTCATACACCTTCTAACCAGATCCACTTTCTCCTGGGGTGGAACCTCCTCTTCTAATCAACACAGTGGCAACAAGGACCAGAAGGGCCTCCGGTGGAGTCTGGGGGAGCCAGGCAGCACCAACAAGAGGGGATATCAGGGCGCTGCCATCAGTGAGAATCGGCAGTGGGAGTGCGTGGGGGTAAGAGGGCAAGTCTTGTTCAAGTTACATTCATTCATTTTTCAAATACTAAGATGCCAGTCATCTGCCCAGTGTTAGCGACGGGTTCAGGCCTGAGGATAAAGAGCCAGAGATGACAGAAAGAGCCACCAAATCTAGGAGGGGAGGCGGGCCCTAACCAGAGGCACACAGGTCTGTACAGCAAGTCCTTACCATTGTCCGTAAGTCCTGCAACTTCGAGGGAAACAACTTAAAATGAGACATTTTACCACAGGCCAATTGACATCAACAAAAGTTAAATTCCTATAGCATCTCATCAACGCTGTGATGACATGACAGGGACGGCAGCACCGCTATTCAAGGATCTGCTGTGATGATGAACCAGAGTGAATGCTAGGGGAAAAGCCTGCCAGATCTACAGAGGGACAGCCTGCCTCATCTCCAGGGTCTCCGAGAGGAAAGGAAGCCAGCCCTATCAAGCCACACAGGACTGGAGGATCAGTTCCCACCTCCAAAAGATATTTGTTTTTCTCCTTTTCTGGGCAATTGCCATAAACCTGCTGCCAAATTCCCCCTAAAGTCCATTTTATTCCAGTACTTTTAGACTTTTTCTAAGGAAGAGCCAGAGAAAGAGAGCCAAACTTCCAATTATTCATATGTCAAAATCTGTAAAAAAAAATTAAAAAGGACTTTCCATCTAATTGTTCTTAATGCTTTAATATAACAGGTCCCAATAAAATACCTCCCAGCAGCTTCCCTTCAGCGCAACAGGAAACCATCTCCATAATTCAGCCTCGGAGGAGGGGAGCGGCGGAACTGGAGCACCGCAGACAAATTGCCTTCTGTTTCCCTCCACTTAGAGCTGCACAATTTGTCCTCCTGTCACCATGTTCTGCTGCATAAAACTTTCTGGAAAAGCTGCATTCGGAGTTCCCCACAGAGATTCAGGGAGAGGCAACAGGTGGGGCTGTGAGCAGCCGCTCTGGCCTACGCGTGACCTGGCATGAGACCCGCTGAGAGACTGAGCGGGAACAAGATAAAGGTCCAGAACCAGATGATGTGTAGGGGGATGAAAAGTCCCTCTTTACAGGGGAAGATGAAGGATGCGGCCCTTTGTAAACTACCATTATCCTTGACTGAAAACAGTCAGGGCTGGGACAAAAATAATAATAATAACGCTACCGTCACAGACATGACAACAGAGCATACTGTGACAATCACACAGCACAAAAACCCTCCTGATGACCACGAAGAGTGGGTGGCAAGAGGACCTGACAACAGGGTCTGGAGGCAGATAGCCTTGTCACTGTGTGTGGACCCTGGGCAAGCTGCTCAAGGCGTCACCCTCCTATAAACTGAGAAAACCATTGTACCCAGCTCACTGGCTACTGGAGAATTACCCGAGTTGATGTATATGAAGCAGCACAATTCCTGGGGCACAAAAACTCTTTTGAAAAGAAAATTGAAAGGTAGCTACAAAAATACATTTTGCCCATAATTAATGGCAGCATCTGTCCCAGGGGCCTGTAGGTGTGTGCTGTGTTTACCTCTCAGCCTGGCACTGTCATCAAACATTTGCTGCCAATACAAACTGGTCTGTCTGTGCAGGACTCTTGGAAGGAGCTGGGGGAAGGCCTTGCCACCCACTGCCTGGAGATGCTAGATCACCCCGCTTTATACATGAGCAACCTGAGGTCCAGAAAAGGTAAGTGATGGGCTCAGGGTTACACAGCAAGGAAAGGACCGGGTTTCCAAAGAGTTTGACTCTGAAGCCCTGGGCACAATCCAATATGCCACACAGTCTCCTCTCCAGATGGAGGCAAAACCTTGACCTGACCACCTGGAGGTGTCCTGACTTCCCAATCAGTGAGCCAGTTTCCTGGCCTGGATGGAGAAGGTGATGGCTTAACTACGGGTTTGGGACTTCCTCTTAACAGGAAAGAATTATATGCACCAAGGATTCTACAATGCGGTGTCTACAGTGTGTTGGATATACAAATAATAACTACCACTGGTATGCCTTCTTCTGAGAGCATGAACTTCTGCCAATGATGCAATTGAAGAAAAAAAAAAAGGGGGGAAGAAGAAAAAGAAGAGAAAGGGAACAGGAAGAGAAACTCCCCTTGTTAGTACTTTGCCCCAAGAGATGTGTGCTCTAGGCTCCAGGCCACGGCCACAAGGGGGCTATGCTGCACAGCTGTCCACTCACTGAGCAAGCACTGGCTGAGCAGCCACTGTGTGCCGGGCGCTGGAGAAACAGCAGTGGCCATGCAGGCCTAGCCCCGGCCCTCACTGTGCTGACACCGTTAGTGGAAGGATGTCTACCTCAAACAAAAACACAGAGAAATGCACAAGAACAGATAGTGCAAGATTTAAAACGGGGTAGAAGAAGGAAATGAGGCCCACTCTGCAGAGGTGAGGAGCACAGCCAAGCGGAGGCCTGGGCAGGTAGCTCCAGGCAGAAGAGACAGCAAGCGCCTCAGCAGGAAGCAGGCAGCGCAGGTCAGATCCCGAGCGCCTCACAGGCCACAGAAAGGAGTGTGGGTTTCTTTTCTGAGTGCAACAGAATGGCATGGGCTGATTTATGCTTTTAAGAAGTGGTTCAGACAAAACCACTGTAAAAGTTTGAGACAACTAAAGATCTTTGAAGTTAGAAACTACATGATATCAAGGATTATTGCTAATTCTATTAAATGGGAGAATAGTGTTGTATATGGTTATTTTTAAGAACTTATCTTTTAGAGCTTTATATATAACCAATTATTTACAGACAATGTAATATCTAGGATTTGCTTTGAACAACACTAGCAAAAAAGAAAGCAGTAAGTGGCAGGAAATAGTGTAAATAGAGTGATAAAATGTTAATAACTGCTAAGGGTGGGTGGTGGGAACATGGAATTTGTTATACTATTCTGTCTATTTCATTTGTATTAGGAAAATGCTACAGTAAACAAAAGTTAAATAAGAAACATAAGCAGCCCTAGCCCATTTGCTCAGTGGATAGAGCGTCGGCCTGTGGACTGAAGGGTCCCGGGTTCGATCCCAGTCAGGGGCACATGCCTGGGTTGCTGGCTCGATCCCCAGTAGGGGGCATGCAGGAGGTGGCCGATCAATGATTTTCTCTCATTATTGATGCTTCTATCTCTCTCTCTCCTTCTCTCTTCCTCCCTGAAATCAATAAAAAATATTTTTTTTAAAAAAAAACGTAAGCAAACAGATATTAAAAGTTTCACTCTATCGCTATGTGGCAGAGGGGGAAACCCATCTTAGCCTGGTTAAGGACCTCTGAGAGCCAACGTCACATCCTTATTAGCAGTGAACCTGGAGGAAACCCAGGTCAAATCCGGCCTTACCCCATCCATCCTAGTGCATCAGTCGGCTAACTGGCACATCTCTTGCCCAGCTGAGCAATTTCCACTTTATAGATGGAGTCAAAACAGATTTGCCTCAATCTGCACAAATGAATCAAAATCACAAGCTATAACCCTTCTGGTGACCCGAGGAAAACCTCTTCCCTGTGGGCTTGGGGCCTGCTGACACGGTAACCATGGTGACCTGTTCTTCCCTTCTTCTGTTTTATTTAGAGTGACAATGTGCCCAAAAAAACAAAAAACACATTCCTCACATCTTTATAGTAGAGGACATTCAGGCCACTAAAATGTGAGAGAAACTGTTTTGAGTGAAGTTAGCACACACTCCTTTTTCCCTTTCCTGCTTTACCCTTCCTGCTGTCTAGAATGCAGATGTAATGGCTAGGGCTCTTGCAGCTGTCTTTAGCCCATGAAAGGACTTTAGAAACACACAAACCAAACACAGCACAGCAATAACATAGAAGTAATTGACTCACTCAACATATTTCTAAGCTCTATTATGTACCAGGCATTGTGATAGATCTACCACTGAACAAATGAGCAAAGGTCCCTTCCCTCATAAGAGAAAATGGCAGTAATAGTGAATGTAATAAGTAACATATTAGATGGCAAATGCTATTTAAAAAAAAGGAGAAAAATAAGGCGGGCTGAGAATGCGGGGGAAAAGGAGGGACCGCACTATAAAATTTAACGAACAAATGAGTGAATGAGAAGTGCAGGAAGATCCAATAGGAGGCCGTTCACTTCACTCCAGTGAAACTACTTTGGGGAAGGAACAGCCTCACAAGATGGAGAAGAGATGTGGAGACCATGGGTTGAGATCAACCATAGCAGCTCCTTATTCCTCGTCACCAGAAATGAGAGAACTGGACTCACAGGAAGACCAGTCCACCCTAGATGATCACTTGTACAGTAAACTGCCTTTTCTATCAGGTTCGAGTGAGGGTTTGTGGCTCAGTGAGTGGTGTGCCGGGACCTCCCCTCTCCACTCCGAACTGTGCACTTCAGCTCTCAGTAAAGGCACAACTGGAGCTTCCACGTAAGAGTGCATTTGAAGAAACAGTTCCGCTGCGGGAAATAAAACGTGTGTGATGACTGTTTGGCAGTGGCAGTGGTGTGGCGGTAGGCTGGGCATCTCACATATCTGCGCACTGTCTATGTTTGCCACCCAGTATGAACTCAGCGAACTTTTTTGTTTGCTCGGTGAACAAAAACTTTGCAAACTCCCAGAATCACTAGACTTGACAGTTGTCGCTCTTTAAACGGCTTTACTGCAGCTGCCAAGAATATCTCCCCTCCACCGAACTTCCTGTTGTTCCCCTCCCCGGCTCCGGCTCCAAAATAATGAGAAGTTGCTTGGCAGTGATGTCATCGCCCCTGTCACCGCCTGCAGGGCATTCACATGCTGGCTATATTTAAGACCCAGGCTTCGTGTTCAGTGACATGGAAATTGCCACCTTGTGAACCATCCCGGAAAGGCAAGGTTTAAAACTTATTTTCTCCGAATAACCAGGTTACAAATCCTGCCGCTCACCAGGGCGTCAAGATGAGCAACGGGCTCCAGCCCTGGGCCCAGCTAACACCAGCTGTTAATTTCAACCATTTCTCTCAAATAACACACACCCCGACATTCACTTAGTAGCAGCATCTCTCTTCCAAATGCCCTCCTTTCCTGGACTCTTCTGTTATCCCTCAAAACCATTCTGTTGTTTTTATTTACTCCTCTAACTTCTCTACCTACTTCTCATTAGAAAAGACAGCAAATGGGGCATTAATGAATGGTAAACACATTCCCTGCCCCATGGGCACTTACTGTAACCTTTTAATGAGTGTTCCATCATATTTATTGGTTTTGATCATTTTATCTCCTCCTGCTTCCATGTTTTGATGGGGAAAAGGATGAGCTAAAGCAATATCTCAAACACAACCTTCTCCCTCTTCCCTTGGCAGCTGCGTATTTTTTTTGCATCTTAATGAGCCACTCAAGTCCATGTTTGGTGCACATTTTTCAGGAAACATCTGGCACCAACTACTAATGGCTCTGACGCTTAACCACTCAGTGTGGGCACATGCTTCAAAATGCAGATGTTCGTGCAAATATACCTTGCTGCTTACTCCCTAAAAATTTTAGTTCATCAACAAAATCTGAGTCTTTGATTGGATTCTGGAATCAGAGAAAATAAACAAGCATGTGGCTTTCTCCCTTGTACACGGTTGCTTTAAGAGATCCCACTCTATCTGTTCCTGTCCATCATTTCCATATGGAAAAATAGCTAGGGAACTTATATTGGTTGCAAAATGCTGAAAGGCTTGTGGAGGAAGTGATACGGCTCTCCACAGTTCATGGCATTTGAGAAGGTGCTTCCATAAATATAAGTTCAGATGATAACACATTGGCATTTCCATTCTCCTACCTGTAGGGGATTCCCACATCTGTACTCACATAAGAAAAATCAGCTGGAAAATCATTCAGACCATGGATCCCTTCACCTTCCACACTTGCAAAAAGCAGAAGCTAAGAGGTGATGAATGACGACAGAACCGGCTCAAGCCTCAGCCTGGGGCCAGAACAACACACAGCGTGTGCCATTAAAGCATTCACATACTTTACCCTGTGATCCCACTGCTGGGAATACACACTGAGGAATGAAACTCGCAGAGGGAAAACGAGCTACAGACATGAGGAGAACACTTCAACCTTTGCTACAATCTCAAAATCCAGAAGCAACCAAATCACTAACCTCTGAGGAAACTGCTAAGTAAACTGTGCTGTGCTAGTCAGCCACTAAAAATGACACCTAGTCCTGGCTGGTGGCTCCGTTGGTGGGAGCATTGTCTCATACACCAAAAAGGTTGCAGGTTCAATTCCTGATTAGGGCACATGCCTGGGTTGCAGGTTTGATCTCAGGTCGAGGCGTGTACAGGAGGCAACTGATTGATGTTTTTCTCACATTGATGTTTCTCTCTCTCCCTTCCTCCCTCTCTAAAATCAAAAAACAGGAAAACCAAGATGGTGGCATAGGTAAGCACCTAAACTGCTGCCCCACACAACAATTTCAAAACTACAACTAAAAGACAGAACGGACACCATCCAGAACCACAGGAAAGCTGGCTGAGTGGAAATTCTACAACTAGAAGGAAAGAGGAAAGCTCACGGAGAAGGAGCGGCAAAGAGCTGAGGTACGGAGACACGTGCGTGCAGAAAGGAAGGGCAGCAGAGTGCCTAGCTGGCTTTCTCTGGCAGGAGGGGGAAGGAAGCCCCCGACTGCACTGAACCCCAGTTCCGACTGCACTGAACCTCAGTTCCGGGCGAAACCCTGTGGACCCAGGCTCATACAGGGGGAGTTTGGACTGTCAGGTAGAGAGAAAGGCAAACGGAGACTCAGAGACTCAGGGGAGCCGCGGCGGCAGGGGTCTGGAGGCACGAGTGCGCACAAAGACTGACTGCGGAGGTAACCACAGGCTATCCCTAGTGGAAGGGAGTCGGAAGCTCCTGACTGCACTGAACCCCAGTTCCAACTGCACTGAACTGCAGTTCCAGGCGAGCCCCTGGGGACCCACACTCTTACAGGGGAAATCTGGACTGTAAGGCGGAAACTTGGGAACCACGGAAGGTAGAGGTCTGGAGACTCGCGCGCAAGGGCAGGGCTGACGGGAAGCCAAGACTGTCTGCTCCGCCCTGAGACTCCACCCCTTCCAAGCTGAGCACAGAGGCTATTGCAATCTGGCAAGGCTAATCCTATAAGGCTGTCTCCAGCACCGAAAATCTCCGTGTAGAGACAGCTAATCCTCACAGCCAACTGGCCTGCAGGTCAATTCCTCCCAGTGATACCAACAACAATCAAGACTTAACTACAACAAGGCTGTACACACAGTCCACAAAGGGGTGCACCAAGAGTGTCCACCTTAGATTAACTGGGGAGGCCGACCCACTGGGCCGTATAGGACACCTAGCACACAAAGCCACTCTATCAACTCAGGGAAGCAGTGAAAAATGGGGAGACGAAGAAACAGATCACAAACGAAAGAAATGGAGGAAAATAAACGACTGGATATAGAATTCAAAACCATGGTTATAAGGCTTTTCAAGAATATCCTAGAAAAGGCCGATAAATATAACGAGACCCTCAAAGATATGAAAAAGGACCAACTAGAAATTAAACATACACTGACTGAAATAAAAAATATTATACAGAGATCCAACAGCAGACTAGAGGAACGCAAGAATCAAGTCAAAGATTTGAAATACAAAGAAGCAAAAAACACTCAACCAGAAAAGCAAAAAAAAGAAAAAAGAATCCAAAAAGTTGAATATAGTGTAAGAAGCCTCTGGGACAACTTCAAGCGTACCAACATCAGAATTATGGGGGTGCCAGAAGAAGAGAGAGAGCAAGATACTGAAAACCTATTTGAAGAAATAATGACTGAAAATTTCCCCCACCTGGTGAAAGAAATAGACTTACAAGTCCAGGAAGCACACAGAACCCCAAACAAAAGGAATCCAAAGAGGACCACACCAAGACACATCATAATTAAAATGCCAAGAGCAAAAGACAAAGAGAGAATATTAAAAGCAGCAAGAGAAAAACAGTTAATTACCTACAAGGGAGCACCCATATGATTGTCAGCTGATTTCTCAACAGAAACTATGCAGGCCAGATGGGAGTGGCAAGAAATATTCAAAGTGATGAATAGCAAGAACCTACAACCAAGACTACTCTACCCAGCAAAGCTATTATTCAGAATGGAAGTTCAGATAAAGAGCTTCACAGATAAGAAAAAGCTAAAGGAGTTCATCACCACCAAACCAGTATTATATGAAATGCTGAAAGGTATTCTTTAAGAAGAGGAAGAAGAAAAAATTAAAGAGAAAAATTATGAACAACAAATACATATCTATAAACAAGTGAACCTAAAAATCAAGTGAATTAAAAATCTGAGGAACAGAATAAACTGGTGAATATAATAGAATCAGGGGCATAGAAAGCGAGTGGACTGATAATTCTCAGGGGGAAAGCGGTATGGGGGGGGGGCGTGCAGGAAAAGACTGGACAAAAATCGTACACCTATGGATGAGGACAGTGTGGGGAGAGGTAAGGGCAAAGGGTGGGGTGGGAACCGGGTGGAGGGGAGCTATGGGGGGAATAATTGTAATAATCTGAACAATAAAGATTTATTAAATTAAAAATATAAAAATAAAAATAAAATCAAAAAACATATCCTTGAGTGAGGATTTTTTTTTTTTTTAATGACATCAAGGTAGGCTATCAAATGAGAACTCTTTCTTGAAAAAGATTTTGACAACATGAATCAAGAGTTTTTATGGACACTCACTCCTTCTAATATAAGAGCTCCACTTCAAGGAATGTAGATTAAGGAAACTTACTAAAGTGTGTGTGTGTGTGTGTGTGTGTGTGTGTGTGTGTGTTTTCATGGAAAAACTTCTCCTAAAAGGGGAGTGGGAGGAATGGTTAAGGAAACCACTGTGTGAGAAACACAGACTTATCCGAACAGAATTTCAATGGCCATGCAAAGTGATATCCATACAAGAGAATAACATCAGAAAAGGTTTATGATATTGCTTTTCAAAGAAGATCATCAATTTATAGATTCAGAATGACTTGGATTATGTAATATGAATAAGTGAATGTACACATAAACTGGAATATAGTGCCTCATAAATAATAAAACACATTAAAAATAATTGTGTCCTGATAATTTTCTTCTTTAAACTTTACTGTTCTTCCCAGACTTGTGGGTTGTAATTTGTGCATTACTTTTATATTCTGGAGAGAAAAAAAGTCTCTATTTAGACATAATTTGAAATCTACATATAAATGCAAGAAAAGATAAAATACCCCTACCCAGCCCTAGCTGGTTTTGCTCAGTGGATAGAGCATCGGCCTGCGGACTGAAGGATCCCGGGTTCGATTCTGGTCAAGGGCACATGCCCGGGTTGCGGGCTCGATCCCCAGTGGGGGGCGTGCAGGAGGTGGCCAATCAATGATTCGCTCTCATCACTAATGTTTCTATCTCTACCTCTCCCTTCCTCTCTGATATCAATAAAAATATATTTAACTTTTTAAAAAAGAAAACATAAAATAATTGAATAAAAATTGCATGTACACATTCATGGTTCTGTAACTATGTAAAAATTGTAGTTAAATGGACTAACAGTGGAAATAATCATCATGCTAAGATTGTGAGATTTGGAGCTCTTTTCTCCACTTCAGATTATTATCTTGGTTTTACAACTTAAAGCTAATTGTTTAAAACATGAAAACAAGAGCTTTCTCGAGAAATCTCCAGCTAGCCAATCATGGCAGAACTCTGTCCTCAAAACTCACTTGTGTGCATCTTAACCTGCACGTATTCAGCTACGTGTTGCATGAGCAAAGCCAGGTGCAGGATGATGTGCTGGTGTTGAAAGCTCATAGAGACCTTCAGAACCCACCAAAAGCAAGCCTACATGTTGTTTACAGTCCTCTTAAAAATAAAGTTGAAAATAAAAATGACAAGTGTTAATAGTGTTCATTCTTGTACTGGGTCACAGCATTTTCCGTATTTTTCAAACAAACCAACAAGCAAACACTAACTACCAACTCAGTTCTGAGATAACTATCACAAGCACCTTCACCTAAGAGCCCCAGGGATCTCAATAATTGAACTTACCCTTTCAGATCATTAGCATTCTGTTTGAGCCCTTGCAACTCCAATGTGGTCTAGGAACCGGCAGCGCCAGCATCACTCTGGAACTAGAGATACCTACCAGGCCCCTCCCAGACCTGCAGAAACAGAGTCTGAAGTCGACCAGGATCCCAGGTGCGCTTGAGAAGTGCTGCACTAAACCACCAGTTGTCAACCTTGGTGCACACTGGAATTACCTGAGCATGTGGGTCTCACCACAGATTCTGACTTAATTGGTCTGGAGGGCAGCCTGGACATAGTTTTTAAAAGCTCTCCTGGTGTCTGTAATGTATAGCAAAGCCTAAGCAAGGCTTTTAGTTCTTCAACCCAGAAAACTCTTTGTTAGAAAGTTAGTTACATCTGAGCAATAGCAGGCTAGATGAACTGCAGAAAATGAGTCCTTGCAGCCATGAATAGAAGAATAATTTACTACCACAAAACCAATAATAATCATGGCTGGCTTTTACTAAGCACTTACTCAGGGCACTCACTGTGCTTAGCACTTTGCATGCATCAGCTCCTGCATATATCTATAAAGGAGAGACTATTATTATCCCAGTTTTCTAGACAAGAAGCATTAGGAATAAAATGACCATCGGACACCACACAACCAGAAGGAGCACCTGTGTGATCCTCAGAGAGAGTGCCTCCTTAAACTTTGCACCCTCAGGCCTCACTCACCTTTCCCCAGGTCCCATCCTTGAGAAGTAGGGCTCAAGTCCAAGGCTTGCCCCACACCATTACACTACACTTCCTTTAAAAATGGCCACCTCAACTGGAGCATAAGGAATTGTCAGCCAAACGTTAAAATCTGTGTTTATATATCCCTCTCTTGACTTTCAACACCTAGAAATTAGAGTCAGCTGCATCCTGCTTATCTCTGATTTTATAGGTTTAATGTGAATAGGTATTTGATGAGTAAATAAATAAATGAGTATTAACTAACCATCTGTCTTCACTGAATTTTGGTAACATGAGACTTCAGGAAACCTCCGAAGCCATCTTGTCTCCTGTCCTGCCACATGTGTCTAGCACTCATTCTAGTTCCATCCCATATACTCAACTCCCCTTGGCTGCTCTGGTGTAAGTCATTAGAGACCCATCAGCTGCTGACAAGGATGTGCTAGCTAGACAATGATGAAGAGCACAACTCACTCAGCAATGAGACTCTGCCAAGCGAGAGAGCCAGCCACCTGGGGGGAGCAAGCTTCATGCCCAAGGATAAGTAAGAGACTGGAGAACCAGAGTGGGCTGGGATGCATAGTAGGAGTTCAATAGGTAATATAATGTGGTCAGGGTTCAGTCTCTACCTAAAACTCAAACAGAGTGAGGCAACTGAAAAGGGGCCATGTCCGGCCAGTGTGCTCAGTTGGTTGAGTACCATCCCATGCACCAAGAGGTTGCCGGCTCGATTCCCAGTCAGGGCATATGCCCAGGGTTGCATGTTTGATCCCTAGTAGGGGGCCTGCAGAAGACACCAATCTCATGTTTCTCTCTCATCGATGTTTCTATCTCTCTCTCCCTCTCCCTTCCTCTCTCTCTTTAAAAAAAAATCAATAAAACACATTTTTAAAAAATGTGATGAGGAGACGAGCCCACTGCAGGGAACATCTGCTGCCATTGCCTACCCAGCACTGTCAGATGGCAGGAGCCCTTGGTTTTCCCCTTAAGGGTAAATGTCTGTCCCCTGTAGGTAGGTTGTATTAGTTATGAAATTAAAGAAAATGGACCAGAAAGCTCCTAAACACAAAATTCTGACAGTACATTTGCAAATGGTGTTGAAAATGAGAACACTGGGGAAAGAACTAAAAGCAATGATTTTCACTAGGGACCCATACTACCTTCTAGAGGTGTAGACATGGTCATTTTACAAGTTCCCCTGGTGAGTGTAATGCACAGCAAAGTCTAAGCAAGGCAGAGGTGTGCAGACACTATTGCACGTCACAATGATGACAGGGTGCTCCCAGCATTCACTGCGTACAGCCAGGAATACTCACTGTCCTAAGAGGCCAAGGCAGTCCCATAGCCAAAGCAACCTACATCCTGCCATACTTTCAGCTGTCCTGATGGCTCTCCATGTAGGTGAAATACTTGTTCATAATCTCAGCCTACAATCTACTTCATTTACTATACACTGACTATATGAGTTTTTACCCTAGAGTCCACCCAGACTCTGCTCTTTCATTTTCTGTACTCCTTATAAAGAATGACTTCTGATCTTCTTACTGTCTTTAAATCCAAACTTATGCATTATAAGTAGGTGCAAGCCATTAACCTCCACATGTTTTCTACAAAGGCATGCCCGGCCAATATATACTGAAATCTGCTTTCTATTATAAATTACTTTCCTTTTCTTTCTTTCATATTAGAGTTAGAATGTTCTACCCATTTTTTTAAAGTTAGTTACATAGGTAGGTTATATTAGCTATGAATTTCATTTCAGGGTGGTAAAATGAATAAAGCAGGTCTGGCCTTTACACCCTCACAGCTTTGGTCCGGAAAATGAAGCCATCCCAGCACCCATGACCAAGGGATCATCTTCCTCTAAAGTCTCAGCAAACCTCCAAACAGGTCTCCCTAGCCTGAACTAGACCATGTGCCCATTGTCTGAAGTGAGCCCAAGGACCACACCTAGCTGAACCAATCACTGTGGAAAGGAGGCAGAATTATCTTGACCAAATTAGACAAATCAGGGCTGAACCTCAGTGCTTGGGAGACTTCAACCCCCACCACCAATCAAGAAAAAAGAAAAAAAAAAAAATCAAGCCATGGCGGGTTCTCCAGTGCGAGAGAAATGTGGAGAGGGCTTTCAGAAAGACGGTACAGTGTCCACTACAGCAACTCCTCTTCCAGCGAAAGAGCCCGCTCTTCCTCCCCAACTCTCTGTCCACAAACATGGGCTTTTTGAATCAGACAATACAGCAAATGTTAATTTTCTCAAAGACACATAGATAAAAACTGGGCCTTATTTCTGGTCTCCACTCAACCTGAGAGCAAAGTTTCATTTTGTTTTACATAACCACAAAATGAACAGGTTTGAGGTATTCCTCCAGAGCACATTTCTTTCACCAGACAAAACTGAACAATGGGGACTTCTTTTCAAAAACAGCAAACCCTCCCTTCTCCAGTCTCCTGTGCAGCACTGCCACCTTGGCGCTGAGCCTTCCCGAGCCGTTTCCACGGCTCACCAGCACTAAAACAGGGACGTACATTCTTCCCACCACTCCCTCTTCCCTTGTCCACAGTAGACATTGCTAATCAAAAGCTGCACTTCTTGCTGAGCCCAGATGATACAGCCACAGCTGCTCTGGTCTTCATTGGCAGCAGGATGAAACCTACCAGTTCTCCCGGCAGAGCATGTGTTACATCAGGGGAGCTGGCAGGGAAAAGGCCCAGGATCTCAGTTCCGAAGGCCCCCTAACCCAGGACAGGCTCAGATTCCAAGCCAGTATCTCCCATGTTTGACTTTCTCAACTCTGACCATTCACATTCACTTCTTGTGATAAAAAAAGAAACATAATCAATGTCAATAGATGGACACTGGAGAAATTTACTGTCCTTTTTCACAGAAGGCATAGCCTTCATATTTCTCTAATAAATTTTTAAAGGCAGAGACTGAGCCTTAGGGCAGACACTGAGATTTAAAGCCTTCATAGAAAGCCAATAAACGCCTCCCAGGGGGCTAGACAGAGTGATGTGCGCTGGGCTTCTAAGACCCTTGGTCCAGCATTCCCTTACAACTGCAGTATGGTTCTGTTCTCACATGAAGGACACTGTCATAGCAGATGACTGCTCAGCAACCCAACAGGGAAATATAAACAAAGGGACACGTGCTGAGCAGGCAGGGGTAGAAAAATACACCAGGAGGAGCTGAGGTCAGATGAAGGCCAGTGGCAACAAGTTCCAACATGCTTGTTGCAGAGGGAAGCTGGGACAGGAAAGAACCCACAGATCTGCCCTAACTGGTTTGGCTCAGTGGATAGAGCATCGGCCTGCGGACTGAAGGGTCCCAGGTTCGATTCCGGTCAAGGGCATGTACCTTGGTTGCGGGCACATCCCCAGTGGGGGGTGTGCAGGAGGCAGCTGATCGATGTCTCTCTCTCATTGATGTTTCTAACTCTCTATCCCTCTCCCTTCCTCTCTGTAAAAAAATCAGTAAAATATATTAAAAAAATAAAATAAAATAAAAAATAGAATAAAATAAAATAAAATAAAATAGAACCCACAGATCTGGCCTAACCTCCACATCGCTAGGCACCCATGGGCAAGGCAGTGGCTAAGAGGGAAGCAGGGACCTTCCTCTGAGCATTCATGACAGACCCAAGCTGCACTGACTGCTTGAGGAGCATCAGCGCATGTAATCTTCCACACAATCCTCCGAGGAAGCATAACCGGCATGATGTATCTGCCCACATGATTTACCAGCCCTGGGGACCTGGCGAGGCCGTTAACCATGCCTTCTGCTCCCTCCTGGCCAAAACATGCCCAGTGAAGAGCCTCCCTAAATGTTGTAGAAGGCGTCAGGAGAAAGGGGGTCTCTTCTCTCTGGATCCTGCATGAGGCTTGGTGTCACCAAAGGCCATCTTTGCAGCTGTGTGCAGAGGCCCCACCCAAGAAGGAGACAATACATAGAGGGCCAGAGCCAAGGGCAGGGGGGAAGGAGAGCGCAACCTCACAGAGCACCTGGGTCCAGTGACGCCTGAAGAGAGATCAGTTAGTTACAGCAACACTAAATTCCCCTGTTGACCTAAGCTAAATTGGTTTGGGTTTCTACTGCCAAAAGCATTTTAATATTAGTTAAGACTATTATGTCAGGACACAAGTGCACAGCATCCTTACATGAAGTTTGGAGGGGGCCCATGCCACCCACCTCCTCTTACATTTTTAAACAGACGAAGACTCAGAGGCTCAGAGGGGGAAAGGGAATAGCTCTGGTCACACAACTGACATGTTCCTGTTAGTGCACCAGTGTGACAAAGAATGACAGTTAAGGCTGGTCCCGACATGAGAAACAGGAAGCAAAGGCCTTGAGCAGTGCTCTGTCGCACAATCCAGGGGGGTGTTCACGTCTGTGATGAGTCGCAACAAATCGCAAGTCTCTCTGTGGACCTGGCAGGTTGACTGTTGAGGGAGCACAGAGAAAACACAACTTGCTCCAACCCCCTAACATCCCAACTAGGAAGCCTCGTTAGTCAGGACCCCAGACACAAAAGAGAGGAGACCAGTGACAAACTGGCTCAAGTTACAAAAGGAACTTATTGGCTCACATAACTGCAAAGTCCAGAGGGAAAAATAGCTTCAGGAAAGACTGGGTCCAGGAGCTCAAATGGGATCAGGACGTGTGGGTTTCTCTCTTCATCTATCCCTCTATTTCTCCACTGTGTCATCACCATGGGGAGGTCAGCATCTTCCCACACAGTAGCAGACAGCTGCCAACAGCTCCTGGCTTATACCATATCCCCTCAAGAATGCTGAAATCAGCTCCTCAGATCAGCCTGGCCACACGCCCTTCTTTAACCCGATCATGATAGCCAAGGGATGGGACAGGCTGACGTCCAGGCCCAGGTCATCTGGCCTGTTCGGGAACCCAGGGCAGGCAGTGGTAGCGTCAATTGCACCAAACTACATGTGCAGAATGGGGATGAGGAAAAACCAGCCAGGAGAGACTGGGGTAGTGTCTGTCCCAAGGCGAAACAGAAGCATGGTGGATGTGGTAGGCAACCTCCAAGATGGCGCCCAATGACCCCCCCCCACACACACACACACCTCTTGGCACGCACACTCATGTGTAGACCCTCCCATATGAACAAGGTTGATCTATGTGACAATGGAATGCAGCAGAAGTAATCGTGTCTCATTTCCAAGATCAGGTTATAAAAGAAACAGTGGCTACCATGTCAAGGTGTATTCTCTAGCTTGAGTTACCCAAGAAGCCAGCTGCTGTGTTGTGAGCAGCCACGTGGAGAAAGCCCACAAGGCAGGGAGCTGAGCTTAAAAGTGGCCCCTCCAGCCCTAACTGGCATTGCTCAGTGGTTAAGAGTGTCTGCATAGCACCAGAGTGTCACGGGTTCGATTACAAGGCAACCAAAAGATGCAGTCTTTCGTGAAGCTATTTTTCCTCTGGGCTTTTCAGTAATGTGAGCCAATAAATTCCTTTTGTAACTTGAGCCAGTTTGTTATTGGTCTCCTCTAATTTGTTTAGATGTCTCCCTCACATCGATGCTTCTCTCTCTCCTCTCTCACTCTCTCTTTCCTCCCTCCTTTCCACTCTCTAAAAATCAATGGAAAAAAATATCCTCAATCCTCGGGTGAGCATTAAAAAGAATAAAAATTAAAAAGTGGTCCATCCAGCCCCAGCGAAGTTTGCAGGTGACTGCAGCTCTAGCCAAAGCTTGACTACAACCTTGTGAGAAACTTAGAGCCAGGACCATCCAGCTAAGCCATCCCAGATTCCCAACTCACAGAAATCCTGGAGGATCATATATGTTTGTTGTTTTAAGGTGCATGTTTGGAGATAATTTGTTATGCAGCAAGAGATAACTGATACTATGAACAGAAAGAAAAAATGTATCCCCAGAAATGGACAACCCCGTTCACTTGCTTCTCTCAAAGGTACCTCTCATGTCAATATGTGTCTTCTTTCTGTGAACACTTGTCTCATAGCCTGAGTTCTCTTCATTCAATGGGAAACAGGGCAATCAATTACTTAGGGAGCAAGGCGTACCCACCCTGAGTATAACGCTGCTGCCTCAGAAATGAGCAGCCACTTGGGCCACACAAGCACTGGCTGGTTATATGGCCCTGATCATGGTTGAGCCATGACAACATGAAAGGAAAGCCATTAATTCTGAGCGAAAAGAGATGTGAAGTAAAATGATGAATTTGTTCAGGGATGTTTCAGTTTTATAATTAGCATATACTCAGAACCAGTAAAACACTCATACACACAAACACACTCTTAGAATACTTATAGCAAAAATAATTTCACTTTTTTATGTCCAAAATAGCCTAGTACTTAATTCTTTCTGCACCACTGCTGTTAAAATGTAACTTTTGATGTGGCAGGGTTTCTTAGTAATATAATTACCATACTAAAGAAAAATGATAATGATAGTTAACACTTATTGAGCATTTATGAAGCACATTTATTGAGCTGACATATGGTCTCTCATTTTATTGTGCAACAACCCTAGGAAGTGGAGAGTTTTCTTATCCTCAATTTAAAACTAAGGAAATAGAGACATTAAGTAACTTGCTCAAGGTCACACAACTAATAAGCATTAGAGCCATAGTCAGACCCCCACAGTCCAATGCCAGAATCCTCGCCACCAACCATTAGGCTAAACCACTGGCATTATGATACCTGCTACCTGAACACATGTGGACCTGAGAACAGGGTGCCCCAGTGCTCACAAAGGCCTGGCCCACCCTCGCTGCCCCGCATGCTCCCACCTGAGAATAGTGACAGCTGCTCCTTGTGTAGCAAGAAGAAAGCTTGACAGGTGACAAAGATGAACTGTGTCTGGAACATGTCAGCAGCTAGATTTTTCAAAATGTACACATCCAGCCTCCTTGTTTGCTTTCTTCCTTTTTTTTTCCTGAAGTATTTGCTTATTTTACAAATGTTCCTTCTACCTGCAAACTGTGAATCTTCAGGCACCTTAAACGCTTAGCTCCCCCATTGTTTAAATGAGGAGACTTCAGGTCATGATACTGCTTAGTTAAGAAAAATGTTTCTACTCCATTGCTGCGAAAATTTTTCCTAAGAATTATCACAGGCTAAAATACACTTCCTATAAAATATGCTTGTAATAGCTCGCTGGTGTCCAGAACCTTATGTACTTCCACACAAACTCTTTCTCACTCAGTCCTCCCATGTGGGTAGCTTAGCCTCGCCAGGTTATTAATGGGGAAGTTCACACTTGTGAAGGATAAGCAGTTCACCCAGAAACTCGCCATCTTCACACAATGGAGTTGACTCCTAACACAATCCAAAGTGGCAGGGAATATAAGTCTGTCTTTCTCTGATGAATCAGAACCGCTCTCTATAGACCGCAGCCTGTACTGTGAGCAAACACCATTCCACCACAGAATCCTGCCGGGCCAGGTGAAATGGTGGCCCAGCTGACAAAATGCCAAATTAGGCATTTGCTGTAGTCATTTAACTGTCTCTGATGCTCTTGAGGTGTCATTTTAAAATGTAGAGAAAGGAGAGAAGTTCAAATTAAAGTTAAATATGGGACCAGGGTGCCAACTTTCAATTCCACATAATAACAATTACATTAGTGCCACTCGCCCTGACAGCACAGGGACGATAAATGCTGCTGCTGCAAGTTTACTTAACTCCCGACTCCCTCGCATGTCCTGGTCTTACTTTAAAGTAGTTTTACATTAACAACCAATAAACTGTTTATCTTACCTAAAATGGGAGAAAAACTGGACCCACTCAAATGTCTAGCAAATGCTTATTTAATATGACATTAATTCAGTGAAATGCTACATCCAGGCATCAGAAACAGTTAACATGAAGCTTAAGTTGGGGAGAGAGGCAAGCTAAGCAATGACAGGCTATAGATGTTAAATATAGCCCATAAAAGTATCTTTCCATGTGAACAAATTCCATAGAGATGCGTGTTTTTATGGGAGCTGGGATTTTGGGAGGTTCACCGTATAGTTTTCTTAATAAGATATAAACAAAGTCATAGAAAAATAAAATGGTTCTTAAATAAAAATAGGCTCAGCCATACTCTTAATTAGGGAAATGCAAATGAAAAATAGTCTGCCAGCACCATGTTTCACCTGCATGCTATCAAAAGCCCAGATGCTGGAGCCGACCCCTGTGGGCTGCTCGGTCACGCCCTCTCCCTGCTGCTGTGGAACGTAAGCTGGCTCAGCCTCCATGGAGGGCAAGCTGAGGATCTCTCCACTGAGAAAAGCACAGAACTCTGACCTGCTATTCTACTTCCATAAATTTTCCAACAAATATAGTCGTGCAGGAGCAAAGTAAAAAACGCAAAGGTTACTCACAGTGGCATTATTAGAAGTAGCAAAAGACTCAAAACCACATTAATGCCTGGCTGTTGGCACACCGGTCAAATGAATTCTGGTGCAGTCAGACAATGAAATATGACTTACTAAAGATGGCAGCCCTGTGCACAACACAGAACCGTCTCCATGATGTACAGTGTGTATTAGACACACCACCACTGTGCATTAAGGAAGAAAAGGAGGAAGGGAGGTGCAGAGGGAGATGAAAAGCAAGTACACACATCCAGAGATGTGTGCATGCATGGACATCTCTGGAAACAGTAACATCGCCCATCCCCTGGGCAAACGTGGTCACTGGAGATTGCACACTTTAACCATTTATATGCTTTGTATTCTGAATCATGTGTGTACATATTATTCAACATGTATTCAATAAAATATTAAAATTTCAAATGCATAAATTTTATTGCTACTGGTCACAACACTTTTTAATTAAACAGTGTTGGTAAAGGTGTGCTTGGGCTTTAATAAGCCTCCCAGGCCCACCCCCAGTGTCTCTGCCCTCCTACCTTGCCAAGGCCTGAATCTTCATGATGTGCCGCTCCTCCTGCTCAGCCACCTTCTTCTTCAAGGTGTCGACCTCTTGCCGGAGGACAGCCGAGTGCTCCATCTCACCATCCAGCAGGCTCCGCAGTGATCTGGAAGAGGAGGGCCCATCCGTTCAGATGCTGTGAACCCAGAGCCCATCGAGCCCAGGACACAGTCATTTAGTCAAGACCTAATCATTCATTTTCCACAAGGCTATGCATAAGCCATAATTCTAGTCTATCTCATTACAAATTCCTTTAAGGAGACACCAAACTCTGCTCAAAAGCCTCAGAGTAATCATTAGCATGAGCCCCGGAAAAACTATCTGTGGCCTAGGCTCTGTGTCCGCTATAACCTGTGGGCAGCTGTAATCAAGAGAAACGGTGAGTTGAGAGAAGAGGCAAGCCCCTTCACAGACATCTCACCCAAAGGTGCAGCACCTTAACGGAGGCCACTGTGTCACAGCCACACTGAAGAACAGAGTTAACAAAGGAAAGGATGCCAGTTCAAACCAAAACAATAATCTGAGCCATCAAAATAGAACACAGGCTCAGATTACCTGACAGATGTCTATCCTCAGTTCCACTTCTACTCACAAAACACACTTTGACCCTGACCCCTGCCACCTCCAGGTTAAACAAGCACATAGAGAGTTTATAGAGCTGTAGAGTTTGACATTGCACGTGTCATATTTTATTTATGTCTGGAGTTGGTTAACCCTCCAAAACACATGCACTTGTGAATCTGCCATCCTTGGTCTTAGACAGCAGCTCGTCCAGAAATGACTGTAAGTTAGCACCTCGGAGTGAGCCAAGCCTGGTCTGCTGACTATCTACTTCACTGACCTCAAATGACTATTTCTGGGAAGTATTTACTGACTCTTAGGCATCTCCCTCCCAAATCTAGATGACACTTGCCTTGGGACATCGAAATATAAGCAAAAGTGTCTGACCTCCCACCCCCACTGTTCACCATACTCTCCAAGACTAGTGAGAGAATTCCCCTCTTGGGCCTGGGACTCCAACACAAATCATGGGAGGATGTTTCTCCTTCTCTGGGAAGGAGAAGAAATTAACACACGGTGATTACTGTTTCTCACAAGATAAGACAAAACCTATGGCTTCTTCCATAATAGCTCCAGCTGGAGCAAAGAGAAATCCTGCAATGTCTACAGCCCTTTGTTGAAAGTTTTCCTGGGAAAATCGTGCTGTCTAAAGATCCTGTTTTTAAAAATTCTCTTTTGTTTTAGAAATCATGCTTGTTTGCTTTTGTATGCTTCCATAAAGGATGAGGGAGAAGCTTGTCAAGCAGGCCCCAAAATAAGGTTTAAAAAGGAGAATCATGATGACATGTCACCACGGAGTCTTAATTCCTGCTCTGAGTAAAAAATAAGAGAGTGACATGAGCACACGCTCACACACGCACGTGCACACATACAGGCACCCGACCCACCCTAACCCCCAGGGAGGCAGGCAAATCCCTCTCCTGACCACCTTGCAGCCTAGACAAGGTCTGGCAGTCGAGAGGCTCCCATCAGGCAGCCAGGTGGTAGCGACACAGATGATGCCTGCCTAGTATCTAGCACTGGTTTCAACAGGGAACAAAAGACAGCCCTTTGCCCTCTCAATGTCTGCACCTGAGCTTTTTGGAAAGTCAAACGAATTCAAGGACCATCTTGCCCAAAGTACCCGTTAGTGGAAAAACTTTAAGCCAAGTATTCCAAGTGCCTGGAACATGGCAGATAGGCCCTCAATTAAAGATTACTCACAAAATTGCTTCACTGGGTCTGAGGGTGACCGTTAAGGGTACATGGGGTTCTTTTTACATCATGAAAATGTTCTATAATTGTGGTGGTGATTCATATAGCTGTGAACATACTAAAAACCACTGAGCTGTACACTTTACATGGTGAACTGTATGATACGTGAATTCTATCTCAATAAGGCTGTTTTTTGAAGTTTTAAAAAGATTGCTTTACCAAATTTTAAGCTTATTCTAAGGTGGTGCCATGAATGTGAGGTTTTCATTTCTTGCTCACTCCGACTACAATATATATATATTAAAGTGGTAATTCACAGACCAAAAAAAAAAAGAAATACAAAATCATTGGTCACAATTTTGCCAATAAAGCAGAATTTTTTCATCTGTGATATTTTCTGTCCCAGAGGTAGAATGTCAAAGGACAAGGCCCTGCCCCGAGCCTGGAGGTCAGATACCTGTTCTCTTCCTCCAGCTCATCCTTCCGGTTCATCATGGCCACGATGGCTTGGCGCAGTTCACCTAGGAAGAAAGCACATCCACATTAGTCCGGGGATCGCTCCTATTTGCTGTCCTCTCACCAACCACCAATCTGGGTTATGGGCTATTTATAGCAACTTGTCTACACAAGTTCCCTTTCAAAAATAATTCCTATACAGCCTAAGTTATCCATCCAATGGGCTCAGCTGCTCACTCTTATTAGCCACACAAAACAGAAGGGCAGGATGAAATATGTGTGGATTGTCTCTTTGCTGAACCCTCAGCTGCCTGGAAAAAGCAGGCTTGCGGTTTCTAAGTGCTTCCAGGTCCCTGCTGCTGGACCACATCTGTTCTGAACAATGACCCATTCCCAGTTACAGCTGCCTATCAACAGCGGATCACACAGCAGATCGAGTAACACTTGGGTCCACATTGACATAGAAATTCTCAAGTTTACTAAGATATCTGGTTTTCTATAGTCAGCATACAGGCGACACCGGGGGCGGGGGGGAGGGGAGGGCCGGGCGGGATTCCCAAAACACAGTCCATAATTACTTACAGGAGCTCCTCTCCTGGATAGCTTCTACATAGGAAGTATTCACCAATAGGAAACCATGCCTTCGTATTAAATAACCACCCAAGTTTCCTACCTACATCAAACAACTGTTCTCACTGCCCATCCACGCATTCAAGACATCTTTCACTGTGTCACTCGGATCTCAAGTCCAGGAGCTTCTCATTTCTCCTTGAGTTATTTGGGGTTTTTCCACCTAAGAAACCCTATAAACTATGTTTCCCTCTTGGGTGTGGCTACTAGGAAGCTCACAGAGAAAATTACACATCTAATGAGTGTACTTAGCCATGTGCCAACCAGGATGTGCCCTAACCCCACTCTGATCTTCTCCAGCCTGTATATCCACCTGTGTCAATTTGCCTACCACTGGCCTCAATTTATTTCTTATCTGTTTTAATATACTGCTTCAAATCCTCTTTAGAAAAAAGGTATGGATTGTTGGTTTCTTCCTTTTAGCTAAAATTTGAACCCTTATACAAGTATAGCTCTGTTCAAAGCTCCTACTGGCACTATATCACTTAATGCTTTATATACACCTAAGAAATGCATGGCACTGTCCCACAGAAGCCACAGAAATAGCAATGACCCAATCCATACCATTCCACACCATCATGCTGATAAAACCCTTCCCTTCCACGCTGTGCATTTCCAGCCTCCGGGACCACAGCCCTGTATTTGCTTCAATGTCAAAATGACCAAGGATACAAATAAAACAGTATTCTGATACTAGGAATCCTAAGGGGGAGGGGGACATCACAGGAATAAGGCTGTCAGACGACTGTCCCTTCTGCCTTCCCCACACTGCCTTTGGAACACTGGTGGTAACGGTGGGAAAGGAAATAGCCAAGACCTGGTATCGCCCCCGCCCCCGCCCCAAAATAGACTTTAACTTTATATGCATTCACTTTGCAGTAGAACCAGTAGGTGACGTTTGGGTTGATGTCCATATATTACATAAATATTATATTTCTTCAAGCCGGCGACACTCACTGGCAGAGGCGCTGCCTAATTTGTAATTTTTCTCCGTCCCCAGCACCGCACATCCCATTATCTGTTTAGTCTATCACTGTGATTTCCTCCCTCTTCACACACTGCAAGTGACAGCAGAGCAGGGCTGCTGCATGGCGGCCTTCCAGGCTGAAGCGCCAAGGACCACCCATCTCAAATTCCATTCCTGACGTGGCCTCAGTGAACCGAACAGCCAATCTGGTCAAGGCCATGGGATAATGTTAACTTCAACTGTAAGCAGTCGATATGGGATACAGAGCAGCATTTCAATTCCCTGTGGGAAAGATAGACTCCTCCATAAATGTTGCTAGGGCAAGAAACCATTTGGGGAGCAAGAAACAAGACTTAAATCTCTGCTTCTGCTATGTATCAAAATAAATTCAGACAGAATAACTTAAATATGTGAAAAGCAGCAATAAAAGCGCTATGACTATGTGGACAAACACTGATGCCATCTTGGGGCAGCAGAGGCCTTTCTTACCATGAAGCAAAGAACGAGTCCGTTAAGGAAATAACTTCTGCACATCAAGGGCCAATATAACAAAAATAACATGATGGCAGCAAACAGGTTTTCTAATCAAATCCCAGACCTCCCATGTCTCACCTCGACGACCTGGGCAAATGACCATCTCTTTGCTTCTCAGTTCCCTCAGCTGAAAATATGGTGCTATTATTGCCGACCACGTGGGACAGGGCAGGGGTCGGCAGCAGTTTCCTGGAAGACAGCCATGCTTTCAGTTGTCTGTGGCTGTTCTCATGCCACAATGCAGAGCTGAGTTGTGGTAACAGAGAGCGAGGGGCCTTCACTGCCTAAAATATTTCCCATCTGGCCCTTTACAGGAAGGGTTTACCGACCCGTCTTAGGAGAACATCCAGAAGCTCTTAACTCCCTGCCCCCCACACACACTGCTGTCCCTCTCTAGTTCAGGGGGGTGGCTCTCTGTGGTGAGGCCTGGGGCCAGTCAGACATTCGGCCAATGGGCAGGACCAATGGGCAGGGCAAATGGGCAGGGCCACTGGCTAGCTGCCAACAGGAGACTGTAGACCAGGCTTTAATAGATGGGAAACAGCAGTCGAGCAGCTGCTGCCCCAAACGCTGTGGATCCCTCCATACCTCTCCCAAGACCCCTCAGCACTGCCTCTGGTCCCTCTGGCTGCCCCTGCTCATGCTCAGCCTTCTTGCCTGGATCTTCTTCCTCCAGCGGCGCTGCACCTACACCCAGGGCTCACCCTGCAGACAGCGGAGCTCCAACCCATGTGCACCACAGCCCTCCACTGGCTCCGCCCCGCTGTCTCCTCTGCTCCTCCTGCTGTCTCCCACCACATCAAACCCGCTCCCCCTCTCTTGTGCCTTTGCATAGGCTGTTCCCAGCACCTAGGAGGCCTGGCTGCCTCCCCTACTTGGAGCCTCCTTCAAGTTTCAGGTCGGGATCACTTCTGTGACACCTATGCCCACTGGCTGTGGCAGATATGGGAGCCAGCAGGTCTGTCCTGTCTTATTCACGCCCCTTCTCTGTCCCTAGCAACCTCTAATTCCCACCCACCCCCTGCTGCAGCGAGAGGGACCCAGAGGGGCTAGATGAGTCAAACTAAGCCAACCATATAGAGTCTTCCAGAAGTTTGGGATGGGCCAAGTCTATGCTAGAGATGGAGGGGGGTCGGGGCCGGTGCATCTCGCCCCAGAGCACAGTCCATATCACTCCACCAAGATCCACCTGCTGAAAGGCAGGCCGAGGACAGTTTGCCAGGGCTCTTCTATCACCAGATGCAGAGGCAGCGACAAATGAGGTACAGGCACAGGGCAGAAGCCCACCAAAGACAGGAGTTGGTGAAACCTCTCAGGGGAGCCCACCTCTCAGAGAAAGTGCCTGGCTGGTGTCTTAAATGTCAAACATGGGCCTGACCCTGGGGTAACAGCACTGAGGCACCCAGAGTCTGAAAAGCACCCCTGTCGATTAGGTAAACTCACCTTTGGCTGACTTGGTTTCTCTCGGCACAAGTACAGCCAAAACAGCTCTCTGAGGGTGACACACGAGACCATGTGGCCACGGGACTAGCAGGCGCAACGCAGGAACAGCCAGCCATCCTGGCTCCCACCAGACTCCCCCCAGGTGCCTGGGAGCCCATCGACACTCTCTGCCCTCGTGATCTGAACCTGAGTCCTCACAGCAGAACAAGCCCAGGAGAGTTCACTGGACCCCACTTTGCCCAAGCTCCCACCCACCATGTATATACCTGTTCATCCGCAGGCCTGGCAACCGAAGCCCCACCCCCACGCCTATGAGTTTCTTGAGAAGACGACAGTGCACAGGAGAGACCTGGAAAAGGAGTCAAGACTGGATGAATAAGTGACCTAACAAACGAGTGAATGACTGGCACCCACTGGGAAAATGTGCCCCTCGTCGGCAGGAACTGAGCATGAGATGGGCTGAGCAGAAATGTCAGCTGCGCTTAATAGTAAGTCCAAGGCCGCACCAGAGAATGCTAACCACCGGGTTCACAGCTGTAATTTCCTGTCCCGGTGACAGGGAGTCAGACTCAAATGGAGCTTGTTTCCAGTCTGTGTCTGGGAATAGATACACATGGAAGGGAAGGGGCAAAAAGCATTACCATGACCTAAAACTGGACAAGCCTACCACACCATTCCCCTCCTCCTCAGCACCCACCATGTGAATCGTGAATCCCTGATTTCAAACAGGTCGGCAGACCAGGGACCAACCTCCAGCCCCAAGGAACCCAAACACAACACAGGCACACGCGACAGATAACCTTCATGCATTCACGCAATGACCATGGGCGTCAGAGGCTGCTATACTAAGAACTATATTAAGTTGAGGGAGGGGGGAGAGCCTTCCCACCTTTGGCCATTAAAGCCCTGGGTGGGGGGAGGGCAAATTATCTTTAGGTAAACTGATCTCAACTTCCTTTTCCAAATTAAATAGGAAGGAGACTGGATGAGAATGAGGGGGAGATGCATACATCTGGAAGTATGCAAGCTCGCTCTCTCTCTCTCTCTCTCTCTCTCTCTGTTATATACATAGAACTGGGTAATAATTCTTTGGCTTTATATAGCATCGCTTTCCAAAAACCTCAAAAGAGCCTTTACAAACATTCCCCTGGGGCCCATCCTCAGTTACAGTTAAAGGGAGAGCTCAGGAGGGTACATGCACAAAAATAAAAGCATTCTTCTGTGGATATATACTTAACCTAGACCATCATTTTTCAAATTTAACAGACTGCTTTTTTTTTTCCTTTTTCTGTCTACCCAATATCTTTCCTTTTATCTCCAAGAGAAAGGATAATCTATATTGAGCTCTAAGTGTAACTTTTAAAACCAATCTTGGGCCATTCTAGCTTTTTGTTGTTTCTCTCTCCTACCTCCCCTCAACACCCTGTCCACCCAGGATTTCGACTCTGCAATGTGTTAGGATGAAAAAAAAAATGCCCCAAGACATGTCCCTAGAGCTTGGGTGGCCAGTGCTCACAGGCGTTGGCTGTTTTCTGTAAGCCCCACCAGGCAGAGGCACTTTGAATACACAATCTCATTTCATTCTCACAAGATTCCTTGAGAAACAAGAATCACTGTACTCATATGAATGGGGAAACAGAGGCCCAGAGGAGGGGAGTGACTCCCCACCCCACACAGCTAGGAGGCGGCAGGGCAAGGACCCACCTGGTCAGGCTCCCTCAAAAGCCTGTCCCAACCTTTGCAGCACCAGGCCTAGCTGTCCCCTCCAAAGGAGAAAGGCCCCCAAGGGCACACCAGCTTCCAGCATGGCCTCAGCACTCTCCCAACCTTTCTCCTCCTTTGGGGAAATCAGCAATCTGCTCCCCTGGCACACCCCTCAGCTTTAAAACTACAGTTTCAACATGACCTGGAAAGGAAAAGAAAGGGTTTGAAAAACCCATGGGAACAGACTGAGAACTATAAGAAAACCACAAGGGACAGAAGAAAACTACCTTGTAAAGTTCTAGATTTTTATCAACTTTTCCATAGGTGTAATTTGGGTTCTCTTGCTCATTTGTGTGTGTGCACTCACTATCATTCTCTCTCTCCCTCCCTTTCTCTTTCTCTCTTTCACACACACGCACGCACACACATACACAAACACAGTGTTTATAGTGACTTGTAGTACAAACCTTAAGGCAGGTGTCCCAAAAGCAAATTCAAACAGGGCCACAGAAGTAATGACAGTGATGCACTGCAGTCCTCGGAGGGATGTGGGGCAGTGGGAAGAGGGGGGTGTGTGCCCTGCTAAGGCAGCAGCCCCTGCCTCCGTCCACTGTCCCACACAGAGATGCAGTTGGGCCAGTGGTTGGCAAACTGCGGCTCGCGAGCCACATGCGGCTCTTTGGCCCCTTGAGTGTGGCTCTTCCACAAAATACCACGGCCTGGGCGAGTCTATTTTGAAGAAGTGGCGTTAGAAGAAGTTTAAGTTTAAAAAATTTGGCTCTCAAAAGAAATTTCAATTGTTGTACTGTTGATATTTGGCTCTGTTGACTAATGAGTTTGCCGACCACTGAGCTAGGCTGCCCCCACCTCTCACTTGTCAAGACAAGCCAGAATCCATGTTTTCAGACAAACCAATTTTAAAAGGTATTAACTAAACTTCTTACCAGGAAGGCACAACGGATCATGGTGCTGGGCCACCATTTCAAGACCCCACTGCCCTAAAGTTTGAGTTCCTGACCACCCATCAGCTTGAAAATGTCAAGACAGTAGCACACACATGCACGGCCGTTTTTAAAATCAGCTTTCTGCCCCACACCAGAGAACGTCAAAAGCACAAAGTTGGAAGGGGCCTGAGGGGCTGTAATGGAAGCGAGACCTCTAGGAGAGGGGAGAAGAGGGAGCTAGACACCCCAGGGCAGCTCCCCAGGGCAGCTCAAAGTGATTCACTCAGGGACTAAAAAGGTCCAAGCACCCCTGCCCTCCCCCTTCAGAAAGGCCTAGAAAGACCTGGGTGTGTGAAGTTATCAGGTTACTAGGAGTAACTCGGGGTGGGAGGGAATCTCTCAATTTCAGACAGTTCCACATATTTTATGTCTAGGAATCTCTACACATATTCTTTAAAGTTATTTAAATAAAAGGCATCAACACATCATTTAGCTTAAAGAGATATCTGCAGAAGAATAAAAACAGACAGTTTCAGAGGTTGCTTCAGGGAGAAACAGCACTGACTTCTCTGACCAGCAAGAAAAGGGAGAGGGGTGGGCCCCACCACTGCCTGGGTTTCACTGCCCGGTGCTAGACTACAGAGAGTGATGTCTACGCTGAAGGAGGCAACTTTCCTGGCTTATGGCCCTGGGGAAAAAGGAAGACTCTCTCCCCAATCTCCCTCCCCAGGGCCTGGACCTGGCACAGCCTGGACAGAGTAAGGCAGCACCACATGAGAAGAGAGAGATGGCGCAGACACCAGTAGGGCCCTGGTTCTCCAGCCAGGCTGGGCTGCACATTAAAACCACGTGTGTGTGTTTTTAATGCTCAGACTACATCACAGACAAGCTAACTCAATGTCCAGGGGGGATCGGGCACATGTGTTTTTGTCTAAAGCTGCTCAGCTGATTCAAGGCTGGGAAGCACGGTGGCAGGTGACCCCGAGCTGAAGATGGCTCAGCACAGCAGCAGTGAGCACTCAAAATCTCCTACTGTGGGCCAGGCCCTGCCTAAAGAACTGTACAGACGTTATTACCTCAGTCAATCCTCCCATAACCCCAAGGTACATGCTGTCACTATTCCTGTTTTACAGACAACCAAACTACAGCTCAGAGATGTTAAATAATCTGCTTAGGGTCACACAGCAGGAAGCAAGGACAAAGGCTATGTTCTGCACCACTAGATCGCTCAGAGGAGGAGGCCTCTGTCCTTGGTCCTGATCTGCCACAATGGCTTCTCTGGGGAAGTCTGCAGGTGTTTTCCCCACGGGGGAAAGGTGACTGATACATATACCCCAACATTCAGACAAGCTTTATCAGCTGCTCCAGTCTGGTCACAGATGTGTTCATGAGGAGTAGAGAATCCATGTCAGAGCTAGAGCATTAAAGAGGACACAGAGAGAAACCAAGATGGCGGCATAGGTAAGCACCTAATTTGAAAACTACAACTAAAAGACAGAATGGACGCCATCCAGAACCACAGGAAAGCTGGCTGAGTGGAAATTCTACAACTAGAAGGAAAGAGAAAAGCTCACAGAGAATTGGAGGTATGGCAAAGGGTCTTTGTGCGTGCAGAGAGGAAGGGCGGCTGAGAGCCTGGCCGACTTTCTCTGGCGGGAGGGGGAAGGAAGCCCCCGACTGCACTGAACCCCAGTTCCGACTGCACTGAACCCCAGTTCTGGGCGAAACCCGGTGGACCCAGGCTCATACAGGGGGAGTCTGGACTGTCAGGTAGAGAGAAAGGCACCCGGATAATCAAGAGACCCGGGGGAGACCCAGGGGAGCCCCAGTGGGCAGGGGTCTGGAGGCGTGCGCGCCAGTGTGCACAAAGACTACAGAGGTTGCCACAGGCTTTTCCTAGGAGAAGGGAGTTGGAAGCTCCTGACTGCACTGAACCCCAGTTCTGACTGCACTAAACCCCAATTCCAGGCGAGCCCCTGGGGACTCACGCTCTTACGAGGGGGAATCTGGACTCTCCGGCGGAGACTCGGGAGCCAGGGAAGGCAGAGGTCTGGAGGCGCGTGCGCCAGTGTGCACAAAGGCTGCGGAGGTTGCCACAGGCTTTCCCTAGTGGAAGGGAGTCGGAAGCTCCTGACTGCACTGAGCCCCAGTTCTGACTGCACTGAACCCCAGTTCCAGGTGAGCCCCCGGGGACCCATGCTCTTGTGGGGGGAATCTGGACTCTCGGGCGGAGACTCGGGAGCCGGGGAAGGCAGAGGTCTGGAGGCGCGTGCACACAAGGGCAAGGCTGACGGGAAGCCAAGACTGTCTGCTCTACCCTGAGACTCCACCCCATCCAAGCTGAGCACAGAGGCTATTGCAATCTGGCAAGGCTAATCCTATAAGGCTGTCTCCAGCACCGAACTTCTCCCAGCGTAGACACAGCTGATTCTCACAGCCAACTGGCCTGGAGGTCAATTCCTCCCAGTGATACCAACAATAATCAAGACTTAACTACAACATGGCTGTACACACAGTCCACAAAGGGGTGCACCAAGAGTATCCACCTTAGGTTAACTGGGGAGGCCGACCCACTGGGCCATATAGGAAACCTAGCACACAAATCTACCCTACCAACTCAGGGAAGCAGTGAAAATGCGGCGACAAAGAAACAGATCACAAACGAAAGAAATGGAGGAAAACAAACGACTGGATATAGAATTCAAAACCACGGTTATAGGCTTTTCAAGAATATCCTAGAAAAGGCCGATAAATATAACGAGACCCTCGAAGATATGAAAAAGGACCAACTAGAAATTAAACATACACTGACTGAAATAAAAAATATACAGAGACCCAACAGCAGACTATAGGAAACAAGAATCAAGTCAAAGAATTGAAATACAAAGAAGCAAAAAACACTCAACCGAAAAAGCAAAAAGAAAAAAAAATCCAAAAAGTTGAAGATAGTGTAAGAAGCCTCTGGGACAACTTCAAGTGTACCAACATCAGAATTATGGGGGTGCCAGAAGAAGAGAGAGAGCAAGATACTGAAAACCTATTTGAAGAAATAATGACAGAAAACTTCCCCCACCTGGTGAAAGAAATAGACTTACAAGTCCAGGAAGCGCAGAGAACCCCAAACAAAAGGAATCCAAAGAGGACCACACCAAGACACATCATAATTAAAATGCCAAGAGCAAAAGACAAAGAGAGAATATTAAAAGCAGCAAGAGAAAAACAGTTAATTACCTACAAGGGAGCACCCTTTATGATTGTCAGCTGATTTCTCAACAGAAACTATGCAGGCCAGACGGGAGTGGCAAGAAATTTTCAAAGTGATGAATAGCAAGAACCTACATCCAAGATTACTCTACCCAGCAAAGCTATCATTCAGAATTGAAGGGAAGATAAAGAGCTTCACAGATAAGAAAAAGCTAAAGGAGTTCATCACCACCAAACCAGTATTATATGAAATGCTGAAAGGTATTCTTAAAGAAGAGGAAGAAGAAAAAAGTAAAGATAAAAATTATGAACAACAAATACATATCTATAAACAAGTGAACCTAAAAATCAAGTGAATTAAAAACCTGAGGAACAGAATAATCTGGTGAATATAATAGAATCAGGGGCATAGAAAGGGAGTGGACTGATAATTCTCAGGGGCAAAGGGGTATGGGGGCGTTCAGGAAGAGACTGGACAAAAATCATACACCTATGGATGAGGACAGTGGTGGGGAGGTAAGGGCAGAAGGTGGGGTGGGAACCGGGTGGAGGGGAGCTATGGGGGGGGGGGGGGGAAAGGAGAAACAATTGTAATAATCTGAATAAAGATTAAAAAAATAAATTAAAAAAAAAGTTTAAAAAGGGGGCGGGGGGAGACACAGTGCCCCCAGAGGAGGTTTGGGGTTTCGGTGTGACTAGGGAGCACGCCAAAAGGGAAAAGCAGATGGAGAGAGAAGAGAGAGGGCCTTGGGCTCTAGTTGCCCTGCTACACGTGACAATTGTTCACCCACTGCCAACCTTGAAGGATAGGTCTGGGCTTGGCTGTATTACAGAAACCAATAAGTTCCTTACTTCATAGAAGTGGTGGTGTCCCCCTTCCCCTTTTGCAGGTGGAATACTGAGAAGTTATGACTTTCCTAATAACAGCTGCCAGCAGGCATATGCCATGTCCAGACACTGGGTGAAAATCTGTACATAAATTGTCTCACTAAGCCCTCCAAACAACCCCAGGAAGGAGGTGCTGGAATCAAACCCATTTTATAGAGAAGGAAACAGACACCAGAACACAGGCTATTTAGCACTGAGACCCACAACCATAATACTCATATGATACTGTCTCCCTGACCTCATGGTGGGATCTGAGAAAGAGGCTGCCAGGGTTTCATGCGGGCTCTGCACGTTACCCCAAAAATCACATGCTCAAGAGACAAAGCCTAAGCAGGTTCCAGGCAGAGTCAGCTTGGCCACAGGGCAAGGGCATGCTTTCACCCAGCTTCTCCTCATCACACCTCTACTAAATGACCCCTCAGGAGGGAGACTCAGAGAACACCGATCCTGAGGACCCAGTGCTGCCTAAACACAATGGTGCCCCTGGATGCTGGAGGTATGAGAGCGATAACACTCCCTTATTTTACTTAAATGGGTTCCTGTCACCTGCAACCAAATGAGTCATCTTTCATATGCTGTGACTTGGAACCCACGCCGAGCTGGCACTGGAGTCAACGTGCCCAGCGAGGTGGGGCTTACACAGGATGAGAAAATAACATTATACACAAAGATGTGTGATGTGACGGCAAGTAACCAATAAGGACTCCAGGTCCTTGGCTGGCTCAGGTGCTAACTGGCAAGGTGCTTTAAGCGTTTCACACCCACTTTGGGTCTCAGATGTTTAGTCTGTAAAACAGGAGGTTAGACAAGCTGATTGTCTAGGATCCTTCTAGCTCTGAGATGCTGTGACTCATCAGGAGTAGCAAATGAGCCTTTCTAGCTTCTGGCTCCTGCAAGCAAATGTGGCATATTAGGCATCCTGTCATCTGCACCTATCCACTGGCTGGACCCCAGCAGAAACGTGACCGTGACCTGCCTAAAGCCCTAGGTCTGCCATGGCCCCGAGGGCTGTGCCACCAACATCCGCTGCGATTGGCCTCACGCACAGCAGGGTAGCAGGGTTAACGGATGGCAAGGGAGATTAATTGCATGTGAAATACCCATAAATAATTAGGACATCAGCTGCACAGCTTCCTTCCACCCTCAGGCTGTGATATCATATGTATGGGCAATTCTCAATCAGACAGATCCACACACATAATCTGCAATTAATTAGAAGCACACAGCCACTGGGAGAACACAGACAGATCTCACACACCAGGCTGAGTGGCACCAACTCCACGCTCTCCTGCGCTACACCTCAATGCTTTGAAATCTGATACACAGAGCATGGGTTCTAGTCCCTGCTCTGCTATTTACCTCCTGTGCAGCCATGTGTATGCTGCTTGCCCTCTCTGGTTCTCAGTTTCCCACCTCTACAATTGGCATGATGGTACTTAGCATCTACCGCCAAAATGATGGAGATGAGTCAAGGGTCTCGAGAGAGGGCATGAGGTGCTCGTAGATGAAGGATGCAATGCTAAGCAATCACCCCTCCAGTCACCTACTCAGTCATGACCATCAGGGAAGAGATGCAGAATGATGCTTCCGAGTTTATAGTCAAGGCAAGTGAGGCCCAGAAAGGTGGAATGACAATCAAGAGACACCAGAACACACGTGGCCAGGAGACAATGGAAATCGCTTGGCTCTCCTGACACTGAGCCCACCACCCTGCCCCTGAGTGCCAAAAGGACCCCCTCCAGGTGCCCTGACTGTTGAGAACAGAGGCGATATCTAACCTCATATGGAAAACAGGAGGGTTCCCTTCACGCAGCAGGAAGGAGACGAGTCATCAAACTGCGCCCCAGCACAGGTAATGGCAATTCCTAAGCTAAGAATAGGATATTCAGGCCCAGCTGTGTGGTATGTGAGAAGGGCCCCTTCCCAAGCTCCACCTCCCCCTCCCACCTTGTGGGAATATGATGATGGCCATCTGTTAAAGAACTGTTTCCCACTCCCCACGTGGGAGTCTGTGATTTTACTATAAAAATTTACTATATAAATTTCCAGCTTTTACTATAAAAAAAGAAGGAAGGAAGGAAGGAAGGAAGGAAGGAAGGAAGGAAGGAAGGAAGGAAGGAAGGAAGGAAGGAAGGAAGGAAGGAAGGAAGGAGGGAAGGAGGGAGGGAGGGAGGGAGGGAGGGAGGGAAGGAAGGAAGGAAGGAAGGAAGGAAGGAAGGAAGGAAGGAAGGACGGACTAAACAGAAACTTTTCTCGATGTGAGCCCAGACTGTCTATAGCTTGGGTTTTGACCTCACACAGCGTGCCCTAGAGCAGCGGTCACCAACCGGTGGTCCGTGGACCACTGGTGGTCCACGAGGTCCAAAAGGTTGGCGACCGCTGCTCTAGAGCATGTCCTTCCTGCATGCATTGCTTGCTTTGTTTTCTGTACTGAGAAAGCCTCTGTTTCAGAAAACTTCACACACACACACCCCACCCCACACCGGTGCACACATAAATCCTAATAAACCCATGTCTTTAACAGCCAGTCCTTCCAGGTTATTTCTTTGGAATTGGCAAGCAACACGCTGAGGTTTTCTAGGACCTCAGCTCTTTGCTTTACACCAGCCATATTGGAGGAAGAGTGTGTAATTGGAAACTGAACAATCAGTGCCCTTTAACATTCATGGATTTAACACTCCTACTTTACCTTTAAAATGCAGCTCAGACACTCTCCCACGGGAAGCCTTCCTGGCCCTGCAAGATGAAGCCAGTTCTTCCCCCTTAGGCGGCCTGAGCATCTCCATTTTACAACCTTCCCTACTAAATGGAGAGTTTTGTGTGAGCAGGATTCAATCCATCACCTCTGAGTTTCCCTCCGATGCCCAGCCTAACACAGTGCCTGACAGCAGGACTGTAGCAAAGGTGTGTGAATGGGACCAAGTAAGTACCTGATCACTTCAGCAACCCAAGGACCAACAAACACTGAGCTGCCTCTTCACCAAGAACCTTCTGCTACCACCTTTGTTCTTAGTTCAAGGTGCTTTACCAGGCAGAGTGGAGAGCTGCTGCTTTCTCAGCCCAGTTCCAACTCTAAGGAAGTGCCATGGCCTTATGACTGCCACTTACTATGGACCAGCAGCAGGGGGCTCCCTTCTCAGTCCCCCCACCTGGCCATCAGAGGCTCAGATCTCGGAGGGTGAGTTCTGAGACCCACATGGGTGGTGAAGGGAAAGCTGACAAGTTGCCCCTAATTGGACTTAATCAGTACCTGATTACAGATGGCTTTAGCAACCCAAGGGCCAAAAAACACCGAGTTGCCTCCTCACCAAGAACTTCCTGTTATCACCCCTATTCTGGTTCAAGAAGCTTCAAAGGGCAGAGAGGAACAATAAACTGCATGGACTCCCCGTTTTCAGCAGTCACATAGCTTGTAATCCTTGCAAAGCTCTTCAGGCGGTGTGTGCACCCCTTGCTGGCAGAGCCCTGGGAATGGTGACCACAGGGTGGGCGTGGCTGTGGAAGCCCCAGAAGAAAGAATGCACATTGGACACCTGCCATGCTGGGCACATCCCAGACCTTCATTGGACGTTCCCTCGCATCTCTTCCAAGGGAACCGAAGCAGGAAACGTGGGCTCAGGAGAGTGAGTGGCCCCCACACTATTAAACCTGAACTCTCTCTCTTCAGTGATCTTGCTTTCCTCCAGCAGCCTCATGAGTCCTGCCACTCTGGGCTTTCCTAAATTGTCTAAAGCTCCTCTCTATGGCATTCCAGCATTATGGCCCTGCCAGCTGCCACCTGCACTGTTCAGTCTGAGCAATCTCTGTCACACTACACTAAGCTGCCTATTGGGTGGCTATGCCAAAAGCCACTCCCAACCATTCTCCTTTGCTGCCTTTCCCCTTACAGACTGGGAAGCCAGAAACTCACTTTCCAGTTTTCCTTGCAGCTAGAGGGGCCATGTGCCTCGGTTCTGGTCACTGAGATGTAAAGGGAAGTCTGCTATGTGGTCTTCTGGGAAGGCTTTTATTTTCCTGATAAAGAGAAGAGAGCAAGAAGCCAAAACCGGTTTGGCTCAGTGGATAGAGCGTCAGCCTGCGGACTGAAAGGTCCCAGGTTCGATTCCGGTCAAGGGCATGTACCTTGGTTGCAGGCAAATCCCCAGTGGGGGTTGTGCAGGAGGCAGCTGATCGATGTTTCTCTCTCATCGATGTTTCTAACTCTCTGTCCCTCTCCCTTCCTCTCTGTAAAATATCAATAAAATATATTTAAAAAAAAAAAAAAAGAAGAGAGCAAGGTGCTACCTCTCTCCCTTGCTTCCTGCCTGAAGTGGATATAGTATCCGATACAGCAGCAACCATCTTACAAACATGAGGCAACAAGCATCAGGATGAATGTCAACAATTACAGAAGTTGGGTCAGAAAGAGCCTGAACCCTCAGTGGCACTGAGCTACCCATGCCAGCAACCAACTACCTCCAGACTCCTCGTTATAGGAGAAATACAGGCATATCTCAGAGACATTGCAGGTTTGGTTCCAGACAACCTCCATTCTCCTATCTAATAAAGAGGGAATATGCTAATTAACCATCACTCTGTCACAAAGATGGCTGCACCCACAGCTGAGGCCAACTTCCCATAAGGAGCCTTAACAAGCAATCAGCAGGGACCTGAGGCTACACCTTTCCCCGCCCCGTCGGGCTTGACAGGGGACCTCAGGCCATGCCCCCCACCCGGCGGGGCTTGACAGGGAACCTCAAGGTGCTTCCCGTCCTGGTGCTGGGCTAGGGGACCTCAGGCTGCTCCCCCCGCCCCAGTGCCAGGGCGGGGGACCTCAGGCTGCGCCCCCCACCAGGTGGGGCTTGACAGGGGACTTCAGGCCACACCCCCCACCAGCAGGGCTTGACAGGGGACCTCAAGGTGCGCTTCCCATCCTGGTGCTGGGCTAGGGGACCTCAGGCTGCTCCCCCCCGCCCCAGCGCCAGGCCAGGGGGGCTTGACAGGGGACTTCAGACCATGCTCCCCACCCCAACACCAGGCTGGGGGACCTCAGGCCACACCCACACCCCAGCACCAAGCCAGGGGACCTGAGGCTGTGCCCCCCTGCCTGATGGGGCTTGACAGGGGACCTCAAGGTGCAGCCCCAGTGCTGGGTAGGGGGAACTCAGGCCATGCCCCCTGCCCAGGAGGAACCTGAGGCTGCACCCCCCTGCCAATGGGGCTTGACAGGGGACCTGAAGCTGTTCCCCCCTCCTGGTGCCGGGCCGGGGGACCTGAGTCTGCAACACACCCCCCCCCCCGCGCCTGGAGGGGCTTGACGGGGGACCTCAGGCCATGCCTCCCACCCAGCGGGCTTGACAGGGGATCTCAGGCCATGTCCCACACCTGGCAGGGTTTGACGGGGGACCTCAAGGCACGCCCCCCCACCCCGGTCTGGGCTGGGGGACCTCAGGCCACACCCCCCATCCTGGCGCCGGGCCAGGGGACCTGAGGCTACGTTCCCTGCCCTTTGGGGCTTGACAAGGGTGGGACTAGCCAGGTCTGGATCTATCCCAATGAGCGGGGGGGGGGGGGGGGGGGGGGGGGTCTGGCCCGGTCTGGGTTTCACGCGATTTTGAGGCACATGTGGGTGGACAGGGACTTGACTCTGGGTCCCGTGGTGTGCCCCAGACTCTGGCAGGAGGAAGGTTTTCATATACATTTTACTAATTTTCTTTCATCTCTGACACTTCTATTATAGAGAAAGGGCAAGTAGCAATATTAAATTATTTCCTCTAATTAATCCCCTTTTAATGTGCACGAATTTTGTGCACCGGGCCACTAGTTAACTAATAAAGTAATGCAATAAAGCTAGTCGTAATGTGTTTGCTGGTGGAGGGTCTTGCCTTCAATTTATAAAAAGAAAATCCGTGAAGAGCAGTGAACCGAAGTGTGCCTGTATAAATACTTTGTCGCTGTTAATTGGGTTTCTGATTACTTGCAGCTGAAAACATTCCTCACTGACTTACCACCTCTACCCATCTCGGGCCCACCTGTAAGTGAACAATGACACTGACCCTCTTTGCCTCTGAAGCCCTAAGACCATCCCCACACTGAACCCAAATCTCGCTGAAAACCAAGTTACCTGTCCTCTCCAAGCTCTGAAGTCCCCACCTGTTACAACAGAGATCAAATTACTTATACCACACAGTGGCCCTGGGGACTAAATAAGATAAAGTACTTGAAAGGGTGGAACAGTCTTACGCACGGTTGTTCCTCAAGATTCACTCATTTCCCTGGAAGGCAGCACAGCACAAAAACCACCTTGCTGGTCAGACGGGCTCTGTCAATTACCAGCTCCTTACTTCAGGCAAATGATTTAACCTCTCTGAACCTGTTCCCTCACTGTAAAATGGAGAAATCAATATTTACCTCCTACGGCTGTTATGGGATTAAAAGAAAATGAATGAAGCACCAGGCACGCCTAGGAACTGGAAGGTCAATCACTCCCTCCCTCCTATTCATGCCCCCACCCAGGAGAAAACCACCCCACATCAAATGCCCCAAGGGAAGCACAAGGACACGGCCGCCTCCCATGTGCAGCCAAGTCTGTGCAGCCAAGTTCCTTTCAGCCCCCTTTCCCGACAGAAGCGAGGAAGGGAAAGCATGGCACGGAGTAAACAGGCTGAAATCCTGTTCCTGGCAGAAATGGTCCACCCTGACGCAGCGGGAGTCTCAAATGCAGTCCAAAAGAACACCCTCCCTCTCTCATGCTGCTTCCCCGTTCCCAAGACTTACAAAGCCGTGGAGGAAGGCTGTCCTGCTTTCACGGAGGCAGCCAGGCTGTCCCCAGAGGCCAGCAGGAGGGAGACACAGGAACAGGTGCTCCATCACCCATCTCCTCCAGCTGGAGGTGCGCAGCAAAGGGCTGACGGACATCCCCAACTAGTCAGCAGGCCTCCCTTTTTCACAGGAACCTGCAGTTTGGGTGTTCCCTATGTTGAGAGTCACAAAGCCTGGGCCACATTGAATGCTCACAGTGATTCCTCACAGCGAGACTCCAAACCGCCATGAAGCCCATAGGATCAGTGTACAAGACAGAGGCCAAATGAGCACTCAGGCCACTGACCTGAAACCTGTGGGCCTCCCTGCATAAAAACTCGCGAGACAGGAACCAGGTGTTGTGAATGATCACTAGGCACGAGGGAGGGTGCTCACTGATCCCACCTGCACAGCACCCCTCAAGGAGGAGGAAGTGCCACCCCAGCACACACGCCAAGGGGCTCACCCAGCACATGCCACACAGAGAACTGAGCTCTGGCCAGTGCTCAAATCCAGGCTCCTTCCTCACAACCAGCCACAAGTCCATTCTGCCCCAGGCCGGTCCTAAAACCCAGGGAGGAGGGAAGATAATTTGTTCCTGGACCAGCACACTTGCCTCCACCTCCCAGCCCTGCCCTCCTTCACTAGCAAGTTCACAACCACCTCTCCAAGGAGGCAGCTCCAGCATCTCTCAACCCTTCATGCCCTGGGCAGTTCACAATGTCATTCACCAGCTATTCCAAGCATCTGCTGGGTGCCATGAATGCCACTAGCCCGTGAGGATCCAGGGTCCCTCTCACTCAGCAGCAGACCAGCAGGTGTGGCTCAGTTCGTTAGAGCATTGTCCCATACACCACAAGGTCTTGGATTCAATTCCCAGTTGGAGCACATGTGGGAGGCAACCAATCGATGTTTCTTTCTCTCTTTCTTCCTTGCTCTCTAAAAATCAATAAATTTTTTTTAAAAAGAAAACTGTCACAAAGTGAGAGATGCTAGGAAGGGAAAAGAGAAAGACCAAATTATGTGTGGAGGGCGTGGTCGGACAGACAGAGGAAACAAAGGTGAAAATTGTAAAATGACAAAATAAGAGTTCTTCGGTAGGCAGAGGGCATGGGAGGAGGGTGAGCGTTCCAGGCCAGAGGAGGAGGAAGTGCCCGAGGGGAGGAAGGACGTGGCAAGTCTAAAGAGGTGCCTGAGGGCCATGTGGCTGGAGCGAGATAGGCACAGGGGAGACAAAAGGCAGGCAGGGAGGTGACAGGCCCCGGATTCTGGCCCAAGTACAGAAACAGGCCCCTGCCAGGCTCAGAGGAGGAAAGTGAGCCAGGGAGAGAGAACGTGGACATGAACCTGTGCCCTGCTCCCCAGATGGACCGCCATCTCACTATGAACGAGTACGGTGCGTCCCTTCACTGTCTGTCTTTCTAGGAATCCTCGTGCAGGTCCCATTTTATTAAAGCCTGGGGCCCCTAAGGAAAAATACCATTTCCTATTAATCACCAGGTTTGCTTCCTTAGCCGGCAGCCTGTCTTAAAGGGCCTGAACCTGCAGAATCAGACAGGAAGTTGCCGTGTAACTGAGTCACAGTACAGAGGCTATATTAGGCACCAGTGCCTCGTTCAAAGTGATCAACATGGGGCCATGTGCTTATTTTTTAAAGCCTGGGCCTTAGTCTTGCTGGGAAGCCGGGCAAGTGAGGGGTGAAGCAACCCACCCTCCCTCTCACACCTCTCCCACCCCCCATGCTTCCCTGTGCTGTCCTCATCACTGGGCTGGGGTCGGCAGGGAAGTGCCCCTGAAAGCCTGTTTGTGCTCCTCATACTCTCCCGGCTGAGGCGTCTGTGTAACCCACTCATCTAGAAAGAAGACGAAAGTCGGTGCCAAGTTCCATCTTGAGAGCTAGAAAATTAGTCTTTTCTCAGAATAATACACGGCACCATTGTGGGCAGCAGAGATATTACCCAGGGGAGGACTGACTGCAGGATCCCTTGAGGACAGGGACTGGCTGAGCAGAAGTAAAGAGATTCCCACCTCCATCCTGCCTCAGGAACCTCTGTGGGGAAAATGTCCCCAAGCAGGGACATGGGAAGGGAGAGTCATCGAAACCTGCTGCAGTTGAGACAGGCAGGCTCATGCTGGTGCCAACTCCAGCTCACGGATGTCTCCCAGCCCCTGTGCCTCCGCATTCATTCTGCCCTGTGAGGAAAGCAGTGATGAGATCACTTCCACTTCAGAGAGGAGGAAACTGGAAGCTGACTGGCCTGCAAGTACATCCACGTCCTGCTCACAGGAACCTAGAGTCTGGTGCTCAGCTTCTCAGCTGGAGAACTGACAGCTCCCTGTCGGCAGGGTCCCCTCTGTGCTCTCTTGGCAGCAGCTCTGTGGTGCATGCGCCAGTACCTGCGTGTACACAGTTAGGACCAATGTGGAGGCAGCTGGGCATGGCGGACCAAGCAGAGGCTTTGGAATGGAGCCTCGTTCAAATCCTCACTCCACCAACCACCAGCTCGGTGACTCTGAGTAACACCTGAGCTTTCCTGAACCCCAGAGGTGGCATCTGGACTCAGGATATGACCAGCCAACTCACAGGGTCCAGGGGAGCTAAGTGAGTCACAGGCTACAAACCCGTGTGCTCCTGCCAGCACAGGGGCACAGTAGACACCATACGTCCCCAGCAAGCCTGGACGCCTCCTGCCCCTCTCCTAAAAGAAGAGACAACACGCCATTTCCAAGACCCAAAGGGTTAAGAGGGAAGCCAGGTCCGGCGTCAAGGTGCTTCGAGTGCACCAGCTGCCTTGGTCTCCATGGTTCATCCAGGCCAGCGGTCCTTTCTCATGGAAGTCACTAGCCAAGTATCACCATGGCCTGGCCTGGCACTTCCCTGAAGGAGGGGCATCAGGACTGCCAGGCCAAGAGTAAGGTGGCAGTTTCCCCAGGCTCCCCGGAGCCCATTTCCATCAGTGCTTCTCCACGAGTGTCAGGCAGTCAGCACAGGTCAACTTCCTTGGCCACCAAGAGGGCTTCTCGTGCCAAGGACTATCCAGGAAGATGCTGGCCGCCAATGCCAAGCCTGCTGCCATCCCAGCTAGAGCGGCAAAATGATCAGCTTTAGGAGAGCAAACAGCAATTGATTTATCAACAGGAAAATCTCTATGGTTCAACACTGACCTTTCCCTATTCCTGTGCTTCTTTAGTCAACTCCTAATACATTTCCACATTTCATTTGGGGGCTGTCAAGCAATCCTTGACCTTAAAAACAATGCTCCTGGATGAAGTCATTTCATAGCTTGCTCAGTACCTAATTCTACACTGAAAACAAGCTCTTTAATCTCTTGGGACATAGTTTCTTCATTTGTAAGAGTCATGGGAAGATGAGTGCAGATAGTGATCGAGGTCAAGAAGAGGCCTGGCATGCAGTGGGCAGTCAATATAGTGACACCTACTAATTGCCTCGATTCTGCTCTGTTCACTTGACCAACAACTAAAGATTGCTCACAAGGTGCCAGGCACACAGATGGATGAGAGGAAAGACACCATCCGTGACCCTGCCCTGATCTCAAAGAGCTTGCAGATTGGCAGGGATGCTGACAGGCAAACAGCATAAGTCTGGAACAGCTGAACAGAGATAAACGAAGAGAGATGTTACCAAATGTCTGTGGGGTGGCAGGGTCAAGAAATACTTCCTTTGAGGAAAATGCTTGTGCAAAGACTTGAAGGGGGGTACCTGGCCCCCCAAAATTGAGTAATGCTTCTGTAACAGAGAAAACTGCTTATGTTCGAAACTGCACACTCAGCTGCCTAGGGTATATGGGCTGGACGCTGGCCCGGTGGGACAAGGAGCGACCGGTAATGGCCTTTTAAAGTGGGCAGCTACTATTTGGCTACTGCTGAATGCTGTGCAAAAGGCTTAGATGTCCTGATTTTTCCACTGAGGCCAAATGGTTTGGTTTGTTGTTGAGTGTTTTTTGTGGGTTTTTTTTAACAAGAACATCTGATGGTTAAATGTTGGCATCTAATTAAAAAAAAATGTTTTCACCACTGTGCAGCCCAAACGAAACCCTCTGTGGACCACCAGTTTGAAACCTATGAGCATAAGCAGATGCAGAGAGTGAAGGAACCACACAGTAAACACACAAGAACTGCCAGCTGTTTACATTTTGTTTCAAGATCAAGGAATGACAGGAGATGAAGTTACACATGGATGGGGCAGTTCATGGAATGCCCTGGACTTGACCCCAGAGGGGATGGGCAGCCTCTGAAGGTGTCACCTACAGTGGTGGCTACGTGAATCTATATAAATTATAAGATGTCTAACTCCTGCGCACACATGCACGCGATCACACACATCCATGTAAAAATGGTGAAATCAGATAAGGTTTCAGCAGTGTCCGTTCCTGGTTTTGACCATGCCCCCTGGTGTGTAGCATGTCATCATTGGGTGAAGCTGGGGGAAGGTATACGGAAATTCTCTACTACTTTTTACTAATCCTTGTGAAGCTTAAATTCTTTCAAAACAAAAAGTTTAAAAATAATATGGGGAAAAAATAGGAGCCACAATCAGACTGAGAGCTGTCTTCACCTGGAGCGGGCCCCAGCCATTCCATGGACCCGTGTTCCTCTTCCCCCACAGCTGACCACATGACTACTCAGAAAAAAACCATTTCCCACCTGCTCTTGTGGCTAGATATGGCCATGTGATTATATGCAGTGACAGTGAGGTGAGCAGGAAGCGATGTGGAAGCTGGGGTTGAGCTCCTCTCTGCAGAACTGTGAGTGTGATGGGAGCATGGACAAGGGCACATCTGAGAAATGACAGAGCAACCAGATAAAAGGGGACCGAGTTCCAACCTATCATGTGGGAAGAAATGAAATTCTATCTCATTTAAACCAGTGTTACTCCAGATCTTTGTTACAATAGGGAGAGCAACTTCCTGCCTAATAAATACCCTACCACATGCCACCAACACATATGCAAGGTGACTTTTCAGGCCCCACCCTCAGCCCACACAAGCTGGGGATGGGCAAATAAAATTTAGAGAAGAGAGGCCTCTCGGGTCCCTGGTGAAACATCTCGTATTAAGCTGCGCCAGCCATGCTGCAGTGTGTCCCTCCTGGACGGGATACAGATGGAGATGCAGGCCCGGTCCCTCTAGAGGTGCCCTCTTAATGAAGATGGATGACAGAGGGCCTCCTCAAGAAAGCAATCACTCTGCATCTCCTCCCCTCAGACCACACAACACACGACTGCTGAGCTCTCTGTGAAATACAGTTGGGGTCCCTCAGTCCCAACGTCTCAGCTCAATCGCCTGAACTTAATATCTGCACAGAGAACTGTGCGGGACTCTCCTCCCCAGAGGGCTCTCTGCACTGCAGGGATGGGGCACACTAGACACAGGGCCATACTGGTCCATCTGAGGGCTTCCAGAAGAGGAGGGGGAAGGGACAGGAGTCCCCACAAACACAGGCAGCACTGTTCACCATTTTCTGAGTTTTCCATTGCTAACATATTACCTGAAAAAAGACGTCCACGGCTGCCAAAACCGGTTTGGCTCAGTGGATAGAGCGTCGGCCTGCGGACTCAAGGGTCCCAGGTTCGATTCCGGTCAAGGGCATGTACCTTGGTTGCGGGCACATCCCCAGTAGGGGGCGTGCAAGAGGCAGCTGATCGATGTTTCTCTCTCATCGATGTTTCTAACTCTCTATCCCTCTCCCTTCCTCTCTTCCTCTCTGTAAAAAATCAATAAAATATATTTAAAAAAAAAAAAAAAAAAAAAAGACGTCCACGGCTGAGTCATCAGTGCTACCAGAAGAGAACTAATTTAGCCCAAAGGGTCAAACTTCATGAAAGATACTTTGGTAGATTTTCCTTTCCAAATGCTCCTTTCAAATCAATTCCTAGCACAGTCCGGCCACATATCTCAGTTTACCTAACTGGTCATTCTGTTGACTCAGGCTCTGAGGATTGAGCGTGCGACCAGCAGACATCCCCAGCAAACACTCGAGGCAGCGGAGTTGGGCAAGCCTTTGGCATTCTCTCCAGCCCATCCTCCTCAGTGTAATTTGTCTTTTGGACCTATCTCTGGAAGGCAAAGAATGCTCTGAATACAATATACAGCAATAAAAACAAGGATCAACAACTATTTGCAACAAAGTTTTGCACAGAAAAGTGCAGCAGATTTCCAGTATTCCAGGTGATAGATGAGTCCACTATTTCGTGGGCTATAAAGAACGTTGTGAAAACGACGGCCCCAACCCAAAGCCGTCCCGGAGCAATTCTGGATGCAGCCAGCCGCCAGGCAGCAGGGGGTGGGGGGTGGGGAGGAGGAACTCTCTAAGCGCATGGCCTCAGAGGACTCCAGCAAGGGGGTCTGTGTCTGCTTTCCTGGGAGAAGATTCTCTGGAGCCTGGTGCCCACAAACATCAACCACACCTTCACTCTAGAACAAGGCACGTAACTGTTGGATGGTCTGTGGCCAAGTAGCAGCCATAGTTTTAAAGAAACGAATTCTGATTTTTTTGTTGCTTCATCGGGAATGAGAGGCTGAGTTGTGAGTCTCCAATTCCAGGAAACTGAAGTGAGTAGAGGTCCTTTTTTTTCAACTATAGTTCACCTTTTTATCAGTGAATTTTAGAAGCGCCCTAATCACATGGTTAGGCCTCTAGAAATGAATGAATAAATTAATGATTTATTCATTACTGGTGACCCAAGAGCACCATGGAGAGATGACAAATGGAAACAAGGACACATTAAGAAGACACTTTCCTTTATCATTATTATCAAGGGACAGCTGTGACTAACTAAAGTTGCCAATATAAAATGATTAAAATTAATTAGGGGTCAATAAATCATGATTACTAAAGGGAGGAACACAGAGAGAGAGCAATTAAAGGTTCTGAAAGGCAAAATGGGGCAAACTGCCTTAGGATGGCTGGATGTAGATGAGAAAAAAAGTCTTGAGAAAGGAGAACAAAATCGGTTGTTTCCTTCTGCCCGGTAGAGTGTCCACAATCCCTCCCCATTCTAGCAAGAAGGCAATGAATAATTTCTGAAAAGTACTGCTTCAAGAGATGGTGGTTACAGAAAAGTTCTGAGCTGCCAAAGTAACAGCTCAGAGATTTGGGGGCACACTCCTAGTGCCAGGAGGAGCAGGACTGGGAGTGAGAGGTGGGCAGGGCCAGGTCTTTTAACCAAGGGCCTGTCCTGTATTGATCACTTACATTTCAAAAATGCTGCACGTATCCTCGTAAGCAGAGGGTCCCAGACCCTCCTCAAAGAGGCGGGATCTGCTGCCTGGACCGGACAGTCATCTCCCGGCTGTTCTCCCTTGCCCCCGGCCCACCCACGCTCCACCCAATGGCAAGAATGGCCCTTTTAAGATGTAAGTCAGACTGTGTCACTCCTCTGCTCAAAAGTCCCCAATGGTTTCCCATCTCACTCAGAGTAAAAGCTAAAGTGAACCCCACCCCTGACCTCTCTGCCTTCATCTCTACTAACCCTGGCTCATTCTGTGTAAGCCAAGCCCAGCACCTCCCACCGCAGGCCATTTGCACTGGGGATCCCCTCTGCTGGAAACACTCTTCCTCCAATACCCCATGGCTCCCTTCCTCACTCCATGCAGGCCTCCTCTCAGTCCCCTGGTCAGAGGGGCTTCACAGACAGCAGAACAGTCAGCCTCTGACCAATACTCTGGTTCCCCTTCATTTTGCTCCAGAGGACAGAGCATCACGTCATAGATTTATGTATGTTTGTGGCCTCTGCTCTCCCACTAGCGTGTACGCTCCATGTTTCCTGCTCTACCCCTAAAACAGCAATTCTCACGTGAGGGGGGTTTTGCAGCCCAGGAACATCTGGCAAAGTTGGGGACATTTTTAGTTGTCAGAACTGAGGTGGCGGTGATACCGGCATCGAGTGGGGAGTGGCCAGGGATGCTGGTAAACACCCCTCAGAGCACAGGACAACCCACCACCCCCCCCCCCCACAGAAAATGATTCAACCCAAAGGTCAACAGTGCCGAGGCTGAGACCCCCTGGCCGAGAGCCCTTCCCAGTGCCTGGCACACATTAGGTTCTCAGAATTTGCTGAATGAATGGCTGAATAAATCATGAACAGCCAGAAACAGTAGTGCCCAAGGCTTGGGAACCTGTGACGAGGTCCCAGGCACTCCCATCAAGTACGGCCTGTGTGATGTTGGGCAAGCCCCTTCATCGCCATCAATTAGACAGGGCTGATAAGAGACCTGCCTCGTGGATGATGTGAGATTAGATGAGGGAGTTAGTGCAACGTGCTCACAACAGTGCTGGCATGCAGAGCACCTCCAGTTCCTGGTGCCTGTGGTCACTGCTCAAAACCCACTCCGGAGACAGATCTGTGACTAGCGGCTCAATCAAAGCCCACATCAGAACCTTCAGGTGCGAGGGTATTAAGACACCAGGAGAAAAGGGGATGGGGGTGGGGGGAGGAAGGGGGAGATGCGGAGGACAGATGGGCCAGCATCCCGGAGGCACAGGCACATCTGGACACTCTGCTTTCTCTCCCAGAGAAACCCAGAAGCAAGAACACAGCCACCTCAGACAGGCTGCATCTGCTCCTGTTCCCTGGGGCCTCCTTGTTTCCACTATGCTCAGAATTCTTGGCTCAATAAGTCAGAAAACTCGGCTGGAGAGTGTGTATGTGTGGGGAGGGGAACGGATCAAAACCCACCCAGGTCATGGCATTCTCTCCCCGACAAACACCCAGCACGCATGCACCTGCACACAGGAGGCGCTAAATGCAGGGCCACTAAATACTGAGCTGCAAGGCCGCCATGTGGCACCAACTCGCTGGCCCTTCCTTAACCAAACCCAAGTTCGCTACTAGCTATGCACCCCACTCAACGATGTGCCTCTGGTCTCCTTGCTTCAAGGAGAAGAGGAGATGTGGGTTTCGAGAAAGACCTGGAAAGGGGGCACGATAAAATAAAGCCCCTCTATCAATGTGGAGATCACGGATTTAACCTTAGCACGTCGCCTCACAGGTTCAGGAGCCATTCTTTACCTGCTTTGTTTTATCAAATGCTCCCAGCGAATCTGTGAAGGAGAGGTTACTGATCCCCTTTTGCAGAAGAGAAAACAGAGCCCAGGAAAGTCACCCACCTGTGATCATGTATCTAAAACAGCCTGAAATCTAAATCTCCCTTCCCAAGTGGGGTGCTCGGTGTTAGAGGGGAATGGCCAAGTCTCTGACTTTCCATTTCCACAAGGAACAGGTGCCCTCCAATTCCCTACCCCCATGTCTCTGCATCTCACTGGCTGGTCCCAGCAGGGAGGGGTAACTTGTCCCACTGTGGAGCGTGAGGAACAGGGCATGCTCAGCTCAGCCCCTGTGGGTTCTCTCCCAGGGCTCACCCACTGCTCACCGACTCCTGGGTAGGCTCAGTAGCTGCCCTGTGGGGGTCTCCACCTGACTAGTGAATTCATGGATGGCGGTTGTTGCAAGCCCACCTGCCCACAGGTTTGAAGCTCTGTTTTCCGGTCACTTTATTGATAACAAAGCTGCCAGTTTGATCGGTACCTCTCTGTCTGGAAGAGATGACATTTAAAGGGATGGATAACTCTACCCAGGCCAAAAAGGAGGAGAGGGACGGGTGTTCCAGGCAGAAGGACTGGCAGGGACAGCAGCACGAGCACACGAAGCCTGACAGTGTGTGGAGAGACCCAGATAGCTCAGTGCTGCTGCAGTGCAGTGACAGCCCATCAACAGGCGAGGGGCAGTCAGATGCAGGGCCGCACTCTGTCTGACCCCTATTCAGTCTGGCAGCTGTGCTCTTCCAGATGTTGAACTCCAAAGGTCAGAATCATAGGGGGTGGGAGGGAAGAGCTGGGTGGCTGAAATGAGGACATCACTGTGTCCCATTAGTATCTTTTTAGTTTTTCCATGTAAATGTATTCACATACAAAACAACAATTTTATAATAATTTTCAGAGTTAATATTTAAGATGCAGGGGAGGAGGAAGAGGAGTTGAAGAAGGGGGAATGGAAGGGAGAGGAAGAAGAGGAAGAGCTGCGATAGAACCAACGACATATAGTAAGCACCCCCTCCATTTACCAATCTGCACCAAGTGTGCGCGGCAGAGATGCCAGTGTAAAGCAGGAAGTCGCCCGGAGAGAATTACTCATGGAAATGCCCAGGGAACAGTGGGCCAGGGTCCCCAGGCCAGGCTCAACACTGCCTTCCAGGGCTGAGCCCCAATCTCCCAGCTCTGCCCCATCCCTCCACCACTGAGGAGCAGCCCCTCCCGTGTGGGACTGATAGGAAGAGCAATGACTGTGGCAGGAGGACAGAGGACAGTGGCAGCATCACCATCACTTCCCCAGGGGCTCCTGATGGTAGAAGGAGAAGTGTCCCCCGCCCCCAACAGGTGGGTGTCTTCAGGTGGAGCCCCGAGTATTCCTTTTTCATGGAGCCTTTGCACACCGCTGCCCCTCTCCTGGGAGTGTGCTCCTTCCTTATCAAGCACACCCCTCTCTGTGAAGGCTCCTTAAATCCCCTGCACCCACCCCTTAGCTCTCCCCTCTTCCCACACCTCTCTGCACAGCCCTCATCCTATTACATTCATCCCCTTCCCCCTCCCAGTTCCAGGCACGGACAGTTAGCCCCAGCATCAAGTTAGGGGGGTCCCTGTAGATCCAGGTAAGGAGAGAAGCTGCACTATGTGATCTGAAACTCTAATTAGGATTTCTGTGTCAGGGAAGTCATGAAAGGTGGGGGTGGGGAGACCACTGCAGAGGTCACTCTGTCCACGGGCAGCAAAGAATACATCACTCCACGTGACCCAGGTGCCTTCCTTTTGCCCATCCAACCATCCTTTGTTTCTGTACTTTATCACCAATGTTATTTCCACTAGACTTAAACTCCTATGGGCAGGGTCTGCATAGTAAGAGCTTGCATCTACTGAGTAGTGAGTACATTAGCATAAGCACTTTATACAGGTGAGGCAAAAGAAGGTTTACAGTTGTTTGTATGTAAAATAATACAAGAATTAATAAATAATAATACAAGAATAAACTGTGCTTCATCTACTCACAACTATCAACCTACTTTTGACCCATCCTGTGCATATGGATTACCTCATTTAGTCCTAACAACCTTTGATGCTGGCTCTTATAACAGCTTTTTAATGATGGGGAAACTGAGGCACAGAATTTCTGAGTGGCAGAGCTGGACTTCCTTCACCTAAAACAGTACCAGCCATGTGGCAAATGCTTGGTAAATGTTTTGGGACTGAATAAACAAAGCAACAAAGAAGTGAGACTCATCTAAATTCCATCTGGAACATTCCAATTACCAAGTCAAGTCACTGAATGTCTAGTAGATAAAACCCAGTGGGAAGTTTCCTCTTTAAAAACCTTGCCCAACCTGAGGATTTATGTTGGCTGCATCACCTCAATTCACTCCTTTCTGTTAAGGGACAGGAGGCTCAGCGCCACCAGTGTAACACCCTCAGCCAGGCTGCTGGACCATGCCAGCTCCCTCCCCACCTCCCTCCATCATTACTACAGCACTCTTCAAGTTGCCCAATGTTTGGAATTGCGTTGTCAGGCGACAAGCCAGACGTCCTCACTAGTACTGAGAATCCCTTCCAATAATAGCCAGAAATAAAAAGGACCTGCTCAACAAGACCTATTGACAACTGAGGATGTTTTTTCTGGCCCTCTCTGTTCTAGCTCAAGATCAAAAGTGAAGCAAAATCAAAAGAAAACAATTGGGTTGATTATCTGGGCTTAACTCTCTCGACCACCCATCACTCTCTATCCACCCCCTACCCCCATAAAAAGGAAAAAAGCAATGATTAGATTTCGAATGCTGAGTAAATATCCACAGACAATCAATTATAGCTCATGAAAAGCAATGACAAAGGAGAGATATTTTCTAATTAGCTGTATGTTCCTTTTGAAAAAGGACCAGACACCTGTACCTCCCCTTCAAAGCCACTGGCAATGTACGACTATGGTTATGCTAGTGGAGAATAAAGTGTTCTGTGCAGGCTTGGTGTTTTTCACCTGGAAAAGACCATTGCTCCTGCCACACCATTACCCCACCTCACTGTTAAAACAGGGCAGCAGCGCTGGACATCAAAAATTGAGATAACAAAATCCCACAGCTGCAGAAGCAAAGCAGAGAAAGGGCCAGAGCGCCCCCTGGTGGTCCCAATGCTGCTCTTCCTGCAATCAGTAGAAATACAGGCTGAGCCACTTGCCTACAACTTCCAGCTCCTGAATAATCAGAGTCAAAGAAATTAATTCAAGAACAGAAACTCATTTTGAAAGAGGAATTGAAGGTATGTGAAACTTACATGAATACCAATAAATATCAACTAAAGGAATTTTTAATAAGTTCCAGAAAAATAGCACCAATGAGTTCACATGATGAATATGAATGTTTCTGCCACAGTCAGGTGGAGATCACTTATTCCTATACATTCTACACATGTTCATCCTTAAGCACCTACAGACCCCCCCTAAATAACCTTCACTACAGGGGTGATGGAACTACACAGCTCCCAAATACACACACAAGGACAAACACTTCCTGGGATCTATCATTTCATTTAGGTTTGTTTTCCTCCTAAGTTTCATTCCCTGAGCCATGCAAGAGGCAGGTGGTTTATAAACAAGTCTGAAACAAAATACAGTTCCTGAAAAACAGCCCCACTGCCTCCCCTCCTATTCAGGGCTTCTCACTCTCAGCACTGCTGACATTTGGGACTGGTTTGCTGTGGGGCCATCCTGTGTGCAGCAGGAAGTTTAGCAGCATCCCTGGGATCAGTCACTAGATGCCAGTAGCACCCCCACCCCAGATGTGACGACAAAAATATGTCTCCAGACAAGGCCAAATATCCTCTGGGGGTTGAAATCACCCCTTGTTGAGAAGCCAGACCTCTTCACTAGTATGTTTTTCTCCTAAGAAACACATGTCACCTTCAGGTTGTAATCCTCCATGGCCAAACAGCCCTTACATTGTCACTGTCCAGTGGCAATACTTCCTCTCTGATTATACTTCCACTCGCGGGCACAGGAAGAGAGCGGAGATCAACCTCCTCTTAACTGGAGGAGAGTGAAGAGTAGAGGCCTCACAAAGGGAACTTGCGGGGCCTCTGCAGGAGGCATTGTGTCTGTGAAACAGGAAATCAGGTCTATCCACATGCAGTTCAACAAGAAGGCCTGGATGTTGTTTTCAGCAATGTCTCCTTCAAGGATGTTAATAATAATAATAATAATAATAATAATAATAATAGCACCTACTAATTAGGGAACATTTAACATGCTAGGCATGCTGCTGAGTATGTGTTTTCCATTTTTCTTATCAATATACAATACACATAAAGGATCGAGTACTTTTCATGTATTAATTTAACCCTCACAACCCTATCAAATGGGTACTATTATTAGCCCCATTTTACAGACGAGAACACTGAAGCACAGACAGGTTTAGTAACTCACCCAAGTCCCCACTGCTCATCTGTGGAGAGATGTGGGTAAGGACACAGCCAGTCTAGCTGGTAGCAACATCAGAGAGCAGAACAGCAACCAGAGAAAATGAGCACAATTCCTAGGATACTTCGTGCAATTATTGCCAGTCAAGTGCCTGGAGTGTTTCCTGGCTTCTGCTAAGGTCTGGAATCCCTTAAAGGAAAGTAATGAAAGCAAAGGCCCTTCTTCCCAGGAAAATCCACATATGAGCACAAATACACAAGCATGATTTCTACAGGCCTGGGAAAGGCTTCTGAGGTCTCTGGATCTGTGGACCTCCAAGGAAGTCCCCGACAACATATTCTAGGCTCTGCGCCAGACACACCATGTCCCTCATAAGAATCCTGCAAGCAGGTAATGTCACCTCCATTTCACAGACAGGGAAACTGAGTTCAGAGAAGTTAAGGCATTTGCCAAGGTGACATAGCTCTTGAATGGCATGCCTGACCCCAGTGTTCTTTACATCCCAAAGGCTTCCTTCTCAACCAAATGTGTCCATGACTACCTACACCAGGGCACTACAAAAATCTATATAAATAAAAGCCTAAGGGGCCTTTACAACCGAATGACCGGAATGACTGGATGACTGGCCAGTAGTTATGATGTGCACTGACCCAGACCTTGCTGCTGGAGCCCTGACAGCCCCAAATCTGGTTCACCCAAACCCCGGACCCAGACAGGAGGGAGGAAGGTGCCCGATTCCTCATGGAATCAGCTGTTGGTCAGCTTGCTGCTGGGGCCAACCTCCTGAGGTCCCTCCCCATGGCCAGCCAGCCCCACCCCCCAATCAGCCCCAATCGCCGGCCAGGCCAAGGGACCCAACCTGTGCACAAATTTGTATACCAGGCCTCTAGTAAAGAATGAAGAAAGTACAGAAAAGATGTACATGTCACTCTTGTAGCAGCACTGAGGACAGAAACTTGGCAGTGACAATGTAAGGGCTGTTGGGCCACTGAGGATTAAAGCCCGAAGGTGACATCTGCCTTCACAAAGAAGGCCGATTCCCCTTTACGAACTCCGGGAAGACAGGCCACAAGCGTCTGGGCACTCACACAACTCCCATCCCACCTCTTTCCACCCAGCCATGCTTCCTACATTGGCTAACACTTGGCCTAAAGTAGAAAACGTTGTGGGCCAAATGTCAAAACCAGTGTGTTTATGGAACCTAGCTCACCTGCCAAAGGTCATCCAAAGTCAACTCAACAGTCAACATGTTTGCACAGGAGAGAGTCATCAAGGGGAGACAAAGATGCCTGCCTTTGACATCAGAACAACTAACAAGACCGGGAAGACACCAGAAATACTCAGAGAAACAGACTCAGAGATACAGAGTACCTTTGGATGGTCACCAGATGGAAGGGTGGTTGGGGAATGAAAAGAGGAAGGGAGTAAGAAGAACAAATCGGTGTCACAGAATAATCATGGGGTGTAAAGTGCAGCACAGGGAATATAGTCAATAATGCTGTAATAACGATGTGTGGTGTCAAATGGGTACAAGATTTATCAGGGTGATCACTTCGTAGGTTATATAAATGTCTAATCACTATGATATACACCTGAAACTAATATAATATTGTATGTCAACTGTAATTGAAAAATAAAAAATTTAAAAAACAACAACAGATGTGAGCCTGCCTTCGAGGAGCTCACTCTCAATTCATTCCCACAGAACACTTTTTAATTTCTTTGTGCTTGCTGGAACTGGAATAAACATTAGTTCATTCAAGCATCCCTTCATTCCTTCAATGTTTTTTGACCAACAAATCCATGTTGGACAGGATTTTAGGTACCGGGTACACAGAGTGAACAGCGGGCAAAGTGCCTGTCCCCAAGGAGACAGAGAAGTAAACAAGGAATGTACTTAGTCATAAAGGCCTCAGGCCCTGAGTCGGCAGACATGAAGAACTAAGTGGGCGATGTGATGAGGGTGCGGGAGGCCAGCCCACTCGAGTGGTGCTCAGGAAGGAAAACTTCTTTGCAGAGGGACACTCTATCGCACCGGGATGCTCTCCTCTAAGGACTTGGCGTTCCAGAGAGATGGGTCTTAATCCAGCTCCCCACATCCTAGCATAGGGCCTCTACCACAGCCTCTCTTAGCCTCCATTTCTCCAACTATAAAACAAGGCCAACATTCCCCCTTTGCAGGGGTGCTGTGGAAATTAAGTGATAATATAGGCAAAGGCTGGTTCACAGTAGGCAAAATAAATGAGATGTCCCACCCAGCTGCAGTGGCTCAATGGTTGAGCATCTACCTATGAACCAGGAGGTCACAGTTTGATTCCCGCTCAGGGCACATGCCCGGGTTGTGGGCTGGATCCCCAGTAGGGGGCATGCAGGAGGCAGCCAATCAATGATTCTCCCTCATCATTGATGTTTCTATCTCCCTCTCCCTTCCTCTCTGAAATCAATAAAAGTATTTTTTTTAAATGAGATGTCCATATTATTCATCTCTTCCAAGCAGTCCTTGAAGGAAAATCTGGAATTGCCCCAGAAATAGGTATGAACTTAGGAGTGGATTTGATATGTGGAAACCGGCAGAGGTCATCTAAAAAAAAAAAAAAAACAGGATGAAAACGTGAGACCAGGCTCTAGAATTCTAGGGGTTGGGCTCAGAGCTTGAACCCTTAGGGCTACTGGACAGGCTCAAAAATTGAGCTTCAAAGAGGATCTCCAGAAATGATTTCAGAAAAACTGGCCTCCTTGGAGTGAGGTCACTGCCTCACACCCCAAGATGGTGAGAGGACACTGGACATTTGCACTGACTCTCTCACTGCCCTAGGTCCTCGGCCTGGTCCTCAGCCTCCCTGGGCAATGGCCTGACTCTGAAAAACAAGAGGGCCGATGCTCACACCAGCTGTGGAAGCTTCTAAGTCTTGATAAGGCTCCAATCCCGTACGGTGCCTGGTTCAGACACAAGTCTGCTGCCTTCATGAGTTAGTGCACTTAACCCTCCGGATGGCCCTCAGATGCCAGTGTGTCTTCATCTTACAAATAAGGAAACAAGGCCCAGAGTCTGAAAAGAAAAAAAGGGAGAAAGAAGGGAGTGAGGGAAGAAGGGAGGAAAGGACAGAGGGAGGGAGGGAGCGGGGGAAGGAAAGGAGGAGGGAGGGAGAAGGGAGGGCTGGCTAGGAAGCATTGGAGCTGGGACTTGATCCTAGGACAGTGGCTCCAGGGTCCAGATCACCGCAGGTAACCTCCCTGCCTCTGCTCTCTTGTAGCACCTAGCACGTCTTTATGAACTATGGATGTCAGCACATGGTACTTAGGGCACCAACAGGGGACTGTCAGAAGTCCCCATCTGCGAGGCACAGGGAGGCCTTCTAGAACCACTGGTGCAAGGAAGGCCAGCAGGAAGGGAGGAGAACGGAAGAGCCCACTATGAAACAGATAAAACAGCCTGCCTGGCAAGAGGAAGTGGGAGAGAGCAATCACTCCTGCTTCAGGCCCTGCCTGCTTCCCACTGCACCAGGATAAAGTCCAAACACACTGCCCTCTACTGCATCTGCCCAGGCGGCTCTCCCTCTCACTTCTGCCCAGCCGCACTTGCACCAGAACTGGCCCAGTCTCTCATCCGCAGACCTAAACTCCACTGTCACCCAAAAGAAACCCTTCCTGGTAACACACCTTAAAGCAGCAAACACCCCCCACCCCCCACCCCACCAATGTTTTGCCTTTCTAGCACTTGCACAGATTTTCAAGGGCAAGTTCGTGTGACTGTTAACACCACCGCTGCCTGTCATCCCCACTGGCCTGGCAAGCACGAGGCGTAAACAGTTTCTGAATAGAAGAAAGGACCTGGCAAAGAGAAAAAGAAAGTAAAAAGAAAGAGAATGCACTTTTTTTCTCCATCAAGAAAAACACTCTCCCAAAAATGTGCTAAGGAACTTATCTGAAGCCTGAGAATCCACAACGGCGGCACCCCAGGAACAGCTGCGAGCCCCAGAACAACGCTCCCCAACTGGCGCAAGCACACGGGTTCAGAGGAGCTCTACACTCCACCACGGAAAGGTCAGATTTCGCCTGGGATAAGGTGAGGTCTCTGGTCCCGGCGGGAGAGAGGAACGCGCGTTTTGCGGGAGCTGGAGGACCAGGGAAGTCTGTGCCTAGAAAAATCCGTGGCTGTAGGGGCTGGCGTGATCTGTGATTGTGGAAAGGGGTCCTCAGAGCTGCTAAGAGAAGGGCACTCTAAAAAGCAACCCATTTTGATCTGAAGTGCAGGGACACCCTAAGAATTTCAGGCAGTCCAGACTTACGCGCAGCCCCTGCGTTCCCTGGGTGCCTGGGCTTACGCGGAGTCCCGGAGTACGCACAACTGGGCTTTTTCCTCTTGAAATTCTTGCTTCTGATTACTAAGCCCAATACATAGGATCACCCAGTTGGGGACACCCTGGGAGACTGCAGGGGAAGGTTGTTTTTCTGGAACCTGGGGATCGGAGCGGGGAGTGACCATCAGAGAGTCAGCTCTGAGGCAGACCACTCCCACAGGCCGGTGACGAGTGCCACAGAGAAAGAAGGCTCTAACACTGCCTAGAGAGGCCATAGATAGACCCGGAAGTTAATCCAGAAACACTGCCACCCAGGGGCTGAATCACAAATCGACTCTTGTGTAATCAAAAATAAAGGAATACGAGAAATTAAGACACACCGCCTGCTTAAAATCAGGACTGGCTTACAACACCGAAGAGCAGTGGATCGCAGGGAACTGCAATACTGTCTGGACTGAGAAACAGGCGTGCCAAACAGAAAAACAGAGGAAGTGAATGACCTTCACTACTTCACATTTTATTTTTACCTTTTATTTTTTTTATTTTTTTTATTTTTTTTTATTTTCATTTTTTGCATCTTTTAATCAAGAAACTTTTTTTTTCTTTTTTCATCACTTGATTTTACCTTTTTAATGATTACATTTTTATTTTCAATCCGTATTATTACTACTGCTATTTTATCTTTTTTTTTTTTTTTTAAAGTGTCATTTTATTTTCTCTTCATTTTATTTTGGGATTAGGGTTCTACATTCTATTTTTATCTTTCCTTTAGCATCGTTTTACTCTATCTCAACTCTACCTTTAGGCCATCACTCTCTTCCTAACCTCCCCCTTTTCAGTGTCCTGTTTATATTACCCTTTTACTGCTTTAGATTTTCCCTATTCTTTCTGTTTACCCCTTGTTAAAATTTCACCCTACTTACATATCTAATCTCCAATCCTCTGCTCCAAGTCCACATACACCTCTCCCTTCGCTGTCTGAGCTATCCATAAACTTGTCCTTCTCTCTGTCCTTTTGTTGTTGTTTGCTTGAATGTAGAATATATCCAATTTTTATGCTTTTTTGTGAGATTGTTTTGCTTATTCTTCTTTTGTTTATTTTTTTGTTTGTTTTGTGCTTCAGCTTTCCCTTGCCTCACTCCATATTAGTTGGTGTGGTAGTTTGTACTAATCCCCAGGCACTTGTTGCTGGCATTTTCTGGGATTAGTGATTGTTCTATTGGAGTTTTATCCCCAATATATATAGTCTGTTCCCCTTTCTCTCTTAGTCACTTTCTTGTCTCTCTTACTTTTTTTTTTCTCTTTACTTTCCCTTTTCCCAATTTCATTTTCACACTCCTTTTTTCTTTTTTTCTTTCTTTCTTTCTTTCTTTCTTTCTTTCTTTCTTTCCTTTTTCCTCTTCTTCTTTCTCTCCTATCACCTAATTTGCCTTTCTCTGGTGGTCACCTTTATTGGAGGTTATTAATATCGTGAATACATTCCTGTTCAGTGCCTTGTAAGTTGTACCTGGTAGTGCTGTATTTTGTGCCTTTAAATCAACCCAGGAGAGAGAGAACTACATAACCAGACACCCAGAGAAGAGAGACCATGGGGAGACAAAGAAGCAGCCCGCATATGAAAGAAAAGCAGGCATCACCAGAAAAGGAAGTAAACGAAATGGAGGCAAGCAACCTTCCAGAAAAAGAATTCAGAGAAATGGTCATAAGGTGGCTGAAAAGAATGGAAGACAAATTCGACAATATGAGCAAGAACCAAGAGGAAATGTAGAAGAACCAAGAAGAAATGAAAAATGACATCGCTGCCGTAAAGAACTCAATAGAAAGCATCAAGAGTAGACTAGAAGAAGCAGAGGACCGCATCAGTGAGCTAGAAGACAAGATGGAAAAAAATACCCAAGAAAAGCAACTTCTAGAAAAAAAAATTAAAAGGCAGGAGGAGAGTCTAAGGGAACTTTGGGACAACACGAAACAAAACAACATCCGCATAATAGGGGTTCCAGAAGGAAAGGAAGCTGAGCAAGGAATAGAAAACCTCTTTGAAGAAATAATGACAGAAAATTTCCCAGATATAGGGAAGAAAAAACACACACAAATCCAAGAAGCTCACAGAGTCCCAAGCAAAATGAACCCCAAAAGACCGACACCAAGGCACATTATAATTAAATTGGCAAACACCAATGACAAAGTAAGAATCTTAAAAGCAGCAAGAGAGAGACAGAAAGTTACATACAAAGGAACCCCCATCAGACTAGCAACTGATTTCTCAACAGAAACTCATCAGGCCAGAAGGGAATGGAATGAAATATACAAAGTCATGCAAAGGAAGGGTCTGAATCCAAGAATAGTGTACCCAGCAAAGCTGTCAATCAAAATTGAAGGTGAAATCAGGAGCTTCACAGACAAAAAAGGACTAAGGGAATTTATTACCACCAAACCAGCAATGCAAGAAATGCTAAAGGGTCTGCTGTAAAAAAAAAAAAAAAAGAAAGAAAGAAAGAAACAGGAAGCGAAGAAGTAACACAGGGGTAAAGAATAGGAATGGCGACAAATAAGTACCTATCAATAATAACTTTAAATGTAAATGGATTAAATGCCCCAATCAAAAGACATAGGGTAACGGATTGGATAAGAAAACACGACCCATATATCTGCTGTCTACAAGAAACCCACCTCAGAAAAAAAGATGTACACAGACTGAGGGTGAAGGGATGGAAAAAGGTTTTCCAGGCAAATGGAACTGAAAAAAAAGCTGGGGTAGCAATACTTATTTCTGACAAATTAGATCTCAAACTGAAGGACATAACAAGAGATAAGGAAGGCCATTTCATAATACTAAAGGGAGCAATCCAACAAGAAGAAATAACTCTGGTAAACATATATGCACCCAATACAGGAGCACCCAAATACATAAAAAAACTCCTGGAGGATATCAAGGGAGAGATTGACAGCAATACAATCATAGTAGGGGACTTTAATACCCCACTATCACCACTGGACAAATCCTCTAAACAAAACATCAGCAAAGAAACATCAATCCTAAATGACTCACTAGACCAGATGGAATTAATTGACATCTTCAGAACATTTCACCCCAAAGCCACAGAATATACATTCTTCTCAAGTGCACATGGGTCATTTTCAAAGATAGACCATATGTTGGGACATAGGCAAAGTCTCTTCAAATTCAAGAAGATAGAAATCATATCAAGCATCTTCTCAGACCACAGTGGCATAAAACTGGAAATCAACTACAATAAAAACAACCCAAAGAAATCAAACACATGGAGACTAAACAGCATGCTATTAAACCATGACTGGGTTACCAGAGAGATCAAAGAAGAAATAAAAAACATCATGACAACAAATGACAATGAAAACACTACAATCCAAAATCTATGGGACACAGCGAAAGCAGTCCTGAGAGGGAAGTTCATAGCTCTACAAGCCTACTGCAAAAAACAAGAAACAGGGGTAATAAATTACCTAACCCAACAACTCAAAGAGTTAGAAAAAGAGCAACAAGAAAAGCCCAGTGTAAGCAGAAGGAAGGAAATAATAAAGATCAGAGCACAGATAAACGACATAGAGACCAAAGAAACAATACAAAAGATCAACAAAACCAAGAGCTGGTTCTTTGAAAGGATAAACAAGATTGATGAACCTCTAGCCAGGCTCACCAAGAAGCAAAGAGAGAGGACCCAAATAAACAAGATCAGAAATGAAAGAGGTGAAATAACAACAGATCCCGCCGAAATACAAAGGATTGTTAAAAAATACTACGAACAACTCTATTCCAACAAACTGGACAACCTGGAGGAAATGGACATATTCCTAGAAAAATATAACCTTCCAAAACTCAATCAGGAAGAATCTAAACATCTCAACATGCCAGTAACTATGGAAGAAATTGAAGCAGTCATCAAAGAGCTTCCAGCAAACAAAAGCCCGGGGCCAGACGGCTTCACAGGAGAGTTCTACCAAACATTCAAGGAAGAACTAAAACCTATCCTCCTCAGACTATTCCAAAAAATTCAAGAGGAAGGAACACTTCCAAGCTCCTTCTATGAAGCCAGCATCACCCTAATACCAAAACCAGATAAAGACAACACAATGAAGGAGAATTACAGGCCAATATCCCTCATGAATGTAGATGCCAAAATCCTCAATAAAATTCTAGCAAATAGGATCCAGCAGTACATCAGAAAGATCATACACCATGACCAAGTAGGATTTATCCCAGGAATGCAAGGATGGTTCAATATCCGCAAATCAATAAATGTGATACATCACATAAACAAATTGAGAGATAAAAATCACATAGTCATATCAATTGATGCAGAAAAAGCATTTGACAAAATCCAACACCCTTTCTTGATAAAAACTCTCAACAAGGTGGGAATAGAAGGATCATACCTCAACATAATAAAAGCTATATATGATAAACCCACAGCTAACATCATACTCAATGGGCAAAAACTAAAACCATTTCCCCTAAGAACAGGAACAAGACAGGGGTGCCCACTCTCACCACTCCTGTTTGACATAGTACTGGAAGTATTAGCCACTGCAATTAGACAAGAAGAAGAAATAAAAGGCATCCAAATTGGAAAAGAAGAAGTAAAGCTGTCCTTATTTGCAGATGACATGATATTGTACATAAAAAACCCGAAAGACTCCATCAAAAAACTAACAGACTTAATAAATGAATTCGGCAATGTAGCAGGATACAAAATTAACACCAAGAAATCTATGGCATTTCTATACACCAACAATGAACTTACAGAAAGAGAGACTAAAAAAGCAATCCCATTTTCCATCGCACCAAAAAAATTAAGATACTTAGGAATAAACCTAACCAAGGAGGTAAAAGACCTATATGCGGAAAACTACAGGACACTGAAAAAAGGGATAGAGGAAGATGTAAACAGATGGAAGAACATACCATGTTCATGGATTGGTAGAATCAACATCATTAAAATGTCCATACTACCCAAAGCAATCTATAGATTCAATGCACTCCCCATTAAAATACCAACGGCGTATTTCACAGACCTAGAAAGAACTCTCCAAAAATTCATCTGGAATAAAAAAAGACCCCGAATAGCCACAGCAATCCTGAGAAAGAAGAATAAAGTAGGAGGGATCTCAATACCAGATTTCAAGCTGTATTACAAAGCCACTGTCCTCAAAACAGCCTGGTACTGGCACAAAAACAGACATATAGATCAATGGAACAGAATAGAGAATCCAGATATCGACCCAAACCAATATGCGCATTTAATATTTGACAAAGGAGGCATGAGCATACAATGGAGTCAAGACAGTCTCTTTAATAAATGGTGTTGGGAAAATTGGACAGATACATGCAAAAAAATGAAACTAGATCACCAACTTACACCATACACAAAAATAAACTCAAAATGGGTACAGGACTTAAATATAAGACGGGAAACCATAAAAATACTAGAGGAATCCACAGGCAGCAAAATCTCAGACATATGCCAAAAGAACTTTTTCAGTGATACTGCCCCTAGGGCAATGGAAGCCAAACAGAAAATAAACAAATGGGACTACATCAAAATAAAAAGCTTTTGCACAGCAAAAGAAACCATCAACAAAACAACAAGAAACCCCACTGTATGGGAGAACATATTTGCAAATGGTATCACTGATAAAGGTTTAACTTCCAACATCTACAGGCAGCTTATACAACTTAATAAAAGGAAGATAAAGGATCCAATAAAAAAATGGGCAACGGACCTAAACAGAATCTTTTCGAAAGAAGACAGAAGGAAGGCCAAGAGACACATGAAAACATGCTCAAAGTCACTAATTATCCGAGAGATGCAAATCAAAACAACAATGCGATACCATCTCACACCTGTCAGAATGGCTATCATCAACAAATCAACAAACGACAAGTGTTGGCGAGGATGCGGAGAAAAAGGAACCCTCGTGCACTGCTGGTGGGAATGCAGACTGGTGCAGCCACTGTGGAAAACAGTATGGAGTTTCCTCAAAAAACTGAAAATGGAACTCCCATTTGACCCAGTAATCCCACTCCTAGGAATATATCCTAAGAAACCAGAAACACCAATCAGAAAGGATATATGCACCCCTATGTTCATAGCAGCACAATTTACAATAGCTAAGATTTGGAAACAGCCTAGGTGCCCATCAGCAGATGACTGGATCAGAAAACTATGGTACATCTACAATGGAATACTATGCTGCCGTAAAAAAGAAGGAATTACTACCATTTGTAGGCACTTGGATGGAATTAGAGAACATTATGCTAAGTGAAATAAGCCAGTCAATGAAAGAAAAATACCACATGATCCCACTCATTTGGGGATAATGAAAAACATTATAAACTGATGAACAAAAAGATAGTTACAGAGGCAGTAAAGCATCAAACAGACTGTCAAATTACAGGGGTAAGGTTAGGGAGAGGTGGGGGAAATAAGAGATCAACTGAAGGACTTATATGCATGTATATAAGAGTAACCAACGGATGCAAAACATTGGGGGGTGAGGGCATGTATGGGAGTGGGGTGGGGGTGGGGGGCAATGGTAAGATATGTACACATATAATACCTTAATAAAAATTTGAAAAGAAAAAAAAAAAGTATAGAAACCAAGATATACTCAAATTAGGTGTATCAGAATAAATTGTGTTTAAACAAAAAAAAAAAAAATGTGCTAAGAAGGTAGATGGTATGCTAGGTGTTCCAATCAATCAATCAATCGGGTGGAAGAAACTTTTGGAGGAGGTTGTATATGTTTATAGCATAGGTCGTGGTGATGATTTCACAGGTGTATGCTTATCTCCAAACTCATCAAGTTATACACATTAAATATGCACAACGTTTTGTGTGTCAATCATACCTCCATCAGTGTTTAAAAGAAGAGCAGAAAAGCACTCCCCTGAGAATTCTAAAGGCCATCACCTCTCTCTACCACTCATTGGCTCATCCACGTGACCACGGACAGTTCCCTAGAGCTGGGGACGAGCCTGCCATACAAACTAGGGTGAAGACTGGCGTCCTTTCTAGGTCTCAGGACAAGTGGGAGCGTGTCTAGGGCTGTCAAAGAGCACAAGGCAGCACCCACGCCCTTAAAGCACCCTTCTGACCTCAGAGGAGACCCCCACAACATGGCACCTCCCCCTGGCAATGTACAAACACTCTGTCCACCAACCCGCCTGCTGCAGCCCTTCTGCCCGTGCTTTCTTGGCCCATGAGACTTTCTGCTGGGTCGCACAGTGACATTGCCACCAGGTCTGCTGCCAAGACCAATCACATGCCCCTCAGAATAGCCTGTCCTCATCACAGCCTGTGGGGATGTCACCTGCCCTTCCCAATCCTGGGGCCTTGAGGGACAAGGTCGGATCAGGCCGGGGCAATGCTCCCCGCGGTGGCACTGGTGCAGGATGTTAGAACCGCTGCCCTCCATATCCTCCTCCACCAGCATTTCAAAGGCAGTGGCAGAGCTACCGAAAGTAGCCAGGCTGCCAGGTTACCCCTCAAACAGCAGAAACCGCTACTTCCCATCCAGATGGATGCCGAGAAGAAAAGGGAGAGAGGACAGCATTGGGTTTGGGAGCACAGCCCCAGGAGTTTGGCTGCGCGACCTTGAACACTGCATTCGGCCTCTACCTCAGGGGCTTTCCCATCGGGACAAAGGCCCAGTGATGTCTGCACCTGTGGGTGCGTGTACAGCCAGGATGACTTCGGCGAAGCACCTAGCAAAGGCTGCTGCCTTACCATCTCATGACTACTAACCATTAGCATAATTATTACCAGCCACCAAGAGCCCATCTTAATGCCATCCCCATGAACTACGTTTGTCAGTCTTCAGGATCACTTACCCTGACTTATTACAGCCTGCTGGTCACACAGATCCATGTACTCCCGACCAAAAGTGGACACATTTGCTATTCCAAAAAGACTCCACGCTCTGGGCCAGGATCCGCCTCCTTCGTGGCATTTCATACTACTTCTCTCACCCCCATCCCCATCCGCACCCTCTGGAGCCCAGATTGGGACCATGGGACTATTTTATACAAACCTTTGTTAAAACAGTTTTGCCATAAATTAAGTTCAAAAGAATGCCAATAGTTAAACAGAATTGGGAAAGAGAAAATGAAATTTTTATTCATCATAACATATGGTGTTTGGAGTAAGTCAACTTAAATAGCAAATGATGAAGAGCTATTCTGTGCCAATCCCAAGGTGGCTTGAGAAGAATCACAGGTATTTTTTAAAGCCTTTAGAGGCTAACAACATGGGTTTCTTAGGTCTAATTTCACATCAAAAGTAGATGACTTTCTTTGGTTTCAGTATTAGGCAAACTCCTTTTCTATTTACCCGTTACAATTAAGATCATATTTTGGTCTCATAAAAGAGAGATAAAGATGTTTGAGATAAAATATGAAAAAAGGAAAATAAAGTTAAAAGGATTTGAAAAATTATAATCACCACTTTCTGTTTTATGTAGATATGAAATGATAACTTGAGGTAAAATTCCTTAAAACATCACAGTGAAAACCACGGCAAGAGTTGCAAACAGGTGTACTAAGTGGGGGAAAGGTGGTGGTGGGGAGAAAATTATAGGGCTAGCTCCTGGGCCATCTACCGGGTGGCACAGTAACCTGGGACAGCTTGGTTGTTACCTGGGGCATCTCTGGGGTAGTGGAAGGGGGTGAACTGGGAGGTGGAGACACGGCCATTTGCATAGAGTGGCTGTATGGATAGGAGGTCCCTGGCTGCAGTGTTCTGGCCTCACTACTCCTCAGTGTAATCTTAGTCCATTCAGCTGCTGTAACAAAACATCACATACTGAGCGGCTTATGAACCAACCATAGAAATGTACTGTTCACAATTCTGGAGACACGATCAGGGTGCCAGCATGGTCAGGAGAGGGCTCTCTTCTGGGTCACAGACTTCTCACTGTGCCCCCACATGGTGAAAAGAGAGATCTTCGGGGCCTCTTTTATCAGGGTATCAATCTTATTCATAAGTGCTCCACCCTCATGACCTAATCATAACTCAAAGGCTCCTAATCCCATCACACTGGGTATTAGGATTTCAAAGTCTGAATTTTGGGAAGGGACACAAACACTCAGAGCAAAAAATACTCCTGAAAATAAGCAAGTCTGGTATGCTCATTCTGGAAGCCTAGCATCCTCACTCAGGAGAATTCCTTCCTTTATTTACAAAAAAAAAAAAAAAACTTTTTAAAAAGGAATAATAAGCGTAAGGCTTCCAGACCTGGATGCCCACACATTGTTGGCACAGGGCTGCATGCCCTGACGGGGTGATGGTGGAGCATGTCCCCTTAGGTCCGTGGTCGGCAAACTGTGGCTCGCGAGCCAGCTCTTTGGCCCCTTGAGTGTGACTCTTCCACAAAATACCACGGCCTGGGCGAGTCTATTTTGAAGAAGTGGCGTTAGAAGAAGTTTAAGTTTAAAAAATTTAGCTCTCAATAGAAATTTCAATCATTGTACTGTTGATATTTGGCTCTGTTGACTAATGAGTTTGCCGACCACTGCCTTAGGTAATCTAGAAATGGGGAAAACTGAAGGTTTTGGAGTCAGAAAGCCAGGTTCCTCACACACCTCACCACTTAATCTACCTGGGAACCATGCCTGGCACACAGTAGGTGCTCAATAAATATTGGCTGAATGATATCCTAGCTGTGAGGTCTTGGATAAGTTACGTAACCTCACTAAGTCTCTGTTTTCTTATACAAAAAGAATATTACCTGCACCTCAAGACTGCTGGGGGCTAAATGAGAAAATGTAACTCGAAACACTCAGGCACAATCCTTGGCACCTATGAACTCTGCCGAAGCGTATTATTACTTTACCAGGTATTGTTTTTACACAAGGTGTGTTAGTCCCTCCTTTCAGCCTCCTTGCCAAGCCAAACCACACAGCCCATGAGCAGCAAAGAACACCTGCTTTAGTCCCACCCCTCCTAGTCTCAGGTTCCTCTCCACATCAGCAGGACACCCTATGGGAGAACAAAAGGCCCCATACCAGAGGATATAAACCAACAGTTCACACCAGGGAAACACCCCAAAGGAATGCAGTCACACAGCTACAAAGTGCCATGTTCCCGTTTCTAAGTAGCAAAAATGCATAAAATATTAGCATCTAAGGCTGGTGAAGTGTAAAGAAACTGGCAGCTGTCACACTACTGGCAACACACAAACTGAACATAAATAGCTGCTCACAGGCAGCCCAGAAAGGCGGGCCTAACTGTGGTCCACTGGCCCACAACCAGGAATTTGCTGCAAAGGAACAGATGTGCAAAAAATAATAATAATGGGCAGTAGTCTCAGAATGCACTTACCACAAGCTAAGAGCTTCTCACTTTTTCTTTACAATGAATAAAGAAACTCACAGCAAAAATTTTTTTAAAGCCTGACAACCCCCCAAAAAAAATAATCTGGTAAATTGTAATAAATCAAGTACTAGGCTATTATGCAGTCATTCACCAGGATGAGCAGGAGATGAAGAAGAAGAAAAGGATACTTTGAAGTCATGTTCAGAAAGCAGGAAGATTTGACTTTGGGTGATGGGCACACGGTCAATATATAGATCTTGTAACAGAAACCCACACCTGAAACCTACACATTAATGTTGCCCAGTGTCACCCTAATAAATTTAATTTCTAAAAAAGGAAAGCAGAACATAGAATAAGCACACTGATAACAGCTAATAGTGACTCTTGGCTCTGATCCGAATACTCTCCTAAAAACATCACAGCTGATCTTCGCAATGGCCATCCGAGATGGGTTTTCATCTTACGTTTGGACAGGGCAGCAAGGCAGTGAGAGGTGAAGGCCACCCAGCCGAACCCGGAACCCGGCCGCCTGGCTGAGAGAGCACGCTGCTCCCGTGAGCACCAGGCATGCCGCAATTCTAACCAGGCACAGCCCTGCACACCCAAAGCCAGAACTGCAGAAACGAAGTGCCTCTGAGGCAGGAGGACGGGTGTTCTGGTTTGCTCGAAACTGTCTGACTACACTAAATAGATTTTCGTAATGGGCTTTCTGTTTTCTTAAGTACCAAAGGGCCTGGTAGGAAGACAGCAGTAATGGGGGTCTGCTCAACCATCCTCTCTTGGGTGCTAACTAATAAGACTATCTGCCTCAAACGCCAGGACCAAGCACTCTGCCGCTTCAGAGCCGCCTCAGAGATGTCGGGGCTGGCGGGGCGGGGGCGGGGGTGAGGCTGCTGGGCAGAGGATTGTGGATTGCCCCAGCACCGAGGCTCAGCCGCAGGACAGCGCCCAGGCACCAGGCAGCCACGGGCACAGAGCACTAAAGGACGTGGATAAGCCTCTGGCGGGACATGAGGACATGCTCCCTGCTACAGGGAGCCCCGAGTCGGGGGTTTCTTTTGCCAGGCTCTTCTGGGGTTTGCAAGAGTCAAGCATCTCTGGAGTGGAACCCTGTGTGTCACATGCTGGGATGCGACACTTAATTTGAATTGGGGTCACTCTGGGACACCGATCCTGGGACACCCTATGTTATGGACTGAATCATATCCCTCCAAAATCCCTATGTTGAAGCCCTCACCTGCAATGTGACGGCATTTGGAGGTGGGGCTTTAGAGGCCATTAAGGTTAAACGCGGTTGTAGGGTAGGGCCCTCATCCACAGGACTTATAAGAAGAGGCAGAGACAGCAGGGATGCATGTGCACAGAGAAAAGGCCGAGGAGAGAGCTCTCCCCAGAAACCCGTCTTGCTGGCACCTCAATCTTGGACTGTCGGCCCCCAGAACCGTGAGAAATAGATGTCCGTTGGTTAAGCCGCCAGTCTGTGGTTTATTATTATGGCGGCCCGAGCAAACCAATACACCCTGCTTACCCAGACAGACGGCTCTTTTCCTGTGATGACACAGGAGGTGGGGCAGGAAGGAGGAACACAAGTCAAAACCCCCTCCACTCAGTTTCTAAGAACACTGATTTCTCAGCCAGAACACACACAGGATGGACGACAGTGCTGCCCCCATTAGGCTCCCTGAAATTTACAGCCACCTAGAACACAGAACCCCCACATCCACACAGCAATCCCCCACACACCACAAAGACAGATATGGAGTGTCAAAATGTGGACACAGTGACCTATTCCTCAGAGATTCAACTGTACACTCTGGACATGGTAAGAAATAATAAAACTGGGTTTACATTTTTAGAAACCTGCATGAGTAACAATAAGAAAAATGGCTTACACCCCTGCCATCAGCATAACCATTCAGAGCAGCCTCCTCAGTGAACACACACAAGCAGGGCCAGTGACTCCCTCAAGGACAGAAAACGGCTGAGGAAGACCCACGGTCCGCGGTCTCTGTACACCCCAAAGATCAGGGACAAAGCGGACCCTGTACCTGAGAGGCGGGGCCTCAGCCCGGGAGCAGGAACCTACTTGGCAGCCAAAGCTGGACGGCTGGGTGTGTGAAGACGCCTGGCCCCTACAAATGTGCCTAGAAAGAGGAGCCACGAAGCCTGCTATTCATGTCCCCAATCTCGGGGTCACTGTCCTCTTCAAAACAAATGAAAATAAGACAAAACCCGTGTTCTTTAGATGCACAGAGTCATACCTCACCCCTACGTGGAGGTGTCCCCACAGAAACAGAGAGCATCCCGTGCTGCAGGACAAGGTGCCACATAACAGTGATCAGAGATGCCAGCCCCCCTCACTTCCCCAAGCCTTCCGACTGCTTCCGGGGAAATGTCAGGGGTCAGCAGAGGACAGCCCTATACCTTCCCAATGTTCTCACCCACTGTTCTGTCTTTTCAACAATGGTCTCAGTCACAGCTGCACAGGCAGCATCGAGGTCAGCTTCATAACACGGTTGCCTTCTCACTGTCTTCATTTTTATAGTCACCTGCTATTTAAGTCAACCCATTGTGGCTCTCCAGTCACTGTAATCATATAAACTTACCTCTTTAAATAAAGACTTACACATTTTTCAAGTGTACATTCAAAAAAAAAAAGGAATTACAGGGTAAGTAATAGTACCGTGGTAAAAAGACTACTTAAATTTGAAAACCAGCAACCTTCGTGTTCTCCTATAGCCCATGTCCCACATCCTGGGCGATCTATAAATATCTGCCCGGCTGAATCTAAGGCTGCGGAGCATCCTAAAAAACTACACGCTTTCACTGTGCAAAGTGAGGCAGGTCATTCCCACCACACCAACCTCACAGCATCTGCTCATGTCCTTCTTCACCCCTGAGTCAGAGGACACTGGCTGCTCCCAAACGCCACTTTTCCTTCCTTAGCAATGACAGCCCTGATGGGGGTGGGGCACGTCGCCTCCCAGGCCACGCCACTGATGTACATGGCCATCCGAGTGGGATACGGTGCGCACCTTCTAGGAAGGGTCCTGACAGCTGGAGAGGGTGTCGCCTTTTGTGTACCATGGACCCACTCTGCAGTCTGGTGACGCTCATGGGCCTCTTTTCAGGAAAAATGTTTTAAATTACATAAAATAAGACACACATGATTACAAAGCAAACAGACTATATTGAAGTAGAATTATGAAAATGCAAAAAAAAAAACCTGACATAATAATATATAGAATTCTTTATTATCACATTCAAAAACTACCATGTTTTCAAGCAGAAATGACACTCAGACTCTTTCATGCCAGTTGTTGTAGGTGCCTGTGACTTCTGTCAATGACACAGTCACCCGTTTTCTAACCACTTCCTATGTTTTGCTGCTGCTTTCACGATTAAGAAAATGCTAAATATCCTAGAGGCCAGGGGGAAAAGTTGTAAATTTTTCCCCGTGTAAGTTCAGACCGTTGAATCCTACCTGTGGGAATGGAGGCGGTTTCTCCTCTGCCCCCGCTTCCTTCCTGCCCCTGGGACAAGAAAGGGAGCCAGGAGTCCTGGCCTCTGCCCACCCGGAGCCCACACCAGCCCCCACCTGCCTCTGGACAGACCTGCCTGGCTCATGAAGACACAGCAGGCTCGTCTTGATTACGTAAAGCCACTCAAGACCTCCTCCTAATTGCTACTTCTCTAACACTTTCTTCTGGGTGGTGAGGTTGGAAAGTTTGAACCTGATCACCAGCAGCCTTCATTAATCTTTGAGAGACACCCGCTTCCTCACTTAGAAAAATGACTCCTCCAGAGCTACAAAGGAAACGCAACTAAACAACCCTGCTGTAGCTGACAGCCTTCCAGGAGGCGAACCCCAAAACCCTGAACGAGAGAAGACTGCCCTCTAACCCAGCACTGCCCCACTCCCGGAGCGTGTCCTGGGAAGCGTGCACAAGCCCACCCATCACGTGTGAGCACGGCTCAGTGAGCCTGCAATCACGCACCACACTCACATCCGCGCCAGGGATACACACACCTGACCTGACCACACTTCACAACACAGTCGTGTAAGAGCAAGCAAGAGGCACCGCTGGGACACACGGGCCCAGGAGTCATCCCAGGACTGGCGAAGGCAACTCAGAAGGTACTTACTAATTGTCATCGACTCTGGCACTGAGGCGGAAGGTAACAGGCTGCTCAGAGGACTTCCTTGGCCTGGAGGACTGGCTTCCACGCTGGGAAAGGCAGGCAGAAGGAGGTTACACTCAGCGACTTCAAATGCACAACCTCACCATTTAAACACTAACTGGTGCTAAGTTTATTCAGCTACACCTACTACAAGGAACAGAAGGCAGCCCTTGGACTTGCAGTCAGTCCTCATTATTTGCAATTCCTGACCACAAATGTGCCCGCCCACTAAATGTGTCTGTAAACCCAAAACCCACACCGCGGTGCTTGCGTGCTCGCTCCTGCATGCAGCAGGGTTCCCAGACGTGTGTGCCCCCAGCTGACACCAACAAGGTGAGCTCTGCCTCCATCTTTAACTCTCATACTGCAAATGTGTCCTTTGGCGGGTGATTTAGTGCCACATTTTTCACATTTCTTGGTGATTGTGCTATTTACAACGACCCCTAAGCGTGGTGTTAAAGGGCCATCTGGTGTTCCCAAGCACCAGAAGGCTGGGATTTCCACTGCGGAGAAAATACGTGTCAGGTAACCTTTTGTTCAAGCAGGAATTACAGTGCTATTGGCCATGAGTTCAATGTCAAAAAGTCAACAATATATGTTAAATTAGGTGTCTTAGAACAGGAACAGACATAAAACAAAGGTATGTACTGATTGGCTGGCAAAAGGGCTATGAGAGGCTCTAAGGAGCCTAGTCCTCTATTTCCCCTGAGCAGTGGTTCCACCTTCACAGCAACTGCACAGAACACAGTTACCAAAGATAATGAGAACCGGCTGTATATTTACGAAGAATTTGCAACATGGAAAAACAGCACATCTTTCATGAAAACAGCAGGGCCACAGTGTGGTTAAAGCACACATGCACGTACATATGTACACACACATACTCTCACGCACACACATGCTCACGTGCACACACACACACCACTAGGAGAAAAAGGACCAAAATATCAACAAGGAAACAGAGTTGGGAGTTAAAAGTGATTGTTTCATTTCATGCTGCATTTTCCAATTTTTCTAAGACAAACAGCAAAAAAAGGACTCAGAGTCCTGGATGTGTCAGGCACCAACCCTTCCTGACACTGTACTGATGGGTACAACCTCCTACAGGCAGTGTGGTCTCAGAGAGCACAGCCCGGCCCCCCAGGGAGAGGCCACAGCCCCAAGCAAGGTGTGGGGCAATCGTGGCTCCCAGCCTGGAGCTGAGCTTGCAAATGAAACACCAAATTAAAACCATGATGAGAAAGAAGGAAACACAGTAACAGCAACAAGGACCAGACATAAGAGAGACTTCACTGTGCCACCACACAGCCAAGGACTTTGGGCAACTCAATGTATTGAGATAGTTTAATTTGAAAAAAGAAAACTGATACGGCACTTACTACTATAGCCAGACTAAGCACTTCACAAACATATGATATGTAAGTGGCTTAAATATTATATAATATTAATTATTCACCATGACCAAATATTAAAATTAGTAAATAATGACAGAGCAGGTACCCAGATTTGGCCCCAAAAGTGCACAAAGTAAAGGTGGTATGCAAATCCTATTTCTTACAGAGTCGCTCATGCCCTTCGACCCCTGACAACTCCACATTTTGTGATGTTAAGTTAAAACTGAACACAAATATGGCCTTGCCCTTCAATCCTAGCAGGTACCCTCCTATCTTTAAAAAAGAATAAAATGCTGAATAAAATCCAACCCAAAGGCAACCTGGTTTCTGACCACCCACCTGTACCGAGGTCCGGGCTCCGGGAGAGCATGGTCCTCAGGGCCTGTCCCGTTCTCCAGGCTTCCGAGGGGGGCATCTGGGAACAGAGAGCAATCACAGAGAGAAGGTCAGGTTTCTGTTGTCACCTCATTTTCTCCATGAGGCAAGGACACAAGGCAGACAGCACAATGGCTCATCTGCTAGACAGTTGACTTAAAAATTTTTTCCTCGCCGAAACTGGTTTGGCTCAATGGATAGAGCGTCAGCCTGCAGACTGAAGGGTCCCAGGTTCGATTTCGGTCAAGGGCATGTACCTTGGTTGCGGGCACATCCCCAGTAGGAGGTGTGCAGGAGGCAGCTGATCGATGTTTCTCTCTCATCGATGTTTCTGACTGTCTATCTCTCTCCCTTCCTCTCTGTAAAAAATCAATAAAATATATTTTAAAAAAAAATTTTTTTTTTCCTCATCGGTACGCTGGGTTTTTGTCTGCCACCAGTTTCATTTTTTTTTTTGTCCATCTCAGATTTTGCATCAGTCACTGATAGAAGGCCCCAACCTTTTTTACCTTAGCCAGCTGGAATACCTCATCAACTCCATATTCAGGGCCAACCTCAGAATCAGGGAATAACAAAGCTGTTACACAAAACTGCTCCTGCCTGTAGTGGCTCAAGATGGACACGAGAGGGCAGCACAGTCTAATTACTGACAGAGTCTGCTCGGGTCAAAAGGAAGTGACTGCCACTTTGATTTCTAAAAAGCCACTTGCTGCATTCAGCGGCATGTGGGAAAGGCATTTGGAAGAAGTGAGGCCACAAATAATCTCCAGAAACAAAAGGCAAGAGGCACTGAAGATTTTCATAAACGTTATCAGCTGCTGTTCAAGTCTCTTTCCAGGAAAAAGTGCAGATCTGATACCCCTTGAGCTAGATGGTGACATTAAAGCCGGCTTCACCCAGAACATTTGCTCACTGGAGAAACTTCTGGCTTGTCAATGCCCAGCATCGAGCCAGGCCTGGACTGGAGCAGGGGACACAGTTGGAGGGGAACACCTCTGGTTTCCCTAAGCCGTCCATGACAGCCTCCTCCGTGTCAATCCTTCCGTTTATGCTAGTGGCGTCCTGCTCAAGACTCCCCAGCTCTTAAGGGGTTCAACTAAGGGACCTCTAAAAGGAAAAAATGGTATTTCACCTTTTTTTCACCCTCCTGACACCATCAAGCTACTCCACATACTTCTACCTCCTTCAAGAAATTCGAAGGGGAAAGAGAGTGTCTACTTTGCCGCCTCCCCTTTCTCACACCAGGGTATTGTGGTTAGTTTGAGCTCTGCCTGGGCTCAAGCCTTGATCCCAGCTTTAACTCAGCAAGTGACCTATGCTCTTTGCACCTCAGTTTCCTCATCTATGAAATGGGATGACTCTACTGCCTACCACACAACACTTAACGCCTAAAACATAATAAACTGTAATATGTGTAAAACTCAGTGACAATACTCAGTGAGCCAGGGGCTCTCATCTTGCCAGGCAACTGGATTTGCCCTCAAAGGACCCAAAGAGCACTTCCCTCGGTCCCCCCTCCTACATTCCTCCTTGAAGCACTCCTTTCTCAGCCTTCATAGCAATGATCTGTGGTCCCCCTCCCCCACCGTCTTTTTCTGATTCCTGAGCAAAGGTGTCCCTGAATCTCAGCTCTGTGGCCTCTGTCCCCGATAAATCCAGCAGGGTCTTAGCTGCAGGCTCCACTCTGGGAAGATGACCATGCTCAACCCTCGCCTCTGGCTAGGACCTGAATCTTGAATCCCAGCCCCACATTTCTCACTGCCTACCAGAAATCTCCACGGGGATGTCCTACCGGGCCACCAACTGATCATGACCTTCAAAGCCACTCTTCTTCTGTCACCAATTCCCACTGGCTGTACCCTCGGAGCCTGGCACTCACCTTCCCTCCCATCACAGAGCTAGTGATGCCCAGACCTGTCAGCTCCCCCTAACTACCTCCCACTCCTTGCTTTCCAACCGTTTTCACCTTCATTCAAAGGCTCCAGACCTTCTAGGGGTGTCCTGCAGCAGGTCACCTCACCATCTCTAACCTGACTCACACAGCCGTCAGATTCTGCTCCCTGAAGCAAAGACAGGGGCTCCAACATACACATGGAAACTCGTAGTTGGAGTGAAGGCCACCATCACCCACCAGCATCCGGATACAATACCGACTCGGCCCCAGCCGATTTCCCTTGATGATACATGACCACGACGGGCTGACTGCTGTAGTGAGCTGAGGCCCTGGAGCCACAGAGCAGTCAGAGTCGGAGACTAGCTCACTCATCTGCCACATCCCTTCTGAGGAAGGTACTGCCACTACTACTATCTTAATTTTATTTTTTAATGGTTTTTTTTATTCATTTTAGAGAGAGGGATAGAGAGAGAAGCATCAATGAGAAAGAAACATCGATTGGCTGCCTCCTGCACACCCCCTACTGGGGATCAAGCCCTGGCCTGGCATCTCCCTGAGCTGAGCCCCTCCCTCACCCCAGAAATGCAGCCCAAAGCACAGCCCCTGATCCATAGAACCGTCCCTTCCAAGATCCAGAAGGATAATGACTCTGTGTTCAGGGTCCCCTTCTCCACCGCTTTCTCCCTCCCAAGACTTAGCTACCAACACATGCATCTTCCCCGCCATGTCCCTCTCCCCGTTTATCCTCTGCTCTCCCTCCCTTTCTCTAATACCCCAAAGGCGATGACAGCAGAGGCACTAACATTTTCAAAGATGATGGGAAGGTCTAAGGGAGGAGCCCCTGTATGCAAACTCACCACCAACAACACGAAATGGCTCCCAGGCCTGACTGAGAGAAAACATTAGCATCACTCAATTAGGGGGTGTCGACCAGAAGGGGCACTAGTCAGAAAAGGAGTCTGGGAAAGGAATCGCGGCCATGCTGGGTGCTGCCCAGGGGAGGGTCCCCCTGCAGGCAAGCCATCCCAGCGCCACCTGGGCCACATGCCTGCCATGGGAACGGGGCATCATGCAGGAGGGACTTGATGCAATCTGTCATCCACTCGGGTGACTGGTTCCCCAGCTCTGGGCTCCAGTGAATGAATGGGCGGCCCTGGATGAATTTGCCTCCCATGCCATGCTCCCGCTGGCACTTGTCCCTCGGCTGTCACATCGTCCAAGGCTGCTGAGAGCTCTGTTACTGTTCTAAGGGAAACAGCTGGCAGACTGTCTCCTGGGCAGCCTCTCTGGTGAGGGCAGTCAGATGCGCTGGAGCTCGGGCCCCATCAACAGTGACAAGACAGCCTCAGGTCTGCGAGGACAAAGACCGGAGGTGGGACTATGGGCAACCTGCCAGGGGATGTCTTCTCTTGAGGATCCGTGAGGGTCCTGGAACTGGCCAGGGGCTACTTCCCCTAGAGACACTGTCTACAGAAAGCCCAGAGGAAGGGAGAATGCTGGGTTCGATAAGACCAAATCCCAGCTTGGTGGCAAACAGCACTTCGTAGCAGCCAGCCATCTGCCCAGCATCTGATGGTTAGAGGAGCCCAGTTAAGAAATGAAACAGCCACTAGAAACAAAACAGACTGCGTAGTGCATGCACCTCTCAGCCCAGCAGTACTTCACAGCCCAACCGAAAGGCGCCTCCAGGCGGAGCAGGACAAGGTGAATGGGGACCTGGGTCGTGACCTGGAAGCCACAAACAAACCCTAGAAACTCCAGTGCTCCCTGCACGGTGGCAAGTACAACAGTCTGTCATCCAGCTCAGAGAGCCAGCAGCTTCCTGAGCAGTCAGCAGCCCCGTCAGTTTCTTAAACCTGTCCCTGGGAAGACGTCAGGGGTGGGGTTGGGGGAACCGCGGCCTCGGGGACCTGGTGGTGCTGTGGGGAAGTGCCAGGCACTGAGTCGGCTGCATGCACTCCCACTCTTCTGGGCCAGCTGGGCTCCTGCATGTCCGTCCCCGCTCTCCCCGTGACCTGCCCTCACTACAGAAGACAATAACAAACCACACATAAGTGTGCTCAGCAGCAGGGACTGGGCCAGAACTGCTACCCACTCCACGGCGGATCTGAGCAAGCTACTCCCTGACCCCAAGCACTCTGCTGCCAAGGGTGCCAGGGCCTCCACAGCTATGGGTTCTGTGACCTCCCTTCTCCTAAGAGGCAAAAATAATGGTCATCCTTTGTAGTCAGCTTGTACATGTTCAACAAATCACTGGCAAGAAGAAAAGCAGACTGGGGGCTCCCTGGTGACCTGCAAGGCCATTCTGCCCAACACTCATTCGGGCAAAGGCATCTCAAAATACCCAGGTTCAGCAGGAAGAGAAGCCAAACCCTCTGTCCCTCTGAGCCCTCCTGGCTCTGAGCCCCAGCCTCCTTGCCCCCACTCCCACCAGCGGAAGTGGCCCAGACACCCCTGCGGTTCTCTGAGCCGACACTTGACACTCGTAATAGAGGGAAAGAGCAGTCAGGAAGCACCCACCTGCAGGGCTGAAGGAGCCCACTCCGCTGACTGGAAAGAGGACATCGGTGTCGCCGTGCAGCACCTGCAGCGGAGCCCAGCTGTGCATCTGGGAGAGGCAGGTGTTCCCATCCAGTGGCCTGTGATGAAAGAATACAGCTGTGTGAAAGGGCAAAGGGCCCCTGAGGACTCAGGTCACCACACGCATCGGCTGGGCCTCCCACAAGCTCCTTCTTGGGAACTAACCATGACAGGGCTGGGCATAGCAGGAGATTCAGACTGGGATTCGGGAGCACAGAGTCTGGAGCCAGACCCCTTGCATTTGTTCCTTCCGCTACTGTTTACTGAGCACCTACTATATGCCAGGCAGCGTGCAGCACATATATTTTGTGCTGGCAAAAGAGCCAGCATACAGTGTTTATCCTGCCCTCATGGAGCTTACCGTCTGTTCGGGGGCACAGACATGAATCAAATATTCCCCCTAGATGGTGTAGAACCCTGGTCGGCAAACTGCGGCTCGTGAGCCACATGTGGCTCTTGGCCCCTTGAGTGTGGCTCTTCCACAAAATTAGGAGTACCCTAATTAAGTTAATAACAATATACCTACCTATATAGTTTAAGTTTAAAAAAATTTGGCTCTCAAAAGAAATTTCAATCGTTGTACTGTTGATATTTGGCTCTGTTGACTAATGAGTTTGCCGACCACTGGTATAGAACAATAGCTCATCCTCATGGAGCTAGTCAGAAGGTCATGGAAGGCTTCCTGGAAGAAGGCAGGTTTGAGGTGAAAGCTGAAGGAAGCACAAGAGTTACCTGAGTGAAGAGAAGGGACAAGAGGGTCGGAGGGGGAGGGAACAGCATGTGCAAAGTGCTGAAGGAGGAAGCACGGTGTGTTCCAAGCTCTGAAATGACGGCAGCCATGTGACCTGGGCTGGCCCTTTGCCTTGTTGGTTCTCAAACCCTCTCAAGTAAAGAGCAGAATCAGACCAGACCATGTCTGGGTCCCTTCCAAGAAAGGGGGTCAGCTCAAATATTAACCAGCTCATATGATCTATTATATTGTCACCGCATCCACTAAATACAAAACTAACCTGCACGATCTTTGTAGTACCAGGCTGGCTCAGTTCAACTGATTTGAGAAAATACTGCCCACAGCACATTTTAAAGACTATAAACTCACTCTGTAACTCAGCTGTGAGGACCAGAGCAGATCATAATCACACCTACTTAACAGAGGGAGGGAGGGAGGGAGGGAGGGAGGGAGGGAGGGAGGGAGGGAGGGAGGGGAGGGAGAGGAGAGAACAAAGAAAAGGGAGGGGAGGCAGGAGGAAGAGAGGAGGGAAGAAGGGAGAGAGGGAGAAAAACTCAAGAGATTCTGACTTGTACAAGGTCATGAGCCTTAAGGACAGAACTAAGGCTTGTGGGGGGCTCAAGCACAGGTCTTCCAAACCCAGATACAATGGCTCTCCTAGCTCCTGCCTACCGTGGCATGATGCATAGAGGTTTTCTTTCATTCCTTAGAGCAGGGATCAACAACACTTTTCTATAAAGTACCAGATAGCAGAATTTTTAGGCCTTGTGGTCATACTTCTTCTTCTTGGGGTTTTTGTTTGTTTTGCTTTGTTTGTTTGTTTGTTTGTTCCACAACCCCTTTAAAATGTAACAACCCTTCTCAGCTGTGTAGAGGATCTGGCCAGCAGGTGTAGTTGGCCACCCCTTCTTTTAGAGATCATCATGTAGAAATTCTGCTTTCAGCCCTCTCTAGCTTGTGGTCATATATTTGGCACCAAACAAAAGTCTACAGAATTTTGCAAAATGTATCATTTAATCCTGCAGGTACACACACAATGAGACTCTCAGATGGCACAAGAGAGGAGGGCTGGTTCTTCGATGAATGGGGCTGTGCCCCTAGAACTTGTACAGAACTGCCCTCCTGGGGCTCCAGTCCAGCAGCTGGTGACTGAGGGACTCCTGGACACCCAGAGTCAGTCAGGGCACCTCTCAGAAGGCAGCAAAACCACCATTGCACTTGCTGCTGTTTCCGAGGGGAAATCTTGCCACTTCCCAGCAACACATGGGGGGTGCAAGGGGAAGCCAAGCTCTAGCAGCTGAGGTTTGGAACCCAAGCAAAAGGGGCTGTGGACGAAAGGGGCCACATGCTGACCTGACAAGCTCCAGGGAGGCCTGCATGGCGGTCTTGCAGACTCAGAGACCGAAAGTAACCACAAAGGATGGTCTGAAATTAAATTTTAACTAAAAGCAGTTATGGTGGGCAGTTACGTCCTAGGCCGGTATCTTCACTGACAAGGTCAACCTTTACCTAACTGAGCCTATCTGTCTTTTTGCATCTAGAATAACATACCCTTTGAAATGTCTGGGTAACTTGTAACTTCCCTTTTTCCAGACCGCTTGATGCACAACCTAATGTGCTGGGTTCCAGGACAGATACCACAAATTCTTTCATTATAATGTTAATTGTTCCTGCACCCACCTAAGTATGTGTCCATCATTTTACTTTTTATCCAATCCCAGGGGTTTCCCCCCCCACCCCCCCCCCACCCCCACTTTGCTTTCTCCTGACTCCCTAATCTATCACCAATGGATTTCATGTAACCCACCTACGTCTGCTCTTTGATTGCAATGTATAAAAACAGATGTAACCCGCCATTCTCTGGAGCATTATCTCAATTCGTTGAGGTTCTACTTCCCGGCATATGTCGACAGTTTGGCTCAAATAAAATCACAAAAATTCTTTACAGGTTTCAATGTTTTTTACATTAACGGGGCCACGGGTCACACCTCAAAACTGAGTTACACCAAAGTGGTTCCTGAGGCAGAGACCAGAATATGGTGCCACCGCTGGCTTAGCAACATAAGAACAGGTGTTGCTTTTTGTTAGAAAAGTAAAACACATTGTAAAACCAAGAAAAATGTTAAAAAAAAGAAGGGGGGAAATTACACCCAACACCACATTACCCAAAGCACAACTGATTTAGACACTATCTCCTCTTAGTGTGTCTTTTCTTTCTTGCATAGTTTTCTCTACGAGGCCATAATGAAACTAAATGTAGGATTTTATATTCGCCTTTTTTTCATTCAGCATAAGCTCACAAGTTAATCTTCAAACTACTTGGATACTCTTTCTTACACTTCTCGTTTGAGAGGTTTAAGGTCCTAAACATTAAGATGTTGAGGTTCACACAATGCGATCCTCTGTTAACGACTCCTCTGTGGTCGCATGTGTCGGTTGGCTCTGATGTTCTGCTTCTCTAAGTAAGGACTTTGCTATCTGATGCAGCAGCCTGCTCCCTGAGACTGCCCTCAAGTAGATCCCTGGCAGTGGGGTTGCTAAATCAAGTGAGGTCGACATTTTTAAGGCTGCTGACACTGTGTTTTCTAGAGGGCTGCCAACACTACCAGCTACGGAGGAGGATGCCTTACATCACTCATTCCACAGTTAGCACCTACTGTGTGTCTGGAGCATACCAAGCCTGAGGACACACCAAGGGCAGGCCAGGCCCGGGGTACTAACCAGGGCCCGCCTTTTCCCAGTTCTCACTTTAACTCTAGGCAAATAGAACGGGCAAGCATGGTATCTGCTTTCACTTTGCATTTGCTTAATTGCTAGGGAGGTGCAACATTTTCCCACATGTTTGAAATTCTTTCTGAATTGTTTTCACCCTACTTTCCTACTGGCATCATAGAAAACATATGAAGTGACAGAAAAACTACTTTCTACAATAAAGGTATTATACTCTTAAAAATAAAAAAATATTTTTAAAAAAGCAAAGCCAAAATCTTGAGAGACAAGATTTTCCTTAGTCATCAAATAAGTGGTTTAACTGCTAGCAAAAAGAGGCATAAAACTCAACCTTTGGCCAACAGAGCATCTTAAAGCCCTCAGAGCACCAACCTTGCCAGAGGCTGTGACAGATCACAGTGTACTTCCCCTGGCCTCCCCTGGCCTGGCCACTCCCCTCACAAACCCAGCTGTGCTGTTACACTGCTCAAGTTCTGGTCCCTCAGGCTCTGAGACCATAAATATGAACATTTGCTTACAATCAAAAGGAAAGCATTAGCCCTAGCCAAGGCCTGCGGACTAAAGGCTGCCAGGTTCGATTCCAGCCAAGGGCACATGCCCGGGTTGCGGGCTCGATTCCCCCCCAGTAGGGGGCGTGCAGGAGGCAGCCAATCAATGATTTTCACATTTATGTTTCTTTCTCTCTCTCTCTCCCTTCCTCTCTGAAATCAATAAAAAAAAAAACTTTTTTAAAGGGAAAGCATTATTCATAGGCCACCTCATCATTCCTCTGCTCTTTCCCCAAGATGCTCTGCAAATGCTCGCTCAAGACCCCCTTTACGCAGGAGAGGCTGTCCAGAATCTGCAGAAGCGGCTCGATGGCCCCGAAGGGCCAGCTCTGTGAAAGTCACCTGCACTGTCCTGTGTCTCACACATCACAATGCTGGCAGCTACCTTGGCTTGCAAGGTGGCCTCCCCTCCAGACTCTCTCAATGGCACTGGTCATTAGGGAGAGAAATGACTGTGTTAGAGGCCAATGAAAACCCATGAAGTGAATAAACTCTGTTGCTCTCACCTGCAGAGACACAGAACACAAGTGGCATTTCCTGAAAGGCCTAGATTAAGACTAAAGGCATATGTGAAGGTGAATTTTAAGTCTCAACTTGGCTATGCCACAGTAGCCAGATATGATCAAATGTTATTCTATGCTCCTGGGAAGGTATTTATCAGATGAAATGAACATTTAAATTGGCAGACATTGAGTACTAGTAAAGCAGACTACCCTCCATAATTTGGGTGGGCCTCATCGAATCAGTTAAAGGCCTTCATAGAAAAAGACTGAGAAGAAGTTCTGCCAGCAGACTGCCTTAGGACTCGAACTGCAACTCTCCCTTGAGTCTCCAGCCTGCCAGCCCACCCTCCAGTTTCTGAACTTGTCAAAGTTCCACCATCACATGAGCCAATCCCTTAAAATAAATATCTCAGGACAGATAGATACACACAGAGAGAGACACACACACACCCTCTTGCTCCTGTTTCGCTGGAGAACCCTGACTAACACAGCCCGTCACAAGACCTGGATTCCAGGAACCAAAACATTCACAGCCTGTCAGCAAAACAAGCCGCAGGGACGCTACTCGAAAAAATCCTCCAGGAAGAGAGAAAAGCCTCCGCATGAAAATGTTTCTTTCACAATGGCTGATAACAAAAAGCGACAACAGACAAAGCTGCCATTAGGAAGATGCCAATACTCAACAATGGGGGAACCTTTAACAAACATGACATATTGATCTAACTGAACATCAACCAATCGATATTCAGAATTATATGGAAAGTATTCAACAGTACAGTCAGCATAATCTAAACTTAACCCACCTTTGCCCATTGCTCTGACAAATCTCAACTCTCTATGAATCCCATTCTTTCATCCATCCCGTGGGGGTGGTATCCACTAACCTATGGATTAGGATAATATATACATAGCTTGTAGCATCTGGCATGTCGCTCAGGTGGTCAATCAGATGATACTCCTAATACAGGTATCCACGTGAATGAGGACCAGGGTAACAAAGACAAAAGCAGGCAGTGTCTCGTGAGAAAGGAAAAAAAAACTCCTATTAAAGCATGAAAGTGGAAAGTTTAGGGCTAAGACATAATGTTCAGTCATATCATGGGATCTCAAAATCTGTTTCACTCTTGTGGGCTGGTTTTGAAGTCAGAGTGATCAGGATAGCACTGACCACTGTAACGCCTATGTGAAAACTAATTTATTTGGCATGAAGAGTAAAACCAAGCTTGGGAATATTATTACAATAGTAGTGTGCAGACGGCCCACACGGAGCAGCTCATTACTTTGACAACAACTCTACTAAGAAGGTACTGTTTTTCTCCCAGGTCTCCGATGAGCCCTGAGACTCTGGGAGGTGAAGTAACTTGTGTCCAACCTCATCCAACCTAAGCCATGGAGCTAGTACACGAGGACCCAGGTTGTCTCGATTCCAAAATCCAAGCTCTTAACTATACTTGTTTGCTTTATGCCTTCATGTGTCAAGCCCCTTCCACAGGCATAAGTCTACAGCAACTCCAGTGTTAAAGCAGCAAGTGCAGGCAAATCACTGCTGTTCACACCCCTGCAGATAAACACAGACGTCACCAGCCCACGGCTATTTTCTAGAATAACCCTGTCTTTCTCTTGAGTTCCCTATGCTAGCGGCAAGTTAAAGATGGGAGGAAAAGCTAGAAAACAAAATGAAAGCTGGATATGCAAAGCAAAAGTTTCAAGGCACGCACCTTGACACTAATTTTGTAATAAGTAACTTCAAATATACTCCCTTCCCCTCTCTTAGTTCTCGACAAGCTAATAATGCTCCTTCCTCCTAAATCAAGATCTGAAAAACGAAAGATGCCCTAAACAAATATAAACCTTGCACCCTTCTTTCACCCAATTCTGCAGGAAGAGAAAGCAGTTAATGTACCACCCTTCGTTAAAACCTAGAGTGGAACTTACTTCTCAGGCGACTCTGAGTGGCCTGTGCGCTTCCTTCCCGATGTGTACATTTCATCCTCATTTTCATCCACATCTTCATCGTCGATGCTTTTCACATCAAGCTTCTGGTACCCAAACTCCCCATTCAAAGACAGAGAATCAATTTTCCATGAGTTGCTGCTCTGGCTTCCATTGGAATTAGGTCCAAAGGGGCTTTCAAAGGCCATGATATTGACCGAGGAGCGGTCGGAGTTCTCCTCTGAGCTCTCCCCAGTCCCAGGTATCTTTCTAAAAACATCACCAGAGGTCTGCTCATCTTCTTCATCATCAAATGAGATAATATTGGTCACCTTCTTTTTTTTCTTCCGTTCCTTTTTACATTTGGCATCTAGTAAAAGACAAGATATGATATAAGAAAAAGTAGGCAAGATAAAGAGGTGATCAAGCCATCTTGACTCTAGATCTTGGAAAATCCTCTCCTACTCTACTACTATTCAGACTTTCTTAAATCCTTGGAAAAACATCTGTTAGGAGACTGAGAAAAAAAAATGTATGTGTCTCCTCAGGCAAGGGAAATAAAAGAAAAAACAAACAAATGAGAGTAAGCCAAAACTAAGAAGTTTTTGCACAGTGAAGGAAACAATCAACAAAACGAAAAGACAACCTACTGAATGGAGGAAGATATTCCCCAATGATATATCTGGTAAGGAGTTAATATCCAAAATATATAAGGAATTCATACAACTTAACATCAAAAACCAAATAATCAAATTTAAAAATGGACAGAGGACCTGAACAAAGATTTCTCCAAAGAGGACATACAGATGGCCAAGACATATGAAAAGATGCTCAATATCACTAACCATCAGGGGAATGCAAATTAAAACTACAATGAGGTATCACCTCATATGTGTCAGAATGGGTATGACCAATAAAACAACAAACAAAAAGTGCTGGCAAGGATGTGGAGAAAAGGGGATCGTCTTACACTATTAGAGGGATTGTAAACAGGTGCAGCAATTATGGAAAAGTTTGGAAATTCCTCAAAAACTTAAAAATATAACTACCATATCACCCAGCAATTCCACTTCTGAGTATCTGAAGCAATCTAAAATACAAATTTGAAAAGATATATGCATCCCTATGTTCATTGCAGCATCATTCACAATAGACAAGACATGGAAGCAACTTAAGTGTCCATCGACAGACAAATGGATAAAGATGATGTGGTACATATATAGATTGAAATACTCAGCCATGAAAAATGAAAGAAATATGACCATTTGCAACAACATGGATGGGTTTAGAGGGTATTATGCTAAGTGAAGTAAGTCAGATAGAGAAAGACAAATACCGTATAATTTCACTCATATGTGAAATCTAAAAAACAGGAATAATAAACAAACAAAATAGAAACAGGCTCACAGATACAGAGAAAAAATTGACAGTTGTCAGACGGGAGAAAGGTGAGGAGATGTGTGAAAATGATGAAAGGGATTAAGAAGTGCAAATTACCAGTTATAAAAATAGTCACGGGGATATAAAGTACACCATAGGGAATATACTCAATAATATTGTAGTAACTATGTATGGTGTCAGATAGGTAACTAGACTTACCTGGGAGGTGGGGGAATCACTTTATGTTATGGTATGTCTAACCACTATGTATACTGTGGACAAAAGGGGCCACATGCTAACCTGACAACTCAGGGGAGGCCTGCATGGCAGTCTTGCAAACTCAGAGACTTAATATAACGACAAAAGATGGTCTGAAAATTAAATATTTAACTACAAACAGGTTATAGTGGGTAGTCATGTCTTAGGCCAGTATTTTCCCTGACAAAGATCAACTTAGATCTTTACTGAGCCCATTTGTCTTTTTGCCTCTAAGATAACATATCTGCGAAATGTATGGGTAATTTGTAACTTCCCTTTTTTCTGGACTCCTCAGGGCACAAAAAATGGCACCAGGACATCCCCTCATTGTTATTGTTATCAAGTTAATGTCAACTGTTAATTATGTTAAACTATCCTGTATCCATCTATGTAAAAGAAGCATATGTCCATCATTTCACTTTTTATCCTATCCCAGAGGTTTTCCCCGCTTTGCTTTATGCCACCTCCTTAATCTATCACCAATGGATTTCATGTAACCCACCTACATCCCTTTCCTTTGATTGCAATGTATAAATACAAATGTAACCCGCCATTCTCTGGACATTATCTCAATTCCTTGAGGTTCTGCTTCCCAGCATATGTCAACAGTTTGGCTCAAATAAACTCACAAAAATTCTTTACAGGTTTCAATGGTTTTTATGTTAACAATACATATGAAACGATTATAATATTGTATGTCAACTGTTATTGAAAAATAAATTTTAAAAAATAAAAATAATTTTAAAAATATGCCACGGAGCAAATGTTAAAATTGTTCCTCTAAGCAGTTCTTCTAAGCACTTTGATCCAAAGGATATTATCATTATTGAAATGATTTTCATTGTTTCACTTTGGAAAATACTGGTGGATGAAACCAAGAAAACCAGTTTGGGGCAGCAGTCAACTGTTCAATGACCACAGATTCCTCCCATCCCTGCATAATGTGCCTTTACAATGGGACTCTGCCACACCTTCCATTGCGGGTGTATCTATGTCTCTACCTTCTTGAATCTGGAATGGCTTAGTGTTCTGCCTTTACCAATGGAATGTGGCAGAAATAACGGTGTGTGAGTACTAGAGGGTCTTACACCCTCTTGAAATCCTGCCCTGAAACTACTATGGAAGAAAACTGATTTAGCTTATTGAAGGACAAGAGACCCTAAGAAAACTGAGATGCCCCAGCCAATAGTTAGCACGAACTCCAGGCACAGGGGAGGCAGGGAGGAGCCCTCTGGTATCTTCCAGCTCAGCTGCCAGCCAAATGCAGCCCCATGAGTGAGCCCAGGTGACACCAGCAGAAAAACCAGACTGCCAAACCACACGCAGAATCATAAAAAAATAATGAATCATGGTTGTATTAAGCCACTACATGTTTTAAACTGTTTTGTTACACAACAAGGCCAATGGAAATAGAAAATAAGACTGCCTTGGTGACCAGTACTTAGATGAGCCAGTTTACACATCTTAATCATCACCCTGAACCTATTCCCAAAACTCCATTCCATCTAAACCAATGTGTGACATGCTTCACCTGGGCATTACAACTCTGAGACAATGTCAAAAGCAGGGAGTCCACAATGAATGCAAGGACACTGCTTTGGGTAAACAAATTCCATTGTCTCTGTTACACAAAGCCCTCACAGTCCTGTTTCTATCTCCTCCACCTGGGGCCTCTGCTCGGGAAGAAGAGGGCAAACAGATAAAGCCAGTGTGTACCAAAGACACCGTAAGATTCTGAGTTTTCATAATCATTAATAACCCCAAAGGGACAACCATGGTTACTGCCTTGTTTAAGGGATTTGAGAATACCAGGACTAAGTATAAGTACTAAACCCCAAATTTCCAACATTTTGGATGTCCCAGAAGGATCGGGGAGGTTGTAAACATGTCACAAAAGTAATCTTAATTAATTAATTAATTAATTAATTAATCCCTTTCCCTGGCCTCCACTTAAATGTCTTCCCCCAAAAAAAGGCAAGCCCAATGCCGGAAGCCGATCATTGTTTCACTAGTACAGAGGTGTGAACAGGGAATCCGGAGGGCTGGTCAACCTTAATTGCTCTGAAAGGTCAGGGCTAATCACTCATTGTTTGGTTGAGACATTGGTAGTTGAAGCAGCCTCCACCTGTTCGTCTTATGATTGGCTATTATTGGAATTTCCTGCCTGAGGGATATGGGTGTATCCCATCCTATCTAATAAAGAGGGAATAAGCTAATTGACCATCACTCCTCACAAAGACGGCTGCACCCACAGCTGAAGCCAAGTTCCCATAAGGAGCCTTAACAAGCAATCAGCAGGGACCTGAGGCCATGCCCCCCGCCCGGCAGGGCTTGACAGAAAACCTCAAGGTGTGCTTCCCATCCAGGTGCTGCGCTAGGGGACCTCAGGCTGCTCCCCCCACCCCAGTGCCAGGCTGGGGGACCTCAGGCCGTGCCCCCCACCAGGCAGGGCTTGACAGGGGATCTCAGGCCGCGCCCCCCACCCCAGCATCGGGCCACGGGACCTGAGGCTGCGCCCCCCTGCCTGGCTGGGCTTGACAGTGGACCTCAGGCCATGCCCCCTACCCAGCAGACCTCAAGGTGCACCCCCAGTGCTGGGTCTGGGGAATTCCAGCCGCGCCTCCCCACCCCAACACCAGGCTAGGGAACTACAGACCACACCCCCCACCTGGCGGGGCTTGACAGGGGATCTCAGACCTAACCTCCCACCTGGTGGGGCTTGACAGGGGACCTCAGGCCGCGCCTCCCGCCTTGGCACCAGGCCGGGGGCCCTAGGCGACGTCCCCCGCCCCAGTATCGGGCCAGGGGACCTGAGGCTGCGCCCCCCAGCCCAGCGGGGCTTGATGGGGGACCTGAGGCTTCACCCCCCTGCCGGTGGGGCTTGACAGGGGACCTGAAGCTGCGCCCCTCCACCTGGCAGGGCTTGACGGGGGACCTCAGGCCATGTCCCATACCTGGCAGGGCTTGATGGGGGACCTTAAGGCATGCCCCCTGCCCCGGTCTGGGCTGGGGGACCTCAGGCCATGCCCCCCATCCTGGTGCTGGGCCAGGGGCCCTGAGGCTACGTCCCCTGCCTGGCAGGGCTTGACAAGGGTGGGACTGGCCAGGTCTGGATCTAGCCCAATGGGGGCGGGGGCCAGCCGGGTCTGGGTCTCACGCAATTTTGAGGTGCATGTTGGTGGGCGGGAACTTGACTCTGGGTCCCGTGGTGCGCCCCAGACTCTGACAAGAAGAAGGTTTTCATATACATTTTACTAATTTTCTTTTATCTCTGACACTTCTATTATAGAGAAAGGGCAAATAGCAATATTAAATTATTTCCTCTAATTAATCCCCTTTTAATATGCACGAATTTTGTGCACTGGGCCACTAGTAATCTTAATAAAAGGGATGGTAAAGCCAGAGTGAGGAGTAGTCCTCTCTTGGGCTTCCGTCTGGCCCCCATTTCCCAAATTAATGCTTTTCTAGTCTCTTTTCATTTGTGTGTGGCCTTCTTCAGAACCTGAACCCTGAACTGGAACCCTGAACCACGCAGGACGTGAAAGGGGTTTCCACAGCCCAATAGTATGCACTCTCCATAGCACCCTATGCTTGGCTTCCATCCCATTTATCAGGATAATTAATTATATGTATAATTTGTCATTAAATGTCTACCCACCCATCCCAAAGAAGACTGACAGCTGAATGCCTGTAATCTGTCTTACTTGGCTCACAGCCTAGCACATAGAATGCATTAAGTGAACAAATGAGTGAATGTACAAAGGAATGAATGAATGAAGATCAATCTCATCTGGTTTCACGTGGTCCTCACACCCTTGCTTTCATTTTTTTTTAGCCGACCTCTTGCTCTATTACCCTATCATATTCCCATCTAGGTGAGGCTCTTTCTGAGTAAGGATAAAAAAAACAAAAACAAATGTGAACTGAGAAGGCAAGCACGTCAGATTCAGGCCCCTTGGCACTTTCAGGTGACGAGGTGTGTCCACCTCGGCCATGGCCTGTCATCCATTACCTGGCCCCTCTGGTCTACCTCAAACGCTTTGCCTCACCTGCACTGACGTGCTTGGACATGACGGGCAGGGGGTCGGTCTCCTGCTCAGGTTTGATGAGGATGGAGACAGCAGAGGACGCCGTGATCTCCCGGAAAAGGCTGCTCACTCCTTGCGTGGACTCCTTCAGCAAGGAAGTCACATTCTGCGTTGACTCCTTTAAGAGGTCCGAGACAGTAGGAGCAAACTTGCTCTGCCCATTTAAATCCTTGTTGTCAATGTTGATCGCGAAGAGTATGGAGTTCAGACCTTCCACACAAAAGGAAAAGCATGGAGTGTGTGCTGTTGGACAGTCACGCCTCCAACACAACAAACAAGCTGCAGACAGTACAGTACACAGGACGGCACACACTGATCTTAAATGCTGATTGAAAACTCCCACAACTGGGGTCCGTGGACAGCAGCTATCACAGCAGCTGAGTCACTCCAAATTCTCTTCCTCTCTGTCAAGAGGGAAGGTAAGCCATAGGTTCTGAGGTCAGACTGCCTGGATTGAATCCCAGCACTGCCACGCACGAGCTACGAGACCTTGGTCAAGCCATTTATAACCTCTCTGAGCTTTAGTTTCCTTATCTGTAAAATGGAGACACAATATCTCTTTCACAGGTTAACTATAAAGACCATCACCCACCAAAAACACTCAGCTCAGTAAGCAATCACAAAAGGTACACCAATGTCATTAGTAGCATTACTTATGCAAAAATTTGCACTGGTATCCTATGGCCCACAGGAAATCATGGTCAAACCCTGACTCTTCCTCATCAATGGCCTAGGCCAGTGGTTGGCAAACTGCGGCTCGCGAGCCACATGTGGCTCTTTGGCCCCTTGAGTGTGGCTCTTCCACAAAATACCACGTGTGGGCATGCACGTACAGTGCGATTGAAACCTCGTGGCCCATACGCAGAAGTTGGTTTTCGTCTCTCAAAAGAAATTTCAATCGTTGTACTGTTGATATTTGGCTCTGTTGACTAATGAGTTTGCCGACCACTGGCCTAGGCTAACTTAACTCTCAATATTTGGGGCTTGGTGCAAACTTTCAGAAAAAAAAAGAAAAAGGAGGCAAAAGAGGATTTAGAAGAAAGAAGCAAGTTGCCCACTTCTGTTGAGTTGTTTCACCTTTTGAGTGAGAGTCAAATGATAAACAATTTAATAATTCACCAATAAACATCATTCCAGGTTTGCATGTCGACAAATGGTATACATGACTATCACATTTGATTCTCTCACAGCCCTATATGGTGACGCCCAGGCCATCCGGACCCCCACCTTGCAGAGGAGGAAAGTAACAGTAACAGCATCTGCCCCAGGTCCCCAGCTGGTAAGGGGTCAGACCAGGCTTCAAAGGCAGGTCTCCTGTCTCCAACCCCCAGGTCTTTATATTATACTTGCAAAGCCACAGCCAAAAACCCTCAACCCCATGCTCTCTCTGCCAGGGTATCAAATTCAATGCCATTAGAGGAAGGACAGTGGCAAGTGCCTCAAGTTGCTGAGGAATAAGGAAAATCCCTCTTCTGCTTCCCAGGACCCATCACCCCGGTCTTGCCCGGGCTTACCAGCTGCCATGGTAGGAAGCATGCTAGACCTTTCTTCGTCCATCACAAAAGACCAGTCTTCATAAAAAGTGCTGCAAATTGAAAGAGAAAGGGAAAGGGCTCTAAATAGTGGCTCTCTGCACCCATTAGCCAGACAGTTCCATTATCTGGCTTCCTGGAAAAGCCATGCCTGGTCATCGCAAAGTGAATACAGGAGTCTCTGCTGGGATGAAGCTTCTGGTTATAAACTAAGGACTGACTGCACAGACCCTACGACTTCCTCATTGGTCCCCCGAGATCTTTAGAGTCTCCAGAGCTTGACAGCACTGAAATGGGCAGGAGATGTAAATGTGGTGTTTATGAAGCAGCAGATGGGGACAAACAGAGGGGTGACTTCCACTCAAGCAAGATCTCCAAAAGACAGGCAGGAAGTCCAAGTGAGGCTAACACAGAAGAGAGCATTTCAGAAAGAAATTATAAAGCCCAGAGTCCATCAACCATAGCATTTGTATGTAATATCTGCTTGGGCTACAGACTCAAAAGCCCAAGTTAGGCTGGGAAGCTAAAAAGGCCCCACAAATCTAAGTGGGGGGAGGGGCCAGAGAGGCCTACAGAGTCTGTCCAAGGTCATTCAGCAATAAATGCAGCTCAAAAGCAGGTCTCCCCTTCCAGTTCCCAGCTCTTTATCCAGCACCCTGCTAAACGGTAACAAGCAAATACTCTCAACCATCTGACTTCCCCGCCAGGTCAGAGAACTCTAGATGAGTGCAGTCAGAGTGAAATTTCACTAAAGCACAGTCAGTGGGGAGTGAGCTGTACTTCAGCATGAGGCTGGACACAGGTGACTGAATACAACTTAACAGAAAGAGAAAGGACATGCGTGTTCAGTACATGGACCCAGCAGAATGGCAAGGGCAGCACAAACCACAGGTCCAAGTTGGCATGGCAACAGTACCTCTGATCCCCCAAATTTGGATTCTTTAAAAAAATCTGAGTCAGTTTTCATGTACGTAAATGAATTTGGTTTTCCCACATCGAAGTAGATAAAAGTGACTAGTGATTTAGTTAAATTCAACTATGAATCTTAACATCTGGATTCACTTCAACTGCTCATTGTTAATTCAACTTTATGTGGAGTGTACAACTCTGAGCTACTTGCAAATGACGTGGTGGAAAGAGCTTGACTAGAATTCATTTTTAGGAACATGAGTATGTTCTCCTTAATTAATGCTGGTTAATGCTCGGGAGGTACATACAGACATTCAACTCAGACCCCAGGCAGCATACAGATGCAGGCAGCACCAGGCGTCCTGGCCCCACCCCTCCCATTTCAGACCCACAGAGTCTGAGCATACAACTGGACAAAGCACCCCAGGCAGCATCAATGGGAGAACTTTGAAGGTATCTGTGAGAGCCCTAGCACACGATCCCAGAATGCCTAATAAATTCCAGAAGAGAGGTGACCCTAGGGGCAGAAGAAACTGAGGAGAGACTTGAGACAGGGAACGCATCACAGCACTAATGAAATGCCAACTTATTGAGCTAAATGGAACTTCACTGATGAGGATGTGGGCACTGCTGATGCAGAAGTTACTCAAGGGACCAGGGCAGGATTGATCACTGTTCCTTTGTATCTTCAGGTGACAAAAAACTACAAGTCTGGTCCAACGTTCTCAGGGGGAAAACAACAGCCCAAGTCAGAGAGAGAGACTGGGAGAGAGAGGGAAACATCATAAACATCATGAGCACAGGAAAAATGATAGGAATGTCAATGTTTCTGGAGAAAATGTGGCTGACTATACTACCATTGAGCATATTCAGTGCCCTCTCCCCATCGCTGTGGCATAACCACATCTCCCCACCCTGCCGAGCTTGCCGGACCAGTGCATGTGAGGAGGTGAAGCATCACTTTGGACAGAAGCTTTAAGAGCCAGAGCTTAGTTCAACCACATCTTTATAGAGATGGAGCCTCCATCAGCCTGGGTCCCTGCGATGAGAATCCCTGTTCACCCACAAGAGACATGAAACAGAGGGAAGAAATAAACTCGGCTGTCTCAAGCCACTTCAGTCTTCATGTTTGTTACGGCAGCATAACCTGGCCTGTGCTACCTGACAGAGTGAACTTTTTGATCAAGAAAAAAAGAAAATACAATAAAATGGGGGGGATGTTTTTTAATAACAAATGACTTCTCTTCCCAACTTAAAACTTCCATTTTTTTTTTTTTTTCAGTCAGTTTGGTATTGACTAACCTCAACAACAAAAAAGAAAACAGAAAGAGTTGTAAAGACAAAACGTGGAACTGGGCACTAAACACCCAATATCTAAAGAGAAAAAAATTCTGAACCTGAAAAGAGCCCGAATTCAAATTCCATGAAGTGAGGAGCAGGCTGTGCTCTATGACCATAGACCTCTCCACACCGCAGCCTTAATAATAATAAGCATTTAAGTGCTTGCTATATGCAGGTGCTGTGCTGAGCCCTTTACAGGCCTTCTCTCATGTAACAAATGGGACTGTGAGCGGAGCGGGGGTGGGGGGGTGCCTAGGATATAAATCCAGGCTTCTGACTCCAGGTTCTGTAGTTTTAACCACTCACCTACACCCCCTCCCAGAACCCACCAGCGGGTACCTGAGCCTGCTGCGGTCAGCCAGGAGCATGTGCAGGTAGCGCTCCAGCGAGTGTTCGTTGAGGGCGCAGCGCAGCCAGGCCCGGCCACGGCCCACGTCCGAGGCGATGTAGCGCAGGGAGTAGAAGCGCTGGAGCTCGTGCTTGCTGAGGACCTCCTTCACGTAGAACCAGAACACGGGCTCTGGGGAGACAGCGGGACAGGCGCTGTGGCACTTGGCCTGGGATGCACATCGCCTTTAGTAACGTTCCCTGAGCATCTTTGAAGATTGTAAAAGAGCTATTTCCTTAGCACAGAAAAGGAAGATACCAAAGAGTATACAGAAAATAAAAATGACCCCCAAGTCCACCATCCAAAGATGGCCATTGTTGACATCTTCAAGTATTTCCTTCCACTCTTTCTTTCTGTATTTTTCTTTTTTATACAAAATCAACATCTGTGATAGGATGACTTATAACCCCCAAAGACAGTCATGTCTTAATCCCTGAACCTGTGAGTGTTAAGTTTATATGGCAAAAGGGCCTTTGCAGATGTGATTAAATTAAGGATCTTGAGAAGGAGAGGTCATTGATTATTCTGGGTAGTCTCTGTGGTCATAATCATCACAATTATCTTTATAAGAGGGAGGTGGAGGGAGATCGGACAGAAGAGGAGGTGACGTGGCCAGGGAAGCAGCGATTGGAATGATGCAGCCAGTGACAGCCAAGGAATGCCAGAATCCAGAAGATTCTACCCTGGGGCCTCCAGAAGGAACCAGCCCGATGTCATCTTTACTTTAATCCAGTGAAATCGCCTTTGAACTAAGCCCTTCATAAGTGTAAGAAAATTAATTTGTGTTGTTTTCAGCCATCAGCTTTGTGGTAATTTGTCATAGCAAGTAACTAATATACCATCGTATTGTGTGTGTTGTATATGGGTGAATATGTATACATACATGTATATACAGATACACACACACACACACACACATAGTCTTGTACCCTCATTTGTTTTTTCTCGTCTATATCATGAACATTTTCCTATAACATTTAAAGATCTTTGGAAATATGATTTTTGATGGCTTCCCTGTTATTTAATTGTTTCTGTACGGTGGGGAACATATGTTACCAATTTTCCCTATATACTGCTTTGAACATCCTTGTACATAACTAGTTGTCCTCATTTCCAATTCCTTAGGAGAGAGTTCCATAGGTCTGAGAAAGGAACAGATTTAAGGCTTTAAGGGAAAGCTAAGAAAGTTTGTTTTTATCCATAAAATAGTCATTAAATCTCCTCACATCCCCCCTTTTTATCCACGCCCGCACAGATTTTTTTCTAGTTGTAATTCTAGTGCATACCTAATTTTGTGATCAATTTTCTTTACTTCACATCAACACTTTTACCTACTGCCAATAATAGTAACAACAGCAACAGCCAATACTAGTTATTGAGCATTAAGTACATACCAGCCATTGTAGTAAACATTTTATATCTGAACTCAGTCCTCATAACCACCAAGGTCAAGTCCATGTCAAAAGCAAGGTCCAAGGCCTGGACAAGTGAAGGAACTCACCAGCAATACACAGTAAGCAATACAGCAGAATGGGACTCAGAGCTGTCAAACTACAAACCACAAAATCACACTGCCTTGCCAAGTGAGGAGGGTGTCTACATTCTTTAAAATGATCATGTTCACAAATGCTTAATACACTAAGAGAGAAAATACTGAGTCTGCTTCCAGACAAGGATTCTAATCCAGGAGCATAACAGGTCCCAAGACCCCTCTGAGAATGTGGCAAGGTCTGTGAACTTACCCTCCAGAAGGATGCGCATACACACATTACACACTGGGCGTTGGGTTAATATGTTCACTCTGATATTTCAGCTCAGCCACATCAACTACCTTCTAACCAGGAGCCATGGACTGGGCGAGACGATGGCCTAACAGGCAAAGACTAGAAGGACTCGTCCCCAACAAACTTCCAGACTAGCGGACAGAACAACAGGTGAAAAGATTGTTCAGTAGAACGACCCTGGGCAGGTCACTTAAACATGATAAGGTTTGGATTCCTCTCCCTTAAACAAAAGGCCCAAAGTACAGAATACCCGGGTTACTGGGGAAACTGGAGAAAAGGGAGGTAAAGCACTGAGCACAATATACAGTCCATGATGACTAACCACCCTTTACTTAATAATTACCTTCTTATATGAGAGCATTTGTGTTGTTTCCTCTTTCCCTTTTTCTATTAACAGTATCTAAATGTGTATGTACATATGTACACATATAATACCTTAATATAAAATAAATAAATAAATAAATAAATAAATAAATAAATAAATAAATATCTGTGTTTTCCGATGGTCTTAGGCGACCCTGCTAGCGGTTCTCAACCTGTGGGTCGCCTAAGACCATCGGAAAACACAAATATTTACATTACGATTCATTAACAGTAGCAAAATTACAGTTATGAAGTAGCAACGAAAATAATTTTGTGGTTGGGGGTCACCACAACATGAGGAACTATATTAAAGGGTCGCAGCATTAGAAAGGTTGAGAACCACTGCTCTAAAGGCTAAGCACATGCTAATATACTGGAAGTCATGCCAGAGATCATTATTATAGGTAACTCGTTAGTAAGTCCTTAATAAGTCAACTAACCATCCCCCAAATTAGTTTTGAAATAATATAAAGCTGACTAAAATAAGTGCTATAATATTGGAATACCTAACATGCTATGGGAATCTAGAGAAAATTGTGATTCATTCCTAATTTTAGTGGAGGGCAGAATTATTATAGCCACATGGCCTTCAAGTGGGCCTTCAAGAATGGGCACATCTTGGAAATTATTATGTCTGGTTGATATGACACATATTCAGAGAACAATTATAAAATGTTGATCAATAAAAGAAGAACTGTTGTCCCATAAAAAACAACTCGTAATCCCATCACCTGGGAAAAATACCATTGTTAACAACAATTTTTTTCTATATGCAGAGACATATATATTTATAATATTTATAATAAATGTGCAGTTTTTTTATAACTTCCTCCCCCCAAAAAAAAATAAATAAAATAAATAAATAAATAAATGTGTATGTACAGAAGAGTGTGCATACATACTTTTGGATGGATCATGCCAACCTCTGGGGTCATTTACAATAAATGTCCCAAGTATGACTGGAAAAACCACCAATAGGGGAGTTCACTTAGGACGATCTTCTGTCTCGATGCCTAAATGTGAAACTAATCCCTTTCCCAAACCCAACTGCACAAGTGTGCTAACAGCCTTCTTTCCACTTGAAGCCTCTCAGAAACCAGAGCAGGGGGAATTTGGTGAGAGTAGTACTCTGAGTGAGCCCACCAGCAAACCTGTTTTGAAACACATCAGACAACCATCCGGATATCAATCACCTTTAGCATCAAGTGACTTTCACTGCCATCTCTCCTGAAAACTGCAGTCACCTCCCTCTGACCTTGAATGCACATGAAACACTTCAAGGTGTGTTTTCACCTCTCAATTTCCCAAATTGCTTACCGCTACAGAATCCTTCTAAAGCTTGCCAGAGCGATGCTGATGATAAGAATTATCCCAGCAGGGCTCCGCTTCCACTGCCAGAATTAATGTGATCTATTTAAAGTGCAGCTCACCTGCCACTTAATGCTTGCAGTGTCTGTAATTTAATTTGGAAATATGCACCGATCTCTTGCTGCTTTGAAACAAGGGGCTAATTCTAAAAGTGGGTGAGGGCTTCTGGCTCTCCCAACTTCTGAAAGCCATCTGCCAACCAGAACAAAGAGCCAGGAAGGGGTTACTGAGACTAGCCACCTGGGGCCACTTGTTAACAGAGGACAACTAATAGCTCGGGCCTTTGGCAAAGTTTCTAACAGGCCTCGGCTTTAATTGATGCCAAAAATTCAAGAATTCATGCTCTGGAGTCCAAAGAGGACCAAAACCTTGCCTCAGATTCTACATAAGATTGTGTGACCTTGGGCAACTTATTTTGTTCTTCATCTTCCTCATTATAAAGTGAGGTTTGCTATGAGGGAAAAGAATAAGATAATAAAACATACATGTAAAGCGCTTAGTGCCAAGGCAAACAAACAATATCCCTTTCTTCTGAAAGTAGCACCCCTCTTTCCTAAGGGACTGCGTTCTGTTTGAAGTTGCCTTCTGACACTACAAACCTTCCCTTCCTTACCTAGGTGGACAGGTAACACAGGCTGGGCAATTGCCTGGCCACAGCAGGCCCTAAGCCTTGACACGCCTCATAAGCCCACCCTCATCCAGGCCTTGTTTGATATTTTGCCCATGTGGATTTTTATTGTATTGATCTTGATTTTTTTTAAATATTGAAAGATAGATATTATTTATCTTGCTTGCTGTTAACAAGGTAGCTAGTTAAGAAAGGGAACAAATGGACTCAGACGTTAAGCCTGATTCACTGGGAAGCCACAGCACTCCCAGGCCCCCAGGGAACGCCGAACCCTCCGCCAAGAAGACTTAATTCCAGAGCAGGCAGGAAGAATCTCCCTGGGACAGCCGCTATTGGGAGTTTGAGGGAGGAGTGGGAGAAATTCCTTTACTAGGCACATGGGCAGTAGAAACCAGATGACGAAGCAGAACTTTGAGGAAGGCACAGTGGTGACATAAAGGGCGGCATCTAGCCTGGAAACTCTAAGAAAAGCCTAAGAAGGACTGGGAAAGAGATTGGTTAGTCTGAAAGAAAGCCTGCTCTCTCCCAAGCCTGAGGTAATATAATTCCTGATAGCATGTGTTCACCCATTCGTTGGCGGGTGTAGCATCTGTGGGGCTCCAAGAGCAGGCCTGAGCGCAGCAGGAGCCCTGGGTGATGACATTACAGTATGGGTCCTGACCTTCCTGGTTGACACTTACACTCACTAGGCCCAGGACTTATTCCACAGTGAGATGGAGCTAGGCCACCCGGTTGTAGATGAGACACCCAGCACCTGGGGAATAGTCCTCTGTTTTCACTCCAATAAATCTTACCACTACATCTCATTCTCCTAGGTGTGGGTCCCTCAAATGCTTTTCTCATGGCCGTGGAAGAACCCTATTTCCACTGACAACACTCCCATAAATCTTGTGGCTAAAGTGAGTGCCTGACTGGCTTCATCCCAGTCCCAGTGAAACCAGATACCCACGGGGTCTGGGCTGCCTACTTAAACCAGTTAAGCAGAGACAAGGCTGATTCATATATGACCATTTATTCCAATAATGCCAGCAGTATGGGAGAGCAGCAGGTCATCCACAAAAATCTGCTCTGCAGCCCCCCATAAACCAGCTGCTTATATAGGGTAGGACAAAGATTGCAATGGGGAAGTAGGGATTACAGGCATGATGAAGTAGGCCATACAGATTGGGTTGGGACTCAATTGTGTGGGCATCAAGGTTCTTCAGCTTTCCATGATAACAGGCAGTTCTTGAATGAGAATGGACAGCATTCCAAGGTTAACTCCCAAGCCCAAGGTTGACTCCCAGGTCCCAAGGACATACAATCCCCAGCCAGGTTAGAATGTCCTTTCTTTAACCAGAACAGAGCAATCACAGTTAACAGAGCCTGATTAATATTTCCCATAACCACAGCTAGTCCCCAATATTCTATTTTTGCCCCTAACATCAACCCTGGACACAGCATCTGCCCCACAACCCAGAGTCCTCCCTACAACTTCTACCTGAACCAGTAGAAGTGAGGCCTTATCTCCTTCCAAAACCAAAGTCAGCAAACAATGGCCCAAGGGCCAAATTCAGCCCACCACCTACTTATGTAAGTAAAGTTTTACTAGAACACAGCCGCCCATTTGTTAATATATTATCTGTGGCTGTTTTCCTGCTACAACGGCAGAGCTAAGGACTGTGAGAGACCTATGGTCTGAAATACTATCTCATCCCTTAAGGAGAAGCCTGCCAACCACTATTCTAGAAGTAGGAGCTCTTTTAATCTTGTAAACCTGAAGCTACCTGGGACCATTTTGCCCCTATCAGGGAGAGCAAGCCCACCTAGGAAACCCAACCCAGAGAAAAGTGGGCTCAGAGAGACAGAGAGAAAGATGTGGGGGTGCTGAGCCCTAACCAGCTCAAGCCCTAGATTTCTCAGTTACTTGAATCAATAGGTACCCTTTTTTTCTTTGTCTATGTGGTTTGCTGTCACTCATAACCAGAAGAAGCCTAATGCAGTGAGAGAGGGTATGTTCTTCAATCATCTGACAATCATTTATGGAGACTGACAACAGGCCAGGCACTGAGCAATGCCTGTGTGCGCTGAAGGGGCAAATGCATTGCTCAAAAACAAACAACAACGGCAAAAATAATTGCTCAACAAGAAACAAAAAAAACAACTACAAGGAGCTAGACTCCTTGTAAACAAAGCAAGGCTTTTGTCTCACATATCTAGCCTAGAAGTAGACAGCTGGTTCAAAGGCTTTGTCACAGGCAGAAGCTCCAAACTCTTAACCTTCACCTCACTGTCTCAGAGGACTGTCACCACAATCAAGCCAGAAGAAAGAGGACAAGATAAAGCCAGCTCTGTCACCCTGGGATAAGTAATCCCAGAAAACCACAAGGGAGTGAAGAAAAGAATGTCAAGACTGGCTTAATCACTCACGATCCATTACCTAGAGAAGAAGATCCCACCCACCATCAAAATCAGGTTCTACCAAGCCAAAGAAGAAAGGGGAAACGGATTTGGGGTAGGAAATAGAACCAACATTTCTAGGAACAAAAGGCAAACCAAGTGCTTCAGTATTCTAGCCTGAGACCTATGTGAGCATAGGCACTCCCAAATCCCAGTCACTTCCCACAGCGGATGAGCCCAACTACAAGGTACAAATGCATCGGCAAAGCAGAGCTTCAATAGGACTGTAGCTTTGTCACTTGGCCATCTCCCAACCAGCCACAAGGCTGCCTCCTGGAACTAGAACACGGGGACTATAGTTTCAACATAAACCATCTAAAATAATCTATAATAATAAAGCATAATATGCTAATTAGACCGGATGACTTTCCGGACAAAGCGGCAGCAGTGGCGGCGGCCGAGCCCCTTGCACAAATTTCCTGCATCAGGCCTCTAGTACATAATAAAGATTGGTACAAAATATAGAAACCTGATACTTTTTTGCTTTTTTAAAATTGTAGAATATACATAATAAAATTTATCATCTCAACCATTTTAAGTGTAAAATTCAGTGGCATTAAGTATATTCATCACTACCCATTTCCAGAACTTTTTCATCATCCCAAATAAAAACTCCATAGCCATTAAACAATAACTCCTCCATTTTCTTCTCTCCCTAGCCCATGGTAACCTCTATTCTACTTTCTGTTTCTAGAAATTTGGCTATTCTAGATACTTCACATAAGCGAAATAATACAATATTTGTCCTTTTGTGTCTGGCTACTTTCACTTAGCATGTTTTCGAGGTTCATCCATGTTATAGTGTGTATCAGTACTTCATTTCTCCTTATGATTGAATAATATTCCATTGTATGTATATACCATATTTTTTTATCCAGTCATCTTCCAATGAACAATTTTAATTATTTCCACCTTTTGCCTATCGTGAATAATGCTTCGGATGAACATAGATATATAAGTATCTGTTTGAGTCCCTGTTTTCAATTCTGTTAGGTATACATCTAGAAGTAGAATTGCTGGAACGTGTGGTTAATTGTTTAACTTTTTGAGGATCCACCGAACTATTTTCCACAGAGTCTGCACCATTTTACATTGATACTTTTTTGTCTGTGTGGAGATAAAACTGTCTTTAATTCTCTGCAACTGAAATTAAGTGTTATTAAATTCCCTTTCAGTTAGTTCTTAAACTTAGATAAAACTTAAACTTGCCAATTATAGGTAACTTGCCCATTTCTGTCTTTTTAATTGTGGTAAAATTAACTTAACATAAAATTCACCATCTTAATAATTTTAAAGTACGTAATTCAAAACTTGATACATTTTTAAAGAATGAATAAAGGCACACTAATCTAAAATACTGGATTACTTTGGGAGACTTCAGTAGATTTAAATTTTAAAATTAACATCCCTACTGACTCTATAGAACAAAGGCCAATTATCTTGGTAGGAGTAGATGGAGATCACAAAAATAAAGCAAGGAAAAAAGGATGAGTTGCCACTGACGGCCCGTATGTCACCTGGCTCCTCCCCTACCTCCCTGCTTTCACCTCGTTCCACTCTCCCTGTCACTAACCCTGCTACAGCTTCATTGGTCTGGTTGTTCCTCCAACATGCCTAACCAGCCAAATAGGAGATAATGAGGCCGCCTAAAGATCAGCAACGTAGAAAACCAACCCATCCCTAAAGCCAGAGGAACAAAAGAAAGAGGTAGTGTTACCAGGTAGGGCTGCCAGGCAACAGCTGGACTATGGCAGAGGCACCTGGGAAGGAAAGCGAGGAGAGGAGCACCTGAACAGCAGGCCACATGGGACCTCCACGGACCATGGAGGAAGCACAGACACTGCTGGAGATGCCACCTAAGGCAGAGGTGAGAGGAAGAAATAGTCTAGCTTCCCTCTTCCTCCCACCTTCAAAACTCCATCACCTCCCACTGGCCAAACCAAAATGGAAGACAATGGAAAGAGAGCCTGGGAAATAGAGTCTGCAAAGGAAGGACAGAGAATAAATAAATTTGAGAGCACCAGGCAACAGACTGGTACATGCTTTTGAACTGGTGAACCACCTGGAATTCCTTCCCCCAATAACAGTGTGGCTATTTCCCTCATTTCCTTAGAAATGTCCCCAGAAAGAGGCTGTCTGGCCACTCTGCACAGAAGGGTAAAACCTCCTCCCGTGGCAAACTGCTAGCTGGTCATCCAAATCTACCCTCCCTTCTTCCTGAACCACCAGACAGACTATATTCCCGTACTGCTCTACCAGTTTCCTCTCCCCCAGGTGCCTGTCACAGGCCTGGTTCACTCAATTCTGCCATCTGTCTGGCCCTGTGAGCATCTGAGGTCTGAGTCCCAAACTCTAATACCTCAGGATAGCCCACTTGGCATTCACCAACATTATACAAGAATCTTCAGCAGCTCATTTATTAAAAAGTAGGGATCTTCTCTAGCACCAAAGAAGCAGGACTTTTAAAGTGTCTTGTTTCCCTCTAGGGCATAGTACCCCATCCTCTGCTGAAAAGCCATTTCACGCTATTAGGAGCAAAGCAAAGGACCCATGGAACCAACAAGCTGGATAATTACAATTATGAGGCCAAATCTGGGTCTCAATTTACAACACACCAGGATCAAACACCTTTGAAATAGCCAAAGGTCACCTTCAGCCAAGAGGCAGCAGTCCAGCAATACCAGGTCCTAATATGCTGCTTGGGACAATTTCATGCCCCTTAGTAAATAGCCACTGGCCCAAGCCCTCGGGCTCCCCAGCTGCCAAGGATTCTTCCCAGGACCCTGTGGACACCCCCATAATCTAGCACCTCCCAGGTCAACACAGAAGCTGGTGGGGGACAGTGCTCTGGCTTCTGGCTCCCTCCTTAAGGCCAGCAGTTCCCTAACAGCTGTTAAACATGAAGTAGCTGATTTGCAAATTCACAAATACAACAGAGAAACACAAAGAGAGAACCGAAAACATTATAGGGACCGGAGGGTGGGGAGTTGACTTCCCCTCCATCAAAAGGATGAGCCCAGGGTTCTCCTGGCACATGCAGCTTCCTCCAAAATTAACTTTCTACAGAAATGAAATTGTTACCCAAGGTGAACCAATGAAGCAAAATGTAAATTCTGCTTTGAGTGAAATGCAATCAACCGTTTTCAAAAATCCCCACTGATGATCAAGGAAGTTGGTTTTCTAATTTTACAGATGTGGTATATTAATATCACCTTCTTTTCAATTGACTGTGAAGATGTCCAGAAAGCAGACAGTGGGGCTCGACTGCCCAAGAGAATCAGCAGCATGGCCTGAAGTCTGGGTCCTTGAGTCATTATTCTGAACATAGTTTTTTAGTTAGCAGCAACCTTGCAATACACTGGATGAGCAAGGATGGTCCAGTCCTTGACCATCAAGGGAGATAGTAAAAAAAAAACAGGTTTGGCCCTAACCAGTTTGTCTCAGTGGATAGAGCGTTGGCCTGCGGACTCAAGGGTCCCAGGTTCGATTCCGGTCAAAGGCATGTACCTTGGTTGCAGGCACATCCCCAGTGGGGGGCGTGCAGGAGGTAGCTGATGGATGTTTCTCTCTCATAGATGTTTCTAACTCTCTCTCCCTCTCCCTTCCTCTCTGTAAAAAATCAAAAAAATATATTTTTTTAAAAAACAACAGGTTTGGCCATATGGTCTCAGACACAACTCAGCCTAACAGCAGCCATAAACAGTAGGTACATGAATGTGTGTGTCTCTGTTCCAATAAAACTTTCTTTACAAAACTAGGTCGGGAGATATAGTTTGCTGACCTCTGCTCTGAGTGATCATAAGTCACTCAACATTTGATGTTTAATTTACTCATGAATTCAAATAGGGGGATCCTGATCTTTCAGAGAGCCATTTTTCTGGAAATAATGTGCCATTACCCTATATAATAAAAGCCTAATATGCAAAATGTCCCCTCGACCAGGAGTTCAACTGGGAGTTTGACCAGGGGGCAGGGCCAGCCGGCCAATCACCCACGGCCCCTCCCCCAGCCAGCCCCGCCCCAGCCAGTTGCCAAGGGAAGGGAGGCCCAGGCTGGTAGCCGGCAGCTGGGAGCCGGCAGCTGCTAGGAACCCTACCCATGCACAAATTTTGTGCACTAGGCCTCTAGTCTATATATATAAAAGCCTAAGCAGCCCTAACCGGTTTGGCTCAGTGGATAGAGCGTTGGCCTGCGGACTCAAGGGTCCCAGGTTCGATTCCAGTCAAGGGCATATACCTTGGTTGCGGGTACATACCCAGTAGGGAGTATGCAGGAGGCAGCTGATCGATGTTTCTCTCTCATCGATGTTTCTAACTCTCTATCCCTCTCCCTTCCTCTCTGTAAAAAATCTATAAAATATATTTTTTTAAAAAGATACTATACATCTCCTTTAAAAAAATAAATCCTATATAATAAAAGCCTAATATGCTAAGTGTCTGGTTGTCAGGTCGTCTGTTCAACCAATCAAAGCATAATATGCTAATGATATGCTAAGGCCGCTCAACTGCTTGCTATGACGTGCACTGACTACCAGAGGGCAGACAGTCAACCAGTCACTCTGACCTGCACTGACCACCAGGGGGCAGATGCTCCGACCAGTAGGTTAGCTTGCTGCTGGAGTCCAGCTGATAGGGACTGGGCAAGATGGGCTGGACATGCCCTGGAGCCCTCCCATGGTCCCTCCCCAGCTGGCCAACTTCCCGCACCCCTTCCTGGCCCTGATCATGCACCAGTGGGGTCCCTCAGCCTGGCCTGTATGCTCTCGCAATCTGGGACCCCTTGGGGGATGTCAGAGAGCTGGTTCCAGCCTGATCCCGCAGGCCAAGCTGAGAGACCCCACTGGTGCACGAATTCATGCACCGGGCCTCTAGTAAATAAATAAAAGCCTAAGCGACCAGACGACTGGATGGTAGCTATGACGTGCACTGACCACCAGGGGGTAGACGCTCAATGCAGGAGCTGCCCCCTGGTGGTCAGTGCACTCCCACAGCGGGAGCACTGCTCAGTTGACCAACCAACGCCAGACACTGGGCTCACGGCTGGCTAGCGCAGCTGTGGTGGTGTGAGCCTCTCCCACGGACACTCGCCCTGCGCGCTTCTCCCCTATCCGGACCAGGACTGGGATTGGGACCAGCATTGGGACTGATTGGGTGCAAGCCCGCGGCCGCTTCTCTAGAGAGGCGAGGCTGCGATGACGTGTGGCGGCTGCGTGGTCATGGACACGCTGGTATCACCCTAGGACGGGCGCACACAGACCACAGTGGAGTAGCAGTGAGCCTACCAGGGCGGTGGCAGCAGGCGCAGTGGGGCCGGGATGAGCAGGAGCAGCATGGTGCCTGGGGCTCGGGCTCCTCCCCGGCCTCCTGCCGCTTCATGCACTCTTCATGCTGTGCGGGATCGATGCGACATCTGGCGGGTAAGGCCAGGCTGCTGCGGCGTGGAGGTCCACTGATCCCCACAGGCCAGGCCAAGGGATCCCACCAGTACACGAATCTGTGCACTGGGCCTCTGGTTATTAAATAAAAGTAGAAGCTTAGGAATCACAATCATGAAGACCTGAGTAGAAATCCCAGCTCTGCCACACATTAGCTCTAAAACATGAAGGCATTTATTTCATTCCTTTGAACCTTATTTTCTTCATCTGTAAAATGGGGACACTATCATTCACCATGCAGAGTCATTTCATGAATAAAATGGCATAATGAACATGAAGAGTCTAACAAATCCCCTGGGTCACAGGAGCTGCTCGATATGAGTATCCAGCAAACTCTAAGAAAGCCCATCTGTGTTCAGCCCATTAATCAGAAAGAGCAGAAAACATCCAGGTGTCATTTCCAAGACTGATATGCTAATCACATCTATCCTCCCACTGTGGACCAGGGCATTTGACTATTTTTTTTTTTAAGTTGTCTTACTTTTCTCAATAGTTTAAATTAGATGTTTTGGGATACAAGTAAAAGGCTGAACTCAAAATGGCTTAAAACCTTAGGAAATTTATTATTTTGCATCACTTTAAGTCCAGAAGTAGGGCAGCTCCAGAGGTGGTGAATTCAGTAACTCGGTAACGTTAGGAAAGATCCAGGTACTCCCCACCTCCCTGGGCTGCCTTCCTTGCTGTACTGGCTTTGTCCTCAGATCTGTTCCCAGCAAGGTGGCAAGATCATTGCCACAGCTCCAAGCATCACCGTCTCAGGCAACAATCCAAGGCCATATAATAAGCCTTCTTTTGTGTCTCTGTTTAAATAGCAAGAATCCATCTTAGAAGTCCCTCAGCAGACTTCTTCCTTCTCTTTGGTCAGAACTATCTCATGCCTTTTCCTAAACCAACTACCGGCAGGATAATTCTGATGGCTGGGCTGCTCTGACCCAGATTCACTGCCCTGGGGCTAGCTTCTGACCTGAAGCTCTTGGCCACCCAGCATCTTTACAAAATCAGAGTTCCATGAGCAAGACAGAAGAGACAGAACTGCTGGGTGGGGAACAACCAGTGTCTGCTGTAATTATTCACACTAACTGGAAGGGGACGTTTAAACAAACTGCAGGACCAGACTCTGAAAATGCAGATCCCCTCTCACCATCACCAAATCAACCACTTGTATGGACAAATCCAGTCACTTCTCCAAAAATATGAGGAAACAGCTCGCATGCTGACAGGGCAGACTCTCACTACTGGGGCTTGAATCCTAAAGGTGACCTCATCCCAAGCTTCTCTGGGTCCTTCGCAACCAACTACCTGGGCAATCTGCTCATGGGATCTCCGTTTGGGATGGACGCTGCTTCCCTGGCCCACCAAACATTCGACAAGACAAAGCTGAGTTGATGGCCTATCTGCTTATAATCATGCCTGCCTAACCAACATTTCGTAAGTGAGGGATGTTTAGGACAAAACTCTCCAAGTCAGGAAGAGAAAGAAATCTGAATGCTAAGCCAAAAACAAAAACCAATAAAACAAAACACCAAGCAGACAACAAACCAGAAAATGGAAGATATCTGCAGGCACTGATGGAAATCATCACAAAACTGAAGGAAACTGTCTGCAAACCCCTTCCCAGGCTACAGTTTCTCTCCGGAAGGAAAACGTGGTGCCTGATTTGTAGAACAGGAACTGGAGATGGTCACACACAAGGTGGCACATCTTTCAGCTACGGAAGGTTAGCCTGGATTAGGCCAACTCTCTCACACACAAAAACAGCAACTTTAAAAGCCAGACAACATTTTTTTTTTATTAAAACAAAAGTGAAGGACTAGGAGGGAAGGGAAGTCCATAGACTGAGACCTACATTTAGAGCCTTATTTTGCCCTTGAGGCTTTTCCCTATAGAACTCCTCACATGAAGAGGGAAGCTGAGCTTTCAGTATTCCCACAGGGGCTAAGAGGAAAATTAGGGTTTGGGCATGCTGCGGAGAAAGAGCACTGGTAATCACCTCAAGGATGCAGTTGTGCACTGGACTAAATTGTGTCCCCAAAAAATTCATGTCCACCTGGAACCCCAGAATGTGACTTGATCTGAAAAAAGACTCTTAGCAAATGTAATCAGTTAAAATTAAGTCCTACATGTGGGGTGGGAACTAAATGCAATCTAATTGGTGTTCTTCTGAGGTGAGGGCAGGACACAGAGAGACAGACACAGAGGAAAGGCCATGTGAAAACAGAGACAGAAGCCCTTACTGGTTTGGCTCAGTGGATAGAGCGTCGGCCTGCGGACTCAAGGTTCCCAGGTTCGATTCCGGTCAAGGGCATGTACCTTGGTTGCGGGCACATACCCGGTAGGGAGTGTGCAGGAGGCAGCTGATCGATGTTTCTCTCTCATCGATGTTTCTAACTCTCTGTCCCTCTCCCTTCCTCTCTGTAAAAATCAATAAAATATATTTAAAAAAATAAAAAAGAAAAGAAAACAGAGACAGACATTGGAGTAATACAGCTAGCTACAAACGAAGAACACCAGGGACTGCTGGCGCCAAGGACTGCTGACAACCACCAGAAGCTGGGAACACATGCGGTCTCATAGCATCCAGGAGGAACCAACCCTGCTGACACCTACACTTTGGACTCCTGGCCTCCAGCACTGCGAGAGCATACATTTCTCCCTGTGGTTTTAAGCCACCCAGGGTGTGGAAATTTTGTATGGAAGCTCTGAACAACTGAAAAGCCCAAAGAACTGTATCCTAGAAATAAGGCAAAAGCAGAAATACAGGAGCCCTCACAAATGCGGAAGCCCAGGTGTGAACTGGCCCAATCCTTGACTGAATTAAACTGGTCTCCCTCTACTCTGCCTGCCTGAGAAGGAACAGCAAATCCCCTCTGAAGAAAGATAATACCAGCTCAAGCTTCAAAATCACTCTACAATCCTTCATACCCAACATCTGTATTTGGTCGAAAATACCAGGCATCTACAAAGACAAGAATATATTCAAAATCCAGGAAAAAAAAAAAAATAAGGGATTTCTGGCTATAGCCAAGTGAGATTAACAAATCCCCTCCCAAAAAGCAACTTTAAAACTAGACAACAAAGACAAAAACAACCGTGGAAACTGACTTCAAAGACTTATATCTGAAAGATGTTTACACTCAAAAGCTACTGAATTTTAGATAGGAACAGTTACAAAAGTGCAACAATAAATGTCAACCAACACTCTTATCTCAAGTGTCAAGGGCAATCGGGGGAGATGGAGACCATGGTGAACTAGAGCACTTTTGCCCAACCTACAGAGGGCAGGAATATCAGGCTCCAATCAAAATCAGTAGCACATGTGGGCCCAGAGTCACAGATCTTCAAGTTTAAGAATAAAGTCAGAAATTCATATTTCAACATAATATCTCATATTTTTTAAATGTTGGCAACTTTTTTTAAAAACAAATTTTTATGTATACTGTACAAGGCACCAGTTTCCAAACTCAGTCCCGCACGCACCTTAACCCCAGATGACCAAATGCAGTCATGCCTCTGGCAGACTAAGCACTGAGATTTTCAACAACATCATTTTAGTCATTACTTTTTTCAGCTTTTCTCTCTTCAAAAGGTAATGTTACCCATTTGTAAACAGAGCTAATGCAATAGCCTTGTGGATTAATTCACCCTTATTTACTCTCTCCTGTCACTTTCAACTCAGTTAACTGAGCTAGAGTGGTCTGCAGAGGAGCAACAGTGGGCATCAGACCCAATGCCAGAGGAGGGGGCAGCTGGGAAGAGCCAAGAATTTGACATCAATCTGACCTGGGTTGGAATCCTCTGCTCTGCCATTTACCAGCTGTGGGAACTTGGGCAGCTTATTAACTTATTTGAGCCTCATTGTCATCTACCCTGGAAAGTAATTGCCAAGTTCCCATCAAGCACCAGCTCCAGCAGCTCTGTACCAAGGCCTGGGCTTTGCAGGCACTTTCTCAGGGGGTCCCTACCACAACCTGCAAGGCAGTCTGTTATTAATCTCATTTTGGACATGAGGAAACAAAGCTTGGGGGGAGGGGGTCCCAGAGACCTCATGTGTGACAAGTCACTGAGCAGAGATTTCAACTCTGTCGTGCGGCCCGCCGAGGACATTTATCCGGCCCGCCGGGTGCCGCTGCCTGTCCTGCTTAGCAGCCGACTCATCCCGGGCCCGCAGGGTGCATAGGAATTTGTTCATAGTTTTTTTTAAACTATAGTCTGGCCCTCCAACCGTCTGAGGGAACTGGCCCCCTGTTTAAAAAGTTTGAGGACCCCTGCGAGTCTGATATAAGCTGCTAAGTTACATAAAGGGCCCAGCCAGCAGCCAGCAGGGGCAAAGGAACAGAACGATGCTCATTTCCACCAGATTTCATTTGCTTCACTCTGCCTGAAAGGTCATTCCAGTGGCTTTAACAACCTCAAGAAGCCACTGATCTGATCTTTCCCAGCTCTTAGTTGAAAGCCCACAGCTCCCCCTCTCTCATGAGGCTTTTAATCCACGTTCAACAGCAGGAAAGAGGTTTTCATCAGCCAAGGACTATTCTGCACCGGTGAATGGTTCAATAACACTACCGACAGTGACAGCAAAAGCCCCTGGCAGCCACTCAAGCGCTAACCCAGTTTGGTCTTTCCCTGCTTCTAAGCGTCTAAGAGGCAGCTCAGCACATCCTCCTCAGAGGAAAACAGAGCCAGAGACCCGTTCATCCGCCTCTTAGGGATGTAGGTGCAGAAATCAAGCTTAAAATACAGGGAAGTGGCAAGAACATGTGCTGGAAATACCTTGCAAATGTGTTGGAACCTCTCTGATTATCAGGACCAAGTAACAAAAAGACAAGAATTCTGGTCTGGATGGAATGGAAAGAGCCATTCTTCATGGCTAAAAGGTCAGGGAGCCTTAAGAGGGATGAGATGCAGGAAGAGGTTAAAAGGTAAAAGAGTGTTGAGGAAAGATGGCAATTGGTTAAATATTTATTAGGTTATGAATGGAAGCAGATTTTCACATGAGATTCTCACTGAATCCTCCTGACAAGCCCCCAGATAGACAAGACTACCCTCCTTTACAAGTGAAAACAACTAAAACTCTGAATATTCCAGGGCCCTACCAGACTTAGCCTCACAGTCTGACTCCAAAGCCAAGGCTGCCTCTGCCATGGCCAGCAGCTGCAATTGACTGGATGGAAGCAGAGCCAGAGCCTCGCCAGTGTCATTGAGGCAGCTCCCCCTCAGACAAGAACAATGGAAACGAGGGGACTGTGGGAAAAGCAATGTCCTTGAACAGCTTCTCAACCAGCCCAGAGCCCTCAGCCACCCCACACAGGGCCCCAGGGAAGCATCCTGGACATGAGACAACAGGACTGACATCTGAGGTGACAGTTAGCGGTGATGCTGACGTTTCTCTGAACCAGCCCCGCACGTCCATGACTTAATTTTAAAGGAGGAACCCACAAGCACAGGAGAAAAATCAACAGTGACAGGAATCCCTCTTGCAGCTTCCTCTGACCCCAACAGGAACCACAATACTTTCTGAAGATGAGCAACCGGTGAGATGAACAGGAATCAAAGGTTTGTTGAAGGGCAGAAAAGAAAAGGAAGATACACCAACAAAAAAGAGAAAGAAAGAACGACAAAAGGCTCAGTCGGCAGAGAATTTCCACCAACAACTTCACCAAACACAGTGAGGTGGTTTTTAGCTATGAAAAGACAAAAACTAGCCAAAAATGACACATTTTACACTAATATTATCACAGCAACAAGAAAGATTTGGGAATTAAGGGTAACCACCACAAGCAGAGTCTAAAAGAGCGTGCTCTTTAAAATGGCGGGGGGGCGGGGGGGGACATAGGATGGTTTGGAAGGGTGTTGTTGTTTTTTATGTATGTTTGTTTTATTCATAATTTGTCATGTTTTGGGATACCAAAAGTGATTCTAATGGTTGAATTTAACCTCATCTTCAATCCACTGACCCATTTCATTCAATGACAATATTCATTGTTAAAAGGAACTTAAAACACACATGCACACAACTGCACAGTTTTCATAAAGTTCTATTTCATTCTTGGTGGGTATCACATTTAACAGTAAATACTTTTAAATAATGCCCAGGTGACTGCACGGCTGCAACATTCGTAACTGGATAGATAACCATAACCAATTCAACTAGAAACCAACTAACAAGAAATTGTCTAAATATTTTAAATCTTGTTTGGATCATCAGTATGAGATGGTTTTTATATGATGGGATCCCCTGTAAGATTCAGGCCCAAAGCAAATCCCTCTCAGCAGTGTCCTCATCTGTGCAGTGGAGAACATAAAGGTGCCTACTACTCACAGGGCTGTGGTCAGAACTAAACAAGTTCATTTATACAGAAGACGGACAAAGTGCCAGGCTTGCACTAAATACTTGCAAGTGTTAGCAGTTATTATTATTAGCATTACCTCTGTCATTCAGACATACAGGTGCATGGCGCTTGGGAAATGCTTTGGCAACTTGAAAACGGATGGCAGCAGAACATATACGCTCAGAGACCTGTGTGGTCTCTGCTGCTGTTATTGAAGACAGATTTAATTATGAAATATCATGCTATCCCCATGCATCATATTAAAAAAGATTATTACTTTCCCAGCAACTGCCTCACCACACTGTGAAATAAGCACCTCGCTGCAGGCGTCCGAGCCCTAAAGACTGCAACACGTAGCTCTAGGGATTCCTCACAAAGGATGACTTCACTTAAACTAAGGTGCCAGACAACACCATGACCGACAAGTCAGACATCCTTACACGTGATTTCTGCACCACCACGCCCTGCTCCACCCTACCCCCCATCAGTCCCACACAGTGACTGCCTTGCTCACTATTAAATAAAAATAAACAGAGAGAGGAAAGACAGCATCCTCTGGGCAACCACCTCAGGACGAGCAGTACCTGTTTCTGTTTTGCTGGAGAAGCCGGCTGCCTGTTTGATCGCAGCTGCTGTTAGTGCTAATCCGCGACTCCTCTTCAAGCCATGCTGCAGGACGGCCTCAAACTGGGCACACAGACAGGTCACCCTGTGAGAGAACCAATGATTCATCAGTCCACCTGTGAAGGGAGAGAAACCACCAGAGTGGCCCCGCATCGCCAGGGAGCCACTAAGTCACCAGATGTGAAGGAACCCATGAGACACCTGGATTTACAGGCAGGTAATTGCCTTGGGCCGCTCCACACATCTCTCCCCATGTCTGTTTATTTCACATTTAACTCAGGGAAGCCCACACAGTCCAACCATAATCATTAGACTGGTGGAAGCATAGTAACAATTCACAAGAAACAAGGGAACATGGAATTGGTGCCAGGCAGCAGGAGAGAAAAAAGCCAATTTAAAAGCAAATCCATTTGGTGTGAGGAGGGGTGGGTGTTAATTGTATCCAATTTACACATTTCAACTCAAATTCATATCACAGATAGTTTAAGGAACATGGTTATCTTTTAAGAGATTGAATTCACCAGCCTGACAAATTGGAAACATTGTGTAATTTCATGGCCTGTTACATACAATAAAGAAATAATATGAATTCTGATTCTTGTTCTTTATTTTGTTGTAAGAGGTTACATTTGAAGTCAGATTCAGAGTTAGTGAAATTTTCAATTAAGTTACAATTACTCTGCTTGCTTTTCTACCAAAAAAAAAGTTATAATTACTGTGGATTTAACTGAATTCATTTCTCAATAACCAAAGAAATGTAAGATTCAAGAACATGTTTGCAAGGAGATGAAGTCACAGCAACTACACTCTATTCTTAACAATCCTCCCAGCACTCCTTGGCCCTCAGCCCAATTGGGTCTGTGGACTTCAGAGACCCTTCCATTCACTTGTGCAACAGACATTAAGAAACCCTGAACTTCTATGTGCCAGGCACTATTCTAGGCTCTGATGATACACAAGTGAGACACACAAGGTCTCTGTCTCACCACGTTTGCACAGTTCTAACAGGGAAGACACACAAACAAGTAGGCTAACCAAACCATTTTAGTTGATGAGAACTTTGAAGAAAATAAAACAGGATGAGGTGGTAAATGGAGAGAGGGCAGGAACCAGCTTAAATTATGTGGCCTGAATGGAGGTAACCTTGGAGTTAAAACCTGGATGTGGCAAGAGGCAGCAGGCTGGGCAGAGGGGCCCAGTGCAAAGGCCCTGAGGCCACCACATCCTTTCCAACCTTGCCTAACTGCAGGCATTTCCTGCTCCACCTACCCCCACACCTGTAATAATAACACTCCAAGGGTTTATAGTTCTGTGGGTGGTAAAATATTTTCATACCACGGATTCATTAGCTCCTCTCATCATATTATGATATAGGTATTATTATCTCCATTTTACACATAAAGAAACTGAGGCTTAAAGACATTTAAGAGACAGCATACATAAAGTACGTAATTAGCAGCACCATCTGTACTCCAGCCCTCCCCACCCCCATGCTGATACCAGCTAGTTTCTACTACACCCCATAGCACCAAGACAAACATGCTTTATTCTAATGACAAAAGACCTCTCCCTCATAAACCCAACCTTTACTCAGGTCATCTGTCTACACCAGAAAACTCTAGCACAGATTCAGCAAATACCAACATTTTTCTCTCAATTCTGTGCCTGTGACACACATCACTAATCCACCCCAGCATTCTGGGTTACTACTGCCAATGATCAAAGCTGGCTACTGTGGTAAATGTGACCAAAATGACTTCTCCCCTAGGGAGATCTTAATTGACCTGGATTTGGGTTACAAATCAAGGAGAACACACATGTCCAACTTCATGAATCTATAGTCCTTTAGCTTGTGGTGAGCACATTATAGGTGCTGATTTATAACCATGTCACCTTAAGGTTTTTCATTTCTTCTCACCTTTTTTTTTTTTAATCCTCACTAGAGGATATTTTTTCCATTGCTTTTCAGACAGAGTGAAAGGGAGGAAGGGGGAAGGGGGGAGAGAGAGAGAGAGAGAGATCAACTGGTTGCCTCCCACATGTGTCCCCCACTCCCCAAACTGGTCAGATTGAAACACAACCAAGGTTATGTGCCCTTGACTAGGAAATTGAACCTGCAACCCTTCCATGGGCCAATGCTCCAACCACGGAGTTAAACTGGCCAGGGCTTCTTCTCATCTCCATTCAGTTACATGGTAATTCCTCACAATGAAAGGGGCACCCACTTTGTGGAGATCTCTCTTCTCATCTTAGGCTCTCCTGTTTCCAAGAATGCTCTCTGGCATGACTGTGGGGGGTTGGCCCTCCATGGCATTTATCAGCCTAACTTTCATTATACAGACATTAATGAATTGGGGCATGTTTTTTAATTAAGTGGGGCACTTTAATCAACAGTGAATGTTTTAATATTTTCAAAAAGCACCAAGCAAGGAAATCACTTTTAAGTTTTTAGGGCATACAGCTGTTTCCCAGAGGAATGGATAAATAAAAGGTGGTGTATCAATACAATGGAATACTATTGGCGACAAAAGGAATAAAGTACTGACACATGCCACAACATGGATGAACCTTGAACATACGATGCTAAGGGAAAGAAGTCAGAAGCACATATCATATGATTCCACGAAATGTTGAGGAAAGGTAAATATATAGAAACTGAGTCCATTAGTAATTGCCCATGGCTAGGAGTGAAATCAAGGATAAACTGGCACCAGGGAACTTTGGGGATAATGAGAATGTTGTTCTAAAACTGGATTGTGGCAATGGTTACACAATTCTATAAGTTTACGATTTTAAAAAATCACTGCATCGTATACTTACAAAGTGCAGATTTTTATGGTATGCGAATTAGACTTCAATAAAGTTGTTTAAAAAAAAAAGAAACTCCCCTCAAGGTCTCAGTAAGGGTTTGATGAAGGAGTGAAGGAATTAACAAACGAAAAACGAAATAACGTCCTCCTGCTGAATGTAAAAGTATCCACCAGCACAGCTGGACACGGCACGAGCTTAACTAGTTCACTGATAAAATTCTGCAAGCACTGGTTTTCCTGAGCGTTGTCCTATATTTCAAGACTACTTAACCTGCCACATTAGTCTGTAATGAGATTCCGGAGAATACTGTGCTTTTTATTATGGCAATCTGTGCTTTTTTTAGAACAGACAGGATCAGTAATAAATGCTGCATTTTTACGAACTGCATCACATTAACCTTGTGACAGAAGGGTATATTTCAAATTAATCCTTTTCCTACGTTACAGCTTTACTGGAACCTTTTGGGAAAAACTAAGTATAAGCATGAAAATGGACTAGATTACCCACAAGTGGAAGCTCCAATGTCACCTGGAATGGAGTCGCTTGGACCCATGAAAATCAGTCAACTAATCGCATTAGCCACATCTCAGATTTAAGACAGTACAATTATCAACTAGCCTTGCTAAAGCAAGGCCATTACATGATGATCATTTGAAATGGACCATGCCCTACAGTTATGTTATATAAATTAAATTTCTAAACGGTTCACACCCTTTAAACCATGAATTTTACTGGCAGAAATCAATCCTAGGCTATAGTCTACAAGTCAGACAAATATTTAAGAAAAACAATGCAACAGCCCTAGCCAGTTTGGCTCAGTGGATAGAGCATTGGTCTGCGGACTGAAAGGTCTCAGGTTCGATTCCAGACAGGGGCACATGCCCAGGTTGCGGGCTCGATCCCCAGTGGCGGGTGTGCAGAAGGTAGCTGATCAATGATTCTCTCTCATCATTGATGTTTCTGTCTCTCTCTCCCTCTCCTTTCCTCTCTGAAATAAATAAAAATATATATTTAAAAATAATAATAAAAATTTAAAATAAAAGAGGGAAGTTTTAAAAAAAATTCTGAAAGGCTCTGGCCAGTGTGGCTCAGCTAGTTGAGCATCCTCCTGTGCATCTAAAGGTCACTGGTTCAATTCCTGGTCAGGGCACATGGCCAGGTTTCAGGTTTTGGTCCAGGTGCATACGGAGGACAAACAACCAATGTTTCTCTCTCATCTCTCTCCATCTCTCTCTCTCTCTCTTCCCCTCCTCCCTGCTTCCCTTTCCCTTTAAAAATCAATAAAAACATTTATTTAAAAAGTACTGTACAACCATTACCTCTAACTAGCTCCAAAATGTTGTGGGTGTATGTGAAAAAATTAAGAGCTACTTGGTAAAAGAATTACTGGTGATATCTTTCTTACCTCTATGCCTTTCTGAAATTAGCACTTTTTTCTAAAACAAATATTTTAAAAGAATCCACAACTCAAGAACCAGAAATACTGCTACCTTGAGCTACAGATAAAGAATGAAGAATTATGGTTTAAAAGCTATGGTGAGGAAAAATCATGCAACTATTTAAAATATTTATAGAGAATTTGAAACAGCAATTTTTTAAAGCTTGGATTATAATGATACATAAAAAAAGCAGATCTATAAAAAGTTACAAAAATATTTCTAACTCATGAATAAAAAACATTACAATTCAAAAAACTATAGCATTAAAAGTTGATATTTTCATGTAGACAAAGTGGGAGAGGAGAATTACATATACAATATTAAAAAATTAAAATAAATCATATTTTTAACATGAAAGATACAAATCCTATATGAAGAAAACCATAATATGTTCTTTAAAAAGTATAAAGATCAAAATAAATAGAAATGACACTTTTGTAAATGGAAAAATTAAAATTAAAATATCAATTATTCCCAGATTAATGTATAAATTTAATACAATTCCAACAATAATCACAAGGCCTTGACAATGTGGCTTTAGTAAAAGGATAAACAAATTGATGGAGCAGTACAGAGACTCCCAAATATCCAAATAAATATGAAAATATGTTATATATAATAATGGTAGCACCTCAATTCTAATGGGCAAGAGTGGGCTACTTAATCAGTGGCACTGACACCAGTAGCTATAGGGCTGAAAGAAAATAAGAGTAAACTTCTATCTCAAAGCACAGACAGAACTAAATTCCAGGCAGATCTGCATCAAAAAAATAATAAAGTGTTAAAATAATGGAGAAAAATACAAAAGAATCTCAGGACAGGATACTCTAAAACCAAAATTTTAAAGGTTCATAGAATTAATTACATAAAATTTTTAAATTTCTACATAGCAAAAGATATCACAAATATGACCTAGGCAGAATGACTCAGTGGATAGAGTGTCAGCTCAGAGACGGAGGGGTCTTGGGTTCAATTCCCAGACAAGGGCCCATATGTCAGTTGCAGGTTCAATCCCCAGCCCTGGTCAGGGCGCGTGCAGGACGCAACCAATCGATGTCTCTCACAATCAATGTTTCTCTCTCTCCCTCTCGCCCCTTCTCTTCCACTCTCTCTAAAAATCAATTGAAAATATCCTAGGGTGAGGATTAACAAACAAACAAACAAATAAAAAGATATTACAAATATAGTAAAACAATAAATGACAGACGGAGAAAATATTTACAGCACATATAACTGAAAAAGAATTAATAGTTATAGTACATGAAGGGCTTTCTACAAATGGATAAGAAAAAAGACAAGAAACTCAAAAAATAAAATAAAAAATTAAGGAAGATGAACAAACCACAAAAGAAGGAAATATAGTTGGCCAATAAACATATGAAAAGATATTCAACCTTACTAATGGCCAAGAAAGTACCACAATACTAAGAAAGCAATTTAGGACAATCATTTTTAAAACTACAGATCTAGCCCTGGCCAGCACTGCTCAGTGGTTAGAGTGTCAGGCAGAGAGTCGTGGGTTCGATTCCCGGTCAAGGGCACATACCTGGGTTGCCAGACCGATCCCTGCCCCTGGTTGGGGTGCATGTGGGAGGCAACCAATCAATGTGTCTCTGTCACAATGATGTTTTTCTTTCTCTCTCTCTCTCTCCCTCTCCCACCCTCCTTCCCGCCCCACCTCCTTCTACTCTCTCTAAAAATCAATGGAAAAAAATATCTTCCGGTGAGGATTGAAAGGAGGGAAAGAACTTTTTATAAAGGATAATGAAATTCATTAGCAATCAAGGAAATGCAAATTAAAGTAACAGTGAGCCACAACTTTTTACCCATCTGACTAAAATCACTTCAAAACAACACTCAAAACTATTCTTAGCAAGAAAGAAAAAGGGCAGTCTCCTGCACTGCTGGTAGAAACTTTTAGAAAAATACCTGACCACAACTACTAAAAATAAACACACATTTTCTTTGACAAAGCAACCCAACATCCTGGAAATGTAAGCTAAAGAAATAAAACCCTCAAAATATAAGAAAAGATGCTCAATGATGTCTATTGTTTCATTGTAGTAGTAAAAATTGGACACCAAGTATTACTTCATAGGCAACTGTTCGTACATCTGCATTGTATAATATAATGCAGCCCTTTAAAAATAATTATTAGAACTGTAACTTGGAAAGATTTGGACAGGGTAATGCTAAGGGAGATAATACAGATGCAGAACATTTATATACATAATTCAAGTTTCATAAAACACTGGCAATAAAACGTGTGTGTGTGTGTGTGTGTGTATACATGTATATTTTATTTTTAAGAGACTATAAGAACATGGGGGAGGGAGGCATAAAACAAATAATTCCTCATCATTAACTTCAGTTATCCAAAGGGAGGAAGAAGAACATATGGTAGCGAATAAAAAGACCAAAAAAAAAGTAGACAAAAAAATAAACTTGATAATAGTGAAAATTCGCAAGGCAGTAGTTTTCAAGATACTGTAAGTATAAAGGTTAGAGGACAGCCAATAGGCATGTAAAAAGAAATCAAATGAATGTTCTACTGGTAAATCAAAGGGGAAAGAGCATAGAGAAAAGCAAGAGTCCTAGATGCAGGAGTGAGTAAATGGGAAATGAGGACACATAAAAGTGACACTAAGTCATTGGCCAATATCTCCAAGTTTGACTGGAGTCCATAGCCTAGGAGAAAAAAACTCCACACCAAAAGCTTGCTTAAAAAAAAAGAAAAAGTTCAAAACAACACACATATGTCCTAATTTCTGGCCACATCCAGCACCACTCAGTCTTATCAAGGCTCAGTCCTAAGGCTTCTCAATCCTGTGTCTTCCCCCAATACAACCACTTCCACTGCACAGCCACCTCTCACTGCTCTCCTAGACCCATCTCAACCCCCTGGCATCCTCAACAGAAGCTAGCCTCCTGAAATGTAAAGTCATGTCCTTATCTATCTTTGTTTCTTACTTATCCACACCACACTTTGCTATGTGTATACAGTACATGACACGATTTTAGGGGAAACAGAGATGAACAATTTTTACGTTAATCATTTCAATGTGTAAAGATAAAACTGTAACCAGCCATCAATCTTTGAAGTCAGTGATGGTATTATGACAAGACCAGAGTAGACAAGTCCTTGATATTCCACCTCGAGCCAATCTCTGGCTCAGATAGTATACAGATATGGCAAAAATTGTGAAAATAGTATACAAATAGCCATAATTTAAGAAATAATACTCTGCCCTGGCTGGGTGACTCAGTTGGTCATACTGAGAGATTGGGAGTTTGATTCTGGTCAGGGCACAAACCTAGGTAATGGGTTTGGATCCCTGTGAGGCAATCAATTAATGTTTCTCTCTCCCTTTCTCTCTCTCTCTCTCTCTCTCTCTCTCTCCCTCCCTCTCCCTCTCTCTCTCTCTCTCTCTCTCATCCCCCTCCCTCCCTCCCTAAAAAAAAATCAGTAAAACATATCCTCGATGATTTATTTTTAAATAAATAACACCCTAATGAATGAAGTTCAAAACTTCCCCATGACAGCAAGAGAAGAATCTAGTAATGACTTTCCAGCCAATCCCTCAACATACAGGGCACATCATCTACGATACCGCCGATTTCTTGTACATCCCTGTACCTTCACATTTGCTATTCCTGCTGCCTGGAATGCCCGTTCTGCCCATGTGACCACTAAGGACCCTGTTCACACCTCTCACGTCTGGACTATGGAATTATTACTACAGGCCACCATGACTGCCCACAATTTACATGTCTATTTCCTTGATTCAATTTTGAGTTCCCTGAAGACAGCAACCATCTCATCCAGTTTGCATCCCCAATGCCAGCATAGTGATCTATAAGTAAATATCTGTTGAATGGAGGAGCTAATGAGCAATCATTCTAGCCTTCGGTTTCCAAATCAGCCAAAACACTGGTATGTCTAGACACAAAGAGGAAACATATTGAGTTTATTAAGTTCTTACTGGGTGTGCCAAGTAAACATCATTACATCTAATTCTCACTACAACCCCAGGAAGAGGGCAACATGATCATCATCTGATTTTCCAGACGGTGCAACAGAGATCTAAGAAGTAAGTCCCAAATTACACAGCTGGTAACGGTAGTTTGTGGCCATGTGGGCAATAGACAAGTATGTCTGATACCAAAGCTCATACTTCATGCTCACGGCCTCTCTCCACTATCAGGATGGTGCTGACAGCGCTTACATATTGTTTTTCAATGGGCCAAGCACTGCTCTCAACAACTATCAATATAAACAATATAAATATTAATTAAAATTCAGGCCTGGAAATGTGCTCAGACTTGCTAAATGCCCTAGAGCAGTGCTCGGCAAACTCATTAGTCAGCAGAGCCAAATATCAACAGTACACGATTGAAATTTCTTTTGAGAGCCAAATTTTTTAAACTTAAACTTCTTCTAACGCCACTTCTTCAAAATAGACTCGCCCAGGCCGTGGTATTTTGTGGAAGAGCCACACTCAAGGGGCCAAAGAGCCACATGTGGCTCGCGAGCCGCAGTTTGCCGACCACTGCCCTAGAGTTACCTAATTGCTAAAAATACTCTTCTTCCTAAAAAGGAAAATCAATTCATTTGATCAATATAGTAAAATAAAAGAAAATGCAGTGTAGAATCATCTACTACAGAGCCTCAAAGTGGAAATAAAGTACTCAGGGTGGGGAATAAATAATCTAATCAATGAACCTCAGAATTTTCAGCCAGGCAGAGAAGAATCAGAACATCTAGTCAACACCTCACACTAATAAGAGGCTGGTAAGAAAGTTGTGGCAACTGAAGATAAAAATCACATGATGAAGATCTAGAGACATTTATCAGAGGAAAAGGAATACCTGGAAAAGCCATCTGGTTTCATAAGTGTCCCGAGGAATACACTGAGCTAAGAATGACATCAGGGAACAGCAAAGGGCAGCTGATTTCCTTCTGAAAAATTCAAAAATGTTCCTAATTCCTCAACAAGTACAGAAAAATCACCAAAACAATCCCTCTTCCCTGGCAGGCTTGTAAAGGAGAAAAAATGATCTTCTCTGATTTCTTCTGACAGTCAAATGAAAGGGTCGCAAAAACTTACAATTTCTAAATGTTCTGAGATGCATCCCTAAGCCATAATGGCAAAGAGACCCAGTGTGCAGAGAATATTTATTTGCCAAGTGTCAAGACATAAAACTCTGATGACTATAACAATAGCTGGAACTTACTAGCTGCCAGGCCCTTTTCCAACGTGAACTAACTCAGAGCAGCTCTATGAAGTAAATGTTAGTACTACTATCCCTGCTTACGGATGAGGACACTGAGGCACAAGAAGGCTGGAAACTTGCCCACAGTCCAACACGAGCCAGGACGGCAATGCCAGGATTCAAAGTCTAAATTCCAAAGTCCACGCTCATTCTTTTGCCCTGTAGTTTGGGTTGCTACTTATAATTCCCAAGGAAAACTTCCAGATCACGTTTTGTAATTCCACGTGGGAGGAAGATGCTTCTGTGGAACTATAATGTACCTAGTCTTTGAGGAAACTTCCAGGGCCTGCTGAGTTCTCGGGCCATTATATCAAGAGATATGCTACAGCCTCTCCACAGGCCAAGGCTGACTGACAGAATGTGAGTAATTTTAATGAAACACAAGAATGGGCCTTTGTTCTGAGGGGAAAACAGAGTAGAAAACAATGCCAACAGAAAAGGACGAAGACAGCACTCGCTTCGGCAGCACATATACTAAAATTGGAACGATACAGAGATTAGCATGGCCCCTGCACAAGGATGACACCAAACTTGTGAAGCGTTCCGTATTTAAAAAAGGAAAGGAAGGGGAAGGGGAAGGGATGGGGAAGGGAAGGGGAAAGGAAGGGGAAGGGAAGGGGAAAGGAAAGACAGGACGAAGAGAAACATGCATCATGGAGCCCAGTGCCTGCTGCCACTTCCTCTGAGGTTTCTAAGGACAAAATCTGATAGGAAAAAACTAGCCCTGCGTGTCATTCCCCTCCATGCAAATGTTGTTTCACACTCAGGTAAGGGCAGTTGCATCTTGCCCCATAGTAATCTGTAAGATCAAACAAATCTTTCTCCCACATGGGCCTGCACACTCACACTCACTCACACTTGGCATTTTGGTTTTAGCAGCTAAATACTGTGCACCATGGAGGCCCAAAAACCAAACATCAGCTTCAGTCCTACCAGCACTCTTCCCAAACTCCAGTCACAAACACCTTGCCACTTTCATCACATCTGAGGATATGTATTAGTTACTTGTCTTGAATTTGACTCACTTTTTTCACATAAACCTGCTTTACAAGGAAAACTCTACTGCTACTGCAAATAGAAAGCCTGCATGTTGGGCTCTAGAGAGCCCTAAAGGGAGACTGAGCCTGGAACCCACATACTCTGCTTGAAGAAAAAGGGCTGTTAGAGAGTATTATTCTGAACTGTATGATGCTGTTATTTTTATGAGTCAAAAACAATCAAATATTGGCAATTTCATCTAATTCAACTTAATATTATCAACACCAAACCAAGTCTTTCCCCCAATATCAGTAAGACAAAGAGAACTTAAAGGAAAATACTAGTAACTGAGCCACTAGGCAATTGAAAGGAATTTAATGCAGTGACTTTTAACACTTAAAATAATGTTAAGTACTTGCTAGAAACTCTGCTAGAAAAACAAAAGGGGATGTAGTGTCAGTGAGCAAGGACTACACTGGGAACAGGAAGTCCCGTTCTACTACTACCAACCATGCGACCCACCGAACCGAGGCATGTGCCCAGGAAATGGCAAATAAATGTTGCACCAGTGACCAGCCTCCAAACTTGTATGCCTGTGAAAGTCGAAAATGTATCCCCCTCTTGTTCTCCTGGGGTTCTTTTGAGGATCAAATGAGACTGATGACATAGACATCAGCATTTTTAAACCAGACGAGACTGTCACAGAAAGATTATCATCCCGATAGAGCAGCAACAGGGGACAACTACTGGGCATGTTGGCCACCCTGTATTTATCCACCTTCTTAACAGCACCTGGATGTCATTTTGAAGATTAATTTCTTCTTCCCTGGATACTATCTTGATGGGATGGTGAACCCAAGTAGACATCTTTGCACTACACAAGCCTTCGGGGTCCCAAGAAACTCCTTCAGCCGGATCCTTCTGCCAGTGGCCAGGAGGTGGCCAAGTGACGTGAGGCTGAGCGATCAGGTGCTTCCTTCCTGGAATGCCAACCTTGAGCAGGAGGAGAGAGTCGGAAAACAGCTGGTGCTCACTTCAGCAACGATGGCCTTAATTGGATCACCATTCCTTCTAGGAGACCATTTCTGGACTCTTATTTCCAGCTTCTAGCCTTCCACAGCTGCCTGACTCCTTTCTGTTCCCAAACCTGGCCTGCCATCAATTCCCTAGGGCAGTGGTCGGCAAACTCATTAGTCAACAGAGCCAAATATCATCAGTACAACGATTGACATTTCTTTTGAGAGCCAAATTTTTTAAACTTAAACTTCTTCTAATGCCACTTCTTCAAAATAGACTCGCCCAGGCCATGGTATTTTGTGGAAGAGCCACACTCAAGGGGCCAAAGAGCCACATGTGGCTCGCGAGCCGCAGTTTGCCGACCACGGCCCTAGGGGCTTAATCACAAGGAACAACAACAGCCTGTAATTATTGGAATCGAAAAGTCTAGGTCAGTGGTCGGCAAACTCATTAGTCAACAGAGCAGCAAACCGCGGCTTGCGAGCCGCATGTGGCTCGCGAGCTGCAGTTTGCCGACCACTGCCCTAAGGTCACAATATCCACAACAGGAACAAATTTCTGTTGCTTTTTACCACTGAGCCCTGGCAGACATTCTTTCAAAGGTTCCTACTGCTGTCCATCCGACGAACTGCGCTCTCTAGCTGCAATCACAAGCCAACACCTCACATCCTGCCTAAAGCTCTTCCTAAGGCAGTAAATGTGAAATGCATTCGAAGATAACACTTGGCCTTTCATGGAAAACCTCTTCCAGTTATTTCTATCTTCTTAGTGGACACACATGCTTAGATTCCTGGAGGACATGATGTGGGAAGAGACATGTAAACAAGTTCCATTTTCCAGAGACTGAGAACTCTGCCCAGAGTTACATGGAAAGAAATCCATCTTCAATTGTTCCTTTGCCAGCAAAAAAGAACAGTAACAAAGCTCGCTAATTCACTTTTGCCCTTCCACCTATTTGCAGTCTACTACCTGCATGGGTAGGGGTCACAAGCTGAGTAACATCTATCCCAGCCAGACTTCACTCCCTGAGGGGCAAGGGCCTCCTTATCTATCTATCTATCTATCTATCTATCTATCTATATATATATATATATATATATGGCTAATATGCAAAGTGTCCCCTCGGGAACTCAACCGGGAGACCGGAGTTCAATCGCTGTTATGACATGCGCTGACCACCAGAGGGCGGCACGGAACGAAGGAAGGCCCCCGCCGACAGCTGGAAGCCAGGGAAGGGAGGCCCCAGCCAGCAGCCGGAAGACCCCAGTCAGCCCTGATCGCCGGCCATGCACTGGGCCTCTAGTATGGAGTAAAACTAACACTCCTACATGTCTGGCATTTTACACACAGCATGTAACTTAATCCTCACAACTGGCTAGGTAGATATTGATGTTTGGGTTTTCCCCATATCACCAAGCAATTCTCCAACATCGCTGGGTATCCTACAATTCAACTCAATTCTGACACATCTACCTGGAGACGGTGTCAGATCCCACGGGTTAAGGCCTCAGTCCTACAAGACTGCACCAGCCCCTGACTTCAGGCGACAGACACAACTCCAGGTTATTACGTGTGCTTCTGACTGACGAGCTATGTACCTCAGAGGTTCCCATGAGCCCGACTATGGGTTTGATTAATTTGCTAGAGGGCCTCTCGGAACTCGGAGAAACATCTTACCTTCTAGATCACCAGTTTATTAGGAAAGGACAGAACTCAGGAGCAGCCTGATGGAAGAAGCACACAGGGTGAAGTGTGTGGGAAGGGCATGGAGCTACCACGCTCTCTCAGAGAGGGCCCCTCTCCCCGCACTCAAGTATTCCCCACCCAGAGCTCTCGGAACCCTGTCCTTGGGTTTTCATGTCCTTCGCCACACAGGCATAAATGATTGAATCACTAGCCATTGGCAACTGAACTCAATCTCCAGTCCCTCCCCCCTCCCCAGAGTGGGGTGTGGGACTGAAGTTCCAACCCTCTAATTATATGGTTCTCCTGGAAACCAGTTCCTAACCTTTAGTGCTTTCCAAAAGTCACTATGGTGAATAATAAGACACCTTTATGGATATCATCACTTTGAAAACCCCAGGGGTTTTAGGAGCTCAGTACCAGAAATGGGGAAAAAGAACAAATGTCTATCTTTCTTGTAAATCACAGTATCACAGTAGACCTAATTCTTGGGCTCAGGGAGGTTAAGGCAAGGGACACAGCTGAAAAGAAGAGGAGCCGGGATCCAAAGCCAGGCCTTGAGAGCCCACGCACTCTTGTGCCAGCCTGCCAGTGCACACTAACAGCCCACTGGGAGAATTGAAGCAATACCTCAGTCTAATGATCTAATGCCACAAACGTATACTGAGAACCTAATGCGTGACAGGCATAAAATGTTTGTGCAAAATGCTGAAAAGTAAAAAAAAAAAAAAAAAAATGGAGAAGCTGCCTTCTTCCCTCAAAGCTTGTGGTGGCACAGTTATTTAAACACTTGACTATGGTGCGATGCAATGTACACACTCAACCAGACCACGCATCTTCACTGAGCACCTTCGATGTTTCTAGGGACTGCGACTATGTCAGTGAACAAGACAGCATAATAACATCATGCCCACACAGAGCTGACATTACGGTACGGGAATAGAAAAGCACATCATGCGGTGCGAGTTGGTGATAAGTGTTATGGGGGAAAACAAAGAGGGACAGATTTATAAGGGAGAGGGTACCATCTTAAACATGCACTAGTTTCAAATGGTCCCCACGGCTCTCTATTAGGATGCAGTGGTACAAAGTGTCACAGAGAACAAGGGTGTGAGAGGACAGAGAAGAGAAGTGGGAGCTGGGTGGGTCGGGGTAAGAGGGTGCGGGATGTGTAAAGTCTCCAGGATGAGATGAGCTCTGAGCAAGACGTCCCCTTCCCTTCGCTTCCTTTGCAGGATCGTGCCTCCTGACTCTCCAAGCTGCAGGGCATGAGTCAGCACTGCTGACTTCACACAGCCTTTCCAGCAAATGCCTGTGTCTCTCCTCGTTGCCCAAACCTTTGTGTCGCCTCCCAATGTTACAAATTTATGTGATTATGTCAGCCTTTCCTGGGTCATGAAGGTCAATGGCAACTTTTAGGAATTTATTTAAATTATAAAAGAAACACAATCACAGTATAAATATGAAAAACAGACCCTGGCCGGTTAGATCAGTTGTCAAATGGAATATTGTTCCAATACTTTAAGGTTGTGGGTTCAATCTCCAGTCAGGGCACGTACAAGAAACAACCAATGAATGCATAAATAAGTGCAACAAAGAGCCCTGACCGGTTTGGCTCGGTGGATAGGGCGTCGGCCTGTGGACTGGAGGGTCCCGGGTTCGATTCCGGTCAAGGGCATGTACCTTGGTTGCAGGCACATCTTCAGTAGGAGGTGTGCAGGAGGCAGCTGATCGATGTTTCTCTCTCATCGATGTTTCTAACTCTCTATCCCTCTCCCTTCCTCTCTGTAAAAAGTCAATGAAATATATTAAAAAAAAAAAATAAGTGCAACAAAGAGATGTTTCTCCCTTCCTCTCTCTAAAATCAACAAATAAATTTTAAAAATAAATAAATTACTCCCCTTTTTAAAAAATATATTAAAAATATCAGGAAATATAAAGGTTTCCAATATTACCTCTCTTCACATTTTGGGACATTTTTTTGCCAGAGTTGTTTAACATAACTAGGATCACTTTGCATCCATATAATTTTGTATCCTGCTCGCATTATTTTTACTAAATATATCATTTTTAATTCTACATACACATTTTCTGCTTTAAAAAAATTCTGCAAAGAAAATTTTAGTTATGCGGAGAAACCAAGATGGCGGCATAGGTAAACACCTAAACTGCTGCCTCGCACAACAATATCAAAACTATAACTAAAAGACAAAACGGACACCTTCCAGAACCACAGGAAGGCTGGCTGAGTGGAAATTCTACAACTAGAAGGAAAGAGGAAAGCACATTGAGACTCAGAGGAGCTGCAAAAGGCTGAGGTACGGGGACGGGCACGAGGAGAGGACGGGCAGCTGAATGCATGGGCGGCTGATTGTGTGGCTGGCTTTCCCAAGCGGGAGGGAGATGGAAGCTCCCAACTGCACTGAACTCCAGTCCCAGGCGAGACTCTGGGAACCCAGATTCATTTGGGGGGAATCTGGACTGTCAGGAAAAGAGAAAGCACACTGAGACTCAGGGGAGCTGCGGAAGGCAGAGGCCAAGAGGTGTGCGCGTGCAGAGAGGACTGACTGCTGAGTGCACGAGTGGCTGAGTGCGCGGCTGGCTTTCTAAAGCGGGAGGGAGATGGAAGCTCCCAACTGCACTGAACTCCAGTTCCGGGTGAGTTTCTGGGAACCCAGACTCATTCGGGGAGAAACTGGACTGTCTGGCAGCGGGCGAAACTCGAGCACGGCTTTCTCTCAGAGATGCTTGCAGCGATTACTGAGGGACACTGAGACCCAGGGGCCTCATAGGGCAGGGCTGACGGAAAGCCAAGGCTGAGACTCCACGCCATCCAAGCTGAGCACAGAGGCTTTTGCAATTTTACAAGTCTTGTCTCATAAGGGTGTCTCCAGCACAGAAGTTCTCCCAGCATAGACACAGCTGATCTTCACAGCCAATTGGCTTGGAGGTCAATTCCTCCCAGTGATACCAACAACAATCAAGACTTAACTACAACAAGGCTGTGCACACAGTCCACAAAAGGGTGCACCAAAAGTGTCCACCTCAGGTAACTGGGGGAGGCTGAGTGCTGGGCCCGATAGGACACCTACCACACAAAGCTACTCTACCAACTCAAGGAAGCAGCCAAAATGCAGAGACAAAGAAACAGATCACAAATGAAAGAAATGGAGGAAAGCAAACTACTGGATACAGAGTTCAAAACCACGGTTATAAGGTTTTTCAAGAATTTCCTAGAAAAGGCCGATAAATTTAGTGAGACCCTCGAGGATATGAAAAAGGACCAACTAGAAATTAAGCATACACTGAGTGAAATAAAGAATAATATACAGAGATCCAACAGCAGACTAGAGGATCACAAGAATCAAGTCAAAGATTAGAAATACAAAGAAGCAAAAAACACCCAAACAGGAAAGCAAAAAGAAAAAAGAATCCGAAAATATGAAGATAGTGTAAGGAGCCTCTGGGACAACTTCAAGCGTACCAACATCCGAATTATGGGGGTGCCAGAAGAAGAGAGAGAGCAAGGTATTGAAAACCTATTTGAAGAAATAATGACAGAAAACTTCCCCCACCTGGTGAAAGAAATAGACTTACAAGTCCAGGAAGCGCAGAGAACCCCAAACAAAAGGAATCCAAAAAGGACCACACCAAGACACATCATAATTAAAATGCCAAGAGCAAAAGACAAAGAGAGAATATTAAAAGCAGCAAGAGAAAAACAGTTAATTACCTAAAAGGGAGCACCCATATGATTGTCAGCTGATTTCTCAACAGAAACTATGCAGGCCAGATGCGAGTGGCAAGAAATATTCAAAGTGATGAATAGCAAGAACCTACAACCAAGATTACTCTATCCAGCAGAACTATCATTCAGAATTGAAGGGCAGGTAAAGCGCTTCACAGATAAGAAAAAGCTAAAGGAGTTCATCACTGCCAAACCAGTATTATATGAAATGCTGAAAGGTATTCTGTAAGAAGAGGAAGAAGAAGAAAAAGGTAAAGATAAAAATTATGAACAACAAATACATCTCTATCAACAAGTGAATCTAAAAATCAAGTGAATAAAAAATCTGATGAACAGAATAAACTGGTGAATATAATAGAATCAGGGGCATAGAAAGGGAGTGGACTGACAATTCTCCGGGGGAAAGGGGTGTGGGGGTGGGGAAAGAGACTGGACAAAAATCGTACACCTATGGATGAGGACAGTGCGGGGGAAGGTAAGGGCAGAGGGTGCGGTGGGAACCGGGTGGAGGGGAGCTATGGGGGGAAAAAAGAGGAACTATTGTAATAATCTGAACAATAATGATTTATTAAATTTTTTTAAAAAAAATTCTGCACAGCCATGGTTGGTTTGGCTCAGTGGATAGAGCATCAGCCTGCAGACTGAAAGGTCCTAGGTTCGATTCCTGTCAAGGGCACATGCCTGGGTTGTGGGATCGGTCCCCAGTAGGCAGTGTACAGGTGGCAGCTGACCAATAATTCTCTCTCTTGCCCTAACCAGTTTGGCTCTGTGGATAGAGCATCGGCCTGCAGACTGAAAGGTCCCAGGTTCGATTCCGGTCAAGGGCATGTACCTTGGTTGCGGGCACATCCCCAGTAGGGGGTGTGCAGGAGGCAGCTGATCGATGTTTCTCTCACTGATGTTTCTAACTCTATCCCTCTCCCTTCCTCTCTGTAAAAAAATCAATAAAATATATTTTTTAAAAAATAATAATTCTTTCTCATCCTTGATGTTTCTATCTCTCTCTCCCTCTCCTTTCCTCTCTAAAAATATATTGTTTTTAAAAAATTCTGCACAGACATCAATTTAATGGCTACATAATATTCTACTCTACTGATGCACTATACTTTATTAACCATTTCCCAACTGTCAAGCATTTAAATTTCCAAGTTTTCATCAATATAAATTTTCCTGCAAGTAACTTTATGCAGCAGGTATTTCAAGTAATTCCCTCAGTAGGTTCCAAGAAGGAGAACTGTGGGAAGCTGGGAATATATCAGAGCAGTCACTGCCCAGACAGGCTACAGGCCACCCGGACTTACTCAATGCACTGGCTGCGGAGGCGACTACAGAAGCTGGTCACCTCTAGCCACCTTTATGCTCTTGAAGGCAAATGGTTGGAGAAACAACATATTTACCTGCTGTCAGAATCCGAGGCGATTTCCTTTCTCCCTCCGAAGCGGATCTGGCACTGAACAGAAAAAGAAGCCGCTGAGATCAGCTGTTGGGATGGGACACTCAACTGTCACAAAACAGTCCACACAAGCCTCAGGGTCGCCGGAGACATGGGGCCAGAAACTCTGGGTGCCGAGTCAGGGCGTCCCTTTGCCCTGGGTGTCAGGCCAAGACATAAGACAGTGGACACCCAGCCTTCCAGCCGCCACTTAAAGGAAGTCCTTATCTCCCTCCCACTGTACAAAGTGAGCCTTGTGGGAAAACAATGCTAAGAGGAAAACAGAAGCACACAGCTTTTGCACATTATCTAGGAAACTTTATGTGTCAGCAGCTGGCTGTCCATAACACAGGGCTCTTAATAGGCAATAATTAAAACTTCCACAAATCTGCAATGATGGGTCCCTTTTGACAGGGCCCAAGGTTGTTATGAATGGCTAGGAAATTATGACAGTATAAATCACGCTTCAGCCCTGGCCCGGTGGCTCAGTTGGTTGGAGCGTTGTGCTGTACACCAAAAAATTGTGTGTTCAATTCCTGGTCAGGGCACATCCTTAGGTTTCAGGTTCAATCCCTGGTCGGGGCATGTACAGGAGGCAATTGATCAATGTGTCTCTCTCACATCAATGTTTTCCCCCCACCCCCACTCGTCTTTTCCTCTCTCTAAAATCAATAAAAACATATCCTTGGGTGAGAATAAAAAAAAAATTATGCTCCAAAGAAGTCGTCTGATTGTGCTGAGTGACAATTTTCCCAGGGTGGGTACAAACAAAAGCAAACTGTTCTCCTTTTTTTTTAATTGCAGGAAAATATAGAAAACATAAAATTACTAGTTTAACCATTTCTAGTTATACAATTCAATTCACAATATTGTGCACCCATCACCACTATCCACTCTTCTCTTTTAAAGAGTGGGTAGCAGGCTTACAAGATTACTGAACTTATTATATATTTTTTAAATGATACATCTGTCAAAACTTATAGAACTTTGCACTCAAAATTGGTTTATCTTATTGTATGAAAATTATACCTCAATAAAGTTGATCTTCAAAAGGCATACATATACAACACTTTCGCTCACCCAAAGAATAATACTAATCATGGCAGATCTGGGCATAAGCTCCAATTTATTTCTGTTTAACTACTACACTTAAAGTGGTTCCACTTGCCTCCTCACCTTCTTGTCATATTTTATTTTTTTAAATATATTTTTATTGAGTTCAGAGAGAAAGGGGGAGAGAGAGATAGAAACATCAATGATGAGAGAGAATCATTAATTGGCTGCCTCCTGCATGCTCCCTACTGGGGATCAAGCCCAAAACCCTGGCATGTGCCCTTGACCAGAATCGAACTCGGGACCCTTTAGTCCGAAGGCCGATGCTCTATCCATGGAGCCAAACTGGCTAGTGCTTCTTGTCATATTTTCCATTTCTGGAGTAAAGAAAGAAGAAACAAATATGTGTGCTCTGAATTTACAGTGGACCAAGAGCTGGCCAGTCCTTTACCTACTTTAATAAATGCAATTCGCTCAACAGTCCTGTGGAGATCAGTGAGCAGATTATAGCAAAGGATGCCCAGAGAGCCGCAGTGGTCCTCAAACTCATTAGTCAACAGAGCCAAATATCAACAGTACAACAATTGAAATTTCTTTTGAGAGCCAAATTTTTTAAACTTAAACTTCTTCTAACGCCACTTCTTCAAAATAGACTCGCCCAGGCCATGATATTTTGTGGAAGAGCCACACTCAAGGGGCCAAAGAGCCGCATGTGGCTCGCGAGCTGCAGTTTGCTGACCACGGGGCTAGATGAACTGCCCAAGCACACACAGCTGGGAAGAAATGAAACTGGCCTTTGACTCAGCTACACCTGAGCCTGTGTTGTTTGCACTGTATCAGGACACCTTGAAGTTTGGGCAGATGGTGAAGTCTCCAAGCTCACCTAACACCTAACAAGATCAACACGTAACACACACCTTTATTAAAGTATTTATCTCCTAACTCCCTATACTGTGATTACATGCATATGATTGTCAGTCACCCCTTCTGAAATGTGAGCTACTAGAATTCCCAGGACTGGATCCTAGCTCTGCTTGCTACTTATTAACTGTGACACCTTAAGCAAGTTATTGGGCCTTTCTGAGCTTCAGTTTCTTTAGCCATAAAACAGAAGTAATTGTAGGAACTACCTCACAGGGTGGTTGGAAGGATTAAATGTAAAGCACTTAGCAGAGGGCCTAGCACATGTTGAATGTGCAATAAATGATGCATGTGGTATATGCAGACAAGCAAACTTAAGCCAGCTCATGTTAAAGCTCACTTCCCACCCAGCCAAAAACCAGGCATCAAAATAGCATCAACCAACCAGAGTAGAGCCCACCTGAAGGATCCACACCATCGATCCTGGGCATGGTTCATTCCTCCTCGTCTCTGTTCTCATGCTCACAAAGTCCTAACCCAACCACCATGGCTGGTACGTACCCATAAGAGTTGAAACCCACATCAACACCCTTCTCTAAGGGACACCCCTGAAGGATGGGGTCCCTGGAGGGCTGTAGAGAGGAACACCTCTGTCCCTACCTCTGATCGCCTTCCCTGCTCTCTCATTTTCTGGGGGAAACTACTGGTCTCACTGTTCCCAGATACAACATGAGAGTAAGTCTATCTATATAGAAGGACAGAAATGACTTCTCCATGAATTCTCTAACACTATTACTTGATCTCAAGGTCAAACATGAGCTTTCCTCTTACCTGTTTCACAGCATCCAGCAGTCGCTCCAGCAGAAATTGTCTTTTCATGTCATTGTTCTGTGATCCTGAAATGCAACAAGGCTTAATTAGTTGTGTTTGACATTAGCCTTCTAGTAAGACTTTCTGACATAAGGTATATAGCTGTCCCCAACTAAGATCAGCCTTCTCTTTAATAAAATCCAGACCGGCACCAATAATCTACATCATCACAATGAAACTATGGTCCCCAAATTTGAAGAATGTGTCTGGAACAGTCTAACTCTGGGTTTCTCAACCTTGGCACTACTGACATTTGGGCCAGATGGTGGAGGCTACCCTATGAATTGTAGGACAACTAGCAGCATCCCTGGCCTCAACCCACTAAATACATTAGTGTGCACATGCACACACACTTACACACGTGCACACCCTAATTGTGACAACAAAAACGTCTCTAGCCCTGATTGGTGTGGCTCAGTTGGTTGAGTGTCATCCCCCTGCATCAAAAAGTTGCCGGTTCGATTCCCAGTCAGGGAACATGCCTGGGTTGCAGGCTCAGTCCCCAGCAGGGGGCGTGCAGGAGAGGCAGCTGGTCGATGTATACCTCTCATATGGATGTCTCTCTGTCTCTCCCTCTCCCTTCTTCTCTCTGTAAAAAGCAATAAAAAAAAATACTTTTTAAAAATGCCTCTACATGCCCTCTGGGGATCAAAATTAGCCCCAATGAGAACCAATGGTCTAATTTAAAATATAGGTTTCCTGCCCTAGCTGGTTTGGCTCATGGATAGAGCATCAGCCTGCGGACTGAAGGGTCCAGGATTTGTTTCCAGTCAAGGGCACATGCCCAGGTTGCAGGCTTGATCCAAAGTAGGGGGGGTGCAGGAGGCAGCTGATCAATGATTCTCTCTCATCATTGATGTTTCTGTGTCTCTCTCCCTCTCCCTTCCTCTCAGATATCAATAAAAATATATTTAAATACACACACACACACACACACACACATATATATATATTTATTTCCTAGTATGCAGGCACTGCTCATTGGTGGACCTCACCATCATCTCCAGCACCCTTTTCCCATGCCACTGCAATACCTAATTACTCCTTTCCAAGCCTCTCAGAAGGCTGACCTTAAGAAGTTCTACTAATGAGATGTAAGCAGAAGTGCACTGGGAGGGTTCTGGGAAAATTATGCCTTCCTGATAAAAGAAAAGATATTAATGGCTTCCTTCCTTCTTCCATCCTTTATGCTAATCATAAACACATTGGGTGGGGCCCAGCAGCATCTTGCTGCCATGAAACAACAAGTCTGGAGGGAAAGCCAAGAGAATCACAAAGACACCAGCCTTGATGTCATTTTGCTAGAAATCTACTACCTCTGACACAACAAAGACCTCCTTTTGTTCAAAACACTGTACGTTGGGCTGTTACTTGCAGCCAAAAGCTTTCACAACTGATACACATGGCACACACGGAACTTCCACTCAGAGAGGTCTGGGCAAGGACTCCTCAAGTCCCAGACAGGACATTGTCAGAGCTGCATCTGACCCTCCACAGGAGGCCCATGACTCTAACCAACAGAAACACGGCCACCTGTTATAATACACCTCACACAGAATGCAGCTGTTTCAAAAGAGGCTCAGAGTCAGAGTTCCAAGAGCAGATGCTCCACATCGCAGGTCCTGAGCTGCCACCAAGCTGCTTCTTCCCTGGGCAGCTCCACTCGGGCTTCACCAGGGAGCACCAGCAGGGCATCGCCTCAGACGTGGTCAGCGATTCATCTGAGTCATCCCAGGGCCACCCGGTGGATAACAACTGTGACCTTGTTGAGCACTTCCTGCATACTTGGCACTCAACTGAGTACTCTGCATTCATTATGTCATAATTTTCACAACCACCCTTCGAGCCAGGTATTAGATCCCCATACCACAGATGGGGAAACTGGAGCTCAGAGAGGACAAACAACTGTGTGCATTGGCTCATTCAGTATTTATTTAACTTCAACTGTGTGCCAGGCAATATTCTAGGGGCTGGGGACACAGGAGTTAAGTGCTATAAAAGAGCCATCTTCTCATGGAGCAAAACTTCTATTAGGAATAAACAAATAGAACCTAAGTAAAGACATAAATGAGATGATGTTAGAGAGTCCTACCAGGAAGAAAAACCAAATGGGCTGATGAGACAGGGAGGAAGCAAGAGGGCCATGTCAGCCACGGCAGTCATGGAAGGCCTCTCTGCCCAGGTGACATTGAGCAAGCAGAGGAGCAGCCATGGAAAGGTATGGGCAACCAGGGTTCCAGGAAGAGCAAACATCCAGAGTAGAAGCCAGAAGGCAGGAACACACTTGGCTTCTGGCTTTCCAGGCCCAGAAGGAAGTCTGCTGTAACGTAAGCAAAAAAGAGAAGTAAAGACCATACAGGCGGGCAGGGGCCAATCACAAAGGGTCTAGTAGATCATGATAACAGGTTCAGTTTTTGTTCTAAATTGAATACTAACTGGTGGAACTGTGACCTTGACTCAAGACCGTGCCCTTCAAATGCCTGAGTTAGAACTCCCACCACATAGGGCTGGAGATAAAACCAGATACTCTGCGGACACCGTAATACAGCTGATTCCCAAATGTTGCCACTGTTACTTTACTGGAATAGGTTTTGAGGAAGGACAGCCTACACATTGTTCCCACCAGACAAGAGGCTATCCTGAAGTGTCACTAATGACGGAGACCCCACCAGCCCAAGGCCCTGGAACATCTCTCCTGACACCTGTGTCTATCAATAAGTCCTGCTCTTTGTTCAGCAGAAGGTTTAGTTTCTACTCTTCTCTAACACCAGAATAGGGAAGTCAGGCTTGCTTTCTTCCTTTTCCCAAGTACTGCACCCAACAACCCCACTTGCCCTTGGGCAATGCCAGCTGGAAACCTGAGAAGGTCCCCCCACCCCCGAAATGCCTTTGCTGTTTTTTCTGGTATTAAATGTACAAAGAAAATAAAAATCTCCGTCATCTCACTAGGATCCATTTTTAGTGCAGCAATTCTCAAGCTGCCCTGTGCACACGAACCCCCTGGGTGTTGTGAAAAGGCAGATTCAGCAGGTCTGAGGTGGGGCCTGGGGCTCTGCATTTCTCACAGCTCCCAGGTGACGCTGATGCTGGTTCCTGACCATCATCTGAATAGCAAGAATTTAGCACCTACCCTTAATGACATGCACAATGATCCTAGATCAGGGGTGGGCAAACTTTTTAACTGGAGGGCCACAATGGGTTCTTAAACTGGACCGGAGGGCCGGAACAAAAGCATGGATGGAGTGTTTGTGTGAACTAATATAAATTCAAAGTAAACATCATTACATAAAAGGGTACGGTCTTTTTTTATTTTATTTCAATAGTTTTATTCATTTCAAACATTTTAACAAGAAGAATGTAAACACTAATTATTATAATTTGAAACTTCACAAAATGGAGGAATCATAGCACAATAACATACCTTATACTGAAGATGGCAAAGGCAAAATAAAATTGCCTAACAAAGGAAAGGTACAAAAGCCTTTCAAATTAAACTTAAATATAATAAAATAATTTAAAACTAAAACAAATAGAAAAGAACAAAATGTGTAAACAGTAAATTAAACATTTTCTTTAGTGCAACTTCCAAATTATGCCTGGGACGTAGATGTAGATGGCAATGTAGACTGGGTTGAAAGGTTTTTGGTCTTGAAAACATCAACTTCAGTGGGAACAGTGTTGTTGGTCTCCTTTTTAGCTAATGCTCTGATACTGTGCTCTCCAGGGGCATGTCTCCCTACATCAGCACGATAACGTGTCTACGCATTCCCAGGGTGATGTTGGGGGACGCGTCCGCGGGCATTACAAGGAGCCTCTGGAAGATTGAGAGGTTGTTCCTTCTACTGAATGGGCGGATATAAATCTGCCCACTCAGAAGAAGGAGCTGCGGCCGTGTTTCCCGACGTTGCCATGTTAACACTGCTGCTGGTGAAGGAGCAGAGGGGAGAGCAAGAGAACCCTCCGCTCTTTCGGCTCCGCGGGCCGGATAGAACAGCCAAACAGGCCGGATCCGGCCCGTGGGCCGTAGTTTGCCCACGGCTGTCCTAGATGTTTTCTAAGGTGTCTTGCCACCACTGCTTTTCTTGGATGTCAACAGACTCCCCTGCCTTACCTTGCAATGCTTTTTTTTGTTTTTTGTTTTTTGTTGTTGTTTGTTTTTTTGTCGGGCCATGATTATAATTTTTATCAATGCCTCTCTTGTGGCAGGAAGAAAAGCCTGTTCTCTATAGAGAAACAACCTGACGTTGTGCAGGTCTCAGCCCACCACCCCCTCCCTGGCTGCCATTTCTCTACAGGAGAAAAGCGAACTTGAGTGAGACAACCCTGACCTCAGACAGGCACCTCTGGCCATCCTAGCCGTGAATGGGGATTAAGAGAAGGGGTCTCATAGGATGGAGGGAGCACAAGCGGCCTTGGGAGCCCTCGACTGCAGGACGTGCCGGAGAGGCTCATGGCCGACAGTGGAAGGAGCACTAGTGGGAAGTCACAAGGTATCATGAGTCCTCATCCCGGCCAGGCTGCATGTGACAGGGACAGCCACTTCCCTTCCCTGTGCACTGGTTTCTACATGAGCTCATGCCCTCCTCGCTCCACAGCCTGCCAATGTGGGGCCCCATGGAGACAGGCAGGCAGAGAATCAAAGCCACCACTCTCTTTATCTTCTTCAAGAGACAAAGAGGAGAACACAGCACCCCTGCCAGGGCCAGGAAGAATCCTCTAGTCTCAAACCCATACCCACCTGCTGAGCCTCAAGTGTGGACTAAGCCATTAAGCAACCGACATTTCATCCTTTGGTCCTTAACAAAGAAGGAAAGGTGGCTCCATTCACCAGAGCACTGAGGCTCAGAGAGGAAAGATCTTCATCCAAGGCCAGTCCCATGGGAAGTGCTCGAGGAGGGATTCAATTTCAAGTCCACTGGCTCCTGGCTCAGCCACCTCTGAATCTAGCTCACTCTCAAAACCCGCTCCCTCCCCGCCCCCCCAACAAACCTGCAGCTACAGCCTCACTGCCAGTCCAGAAATGACTCCTCTGTGAAAGCCCACTTTCCTGCTTCCTTCCTTCTCCAAGGGCAGCCTTCATCAACAGCCAGAGCAGGATTCTTTTTAATTTGTGAGATTCCCCATCAGAATGAAAATAAAATATGTAAAGCCACCCCAGGAAATACTGACAGAGACCCACAAACCTGTCGGGAAATGCAGTGATCCCCAAGGGCTCGAAATCAGAAATCACATGTGCACATGAAAATCACTCACCTGGTTCAGGTGCATCCCTGTGGTCTGGAATGTCTAGAATCCCTATGCCTCTACATTAATTTTTACCACAAGCCTACAAGGATTAAGAATGGGACAGCCCAGGTTCAAATTCTACACCACCAGCTATGTGACCATGGGCAAGTTACTTAAACTCTCTGCACCTCCTAGGTCTGCTAAATGAGTGGATGTTTACTGTACACCTACCACAGTGCCAAGTACAGACCAAGCACTTCATACATGTTAGCTATGATATTGTTGTTATTGGCATAAGACCTCCGGCTCTAATTACTTTCAACTGGCTACCTTCTCTCCAAAGCAAAGGCAAACTAATTCAATGTAGGCCTCTGTGTTCACTGCCCTGGGGGATAAAAAAGAGAAAAGGGTCCATGGCATTTGGGGAAGGGAAAACAAGCAAGATGCACTCTATGCATAGTCCTTCTCTAATCCTTGCAGCAACCCTGGAGGTCCAGGTAACCATTGTTTCCAATCACAGAAGAGTTAGGTGGCTTGATCAAGGCCACACATACACTTAAACTGTGGGTTTTCCCTGCCTTTCCATGCAACAGCAGAAGGGAAGTCATGCCAGGCATTTCTGTGGTCTAAGGCTAATCCTTGCAATGCACTAAGAGGTATAAGGTAGAAAAGAAAAAGAAGGCAACGAATATTCTTTGGGGACCCACTGCATGCCAGGAATTCTGCCCAAGGTCAAGCAGCAAAGAAGCACTACCTGGGAGGCTGAACCCTGATCTGCCTGACTCTCGGCCCAGTGCTCTTTCCACAAGCCACACTGCCATCCAGTTGGGGGCCAGGGGTTTACTGCAAAGGTGGGGACTGTGCTTTAAATGCTGGGAAGGACCAGAATAAGTAAACCCACACGTACAGAACACAACTGCTTAATGGATACGGGGTTTCCTTTTGGGGTGATGACAATGTTTTGGAACTATAGAGGTGGTGGTTGTATGACATTGTGAATGTACTAAATGGTACTGAACTTTTAAATGGTTATTTTTATAATTGTTAAAATTATAATTTAACAATCGTTAATTGCTTTAACTGTATTAAATCCATAAGTAGTTTTATGCTATGTGAATGGCAATAAAAAAAATATCTGCAGCAGGTAGATATTGGCCCAGAGTACCGCCCTCCTCCACCCCACCCCCAAGCAAAAGCAACACCTAGAGTAGGATTCTCCAAAAGGTGGGTGTAACAAGGCAACTCCAAATAGTACCCAGCCCCAACCCTGAGCAACCGAGTAGAAAAGCGACCCACACTCATTTCCCTTTCAGATTTCTGATGATACTGAGGGGACAGTCTGTCTGACACTAAGAGGTCCTTAACTCCAGCCTCAGTCAGGCTCCTAGTAGGAAACAGGCACACTCAAATACAGATAGTTCAAGAGGTTTACTTTAAGGGGCTCTACTGAAGAAAGGGTATAGATAAGCAATTCTCAATCAGGGTGATGTCACCCTCCACCCCCTCTAAGGACAGTCGGCAATATCTGGAGACATTTTTGGCACAACTGGAGGATGCTACTGGCATCTGGTGGGTAGAGTGCAGGGATGCTGCTAAACATCTTACACTGCACAAGAGAGCCCCACAACAGAGAATCATCTAACCTAAATGTCAAGAGTGGCAATTAGAAAATTCTGTCCTAAAGTAGGTTTGATTATCCCATTTCACAGATGATGTGACTGAGGCTCAGAAAGGCTAAATAACTTAAACCTCCACTGTGCTCTGAATCCCATCTCCTCTCATCTGCTCAAGGACATACTCCAGCAACTGTCCCTCTTTTTCCCACACTGTCAACTTTTTTTTTTTTTTTTTGCTCATTTACAAAATTCCTGCAGCATACAAGGATATTGTAATATCTCCCCCAAATTTAATATTAGCCGTGCCTTGTTCCCACATGCCCTTCCAACTGCAATCCCTTTCTCTGCTGCACTGTCCAGCAAAGCTCTTCCTCTGAGAGCCACCCCTGCCACCATTACTGTTCCAAGTTTGGCCCATGCCCTTGTGCTCCCATCTCCTTCACCTGCGCTGAATTATCTACACAGTGGCCGTAACATCTGGAAGTGCAGGTGAATACTCAGTGAGAATCAGTGATATTACAGAGCAAACACATGATACACTCAGTGATACTACGTGATTATTTCAATGTACCCTACAAAGTTGTAGTTCACAAGGCATTTTCATCAAGCCCTGCATAAACTTGTTGTGCACTATCTCAGATTATTTGTTTCTGGTTTTCACTGAATAAACATGCACCTCTAATGTACCACAGAACAGTAGTCAGCAAACTTCTGCTGTAAAGGGCCAGGTAGTAAATACCTTTAGCCTTTGCGGTTCATACAGTCAGTCACTAACCACTCAGTTCTTCTCTTGTATCTCAAAAGCAGCATAGACAATACATTAATGAATCGGCAGGGCTGTTTACCAAAACAGGCCTTGGGCTGGATTTACCCCAAGCCCAGCTTGCAGACCACTGCCCAGCAGTTCTAATGGAGGAGGGGGGTAAAATTGAAACAGTACTGTCTACCTTTCCAGACTAAACAGCCACCCTGCAGTAGACAATTACATATTCGGTGTCCCCAGCAGGCAGTAAACCAGGCCACATCTTAGTCATGTTGCCATCTTCCCTCACCCTATAACCAACACCCCACCTCAGAGCTTTGCAGGGGTCAGGTATATCACATCACCTTTTACCACTGGCAGAATTTATATTGTCACATTTACAGGCATCTAGGATGCCTGGTGCTCTTGACCCAATGGAGAGTTTAGTGCTATTGTTTTCCAACCTGTTTCGAATTTAGAGATGAAAAGAACACGGAAGTGAATGGGGGAGTAGACAGGGTTGTCTGATATATTTCAGAGGCATGCATGTACATGACCAAAATCGAACCCCTCCAATCCTGTGGGTCAGGTGGAGAATGCAAATGAGTGATATGGCAGGGAAGGAGGGGGAGGCAGAGACTGCGGGGACCAAGACAGATGCCCCTTTAGAGATGGCAGCTGCTACTCAGCTCTAGCTGACAGCACTTCTCAGCAACACCAGTACAGCATTGCTCCATCTCCTAGGTTTTTTTAAAAAGCCAGAAATTCAGATTTTCATGTCAATTAGTTGGCACTGTTAACGTAAAAAACCATTGAAACCTGTAAAGAATTTTTGTGAGTTTATTTGAGCCAAACTGTCGACATATGCGGGGAAGCAGAACCTCAACAAATTGAGATAATGCTCGGGAGAATGGCAGGTTACATCTGTATTTATACATTGCAATCAAAGGAAAGGGACGTAAGTGGGTTACATGAAATCCATTGGTGACAGATTAGAGAGGTGGGAGAAAGCAAAGCAGGGAAACCCCTGGGATTGGATAAAAGGTAAAATGATAGACACATACTTAGGTGGGTGCAGGAACAATTAACATGATAACAATGAAGGAATTTGTGGTATCTGTCCTGGAGCCCAGGCACATTAGGTTGTGCCCCAAGGGGTCCAGAAAAGGGAAGTTACAAGTTAGCCAGACATTTCAAGAGTATGTTATCATAGATGCAAAAAGACAGATAGGCTCAGTTAAGGTAAAGGTTGACCTTGTCAGTGAAGACAGGCCTAGGATGTGAAGCATGGCAGCAACCATGCTTGGGTAAAAATTGCTGTTTAATATTTTAACCCTGCTGTTTGGCTTCTGAACTTATTTGCTTGCTAAAACAATAGAAAAGTTATTTTGATTTTCTGAACTTATGTATGCTATCCCAATCAATTGAATACTCCATTGATGATGGTTTGAATATCCCATTAATTGTGATCTCACTGGTTATGGAAGCACATTCTTCTGGGAACCAGGACAGCTCATTTACCCTAAATTGTCTCAGTAGCTATAGATGAGTTTCAGTTGACTCAGTGGTCCTAGAATCAGCCTCAGTAGCTACAGACAATGCGTTCCGGTTGATTCAGTGGTCCTGGAATCTGGACAGCACAATTATTCTAAATTGCCTCGGTGGCCCCAGATAATGTGTTTCTGTCGATTCAGTGATCCTTAGACCCAAAACTATAGATAACTAACTTGCTCAATTTCGCTTCTATAACTGCTTCGTGCAAACCAGGTTCCTCATTCCAAACCCAGAGATGTAATCGATACCTTTGTGATATTCTGCATATAAGCCAGATGTGGCGAGCTTTTCAGCGCTGCAAGATCTGGAGCTTTTGCCCCTCGTATGCCACCGGCCTTTAATAAATGATTCCATAATTTGACTTTTTGAGGCGTCCTTTGTGAGATTCGGGGTACAATGCAACAGATGTAACTGTCCACCATAACTGCTTTTAGTTAAAGTTTAATTTTAGACCATCCTTTGTGGTTACTTTAGGTCTCTTGAGTTTGCAGACTGCCATGCAGGCCCTTCCCTGAGCTTGTCAGGTTAGCATATGGCCCCTTTCATCCACAGCCCCTAATTATACTCTTTTTAGGGAAGTGTTTCAGCCAACTCTGCATTAACCAAACATAATACACCCAGAGGCCAGATCTGCTACCAATTTTCCATTCTGAGATACACAGTAAACCTTTACATTCACTTGTAAGCTGGGTGCTGGCAGCCCCAACATAATGGATAAAGGAACCGAGCTTGGAGACATTGATCACTTGCCCAATGAACAGCTCAGAGGTGACAGACCCAGCATTTACCCCAAAGCCCATGCCTTCCAACTCCCACAAAACCAGGTAACCTTGGGCAGTTCAACTTCAGACAGAAAAAGGGCTTCCTCAGCAAAGGGCCAACTAAGACAAACCAACCTCCTCCTGATGGCTGGCTCAAATGTCACCTTCTCTGAGAAACCCTCCTGCCGAGAATCCCCAATGGGCACAATAATCTGCTAGCTGAACTGCGCTTCCTGGGCCCTCCAGCCACACCACATCCTGGCCTAATCCCTATAGCAGAGAGGATTATGGGGACTCTTAAACCTGCTCCTTAAGCCAATCCTGGATGGCAAGCCCTTTCGGAGATGAAAATAAGCCTGTTAGATCCCCAGGGCAAGGACGATGGGCCAGGTACAGAAACTCACCAGGGCATAAAGCCCCAGGTGCCTAGCAAGGGGCAAAACCAGGAAAACAAGAATCTTGCCCCCAGGGTAACCCTTCCTCCCCCAGCATATGCCTGGTCATGCAGTTTGGACTCCCAGACCTTTTCCTCCCTAAAGACATCATCTAGGCCTCAGCTGTGTTTTAGCTCCAGGCCCAGCAAAGAAGCAAAACCAGACATGTGCCTCTGTGGCTGCCTCAGGACCGCCTGCAGTAACTACTGACCCCCTGCCCTGGCTCTGACCAATCAGTGGAGACCATGACCCTGCAAGAGCGCACCTGGAAAGCTGATGGATACTCTACTAAGACCTTCCCCTGAGACCTCCCCTAAGATTCCCACCTGCAAGAGATAGACAAATACCCTCAGCACAAAGGATCAAGTGCGGATCTCCCTCCAAGGAGCATGTCCGTGCCATTCCCCCACAGGCACCCATTCCCTAACCTCTAGGGGAATCCATGAGACTTGCAAGCAAGGGAGCAATGGGCAGTGGCAGGTTGTCCCCGGCTAACACCCTTTTCTCTGCATAGCCCTTTCTTTTAGATATCCCCATCTTCCATCCCCTTTTCCTTAAATAAATTCAATTTTCTTTCATCTTGATGGCTATTTAGCCTTCCGGCACACCATCCACTTTAACCTTCCACATTGGTGGCCCGTGTGGGATATCCGTAAGAGAAGCTTCCACTCCTCTCCTCACCGCCTCCCCAACCCCTAGAGACTCTTAGTCTTGGGGTCTAGCACCAACTAAGTCCTTCCGGACTCCCAAGCAGTGGCAGGAGTGCCAGATGGTCAGACCTCCTGATTCCTACTAACAGGTGAGTCACTTCATTTTTTGGAAAAGGGCACTAGGGAACAAGACTCTCAGCTCCCCCCGGGCCACCACTTCTGGGCACAGGTCAACCACTTACAACCCACTCGGGTGGCTGCCACTAAAAGACTCCGGTGATAGGATAAACCAGACTCACCAGGCTCGGAACAGGCACATTTGCATTAGGCAGCCCACCAGTTTCAAGCAAACATCCCAGCAACTGAGGCACACTATGGAAAACCACACACTGGAGCAAACCCTGGCCCAAAACACCCTGTAGGATTTTATTTTGGGAACTGTGAGTCTCGGCATTGTCAATTCTGGCGTTTCACGGGGAGAGAGCACACTCACAGGCTGGTCGTGTCACATTAGGGTTTCGCCAGGAATCCCAGCGCTGGGTCTGACCAGCAGTTTACCAGGCAATTAATAGTAAGGATGCTTCTATTTACCCATAGCCTCCGGGGGACTCTGGGTCCCGAAACTAAGCTTTTCTGACACCCTCTAGACTAGGTCTCCGGACACAGGAGGAGGCAGCAACCAGGCCAGAACACAATCCTTGGTTTCTCCCTCTCACCAGGCGACTCTCCCTCCTACAATCAACTCAATCTCAACCCCTCCCAAAGGCTCACCTGCCTTTTAAAGACTGTTAAGGCCCTCAATTTATGAGACAAAATTAGACCCAAATGCTCATTTTCTATTGCAATACAGGATGGCCACAATATAGATTAGACAATCAGGAGATCTGGCCCCAGAATGGCACCCTTAATTATAACACCATTCTCCAATTGGATTCACACTGGGGCCACCTAGGCAAACGGTCCAAGATTCCCTAAGCCTTAACGCATCCCTGCAAACAGAAGGAAATCAACAATTATGGAATCAAGACTCCAAGGGGCATTCCATGGTTCCCCAAGGAGCTTTAAACAGAGGGACCAGCATGAGGCAGGCCACAGCAGCAGCCTCGCATGTGTAACTCACAGAGTGAAGCAGCAGTTTTGTCTACTCAAGCACTAGCATGTGAACAGATAAAATGAACAATCACACTCCCCAAAGTCAGGGCGCTGGTTCCCAGGATTGTGGAGGAAAGTGGCCCAGCGTGGGCCGGGATAAAAGGACAGACTGTCCATGGCCACACAATAGAAAGGAGACAGACTCAGGCCATCCAAGTAGATGTGTGATGTCTAAGATGGAGTCAACAGCAGATTTATAAATGAGCAAATAGTTTACTCTAGAGCAGGACAAACAGACATTTTCTGTAAAGATCAAACAGTAAATATTTTAGGTTTCCAAGCCATTACGTCTCTGTCATAGCTACTCAATTCTGCCATCATAGTGTGAAAGTAGCCATTGACAAGAGTAAAAGAATGGATGGGACTGTGTTCCAACAAAGCTTTATTTACAAAATAGATAGCCGGCCTAGTGTGCCAATCTCTGTTGTAGGAAAAACACTAAAATGGCAGTGTGCAAACACTTGCAAGAGAATGTGTATCTTCCCCCAGGGCTGGAGAAATACAAATTATATTCTTACTTAAAATTAACCTCCACATGTGACCACTAAGTAACTATTAACTTGGCCAAGAAACATTTAAAAAGAAATTCTGCAGCGCTGGGAAAGCTATGGAGGAAAAGGTACACACCACCAATAACAATATCCTGGGGTAGTAAGTTCTTGAAAAATAGTGTGGCAGAGCGTACCAAAAGCTACAAAATACTCTTGATGCATGGGAAACTAAGCTACAGAGGAGGAATGGGGGAAATGAGAAAAGGAACAAGTAACTATTTCACCAGTCCTTCTATCTTCCAGGTACTGAGTAAGGCGCTCCATGTGCATCTCTCACTTTCATTTCCATTTTCTGACCAGGGAATCAAGAGGCAGAGAATTGCCCTAGTCCTATAGGGAGTGAAACCCAGGACTGCCAGAGTAGTGTTTTTTCCACGATGGCGGCCTAAACATAGCATCATAGTTGCACAGATTTTTCCAATAGTGTCCTAAAGCAGGGGTCGGCAAACTATAGCTCAAACCAAATCCAGATGCTGCCTGTTGTCTAAATAAAGTTTTATGGGAACATAGCCATGTCTTTCCATTTGCTGCTTTTATCCTACAACAAAGGGGTGAGTGGTTGGGACACAGACCATATGGCCTGCAAAGCAGAAAATATTTACTATCTGGCCGTTTGCAGAAAATGTTTGCCAATTTCATCCTAAAACATCATAAATGGAATTACTTTCTTTTCCTTCAATGGGAGAAAGGTTAAATAATTGGAGTACCTCAATTTTATGGAATGTTATGTGGCCATTTCTAATCATTGTGAAGAGAAGGAACATGGATAAACACTATAATACAGGGGTAGGCAAGGTAAGTTGACAATTTTAAGTATACCAAGTATAGTTTATTCTTGTATTATTATTTACTAGAGGCCTGGTGCACAAATTCATGAATGGGTGGGGTCCAGCCAGCCCACCCCTATGAGGGCCGCAGGCAGTTGGATGACTGGCCCTGCCCCCCATCTGGATGGGTGGGGCTGATCAGGGTGGCCAGCCAGGGGGAGGGGCCACGGAAAGTTGGGGGATCTGATCTGGCCAGTTGGCTGCCGCAGTGCATGTCATAGCAACAGGTCGTTCTGGTCATTCTGGTCGTTCCAGTGTTCCAGTCGCTTGGCTTTATATATACAAACTAGAGGGCCAGTGCATGAAATTCGTGCACGAAGTGGGTAGGTGTCCCTCAGCCCGGCCTGTATCCTCTCCAATCTGGGATCCCTCTCACAATCCAGGACTGCTGGCTCCTAACCGCTCACCTGCCTGCCTGCCTGATTGCCCCTAACTGCTCCCCTGCTGGCCTGGGCGCCCCCAACTGCCCTCCCCTGCTGGCCTGATGGCCCCAAACTGCCCTCCCCTGCCAGCCTAGGCACCCCCAACTGCCCTCCCCTGAAGGCCTGGTCACACCCAACTGCCCTCCCCTGCTGACCTGGTCTTGCCCCCAATTGCCCTCCCCTGCCGGCCTGATGGCACCCAACTGCCCTCCCCTGCCAGCCTGGTTGCACCCAATTGCCCTCCCCTACAGGCCTGGTTGCCCCCAGCTGGCTTCCCCTGCAGGCCTGGTTGCCCTCAACTGCCCTCTCCTGCCAGCCTGGTCGCCCCCAACTGCCCTCCCCTGCTGGCCTGATCTCCCACAACTGCCCTCCCCTGCCGGCCATCTTGTGACAATGTGAGGACGGCCATCTTGTGATGATGTGAGGGTGTCGCACGAGGACCACGTAGGCTTTTATTAGTATAGACTTGAGGCCCGTTGCAGGAAGATTCCTGCAAGAACAGGGCTTCCAGCGGGCTTCCCTCTCGCCACCGCCACCCCTCCTGCCCCCTGTGCTTTCCCTTCCCTCCCGCAGCCTCTGCCCCCCACCCTGCGCTTTCCCTCCCTCCGTCGTCCCCCCACCCCCCGCACTTTCCCTCTCGCCACCGCCCCGCACTTTTCCTCCCGCCGCCGCCCCCCCACCCCCCCACACTTTCCCTCCCACCGCCTTGCTGTTTTCCCTCCCTCTTCCTTCTATGCTGTCCTCAGTCTTCACTCTGTCTGCATATGCAAATTGACCGCCATCTTTCATTGGGTTAATTTACATACTCGCTCTGATAGGCTGGTGGGCGTAGCGGAGTGATGGTTAATTTGCATGTTTCCCTTTTATTAGTGTAGATTCTTGATGTACCAATAAGCGTCCAACAATTCGACAGTTCAACCAGTCGCTATGACATGCACTGACCACCAAGGGGCAGACGCTCCAACCAGTAGTTAGCTTGCTGCTGGAGTCCGGCCGATCAGGACTGGGCAAGGAGGGCCGGACATGCCCTGGTACCCTCTCGCAGTCCTTCCCCAGCCAGGGTAGGGTCCCGAATTGCAAGAGAGGCCAGGCCAGGCCGAGGGACCCCATCAATGCACAAATCTGTGCACCAGGCCTCTAGTATTATATATTTTTCCAGACAAACAACTATAAACCTACTTTACTCACTGAAAACACTGATTCAAATGTAGACTCAATGCAATTATATAAAATGCATATGCTTTAATCAAATACAGTATTTTCCAGTGTGGCTCAGTGGTTGAATGTCAACCTGAGCCAGGAGGTCATGGTTCCATTCCCAGTCAGGGCACATGCCCAGGTTGTGGGCTCAAGCCCCAGTGGGGGATGTGCAGGAGGCAGCTGATCAATGATTCCCTCTCATCATTGATGTTTCTAGCTCTCTCTCCCTCTCTCTTTCTCTCTGTAATCAATAAAAATACTTCTTAAATTTTTTTTTTAAATATATTTTATTGATATTTTACAGAGAGGAAGAGAGAGGGATAGAAAGTTAGAAACATCGATGAGAGAGAGACATCGATCAGCTGCCTCCTGCACGCCCCCTACTGGGGATGTGCCCGCAACCCAGGTACATGCCCTTGACCGGAATCGAACCTGGGACCCTTCAGTCTGCAGGCCGACGCTCTATCCACTGAGCCAAACCGGTTAGGGCCTTAAATTTTTTTAAAAAAAGAAGTAGAATACCTAAAAATGTAAATATTTAATGTGCAAGGACGGCATATGTATATGTATGTTCTGTTTTCACAATAGTCTTTAATGTCATTTTGGGTCTTTGCTTTTTTTTTTTTTTTTTTTTTTTAAGATGGGGAAGAGCAAATTCCAAGATACGCAGATGCAGGCAAGGAAAAATCAGATGGGAATGGGCAAGGTTCCCTGCAGGAAGCTGGGACCGCAGGCCCAGCAGGGTGCTGCGGAGTGGTCAGAGGAAGTACTACGCCAGGCCTCTGGAAACTCCTGGATGGGCAAGCAGAAATCAGGCCCAAGGAATGGGTCCTCCCTCCCCCTGGAGGCTTCACACTGCTACACCCCACACCAGGGGTCCTCAAACTTTTTAAACAGGGGGCCAGTTCACTGTCCCTCAGACCGTTGGAGGGCCGGACTATAGTGTAAAAAAAAAAAACTATGAACAAATTCCTATGCGCACTGCGGGCCCGGGACGAGTCGGATGCTAAGCAGGACAGGCAGCGGCACCCAGCGGGCCAGATAAATGTCCTCGGCGGGCTCCATGTGGCCCGCGGGCTGTAGTTTGAGGACCCCTCCCCACACCTACACCTGCTCCTCTCACAGCCTTTCCTACCTCAGTAAAAGGCAGTTCTTACCCCTTCTAGCTGCCCAGGAACAACAACAAAAAACAAAAACCAGGAAACACTCCCCCACTCCCTCAGATACCACCTTCCCTGTGAGGTCTACCCTGATTACCCCATTCATTACTACAGCCCTCCCCCTTCAATTTATCCTCTATCCCAGGGGTGGGAAAACTTTTTTCTTCCAAGGGCCATTTGAATACTTATTTATTTCGTTTTTACTTTTTTAATTTCAAAGAGGAAGGGAGAGGGAGAGATAGAAACATCAATTATAAGAGAGAATCATTGATCAGCTGCCTCCTGCATGCCACACACTGGGGATCAAACCCGAAACCCAGGTATGTGCCCTGATCAGGAACTGAACCGTGACCTCCTGGTACATAGGTCAACACTCAACCACTGAGCCACACTGGCCAGGCCCATTTGGATATTTATGATATCATTCGTGGGCCATACAAAATTATCAACTTAAAAATTAGCCTGCTATATTTGATCAAACATTTAATTAACTCACTCTTAATGCCTCGGCAGGGCCAGACCAAATGATTTCCCAGACGTTCCCCACCCCATCTATCCAGAAAACCAGTCAGATGCACCGTTAGGCCCTGGCCTGGGCATAAGATCTAGACCTAGCTAACCAGAGCCACAGTGGTAGGGTCCAGGATGACCACATGGCCAGCCAGACTGTTGTCAATCAGCCCAGGACTTGTGCCAGAGCCATTGGGAAAGAGGTCCACCCTTTGCTTGGGTGTTGTTACATTATAGGATGTGATCCAGGAGCTGCTGGTAGTCATCTTGCCTCCACAGAGGAGAGGCTGCCTGAATATAAAGCCAATGGAGAAAAAAGTAGAGCTGTGAGCTGGGCAAAAAGGTTGTCCTAATGATTCTCTAAGCACCTGAGCCAATCTGGTTCAGTGTCCATTATAAGACACTTCATTTATTCATTCATTCATTCATTCATTCATTCTCACCCAAGGATATGTTTTTACTTATTTTAGAGAGAGAAGAGGGGTAAAAAAAAAAAAAAAAAAAACATTGATTGGTTGCCACCTGTACACACTCCAACCTGGGATCAAACCTGCCACCTTTTGGTATATGGGACAACACTCCAACCAGTAAGCCACCCAGCCAGGGTCATTATAAGACACTTTAAATCCCCACTGCACTGAAATAAGCTTCTGCCACATGCTACTGGAGAGTCCTGGCTAACACAACCATTACTCCAACAAAACATTTTTTGGCAGTTCATTCAATTTGTTACAGCCCCTTGCTAAGTGACAGAAGATGCACTAAACTGTCATCAAATAAATGTCTCCTGAATGTTGAACCCTGAATTTCTGGGTTTCTGGCCTGGCTCTGCTGCCACTAGAGCCCTCACTCTTATGGGTAGCTTTTTTTTTTGTTAATCCTCACCCAAGGATTTTTTTCCCATTGCTTTTTAGAGAGAGTGGGAACAAGGGAGGAAGGGAGGGAGGAAGGGAGGGAGGGAGGGAGAGAGGGAGAAGAGAAGGGAGGAAGAAGAGGGAGAGAGGGGGGGAAGGGGGAAAGTGAGGAGGGGAAGGAGAGGGAGGTAGGGGAAGGGAGAAAGACACACATCAATTGGTTGCCCCCGCATAAAACCCTACCGACTAGGGATTGAACCTGCAAACCAAATACATGCCCTTGACCGGGAATACTGAAGCAACAACCTTTCAGTGCATGGGGCGGATACTGTAACCACGCAGCCAGCATTACACAGGCCTGGGTTGCGGGCTTGATCCCCAGTTGGGGCATGCAGGAGGCAGCAGATCAATGATTCTCTCTCATCATTGATGTTTCTATCTCTCTCTTCCTTTCTTCTTTCTTCTCTAAAATAAATAAAAGTATTTTTTTTAATTATGCTACATGCAAGATGATAGATTAATGATAGATTATGAAGTTCATAAAAGTGAACAATATGAAGACCACATAGTAACATGTTGAAGTTTTATCCAGAAATGTTATGGGTAAAAACAAAATGCAAATTTATATGATAAAGAGAGAGAAACCAAGATGGCGGCATAGGTAAACACCTAAACTGCTGCCTCGCACAACAATATCAAAACTACAACTAAAAGACAAAACGGACACCATCCAGAACCACTGGAAAGCTGGCTGAGTGGAAATTCTACAACTAGAAGGAAAGAGGAAAGCACATTGAGATTCAGAGGAGCTACAAAGGGCTGAGGTACGGAGATGCGCACGCGGAGAGGACGAGCGGCTGTGTGCACGGGCGGCTGAGTGCGTGCTGGCTTTCTAAAGCGGGAGGGAGACGGAAGCTCCCGACTGCGCTGAACTCCAGTTCCGGGTGAGTTTCTGGGAACCCCAGCTCATACGGGGAGAAACTGGACTGTCTGGCAGCGGGCAAAACTCGAGGGCGGCTTTCTCTCAGAGGTGCTTGCAGCGATTACTGAGGGACACTGAGACCCAGGGGCCTCATAGGGCAGGGCTGACGGGAAGCCAAGGCTGTCTGCTCTGCCCTGAAACTCCACCCCATCCAAGCTGAGCACAGAGGCTTTTGCAATTTTGCAAGTCTTGTCTCATAAGGGTGTCTCCAGCACAGATGTTCTCCCATCGTAGACACAGCCAATTGGCCAGGAGGTCAAGTCCTCCCAGTAATACCAACAACAATCAAGACTTAACTACAGCAAGGCTGAGCACACAGTCCACAAAGAGGTGCACCAAGAGTGTCCACCTCAGGCAACTGGGGAGGCTGAGCCACTGGGCCCTATAGGACACCTACCACACAAAGCTACTCTATCAACTCAGGGAAGCAACCAAAATGCGGAGACAAAGAAACAGATCACAAATGAAAGAAATGGAGGAAAGCAAACGACTGGATACAAAGTTCAAAACCACGGTTATAAGGTTTTTCAAGAATTTCCTAGAAAAGGCCGATAAATTTAGCGAGACCCTCAAGAATATGAAAAAGGACCAACTAGAAATTAAACATACACTGACTGAAATAAAAAATATTATACAGAGACCTAACAGCAGACTAGAGGAACGCAATAACCAAGTCAGAGATTTGAAATACAAAGAAGCAAGAAACACTCAACCGGAAAAGCAAAAAGAAAAAAGAATCCAAAAATTTGAACATAGTGTAAGGAGCGTCTGGGAGAACTTCAAGCGTACAAACATCCGAATTATGGGGGTGCCAGAAGAAGAGAGAGAGCAAGATACTGAAAACCTATTTGAAGAAATAATGACAGAAAACTTCCCACACCTGGTGAAAGAAATAGACTTACAAGCCCAAGAAGCGCACAGAACCCCAAACAAAAGGAATCCAAAGAGGACCACACCAAGACACATCATAATTAAAATGCCAAGAGCAAAAGACAAAGAGAGAATATTAAAAGCAGCAAGAGAAAAACAGTTAATTACCTACAAGGGAGCCCCCAACGATTGTCAGCTGATTTCTCAACAGAAACTATGCAGGCCAGATGGGAGTGGCAAGAAATATTCAAAGTGATGAATAGCAAGAACCTACAAACAAGATTACTCTATCCAGCAAAGCTATCATTCAGAATTGAAGGGCAGATAAAGAGCTTCACAGATAAGAAAAAGCTAAAGGAGTTCATCAACACCAAACCAGTATTATATGAAATGCTGAAAGGTATTCTTTAAGAAGAGGAAGAAGAAGAAAAAGGTAAAGATAAAAATTATGAACAACAAATACATGTCTATCAACAAGTGAATCTAAAAATCAAGTGAATAAAAAATCTGATGAACAGAATAATCTGGTGAATATAATAGAATCAGGAGCATAGAAAGGGAGTGGACTGACAATTCTCGGGGGGAAAAGGGTGTTGGGGGGGTGCGGGAAGAAACTGGACAAAAAGCGTACACCTATGGATGAGGACAGTGTGGGGGAGATAAGGGCAGAGGGTGGGGTGGGAACTGGGTGGAGGGAAGCTATGGGGGGGTGGGGGAAGAGGAACAATTGTAATAATCTGAACAATAAAGATTTATTAAATTTAAAAAAAATTTATATGAAAAAGGTAAAATTACTTCAACCTATATAGGTGTTTTGCAACCTTTTTTTTTTATTATTATTACTTTCTCCCTTATACTTTTTAGACTTTTTTTCTTATCACCCCCTCCATGAAATTTTAGTGCCACAGATATACTTTACATCTGTTTATACACTGCTTGCATACCTGTGATTTATACAAAACAATAAAATGTGCACACCCCTCAGGGGTGTGATCACCTGTGGAGAATGCAGAGCATACGTATAGACAAGATGTTGGCAGGCAGGAGGGAAGGTGCTTTATCTGGAATTTTGTCCACATTGCCAGAATTCATAGAAGCCCATGAAATCTTAGATTTTAGTTCCATATTTTAAGAGCTCTGAGAACTTGACTTCTATCGGTTACCCAGGCACAGTCATGCAACAGGAAGCAGGAGAGTCGATGTCAATAGGGTCAATGTCAATGTCAAATGTCTATTACCACATGCTCGCAAAGGAGATGGTCAAATATCTGCTGGTGGTGGAGCTCTTACTTCTTCCTAACTGCCAAATCAACCCAGTGCTTTCAACAAGGACAAAAGAAAGTGTGATACCATCACTTTTTCTGCTTTGAATGAAAACCACGAATATTTCTTTTTCCATTCACTCAATTTTTTGCTTATTCTTTTTTCTTTTTTTTTTTTAATCCTCATCCAAGGATATTTCTCCATTGATTTTTAGAGAGAATGGAAGGGAGGGAGGAGCAGGGGGTAGGGGGAAGAGAGGGAAAAGGGGAGAAAGAGAGAGAGAGAGAGATTGATTGGTTGCCTTTCACACTTGCCCTGACCCAGGTTGGGGACTGAGCCTGCAACTGAGGTAGGTACATGCCCTTGACCGGGAATCAAACCCTTAATCCTTCAGTTCACACTCTAACCACTGAGCAACCCACCCAGGGCTCAGCTTATTCTTTATTCCAAATACAAGCCACTGCTGGAGATGACCCAGTCAATGCCAAAGAGGAAACACGACCTTCGACATTCCAGAAAATAAGAAGAAGCTGCCAAAATGTGCATAAACATCCGGGAAGATCAGCAGGAAATTCCCACTAATCCCAAACTCTGATGTATCAAGCCCTTAGAGCTTGTCTGTTCCACAAATTATCTGACTTCTCTGTGTCTGGCTTTCCCCATCCTTGAATTGGGGGTTTCAGTGTGTTTCTAACTTAAGAATTCTTTACAGAATAATTACTGTTTGAAAAGAGCATCAAGGACTTCAAAGATAAAGCCTTACAAAAAACAATGCTTGAGAACCTTGCCTTTCTGACCCTAGAAGTTTACTTTCCCAATAACAGCAAAAGTATTATCTGAAAATCAGAATTCCTTAGCTAGCAGAGGCTGGTAATCAAGTATTCTTCCTTACTATTTTTTATGAAAAAAAAAAAAAATAAATAAATAATGGCCACTATCACCCTAACAATTTGCTTACTTCTACATACATATATGAACCCAAAAACAGTTTTCTGTGCATGTATTGATGTGCATCAAGGTATATATTTTAAAAGATGTAATTCTGCACTCTTCTTTTTTTTAGAGAACGTTAATGTTAATGATGTGTATAAGTCCATTTTTTTCCTTTTAACGTCTCTGAGGTTTTCCATCATGTGATCATACCACATACATTTATCCACTCCCCTATTAATGGTCATCTTATTTGTTTCTGGCCTCATGATACCCATTTATCTTGTGTATGCATTTCCTAGAGCCATTCCACTTCCTGGTTATTCGCACTTAATGTATTTGGCCTTGAACCTATTTGACCTCAAACTCCACTCAAACATTTCCAACTCAAAATACAGCAGATTCTAATTGTCAATTTATAGGATATACAAGAGACTGAGAAACACATCAAACCACACCAAAAGGATGTAATCAGCAAAATCCTGCAAAGAAACCTTACAGGATAAAATGCTTCCTTCAACAAAAATTGCAAGGGGTGAAAAAGAGAGAGATGAAAGGGGAATCTGTAGTTTAAAAAAAAAAAAAAAGAATGTGCTTCAAAGGATACCATCATGAAAGGGAATAAGCAACCCATAAAAGGGGAAAAAATTTTTATAAACAACATATCTAATGAAGGACCTATATCCAGATTATATAGAATTCTTATAGCTCAACAGAAAGGAAAAAAACCTATTAAAAAATGGACAAAGACTCTCAACAGACATTTCTCCAAAGAAGATATACAAGTGGCCAATAAGCACATGAAACAATGTTCAATACCATTAGTCATTAGGGAAATGCAAATCAAAACCACAAAAAGACACCACTTCACAACCACTAGAATGGTAAACTGCAGAAACCAGAACCTTCACGCAGTGCTGGTGGGAACGGAGAATGGTGCAGCCACATTGGAAAAGTCTGACAGTTCCTCAAATGGACCCAGTAGTTCCACTTTTAGGTGTACACCCAATGAAAATGAAAACATATACCCACACAAAACCTTGTATGTGAGTGTTCACTGCAGCATTATTCATAATGGCCAAAGAGTGCAAACAAGTCAAATGTCCATTAACTAATGAAGGAGTAAGCAAAATGTGGCATATCCAAGGCCTGGGTGCAAGAGCAGCACCCACAGAGTGGGGAGCAGGCGATGATTTTGCTGGAGGATCTGGAGAAAGAGCTCAATGAACTGCAGCATGAAATGGCAGCCTGCAGACACAGACATTGGCACCCAGCGTGGTGGCTCAATGGTTGAGTCTTTATGAACCAGGAGGTCACGGTTCAATTCTCCAGTTTGATTCCCCATCAGGGCACATGCCTGGGTTGCGGGCTCGATCCCCATTAGGGGGTGTGCAGGAGGCAGTCAATCAATGATTCTCTCTCATCACTGATGTTGCAGTCTCTCGCTCCCTTTCCCTTACTCTGTGAAATCAATAAAAATATATTTAATTAAAAAAAAGAGAGACAGTGGCTCCAGGGGAGCAGGCATCACTGAGCCTTCAGTCCCTGGAGGAGCCCCAGCTCACATGGGAGCCTGCCCTGTTGGAGAGACAGATAGACTGACCAGGACTGAGGAAGGAGAGTGGTGCGAAGGAAACAGTTCTGAGATAGTGGAGTGACATAGGAGAATATTTTATGGAGACACCAGGATGAGGTGTCACACCAGGATGCCCGACATGGAGAAGCTGGTGAGCATAAGGCTCCGACTAAAGGGCCCTGGGGAATACCCGTAGGAGAAAGACAACACGAATGTGATGAATGTGGGAAGAGCTTCGCTCAGAGCTCAGGTCTCATTCAACATCAAAGAATTCACACTGGAGAAAGACCCTATGAAGGTAATGAGTGTGGGAAAACTTCTGGCAGAGTGCTGGCCTTTTTTTTCTTTCAATATATTTTACTGATTTTTTATAGAGAGGAAGAGAGGGAGTTAGAAACATCAATGAGAGAGAAACATCGATCAGCTGCCTCCTGCACACCCCCTACTGGGGATGTGCCCACAACCAAGGTACATGCCTTTGACCGGAATCGAACCTGGGACCCTTCAGTCCACAGGCCGACGCTCTATCCACTGAGCCGAACCGGTTAGGGCAGTGGTCAGCAAACTGCGGCTCGCGAGCCACATGCAGCTTGCGAGCCGCGGTTTGCCGCTCTGTTGACTAATGAGTTTGCCGACCACTGGGTTAGGGCATTGTGCTGGCCTTTTTAATCACCGAGGAATCGGACCACTGTGAGGAGCGTGGGAAGGCCTTCAGTCAGAGTGCAAGCCTCATCCAGCACCAGAGAACCCACGGTGGAGAGAAGCCCCATCAGCGCAGCCAGTGCTGTAAGAGTTACGGTTGGTGCTCCTCACTCCTTTCGCACGGAGCACCAGAGAAGCCCTCCGGGGAGTGGCCTCCCCAGTGCAGTAAGTGTGGAAAAGCTTTCATCAACACTATAACCTCATCTGCCGTCAGGAGATTCACAGTGTGGTCGAGCTAGTCTAATCCTTGCTGTGTGCAAGTTTTCCAGGTCGTTGGCCAAGTCCTGTGCAGCAGGTGAAGACTGGGAGATGCTTTTCTTCCGGTCTCCATTCAAGGCGTTTTGGAACAAATACTGACCTGTGGTGCGGACGCATCCTAAGAGGAAACTTAACAGGTTTTTAAGCTACTGCTTTCCCTTCAGTTTCTTTACCTCTTCCTGGTCACTACTAGTCCATCCTCTTATTTATTCTCTTACAGATGGCTCTAAACCTTCCTAACAATGTAATAAATCGTGCCGCTATCGCCAACAGGCTTGAAAGCTCTGTACATATCTGGATTTAAGACCTGAAGTCCACAAAGAGCTCTGCTGATGTTCTACGTGACCCGCACTGGCATGGTACATCTTCTCCACCTTACTGCTTCCCTCTGACACCTACATGACACTCCTTTTTAAATGCTGGGTGTGTACATTTTGGCAAGTTATTCACCTTTCCATGATCCAGTTTTATCATTTGTAAGCAATGGATTACAGTATAACTACCTCATAAAGTTTTTGAAAGGGTTTAAAAATGTAATCCAGATGAAGCTTAGTGCATGACAGACTAAGCACTCAATAAATATTCACTATTTGTATTACAACTGTTGTCCCCAAGAAGGAATATACCTGCCAAAAAGGACTTCCTAGCAATTAATTGGGTCCAAATTCATAACCAGAGTCTAGTAGCCGTTGCTGACAGAGGCCATACATGCGTCTTGCATCTCAGGGAAAAGTCACAGGCTGTGGGGCCAGCCTCCTGCACTGTGTTTCTGCCAGCAGAGTTGGACTTACAAAGGAATTCCTGGGATAGTACTTTGGCCAATGGGCTGGAGACCTGCCCCATCCAATTAGAGCTGCACAATTATAGCCTTATTTGCACCTTTACTGACCAATCAATCAGTAGATCCAGATCCGTAACAGCCAACCAGGATGTGAAATTCCAACCTACTGGACAGTGCTATTTGAACCAATTAAACTGCAAATTTGGATTCCTCATTTGCATAAAAATGGACCAATCAGTGACCATTGTGGGCCTCCCCTTTGTCTCAGTGGAATGCACTTTCAGTTTCTGCCCATGGCTGCACTTCTCTGGTTTGCAAACTATTCACCTGAATAGTCTCTCCTTTTAACGCACACACAAAAAAAGTGTCATATCCATATAATGGAATATTATTCAGCCACAAAAAGAAATGAAGTACAGATAATGTGCTACATTTTGAACCTTGAAAGCATGCAAACAGCTGGACACAAAAGGCCACAGTATGATTAATTTATATGAAATATCCAGAATAGGAAATCCAAAGTGAGAGAGAGAGAGAAAATAGATTAGTGATTGCCTGGGGCTTAAGGGAGGGAGAATGAGGAATGGCTGCTAATGGGTACAGGGTTTCTTTGGAAGTAATGAAAATGTTTTAAAATTGATTATGATGATGTTTGCAGAACTCTGTAAATATATTGAACACTAAAAAAATAACAAGCTTAAAAATTAGAGAGAGACCTAAAAGACTTACAAGACAAACCAATTTGCATTGTGTAAACCTTATTTAGATCCTGGATTTTAAAAAATACACTATAAAATAGAATTATAAAGCAAGTATGAAAATTTGAACATTGAATCTCTGATATTAATGAATTATTACTAATTTTTATAGATATGGAAATGAAATTGTGTTTTTAAAGAAGTGCCTGTATTTTTTTTATATTTTTTAAAATATATTTTTATTGATTTCAGACAAAGAGGAAGGGAGAGGGAGAGAGAGATAGAAACATCAATGATGAGAGAGAATCACTGATCAGCTACCTCCTGCACACCCCCTACTGGGCATGTGCCCTTGGCCGGAAATGAACCTGGGACCCTTCAGTCTGCAGGCCAATGCTCTATCCACTGAGCCAAATTAGCTAAGGTGGAATACTTGTATTTTAGAAATACATATTAAAATTTTTACTGGTGAAATGATACAATTTCTAGGATTTGCTTCAAAATAACTAGGGAGAGAGGTAGAAAGTAAACAGGTAAAGTGGTCATAAGTTGATAATTGCTCATTCAACTATTCTCCCCACTTCCCTGATGTTTGAAAATTTCTGTTAATAAAAAGAACAGAGCCGAAACCGGTTTGGCTCAGTGGATAGAGCGTCGGCCTGCGGACTGAAGGGTCCCGGGTTCGATTCCGGTCAAGGGCATGTACCTTGGTTGCGGGCACATCCCCAGTGGGAGGTGTGCAGGAGGCAGCTGATCGATGTTTCTCTCTCATCGATGTTTCTAACTCTCTATCCCTTTCCCTTCCTCTCTGTGAAATATCAATAAAATATATTTAAAAAAAAAAAAAGAACAGAAGACAGAAAATATTTCCATGTCATATTATTTTGTTGTGTGCCTATTATCAATCTCAAAGGTGGGAAAACCCTATTTCAATTGTATTCTCAAGAAATGATTGATGGAAACCTGTATGTGTATTATTTACAATTTGAGGAAATAAAGAGTTTTACTTTCAAAAAAAGAAACGATTGAAAAATACCTTGGACTTCCCCCGCCATCCTCAGCAACCACTTTTTCTGCCTCAATTACAATCTTTCCAAAAGAAGGCTTTCATTCTTAATGCTTTTTCCTTTAAAAAAAAAAACAAAAAAAAACATTTATTGGTTTCCTTTTGTTTGGCCTTAAACCTAATGATTTTTTAATTACATTTTAAAACTCATCTTTGATATTAAGTTGCTCCTTAAAAGATACATTGATTCATTTCCCCTGGCTTGTCAATTTCACTTACTCCTCTGAGGAAGGCAGAACTGTGAGCCTTGGAGTCTCTTTGGTGACAATAAAAGAAAGAGATTTTTTAGGGCCCAGACTGGGCCACAAAGCAACTCCACCTGAGCCCCATGTCCTTATGGAAACAATAACAGCTCTCATTTCCTGACTACATACCATGGAGAGGCATAGTACCTACCAATCACTTTACCTGAGTAATGTTATTTGGTCATTGCAACAAGCCTAGAGACAGGTACCACTATTTATCCCCATTTTGCTAGGACTTGCAGTATGATCAAGCAAGTTATTCTAAATCACACATCTTTCTGTGGCAGGGCCAGGATTTGAGCCCAGGCTGTCTAGTTCCAGGGCCTGCATTTACACCAGACTAGATTACCTCCTGGCTGGAAACCAGCTCATCACATCTGTGTTGTGCTATTACTAATGTTCAAGGACCAGAAAGTTTAATTAAACCAAAATTCATTCACTCTGGACACAGAAGATGGGCTGTCTCCCAGGAAGTCCTCCCCCTCCCCCCCACCCCCCTCCCATCCCCAGCTCCCTCATTAGGACCATCAATTTCACAAATCTTACTCTTGAATAATAAAAAAAAAGCACATAACTTGGAAAACAATCCACAGAGATCATTTAAAAGTTAAAAATGAAAAGAGATATATTGCCTTAGCCTTGCCCACGCTCGACCTCCAGAAAATGCCTGGGTGACTAGGGCCAAGGGCTGGACTTTTCAGTGAAGAAAAAACAGGAGAGTAGGCGAGTCCTCCTAAGTGAATCCAGATCCCAGTTAGGGTGAGCTGAGAGGCTTCCCTGAGCCACTCCCATCTCCACATGCAACACCCAGGAATGACTTAGCACCAAAACACCAACAGAGGAAACGACTGAGGATCCCTGGCCAAGCCTCAGGACTAAACTTCAGAAACACTGAGGACTACCTCCCAGGAAACTCCCTCCCCCTCTCAACCTCCCCACCAAAACCAGCCTCCTCCCCTTGTGGGAGGGAGAGGGGTGGACTGGGCAGGGCAAGCAATGGTCCCCAGATGGGCTCAACATTGCACAAGGGAAGGCTTGCAGGACAGGACAAGGAAGATCTCAAATGATCTAAGAAAATGAAGGGGCTGGAGTATTAAAAAAAAAAAAAAAAAAAAGGAACCAAGGACCAAAGTGGGAAACAAAGTAACTGGGAACAGCGGTGACTGGAACAGCAAACACTGGGGGCAGAGGAATAAGAGGGGCCGGGAAAACAAAGAGGCTGGAGAATTCATAGTCCTCTGCAGATCGGAGCTACGGGGACACGGCGTTCAGGGGTCAGCAAACTAAGTGTTTAGAGTGGACGCTCAGCCTGTGTGGAGACTGGAGTGCCTGGAGACAGAGGGCCTGAGGACGCGGATGACTGAGGAGCAGGGGGAGCCTGAATTGGAACTGGGACTCAGGAAGTCTAAGAGTTAGTTGGACCTGAGACATAGGAGGTCTGAGAAGTGGGGGTCTGGTAACTGGGCAAGGGGTCGGAAGGCTGGGCAGGGCTGGCGGATTGGGGTACAAGTGTCGAAGGGCTGGTTCCAAGAGATGGACAGGAGTCAGGGGACTAGGAGTGCCTGGGCTCGGGACGCCCGAGAACTGCAGGTGACCAGGGCAAGAACTGGGTTGGTTACACGGGGTCAGGAAACTGGGAGCGCTGGGACGGGAGTCTGGGAGCGGGACGTGGGGACTAGGGCCCGAAGTGTGCAGCTGAGGCGGCGGAAGCCGGGGCGGGCGGGGCGGGTGACAGCGGCGAAGCCGCCACTCACCACTCATGGTGCCGCTCTCCGAGCCGGTGCCTGCGCCTTGCCGCTACTGCCGCCGCTGAGCTCCAGACAGGCCGGGCCACTGCGCGCCCCGCCCCGCCCCGCCTGTCCGTCCTCCCGCCCCGCCCCGGAACTGGAGCGTCGCCGCTGTAGCCCCGCCCCCCGACCCGGAACGTAAACAACAACGCCTGCGTGGGGCCGAGGGCCGGGAGGCGGACTGTAGGAGCGGGTGGCCCGGGAAGACTGGAACCTCCTTGGAGACACGTGGTGGTGGTCCGTCAGTGCTGGGGTACAGCGGGATGATCTGGACGCCTCCCCGCCCTCTTGGGCTCACACCTCTGCCGGAAAGCCAGACAGTAAACTAGGAAAGCCCGAGATGAGACGACGCCAGACAGCGCTAGAAGCTGAGAAGGGAAAAGAATAATGGGCCAAAGCGTGGGGACAGGGGAGATGGGCAGTCCCAGAGGGCCTCTCTGAGGAGACGACTTTAGAGCTGAGACCTGCATGATAAGGAGACAGCCGGGAAGATCTGCAGGAAAGGAACAAGTGCAAAAGGCCCTGCCTAGAGGGATTGGCTGGAGGGAGAGGGTGAGTGAGAAAGGGGTAGTCAGAGGTTAAGAGTTGGGTGGAGGTGGGGGAAAAAAATCAAAACTGGAGTAGCAATACTCATATCTGACAAAATAGACTACGATCTGGAAACAGCCCAAGTGCCCATCAGCAGATGAGTGGATAAAAAAGCTGTGGTACATTTATACCATGGAATACTATGCAGCAGTAGAAAAGAAGAGTCTCTTGCCCTTTGAGACAGCATGGAAGGACCTGGAGAGTATTAAGTCAGTCAGAGAAAGACAAGTATCACATGATCTCATTCCTGTGGAATCTAATTAACAAAATAAGCTGATAAAGGGAGTGGATCCAGAGACCTGGAAGCTTGGATCTCAGAGGGAACATGGGGCTGGGTGGCTGGGTGGAGGTAATCATCCAAAGACCTTCTATGCATATATGCATAATCCATGGATGCATACAGTGGGGAGGTGAGGGCCTGGGGCGGAGGTTGGGGGAGTGGGGATGATGGGGGGAAAAAGGGGACTTATGTAATACTTTCAACAATAAAGTTTAAAAATAAAGAGTTGGGTGGAGGGCCTTGCAAGCCATTGTAAGGAGTTTGAACTTTTCAACCTAACTCTTAAGTAATGTTAGCATAAGAAACATTCAAACCTGTAAAGAATTTTTATGCGTTTAGTTGAAGCAAACTGTCAACAACTGCTGGGAAGCAGGATCTCAATGTATTGAGATAATGCTCCAGAAAATGGCAGTTTTTCACTAATTCTTATAAATTACCATCAAAGGAGGAGAGTAAGTGGGTTACGTGAACTCCATTGGTGCTAGATTAGGGAAGTGGTAAAAAGCAAAGCGGGAAAACCTTTGGGATTGGAAAAAAGTAAACTGATAGACACATGCTTCTTTTATATAGGTGGGTATAGGATAGTTCAGTCAACAATTAAGGATAACAGTAACAATGAGGGAATTTGCACATTGATTGTGCCCTAAGGGGTCTGGAAAAGGGGAAGGTACAAGTTACTGGTGACATTCCAAAGGTATGTTATCTAGATGCAAAAAAATTAAAAATGGAACTCCCATTCGACCCAGTAATCCCACTTTTGGGAGTATATCCCAAGAAACCAGAAACACCGATCAGAAAGGACATATGCACCCCTATGCTTATAGCAGCACAATTTATAATAGCTAAGATTTGGAACAGCCTAAGTGCCTATCAGCAGATGAGTGTATTAAAGAACTGGTACATCTACACAATGGAATACTACACTGCTATAAAAAAGAAGGGACTTTTACCATTTGCAACAGCATGGATGGACCTGGAGAGCATTATGCTAAGCGAAATAAGCCAGTCAGAGAAAGATAAATATCACATGATCTTACTCATATGTGGGATATAATGAACAGCATAAACTGATGAACAAAAATAGATTCAGAGACAAACTCTGAACAGACCCTCCAACCTCAGAGAGAAGGCAGGGAAGGGGGGAGGGGTAAGATATCAACCAGATGACTTGTATGCATGCATATTAGCATAACTAATTGACACAGACACTGGGGCGGTGAGGGCTTGTCCTTGGGGGACAGGAGCGGCTGCGGCGCGGGGGCGGGTGGGGGGGGGGGAGGTGGGGGGTTCAATGGGGGCGGGGAGACATATGTAATACTTTAAACAATTTTTTTAAAAGACTAAATAAGCTCAGTTAAGATCAAAGTTGATCTCTGTCAGGGAAGATACCAACCTAGGATATGACTACCCTCTATAAACTGCTTTTTTTAAATATATTTTTTTATTGGTTTCAGACAGGAAGGGAGAGGGAGAGAGAGATAGAAACATCAATGATAGAGAATCACCCATCAGCTGCCTCCTGCACGCCCCCTACTGGGGGTTGAGCCCACAACCCAAGCATATGCCCTAGACCGGAATCGAACCTGGGACCCTTGAGTCCGCAGGTCAACGCTCTACCCACTGAGCCAAACCAGCTAGGGCTAAACTGCTTTTTAATTTAAAGTTTTAATTGCAGACCATCACTTGTGATTACTTTAGGTCTCTGAATTTGCAAGGCTGCCACAGAGGCCTTCCCTGCTTTAGTCAGGTTGGCATGTGGCTCCTTTTCATTCACAGTAGTTAAGGGAATAGAAAGCCATTGCAAGAATTTAAACAGAGAAATGACACAATCTGAATTAGGTTTTTAAATGATTATTCTTAGGGTTTGAGAATGAATTGTGGAGAGGAGGCAGCTGGTTAGAGGGGGCATCGCAATTGTCCATCAAGAGATAATAGGGCCTGGGGCTAACATGGTGGCAGTGGAGATGAAAATAGATCATCATGTGTGAACACATGTTCACAACAGTCTTAAAAATCCATTTTACTGCCCCATTTTACAGGTTGGGGTTAGGGGACCAAGAAATATTGAAGGAGCATTTGCTCAATGTGTTTGCCTGCATCCCAGAGTAAAAAAGTACCTTTTCCGTCACAACTCAATACACACATGCTTACATTTAAGTAACTAGCACAACAATTCTGAACTTAATGTGTTCTCTTGTGCTTTACTTTTTTTTCCCCTCAGGGAGGGGAGGGGGGAGGGTGAAGGGAAAGGGAAGGACAGGGGCATGCTCCTATAAGGGAGAGCCTACTTTTTTTTAAATGCTGACTGAGAGGATTGATCCACTGAGTTGCGGACCAAGCCCCACTGAGAAAAGGAGCCAGAATTCCAGCATGGCCTTTCTGCTACATTGCCTCTCAAAACTTAATCTCTGGCCCTGGGGATTTACTTTTGGACTCAGCAGAGGTCAAGAGCTCTTTGGAGAATGATGCTCAGGATCATCTATAACAAGGGTGGGCAAACTTTTTGACTCGAGGGCCACAATGGGTTCTTAAACTGGACCGGAGGGCCGGAACAAAAGCATGGATGGAGTGTTTGTGTGAACTAATATAAATTCAAAGTAAAGGAGCGGAGGGGAGAGCAAGAGAACCGGATAGAACAGCTGGATCCGGCCCGTGGACCGTAGTTTGCCCACGGCTGATCTATAATAATAAAAGGGTAATATGCTAATTAGACTGGACGTTCTTCCTGACGAAGCTGGGCCGGAGCAAAGCCACCCGGGTCCCAGGTCCCAGGTGCTGGAGGGGAGCCAGTGCTGGCAGCCGGGGGAAGGAAGGCCTATTCTTGCACGAATATTCGTACAACAGGCCTCTAGTTTTTTTTAGAATAGTGAAAAAGTTGCCCTATCCGGTTTGGCTCAATGGATAGAGTGTTGGCCTGCGGACTAAAGGGTCCCGGGTTCAATTCCAGTCAAGGGCACATTCCCAGGTTGCGGGTTCAATCCCCAGTAGGAGGCATGCAGGAGGCAGCTAATGGGTGATTGTCTCTCATCATTGATGTTTCTATCTCTCCCTCTCCTTTCCTCTCTGAAATCAATAAAAATATATTTTTATAATAGTGGAAAACACCAAAGCCCAACTACAGTAGAATAGCTAAGCAAACCATGGCCCACCTCATAAAGAATCTCTGCAGTAATTGAAAGTTAATTATAAAGATTATGAGAAAGTAGGAAAGGCCACTGATAAGACATTAAGTTTAAAAAAGCCCCATGCAAAATGGTCTGTACACCATGATGACAATTTTGTCAAAATACAGCCATGTGTAGGGAGAATTTAAAAATGAAAATAGTTGTCAGATGGATACTAATCGGGGTAATCACTTTGTCAGTTATCTGAATGTCTAATCACTATGTTGTATACTTGAAACTAAGATAGTTCCACTGTAGTTGAAAATACTTGTGTGTTTGCTTGGTGGGGTTGTTTTCCCATTTTCAAAATTATACTTGACAGTTGTTCCTTTGTTATTCTAGTTAAAGAGTGGATGTGTCTGAACCCTCCCATAGAAAACCTAGCTTAGGTCTGCCTGCCCCTTGTAACCTGTGGTAAGCTATCACATACCTGTTTCATGGAGCTGTGATGAGGATGCTGTGTTATGCTTTCTCATAGCACCCTGCACCTTTCCTTCATATCACTTGATGCAGGATATGTTATTGAAATTGTAGTGTGTGCTTAATGTTTTCTACCCCCTGCCACCCCCAAGTGTTATAAACCCTTCTTCCCGAGACTTTAACCTGGTCCTGAAAGACCAGGAATCAAAAGCCTAACATCAACTTTTTAAAAAATCTAAATTCATTGAGGAGGTTATACCAGGTGTGAGGGGATAAGGAGCAGCTAGGAGCAATATAATAGTAAAGGAGTATGTGCCTGCCCTCAGAGAGACTCAACCTCAAAGGAACTAATAAAAATCATCATAGCAGTGTGACTAACCAAATTGCTTATTATGATCCAGATACTTTTATGGGGAAAAATGTGTGTTTATGTAACATACAGTAGTTAAGTAACTTTCTTATAGTCACCCAAGGTCTATCACCTTCTAACAGAGCCAGGATTCAAACCCAGGCAGTTGGGCTCTAAGAGCCAGTGCCTTAACCACTATACTGGTTTGTCTCCTGTGGCCCTCAAGGGCCTGAAATGGAGCCATGATGGGTCCCAAATGGGTAAAAAGATCCCGCCAAGGTTCCCCATATCTCAAGCCTGGCCCAAAAGCCACAGAGCCCCAAGACCTTGAAGATCAATGCTGTGGTGCCAGTGGGCATCTTAATGATCAAAGTCAATTGATTATCACAGTGCAGCACCTGTTGCATAGCCTTTCCATAAGGAGCTTTGCACAGCTCCAAAACTTTTGCTCAACCCCAAAGGAGGAACCCTCCCCCTATAATGACTAAAACTGTAACCCAAATAGATGGGGAACTCAGAAATGGAACTAAGTTGATGTGAAGAGAAAAAAAAGAAATAGATCAAGATGTCTGGGTTTAAATCGTGGCTTTGCCATTTACTGGCTATGTTACTTTGCTCTGCCTTAGTTTCTGTCATCATCTGTAAAATGGAGATGATGGTGGTCCACCCACCTTGTAGTTTGTTGTATGTAATTAAATGAGTTAGTACAGGTAAAGCACTTAGAACAGTCCCTGCACATTAGCAACTATGTAAGTGTTAGCGATCATTATTACCTGCATTTGGGTCTGAAAATTATACCTAGTAAACTTTTATCGCCGTTTGTAATTCTACCCATACTTATATGATTATAATAATGCCTGAGGCCTCCGGTAGGCTGGAAACTCACAAGGTCATTGCACACTGAATTAGCACAGCTGACTCTAGGCTTCTCCTGTCTACAGAAGTATGCAAAATAACCTTGCTTGCTTTTAACCATAAAGAGGAGAATTCACTCTGTTCTGAAGTGCATATGTGCATGTATAGGAGGGAAGTGGTCCAGCCGCAGAAAGGTGTCACTATGGGATCTACACATTGCAGTCCTTTTTTTCAGTGAGTCAAGAATTTAATCATTGAAGCCAATGAAGTTTCCACGGTTAAGCTCCCAACAGTAAGACAGAGAAATATATCTAACATAATGATTTTCTAGAATTAGAGGACAGAAAGCCTATGGGCCACTGATAACAATCATCCTAAAGAGACCTGATACACCATCCCTTGCTCTGACAAAAGATTTTCAAAGTAGCTCTGCATCACTCAAAATGGTTAATTATCTGGTGGAAATGGATTTCTCCATCCTTGTGAGACTCTCAGCAGCTAGCAGGCCACTGCAGTAGTCGTTCGTTTTCGTGGTGACAAGGATGGTTGCGCCTTCCTCCATTGCCGGGAGTGGAAAGAAATGGTCAGAATCGACCTTTGGTTGGCTCTTGACACAGTCTTCACAGGTACAGTCTTCTACTGTGTACTCCAGGCTTCTAGAAAGAATTTCCTCACCGGTCCTGCTATCTTTTCCATCATCCAGGTCAGCATTCGCCTCGTTCTGGAGAGGTGTTCCTGATTACACAGAAACAGAAAAGTTAACCTAAACTCCCCAGGGGTTGTGGTCGTGACAGTCTTAGCAGTACAGCTCAGGTTGAAAGCCGTGCCAGACAGATCTTTCCCTACAAAACAAATGAGTGTGTCCTACTCTAGAAGTCAGGAACTAACAGGACACAAGAGGCTCAAAGACATGCTTTAGGGCATAGAGTGTTTTTATGTGTTTGCTTATGTTGACCCACATTTAAAAACCAAGTGATTGCCCTGGCCCCTGTGGCTCAGCTGGCAGAAGTCTTGTCCGTGCACCAAGAGGGGGCAGGCTCAATTCCCGGTGTGCGGGAGGCAATCAATAGATGTTTCTCTCTCACATCAATGTCTCTTTCTCGCTCTCGCTCTTGAATTAAAAAAATAAAAGTATTTTTAAAAATCAAGTGATTTTACATACAAATCTAGACTGGCCTCAATCTTATTTTACACAAATTACCATATGTTACAGCACACCAAAATCAGCCTATGGTAACACATTAGAATTCAAAGTAAAGATGCTTCTCTTTTCACATTTTGTGTCATATTAAAAAATTTTAATGACTCTCCATGATCACATAAGGAAGGAGTCTCCATTATGCCCCCACCATATGCCTGTGAAGATGTTTTACTATTTCCCCTACCTTCCACAGTATAACCCCATCTTCCAAAACATCACACTTAGAAGTCCTTCCCCACCTGTTTCTCAAATTCCAAGCAAAACAAAAATAAAAATGAGTAAATTATATAGGACAACCATTTACCTCTCCTTATGCACAGGAGAGTGAATAGGGTGGATGCTTTGCAGATTATGCACAAAAATGCAGAAAGAAATAGGGCAGGGGCTGCAGAGTGTTTGGGAATCAGATCGTAAGCAAAGGTGCCTCAGAAGTAGTTTTATCTTAAGAAGCCCTTAAGACCTTGAGGGTGTTAAGGAACAATCACTTCTCTGGGAACATTCAGTCCTCTGGGACTGGGTCTCTACTGATTATAAAGATGCTAATCTTTGAGATGATTGCTTATGTAATCCAGGAGCAACTGGTTATTCAGTGCTAACATTTTTCAGCAGTAAAATGTTCACCCAAGCAATAACACATATTCATATTAAAAATGTGGCCACGGAGCATGCCAAATACACTTTTCCTGGTAGTAGCAGACCTGGCTAGCAGTGACATTTAGTCAATGTGTGAATTTTGATCAAAAAGATAACGTTTCCCAAGAAAGCCTCGGTAATTCAAAAGAGTGATTTTCAAGGGAAGAACACGGGAGAACACTGACACTGTAGGACACCTGCAAAGAAGGTGTAAACACAGGAAAGAAGACCGCTCCCTTCTACCAAGACGTGCATTTGACATATCTGTCCTCTGACGCACTCAAAAGGGCTCCAACCTAATGAAATCTTCAGTGTAAAAAGAAGAAAGAGGAACTGAAACTCGCAAAAGCCACCTCTGGGAAACAGATTTCTAAGATTGGCCACCAAACTAACCTGTGCTTTTAAATTTGTCCTTTGATGGTTCAGAGCTCATCTTCCTTAGCAAGATCATCAGCGCGAAAACTGTCAAAGACACCAGCAAGCTCAGGCCCAAACAGGTCCAGAGCATGGCATTTGTTCCTTTCCCTGAGTTAAAAGCAATGTCAGAGAGAGAGAATGAACTGGTAACATCGACATCAAGTAAACATTATTTGCTTATCCAATTCCCCTCATTCATCAGCATTGACTTTCCAGTTCTAAATAACACTTAATTAGAAGAGTTGATAAAATACTGGGTTGCTAACAGTGCTGAATAAAATTGAGTTCAGCTCTGAATAATTACTCTATTCCTCTTGGCATTTAAATAACGGCCTCATTAACTTTCCCTTTTTGGATTCAGAATATTTCACCACCTTCCCTGTAATGTTTATTCGTTGAATAAGCACTCAGTATAGAGAGAATACTTTACTGCACACCAACGAATAATTGTTCAAGCAGTAGTACTTACTTGTATTACAGTAACGCTGACATATGAGAGGAGGGGTATTAGAACACCGAAGGAGACACGGTTTGCAAGCATTCAGCAATCTGTCAAAATATTCATTTTGGAGGCACTGCTGAGCCATCTGGAACTTGATCACAAAAAGAAACAAAGAAACTACAGAGAGAACCGCATGGAAAGACAAATAGAATCTCTTCAAGAATTCCCCAGCAAGTGGAATGAGAGCAGCTACAATGTCCAACAACTTCGAGGAAATAAAAGAAGCTCACATAGATGGCTCTGGGCTTATAGGGGATGCCTCTCTGTACTGCGGCCAAGGATTTGAATACCAACTCTAATTCCCCTTTTGTAGTTTGAGGCTTGGGTGGGGTAAGAGATGGAGTGTCAATATGAAGGGCAAGCCGTACCTGAAACAGAAACTGCTTATTTATAGTGACAATGTCTCAGCCAGGTGACAGTTGCAAGACGCAGACAAGCCTGAGGCACCAGGCAGAAGGTTCTATAACCATGTTCGGTGCATCTGTTTATGAGCTGAGCTGTGTGACAGGCCCCAGGGAGCTAGGTAAGACAAAGCCTGTGCCCCTTAAAAACATACAATCTAACAGAGGGGATCGAAATTCACACATGGAACCCCAAAGCATAGTTGGAACTGATGGAATGTGAAAGAGGGAAAGGGGTATCAAGCACGCCTACCAGGTTGTGAACCTAGGCAGAATTCCAGAATTCTGACCGAAAGAGAGAAGTATAGGGTAAAAGCTAAACTGGCCTGGGGGTTGAAGAGAAAGATAAGTTTGGAGTATTTTTAAATTTCTTTTTTCCTTTCTTGATTTTTAGAGAGAGAGGAAGGGAGAGGGTTAGAGAGAAACATCATTGATCGGCTGCCTCCTGCATGCCCACTACTCGGGATCAGGCATGTGCCCTGACTGGGAATCTAACCAAGACCTCCTAGTTCATGGGTCGACGCTCAACCATTGAGCCACACTGGCCGGGATAGCACCTTTTTTTTTTTTTATGAAGGACTTGACCCTTGAAGAGAGTTTGGACTTGGACGTTGATCAAAACCTTACATTCCTCTGGGGTCCAGGCGGAAGCCTGTGTGGGGTAGCCAGGAGCTGAAAGGGCTGGCCCAGCAGGTTCCACTCCCTCAAGCTCCAGTCAAATAGGACTTTTGGAAGGCAGGTAAAGGCACACAGGAAAAGCATGATTAGAGAAAGAGGAGGACAAAGATTATCTCGCCGCTGAAACCGGTTTGGCTCAGTGGATAGAGCGTCGGCCTGCGGACTGAAGAGTCCCGGGTTCGATTCTGGTCAGGGCATGTACCTTGGTTGCGGGCACATCCCCAGTGGGAGGTGTGCAGGAGGCAGCTGATCGATGTTTCTCTCTCATCGATGTTTCTAGCTCTCTATCCCTCTCCCTTCCTCTCTGTAAAAAAAACAATAAAATATATTTTTTTAAAAAAAAGATTACCTCGCCAAAACAGCCAGGCAGAAAGGGAGTTTCAGGACAGGATGGGTAGTGAGGGTCAAAGTCTATAGAAAAGTCAGGTGAAACGCTAAGGTCATTGGCAGCCTTTGAGTGTGTCAGTGGATAGAAACCATATTGTAGATATTTAGAAAGTAGAGAGAAAGAGGAGGCAGTCACCCTAGCCGATTTGGCTCAGTGGATAGAGTGTCATCCTTCAGACCAAAGGGTCCCGGGTTCGCTTCCGGTCAAGGGCATGTATCTAGGTTGCAGGCTCCACCCCAGCCCAGGCCCTGGTCAGGGCTCGTTCAGGAGGCAACTAATCAATATGTTTCCCTCACATTGATGTTTCTCTCTGTCTTTCCCTCTCTCTTTCACTCTCCCTAAAAATCAATGGAAAAATATCCTCGGGTGAGAATTAAAAAAACAAACAAGAGGAGGCAGTCAATGTGGGCAATGCCTGGGAAGTCTGGTGGAAACTGGAAGAACAAAGCTTTGATAACTCTTGAAAAAGAAAGCACTGTAGGCAGGGGCGGGGGGGGGGGGGGGGGAAATCAATCAGGGAAAAAGGAGACATATGTAATACTTTAAACAATATTAAAAAAATGAAAGCAGTTGTTTTTGACAGATGTGCTTACTTAGGTGCCTGAAGTCACATGTACCAGGTACAAGGGTGTTCACTGCAGTATTATTTGTATTTGCAAAAGCCTGCCCATCAATGGGGGCCTCGGAGTGGAATACTACACAGCCATCAAAAGAATGAGACGGTGGGGGGGGCAGGTAAAGGCATGTACTGGGGGGTAGGGGAGGCCGGGGGGGAGGTCAATGGGGGGGGGGGAAGGAGTCATATGTACTACTACTTATAATACTTCAAACAATAAAAAATAAAAAGAATGAGACAGAAGTGTTTTGGGTTTTTGTTTGTTTTTATTAATCCTCACCTGAGGATATTTTTCCCATTGATTTTTTAGAGAGTGGAAGGGAGGAAGGGAAGTGGAAAGAGAGAGAGAGAAAGAGAAACATCAATGTGAGAGAGACATCAATTGGTTGCCTCCCTTACCTACCCCAACCGGGTCCGGGGAATGAACCTGCAGCCCAGGTAGATGCCCTTGACCTAAACTGAACCCAGGACTCTTCAGTCCACAGGTCAACACTCTAACCACTTAGTCACACCAGCCAGGGTGAGACAGATGTGTTTTGATATGAGCGACACATCACTGAGCAGAAAATGAAAGGTACTGAACAGTGTGTATAATCTGCTCTTCTGTGTTTACAAATAAAATAGCTTGGGTTTGTATATAGAGACATAAGCACAGGCTAGCTACATCTGGAAAGATACACAGCACGCTGATAGTAATTGCTTCTGGCAAGAGATACAAAGCAGCACAGGGAAAAGACTACATTGAAAAATCTTTGGTACTATTTGAATACTTTCTTAAAATTGATTTCTTAGAGAAACACCAATTTGTTGTTCCACTTATTTATGCATTCATGGAACCTGAAACCTTGGCATATCAGGACACCACTCTAACCAACTGAGCTACCTGGCCAGGACTGAATAATTATTTTTTAATAATAAGGATTATTTTTAAAATAAGAATCATTTTTTTAAAGGGTGGTGTCTTAGTCTGTTCTGACTGCTATAAAAAATACCATAGACTGGGTGGCTTAGAAATAACAGAAATTTATCTCTCACAGTTCTGGAACCTTCAAGTCCAAGGTCAAGGTACCAGCAGATTTGGTGTTTGGTGGGAGCCCACTTCATAACCATCTTTTCACTATAATCTCACATGACAGAAGGGGCGAGAGATCGCTCTGGAGCCTCTTTTATAAGGTCATTAATCCCATTCATAACGGCTCCACCCTCCTGACCTAACACCTACCAAAGGCCCCCACCTCCTATTACCATCACGTTAGGGATTGATTTTCAACATATGAGTTGGGGGGTGGGAATGAACACTCAGGCTATAGCGGGTGGGAACTTCGAGGAGAAAAGGAAGTAGAGTGAAAGGAAGGTTTCCTAAGGCTGAAAGCACACACTAAGACTAAGGAAAAAAGAATAAAGAGTAAAGATGTCACGCCCTAACCGGTTTGGCTCCGTGGATAGAGCGTTGGCCTGGGGACTGAAATGTCCCAGGTTCAATTCTGGTCAAGGGCATGTACCCAGGTTGTGGGCACACCCCCAGTAGGAGGTGTGCAGGAGGCAGCTGATCGATGTTTCTCTCACATTGATGTTTCTCTCTCATTGATGTTTCTCTCTCATTGATGTTTCTTTTTTTTTTTTTTCACCTCAGAAATGTTTAATGCCACGGAGAAGTCCAACGCCTGCAGAGAGCTGCAGCGCCCCCTGCGAGCCTGGAGGCCTGCGCAAGCCCGGGGAGCGAGCAACTTGCTGACACCCTTTTATCTTCTGTCCTAAATGTCTGAGATTGATCCCCACAGATCCGGGAAAGAACAAGAGGAAGTGGGAAAGGGTAGGAGGAGGGTGGGTCTCTTCAGGGCATTCTTCCTGCTTCGGGATCATGACTCATGCAGCAGACCCAGCAGACCCTGGAGGGACGAGTCCTCGGGTTGTGCGAGGAGCGGAGGGAGGCTCCATCATTTGGGGCCTTTTTTCAGTATGACATTGTCATACTCGGTTTCCTGCGGCAGGCCAGAAGCAGGGAAGTCCTGCCCCACGGGGTAGCTGTGCTGGGGGCCGCTGGGGTCTCCGTTGGCTGTCGCCTGCCTCCTCCAGGCCTCACCCCGGGCTTCCTGTGAGCTGTCATACAGGGACAGGACTGCCACACCCTCGGGCTCATCATATATGTGGTCGGATCCTGAAGGCCGGTGCTCCTCGATGCTGTCATACAGAGGGTCAACCCGGGGCTGGGGAGGGACCACCAGGATGCCCCGCAGGCTCTTCCCCAGGTTCCGGGCCACCGCATCGAAGGGCACTGTGTATTCCCGCTCTGGGCCACGTGGCCCGGGGGTGAGCGCAGGGGCGCTGGTTGAAGGTGGTGGCAGTGAGTCGTGGGGCCGGGAGTACGGGCTCTCAGGCAGGGGCAGCACTGCTGGGGCTGGGGCTGGGGCTGGGGCTGGCTGGGTTTGCGGCCCAGCGCGGGGCACATTCTTCTGGGCAGAGATGGCCTCTTCCAGGGCCAAAAAGATCTCGTTGCCCTGCCGGGTTTCAAACTCAAAGTTGCCCTTTCCAGAGACTCACCACCGCCCTGCCTCGAAGGAAAAGGTTACCTTGTCGCGCCCAAAGCGCCGCAGGAACCTGTAGGGCCAGTCAAACAAAAGGGCACCCTTTCCAGTCCGGAGGGTGTAGGACCCCCGGAGCCGGCATCTCATCGATGTTTCTAACTCTCTATCCTCTCCCTTCCTCTCTGTAAAAAATAAATAAAATAAAAAGAGTAAAGATGTCAGACACCAACCTGGGCAGAATCTGGGACAGGGTGAGGCCTGAAAACGAAAAGCACTGAAGGAAGTCTTTCCCCAGGTGCACTCACTGGGCCTTAAGAACACTGACGCCCACAGAGGTTATTTTTTTATTTATTTTTATTTTTTTATTGATTTCATAAAGGAAGGGAGAGGGAAGAGAGAGAGAGAAGCATCAATGATGAGAGGAAGTCATTGACCGGCTGCCTCCTGCACACCCCACACTAGGGATCAAGCCCACAACCCGGGCATAGGTCCTGACTGGGAATTGAACCTTAACCTGGTTCATAGGTTGATGCTCGACCACTGAGCCACACCAGCTGGACGCAGAGGTTATTCTTCATCACCTCTAGGCCGCAGGCAACCTGGAGAGGCCCAGGGATGGCTCCTTCCTCAGAGGTTACAGCAGACCCTTCTTGGCCAGTCCCTAAGCCTCTCAGATATGCAGAGTGCACTCGCAGGAACCAGGCCAAAGGCCTTTGCCTTCTCTCCCTCCTTGCCTTACCCTGTCTCCCTCAAGTCTATTCTCTGTCCTGGTCATCTCGAGCTTGAACACTGAGAGCGCTGGCCTTGTAGCCACACTGTTTAGAAATGGCACAGAGAGAAATTTGGTGAAAGCCCATGGAGGCTCCCCAGGGTGACTCTGGCTCCTCCCGTCTCCAGTCTGTTGTGCAGCTTGCTCAGCTCTGTCTTTGATTTTGTGGGGCAGCCTAGTCAATCACCCAATAAAGTCCCTTTTTGGCTTAAATTAGCCAGAGTCGGTTTTGGTTGGTTGCCAACAACCCAGAAGTAAAAATAAAATCCTTAACTATGTTAACCAGTTCTTAACTGATTCCTCCACTCATGCCTGAAATGTTGACAACCGACACTGGCTGGGTTAAGTCGTCCTTTCCCTTTGCACCTCGAGGCGGAGGTGACATCTTAGGTTCAGCTGATTCTCCTCCATGACAGGTAAGCGGATGGGGAAACAGAGACTAGGAGGAGACAGAGATGAAGGTGCAAAAGAGGTTGGGAAATATCCTAATAGTCAGAACTCTTTCCATGAGATGTGACATAAAAACTTAAAGAATTTACTGACATTGTAGCTGAAAAGTACAATGGTAAAGTCAGCTTTAGTGGCTTGAGTTATGGCCAACAGTATCCTGGTTTCTCTTGGTCACTTGGCTCAGCAATGCCATCTTCCGAGTCTTGGCTCCATACTCAGGTCCTCCTTCACGGTCACCTGAGAGCTATGGCACCTCCAGACCTCACATACTCATTTCTTCTAAACTCTCTCCTGAGAAATCTCATCTGCTCTTATAGTTTTAAACACGTTAAATTCCAAACCTATGTATCCAACTCCAACCTTGCCCCTGAAATCCAGACCCACCTTCCCACTGCCTACTTGATGTCACCACCTCAAAGACTAAGAGGTGTCTCAAACTTTATTCTTTAATTTATTTTTTAATATATTTTTATTGATTTCAGAAAGGAAGGGAGAGGGAGAGAGAGAGAGATAAAAACATCAATGATGAGAGAGAATCATTGACCGGCTGCCTCCTGCACGCCCCCCACTGGGGATACAGCCTGAAACCGGGACATGTGCCCTGGCCAGGAATTGAACTGTGACCTCCTGGTTCACAGGTCAATGCTTAACCACTGAGCCACGCCGGCCAGACTCAAACTTTATTAACGTGCATTTGGATTCTCCGAAAGGGAGAGTGTGTGCTGCCCTTCTCAAACCTACTTGGTCACAGAATCCCTTTTTTTCAAGGGATTGAAACATTTAGGAATATATGTTCCGTGGAAAACAATTTGGAAAAATTTTGACTACATTATTTCCATGATTCCCTCCAGTTCTCAAAGACTGTAATTTTGGGACTTAGCAGAACCACAGTAAAACAGAGGTAGCCTAGTTTTTTAAAAAATGATGTTTAAATGTTTCATGAAAGCGTGTGTTTATGTAATAACATCACCAAAAGGGTGCGGGGCTTGACCTCCCTCTCCACAGAACAGAGAGGAAAGCCTCCCACGTCATCTTCAAGCTTCAGCTCTCACTCACAGCTCCAAAGAAGCAAAAAGATGCTGCCTCAAATGTCCAAAGCCATTAGCATGTTCTGCAAGGAAAATTCCATCCAACTAAAAGATTCTTTTTCCAAAATTACTCAACTACAAGCAAGTTTCCACAGCAGCATGCTCTGACCTTTAGTAATTAAATCCAAACCAAAAGTACACAATTTCTTCCAAGAACTTCCAAGTAGATTTCATTTACTCAGAAGGGGAAATCTAGGTCTGTATTAGGTTTCTCCAGGGAAACAGGATGTATATATAGAGAGAATGAGATTTATTACAAGAAATAGGTTCTCACAATTTGGAAGGCTTGTGAAGTCCTCAGATCTAAGGTTGGCAAGCTGGAGAGAGAGAGTCCATGGTGTAGTTGCAGTCTCAGTCTAAAGGCCAAGAACCAGGATAGACAATGGTGTATGTTCTAGTCCAAGAGCCAGCAGGCTCAAGATCCAAAAAGAGGAGGAAAACCAAGATGGCGGCATAGGTAAACACCTAAACTGCTGCCTCGCACAACAATTTCAAAACTACAACTAAAAGACAAAATGGACATCATCCAGAACCATAGGAAGGCTGGCTGAGTGAAAATTCTACAACTAGAAGGAAAGAGAAAAGCACACTGAGACTCAGAGGAGCTGCAGGAGGCAGAGGTACTGGGACCCATGCATGGAGAGGACTGGCAACTGAGTGCGCGGCTGGCTTTCTCAACGGGAGGGAGACGGAAGCTCCAGACTGTGCTGAACTCCAGTTCCGGGCGAGACTCTGGGGACCCAGACTCATACGGGGAGAAACTGGACTGTCAGGAAAGAGAAAAGCACACTGAGACTCAGAGGAACTGCGGAAGGCAGAGGTACCAAGGCGCGCACACAGAGAGGGCGGGCAACTGAGTACGCGGTTGGCTTTCTCAAGCGGGAGGGAGACGGAAGCTCCAGCTGCTCTAAACTCCAGTTCCGGGCGAGACTCTGGGGACCCAGACTCATACAGGGAGAAACTGGACTGTCTGGCATCAGACGGAACTCAAGGGCGGCTTTCCCTCAGAGGTGCTTGCAGCGATTACCACGGGACACTGAGACACAGGGGCCTATTAGGGCAGGGCTGACAGGAAACCAATGCTGTCTGCTCCACCCTGAGACTCCGCCCCATCCAAGCTGAGCACAGAGGCTTTTGCAAGTCTTATCTCATAAGGGTGTCTCCAGCACAGAAGTTCTCCCAGCATAGACACAGCTGATCCTCACAGCGCAATTGGCCTGGAGGTCAATTCCTCCCACTGATACCAACAACAATCAAGGCTTAACTACAACAAGACTGTGCACACAGCCCACAAAGGGGTGCACCAAGAGTGTCCACCTCAGGTAACTGGGGAGGCTGAGCCACTGGGCCCTATAGGACACCTACCACACAAAGCCACTCTATCAACTCAGGGAAGCAGCCAAAATGTGGAGACAAAGAAACAGATCACAAATGAAAGAAATGGAGGAAAGCAAATGAGTGGATATAGAGTTCAAAACCACGGTTATAAGGTTTTTTAAGAATTTTCTAGAAAAGGCCAATAAACTTAGTGAGACCCTCGAGGATATGAAAAAGGACCAACTAGAAATTAAGCATACACTGACTGAAATAAAAAACATTATACAGAGATCTAACAGCAGACTAGAGGTTCGCAAGAATCAAATCAAAGATTTGAAATACAAAGAAGCAAAAAACACTCAACCGGAAAAGCAAAAAGTAAAAAGAATCCAAAAATATGAAGATAGTGTAAGGAGCCTCTGGGACAACTTCAAGCGTACCAACATCCGAATTATGGGGGTGCCAGAAGAAGAGAGAGAGCAAGATACTGAAAACCCATTTGAAGAAATAATGACAGAAAACTTCCCCCACCTGGTGAAAGAAATAGACTTACAAGTCCAGGAAGCGCACAGAACCCCAAACAAAAGGAATCCAAAGAGGACCACACCAAGACACATCATAATTAAAATGCCAAGAGCAAAAGACAAAGAATATTAAAAGCAGCAAGAGAAAAACAGTTAATTACCTACAAGGGAGCACCCATACAACTGTCAGCTGATTTCTTAACAGAAACTATGCAGGCCAGACGGGAGTGCAAGAAATATTCAAAGTGATGAATAGCAAGAACCTACAACCAAGATTACTCTACCCAGCAAAGCTATCATTCAGAATTGAAGGGCAGATAAAGAGCTTCACAGATAAGAAAAAGCTAAAGGAGTTCATCACTGCCAACGCTCTATCCTCTGAGCCAAACCGGCCAGGGCTGATCAATGTTATTTTTGAGGAATTTTTAATTTTATGAGACAAGTACAGGATTAAAAAGATGTTTATATATATGTACATATATATAGCTAGATATAGATATCACACACACTCTCTCTCTTTCATGTAAGTAAAATATATGTATATAGAATGTCCCAAAAAATGTATACACACACTTTGAATAATTATCAGGGAAGTGTTTATTAAAATACATTTCATTTTCAAAATTGAGCCATTAGCTGTTAAAGTATGTATACATTTTGGGGGGACACCCTGTATATAAAAGATTAGAAGGAAATTCTCATAAATACTCTCCAGCCAAAAACCACCAGGAACACACCTGTAGTTGAACACTGACCTGGTGCACAACCATGGGGAACTGCGAGGTGCTCCGGGTCCGACTATGTGGGCCTGTGACCTGTAAGTGCCAGGCTATGGTCAACGGAACAGGTCGCAGGTCTTGTACTCGATTGAGTGCTCTGCTGTTGTCATCTTGAAACCCTTAGTAATTTTTTCACAAGGGCCCTGCATTTTCATTTTGCCATGAAGCCATCCTAGGTGACTCAATTGGAGAAGGTTAGAAAGTTCTTATTATAGGATTTGGACTTGCATTAGGTGATTTGGGAGAAGGTTCAAGGAAACGGGCTTTGCTCTGAACTGGGTGTTGGCATAGTGTGAGGGTATAACTATGTCAGTCAAGGTTCTTCAGGGGAGCTGAGCCCATCAGAGATCAGAGAGATGAATATACATACAGACAGACAGGCATATTTTAAGGAACTGGCACATGCAATTGTGAGGGCTGGCAATTCTGAAATCATAGGGCAAGCCAGCAGGCTGAAAATTCTGGAAAGAGTTAATATTGCAGTCTTGAGTCCAAAATCCACAGGGCAAGCCAGGCAGTCTGGAAACTCAACTAGGGTTTCTATGTTACAGTCTTGAGGCCAAATTCCTTCTTCTTTGAGAAGCCTCAGTCTTTGCTCTTGAGGCTTCAATTGATTGGATGAGGCCCACCCACATTATGGAGGGTAATCTGCTTTACTCAGGGTCTGCTGATTTAACTATTAGTCACATCTAGAAAATACCTTCACAGCAATATCAAGATTGTGTGACTCTGGTGATCATCGGAGCTGTTCCCAATAATACAGTTCTCTCCTGAGCTCAAGGCAGGATTGTACCTTCCTTCCATGCCCCTCTTTGAAGTTACGTGTGGATGTGTAACCTGCTTTTTGATCAAGGAAATGGGAGCAGAGGGACATGTCTCACGTGAAGGCAGAAGCTTTCAGAACTTGTGCTTGATTCACCACATTCTCTTTCTTTCTGTCATGGTGAATGGCAATGCCCCAGATGACAGTTCTGTGGGCCTCAGTTTCAATGGGAGGAGGATGAAGCATGGACCTGACTGGCCCAGGAGGGACACCATTATGGGCTTAACGTTTGTTTTTTTCCCCAAAATTCATATGTTCAGGTGCCAACCCTCCCCCCCACCAATGTGATGATATTTGGAGATGAGGCTTTTGGGAGGTGATTAGGTTTAGATGAGGTCAGGAGGGTGGGGGCCCCATGATGGGATTCGTGCCCGTACAAGAAGAGACATCAGAGAGTTTGGGAGGACACAGTAAAGAGGCACTAGGTGCAGGCCAAGAAGAGAGCCTTCACCAGACGCCAAATCTGCTGGCACCTTGGTCTTGGACTTCCAGCCTCCAGAACTGTGAGAAATACATTTCTGTTGTTTAGCTACCTAGCCTATGATATTTTGTATAACAGCCTGAGCTAAGACAGACACATTGTGTGTATGAGATTTGGTTGTTGCTTGTTACTGTAGCATGACCTGGTCTATCCTGACTGATAGAGTATAAAGCCATGGTATTAACCACTAAGCCACACTGCCTCTTCACTGCCACTAAAAACTCCTCTATGAGAACTAAATATTAGCAAACAGTCCTTTCTAGTGTACTGCAGTTCAAAACGAAAGAAACCTCAAAAGAACACAGAACTAACAAGAGCACAATGGAACAGCAAACACTAAGCCAGAAAAATTGGCCCTCTGGTGTACCCATAAACTGCAGATGGTCTAGTTTCTTCTTCAACTTGAAATGGGGGGAGGGGTCAGGCCTTGTGCTAAGGGGAGCTGGAGGAGATGAAACAGCTCAGAGCCAGGATCTAATAAAGCACAGAGCTCAGAAGAGCTCAGAAGCCCCGCTGAGGAGGCCTGCACTGGCAGATTCCAATGCAAACATGTGGGCCCTTCCTTCCCTCCCCGATACTCAGATCTCTGCACATCCCTCAGAAGCCTTGATTGCTCGTGGACATGAAAAGGCTAATTTGATTTGGGGCCACGTCTCAGGTCCTCTGCTCGTTTTCCATGAAGATTGCCTTTGAAGAGCCCCTCCTCTGAACTGCTTCCTCTCAGCCCTAACACAAGTGCCACATTCGGTCAGCTCTTTAGACTTTTTCAAAGTGACTTCCTTCTGATCTCAGGGTGTTTGCTCACTGTGTCAGGGAAGTTTGCTTCCTTGTTTTTCAATTCACTGATTTCTCCCTGTGACACTTGTCTCCACTCTAAACATCAACAATCACAAGACAGAGAGCATGCTGACATCAGTGTCGGCAGCATTAGATGACCAATACTCTCATTTCATAAGTGTTGATCGCATGCTCACTACATATGAGGCACCATGCCAGGCACCGAGGTACCACAGTGAGCTTATTTCAGATGTAGTTCCTGCCCTAATGGAGTTTACAGTGTGGTGGTGGAAACAAGAAATAATTGATAAATAAAGCACAGACAATTATGAAAGTGCTATTACAGAAAAAGCATGGCGCTCAGATACAGACTGAAACAAGGTCAGTGAGTGGGGAGGGAAAAGAAACCCATTGTTAGTTGGGGGTCCACCAAGGAGCAGTCACTGCACAGGTCATTCATAGTTTCAGTGGGACAAGGAGTGCCAGGAGGCCCCCAAGTAGATCACCTGGGCTTCACAGGTACTCCTCCCTGACCCTGCTGCAGAGAAGCAGCCCTGCCTCTGCCTGCTGATCAGCACCATTACCCCTACTGTATGGTGCTTTCCCTTTTCTCCTGCTAGCCTGGGGACAGGTGGCCCACGTGTCCTGGAACAGCTTGGACTTCAACGGGACCCTTGCAGTATCTCCAGTGGATCATTGCGAGTGATGCTAAGTGTATCATTCCTGCTTCTTTTCTCTGTTCCTGGACCTGTGCACTCCTCCTATTGGACCGCAGAGCGGTCCCTGGTTTAATGTCATCCTGGAGGATGACAGCCCGTTGTTCAGAGCACAGCATATCAGCTGGCTCAGCCATGCAACGCTCTATGGGACAGCTGCTCCAGATCAGTGGTCGGCAAACTCATTAGTCAACAGAGCGGCAAACCGCGGCTGGCAAGCCACATGTGGCTTGAGAGCTGCAGTTTGCCGACCACTGCTCCAGATGGTACAGAATATAACATGAGCACCTGGCAGCATGGCTCAATGGTTGAGTGTCGACCTATGAATCAGAATATATCATGACCAGTGGTCCTGGGCCCACTCCTGGGCCTCCCTCACTGCCAAGCAGATCCCCGGGTTAAATGCTGTCATGTGGGATTCTGTGCCCACAGGTTGGGCATTCCATAAGCCTCCAGACAGTGATGCTGACTGAGAATCAGCCAGTAGGAAAGGCCATGTCATATTCAGACTAACTCAGTAGAGACCTGGAGCCCTGTGAGGACCCACTGGCAGTAGGGCCATCAATCCCACTTGCCACTGTGCCGAGCCAGCACAGCCAAGGGTGAACCTGAGTGGGGGCGGTGAAGGATTTAGAAAAGATAGACAAGAGAATAAAAGCTGCTTCTCTGATGGAGAGACAGCGACCCCCGCCTGCAAGCCTAGTCTTTATTTTATAGCCAGATTCCACTAGGTAACGTAAAGGCATGGTCAAGATGTTAACAATGTTCTAATCTACTCAATTACATGCACCTGTGTAGAGGGCCCCCTGGGAAGGCACATGGGCATTTCTTTAATTATTGTCAGCTGAACCCAAGGCGACAAGCAAAGCCGTGTCTTGGATACACATTTACCAAAAAGGCAGATGTGTTATCAGCACTGACTCTTACCTTTGCCCAGGTGTCGGGTAGTGGGTTTTTGATGTGTAAATCCAGTCAAGCACCAGGAATGCTCGGGCCTACTCAAGAATGCAAATAATCTCCTTTGTCTTGACTTTTGGTGAAACTTCCTGGTATGTGGGGGTATAAAATAAACTGGCTGGATTGGCTCTGGGTCATTGTCTCTCCAGCAGAAGAGGGCAGTGGTCCCACCCAGTTCCCAGCTTTTTCCTTCTATTTGTGTCTTGTCTCTTTCTTTTATTCCTCAATCCCCAGCCGCCCCTACTCAGTAACTGGACCCGCTCTCTAGCCGCGCTGGACGCAGAAAGAGAGCAATACCTACACACCTGAACTCTATCAAGCCCACATCACTCAGCCACGTGGGACTGCTGGTTCGGACCATAAGGTCAAGCTTACAACTATAGCCTCTGGCTATAATTGTGCTCAGAGGGCTTTGCCCTCCAAGCTGGGACTTGCACGTGGCTCTGCCATGAGAGGACTGTGCCCTCTCATTAGTCCGAGGCTTGAACCTGTAGCCACTCTCCACAGCCACAGCAGGAGATCTGAGAAGCTCATTTTCATGGCTGCACACCTTTAAGTAGGGTGGAAGGAACAAGGTGCTTCAAGACTTCTGTTCGGAGGAACTGTGTTAAGGAGGTGTTGCAGATTGAACTGTGTCCCCCCAAAAAATATGTGGAATTCCTAACCTCTGGGACCTGTGAATGCAGCCTGTTTGGAAATAGGGTCTTTGCAGATGTCATCAAGTTAAGATGAGGTCATACTGCATTAGGGTGGGCACTATAAATTGGCTGGTGTCCTCATAAGAAGAGGGAACTTTGCCCTAGCTCAGTGGTCGGCAAACTGTGGCTCGCGAGCCACATGCGGCTCGTGAGCTGCAGTTTGCCACTCTGTTGACTAATGAGTTTGCCAACCACTGATCTAGACTATCGATTCCAATAATTACAGGCTGTTGTTGTTCCTTGTGATTAAGCCCCTGTCCCAGTGGTCGGCAAACTCATTAGTCAACAGAGTGGCAAACCGAGGCTCATGAGCCAAATGTGGCTCACGAGCCGCAATTTGCCGACCACTGCCCTAGCTGGTTTGGCTCAGTGGATAGAGCATCAGCCTGTGGACTGAAGGATCCTGGGTTTGATTTCGGTCCAGGGTACATACCTGGTTACAGGCTCAATCCCTGGCCCTGGTCAGGGATTATGCAGGGAGGCAACCAATTGCTATGTCTCTCTCACATCAATGTTTCTCTCTCCGTCTCTTCCTCTCCTTTCCACTCTCTCTCTCTCAAAAAAAAAAAAAAAAATCAATGGAAAAAATCCTCTGGTGAGGATTAACAACAACAACAAAAAGGAAATTTGCATATATACAGACACAAGGGAGAAGGCCATGTGAAGACAGAGGCAGAAACTGGAGTGATGTGTCTACAACCAAGGAAGGTCTAGGACTGCTGACAACCACCAGGAGCTAGGAGAAGCAGGAAGGATCGACCCCTAGAGACTTCAGAGGGAGCAGGCCCTGCCAACACCTTGATTTCAGACTTCTGGCCTCCAGAACTAGAAGAGAAGTAATTTATGTTGTTTTAAGCCACCAGGTTTGTGGTATTTTGTTATGGGAGCCCTAGGAAATGGATACAAAAGGTGATACTTAGTCTGTGACCCACCAGATCCAGAGAAGGCAGCTGTGTAAGCCACCTGGCAAAGGGAACAAGTAGGCTGGAGGACCTGTGTGACTGGAGCATGTTGGAGTTAAGAATGCAGAGGTGAGCACCACACAGGTCAGGTAGGGCCCTGTAGGGAGGGTTTAAGATCAAGTGCATTGGGAAGCCATTGCTGCATTTTAATTTAATTTTACTTTTTAATAAGAGAAAGTGTATTTAGAAAGTCACAGAGGTAGAAGTGAGCTATAGAAGAAATGAGCTTAGGAAAGAAGTTATAGAGGCAAAAGAAGGGTCCTTGGAGCTTAGGAAATAGAGAAATAAGGAAAACTCACCTGGGGCGTGGGGGTAGGGAAAGGCTGGGGGTGTGCTCCAAAGAGAGAGCCACCCATCAGTGCATTTTAAACAAGGAAATGTTATGACCCAATTTAGGATGGAAACTATTTCACTTAACTCCTTTGTGACATGGAATATAGATCTGAGGCTAAACTGTGGGATTTGTTATTTTTCCTCACTATATTAGCCTAAATTCCCTGAGGCAAGAATGAATGTGTTAATATTTTATTTGGGACATGCAAACAGGGCAGCAGGGGTGAGAAAAGAGGGGAGTGAAGCAAAGGAGGATGTGAAATGATGTAAATAATGAGTGTTATGGGCTGAACTGTGTCCCTCAAATTCATATGTTCAAGTTTTAACACACACACACACACACACACACACACACACAGCACCATCAGAATGTGACTATCTGTAGATCGGTCTTTAAAGGAGTGATTAAGGTAAAATGAGGTTATTAGGGTGGAGCCCTAATCCAATGTTGTTGGAAGCTACCCATTGCCTTCACTAGAAGAAAGAGGTGGACAAGGAACCCGGAAGGCTGGTCAACCTTGAGGCTTGGTCTCCACTGTCTGGTGGAGACAAAGGGAGCTGAAGCAACTTCTACCTTTTAGTCTTATGTAAATCCTTACTGATAAGATAGTTTGCCTATTACTGGAAATTGCCTGCCTAAGGGATATAGGTGGATCCTAAACCTGAATAAAAGGGATCTCAAGGCCAGAGCAAAGCAGAGTCCTCTCTTGGGCTTTCACCTGGCCCCCAATTCCCAAATTAATGTTTTCTTTTATATATATATATATTTTTATTGATTTCTTTACAGAGAGGAAGGGAGAGGGATACAGAGTTAGAAACATTGATGAGAGAGAAACATCGATCAGCTGCCTCCTGCACACCCGATACTGGGGATGTGCCTGCAACCAAGGTACATGCCCTTGACCAGAATCGAACCTGGGACCCTTCAGTCCGCAGTCCGACGCTCTATCCACTGAGCCAAACCGGTCAGGGCCCAAATTAATATTTTCTTGTCTAGTCTCTTTCATTTGTGTGCGGCCTCCTCCAGAGCCCGAATCCTGAACCTGAACCCTGAACCACGCGGGATGTGGGGGGACACTCACACAATGTGAATAATGCTGTATAAGTAACAGAGACTCCAAGGATGCACACACACAAGGTGAGGCCCCATAAGGAGGATATAGTGAGAAGGTGGCCACCTGCAAGCCCAGGAGAGGCTCAGGAGGAACCCAGCCTGTGTGGCCTTGGTCTTGGGCTTCCAGCCTTCAGGACTGTGAGAAAATAAATTTCTGTCGGTTAGGCCCCTAAACTGTCATATTTTATTCTAGCAGCCCTAAGCAGATTCATTGTCTTTTGTGAAGTCATTCGAACATCTGAAAGCAATAGTATTTTCCACAGATACTCTTGCTTTCTTTGTGGTGGAGATTTAAGAAGAAATCGCAGTGAGGAAATTAACCTTGAGGACTCTGAAGCCTCAAGCAGTTTGTGGCTATGTCTGTGATGTGGTCTGCATTGTGATTTTATCACACTTCATCTCCCTCAAAGTTTCCTCTGGGTCACAAAACACCCCAGAACTGATGCCTCTGACCAAATGCTTAGCATGAATTCCTGCCCTGACTCAAGGTGACTGTCCCTCTCTCTGGGACATAGAAGGCAGAGTTGCATGTTATGTTTCTTCTTTTGCTTCAACTTCTAATACATTTCTTTTCCTAACCTTTGCTCTCCTTTAAATGCAAGAGCAACTTCAAACCAAAGGGAGTGTTCCTGCTTGGAGTCATCGCATCACGGGATCAGCCTGCCTAATCTGGGATCCTGGAAAAGCACCTGTTAGTAGTCACATGACTTTGTCAGATGACCTACTCCGTAAAAGAGAAACAATAATGATATCACGAGAGAAACCAAGATGGTGGCATAGGTAAATACCTGAACTTGCTGCCTTGCACAACAACTTCAAAACTACAACTAACAGACAAAACGGACATCATCCAGAACCACAGGAAGGCTGGCTAAGTGGAAATTCTACAACTAGAAGGGAAGAGAAAAGCACACTGAGACTCAGAGGAGCTGCGGAAGTAAAGGGCAGAGGTACGGAGGCACACACACTGAGAAGACAGGCAACTGAGTACGCGGCTGGCTTTTTCAATCCAGAGGGAGACACAAGCTCCCCACTGCTCTGAACTCCAGTTCCAGGTGAGACTCTGGAGACCCATACTCATACGGGGAGAAACTGGCCTGTCTGGCAGTGGGTGGAACTCAAGGGTGGCTTTCTCTCAGAGGTGCTTGCAGCGATTACCAAGGGACACTGAGACCCAGGGGCCTCATAGGGCAGGGCTGATGGGAAGCCATTGCTGTTTGCTCTGCCCTGAGACTCCGCCCCATCCAAGCTGTGCTCAGAGGCTTTTGCATATTAATGGCCTGGTCCTTTGAAATCTAAACTTACCTAACAAACTGCAGCTGAGTCAGAGAGACCCAGAACATCCAAAAGAAGGCCCAAGGCCCCACAGCAGCTTGCATTGCTTCATAGCTGGGCCTCATCTGGGCACCTCCAAAACCCAAACAAAGAAGAGGAATCTGAAGATCTCTCCGTAGCTCCTGCTGGGTGGCCTCAGGCAGAGGCTAAATTAGCACCTCCTTGGAAATCCAAGAGCCAGTGTACCCAGGGGTCAGAGTAGGACCATCCAGATTACAACTCCTCAGATCCATAAGGGACACACTCAGGGAGTAGACTCAGTGAGCACCAAAGCCCCACTGAAGCAAGTCTTGCCTCATAAGGGTGTCTCCAGCACAGAAGTTCTCCCAGCATAGACACAGCTGATCCTCACAGCGCAATTGGCCTGGAGGTCAATTCCTTCCAGTGATACCAACAACAATCAAGGCTTAACTACAACAAGACTGTGCACACAGCCCACAAAGGGGTGCACCAAGAGTGTCCACCTCAGGTAACTGGGGTGGCTGAGCCACTGAGCCCTATATGACACCAAGCACACAAAGCCACTCTATCAACTCAGGGAAGCAGCCAAAATGCAGAGACAAAGAAACGGGTCACAAATGAAAGAAATGGAGGAAAGCAAATGACTGGATATATAGTTCAAAACCACAGTTACAAGGTTTTTCAAGAATTTTCTAGAAACTGCTGATAAATTTAGTGAGACCCTCGAGGATATGAAAAAGGACCAACTAGAAATTAAGCATACACTGACTGAAATAAAAAACATTATACAGAGATCTAACAGCAGACTAGAGGTTCGCAAGAATCAAATCAAAGATTTGAAATACAAAGAAGCAAAAAACACCCAACCAGAAAAGCAAAAAGAAAAAAGAATCCAAAAATATGAAGATAGTATAAGGAGCCTCTGGGACAACTTTAAGCGTACAAACATCCGAATTATGGGGGTGCCAGAAGAAGAGAGAGAGCAAGATATTGAAAACCTATTTGAAGAAATAATGACCGAAAACTTCCCCCACCTGGTGAAAGAAATAGACTTACAAGTCCAGGAAGTGCAGAGAACCCCAAACAAAAGGAATCCAAAGAGGACCACACCAAGATACATCAAAATTAAAATGCCAAGAGCAAAAGACAAAGAGAGAATACTAAAAGCAGCAAGAGAAAAGTAGTTACCTACAAGGGAGCACCCATACAACTGTCAGCTGATTTCTCAACAGAAACTATGCAGGCCAGATGGGAGTGGCAAGAAATATTCAAAGTGATGAATAGCAAGAACCTACAACCAAGATTACTCTACACAGCAAAGCTATCATTCAGAATTGAAGGGCAGATAAAGAGCTTCACAGATAAGAAAAAGCTAAAGGAGTTCATCAACACCAAACCAGTATTATATGAAATGCTGAAAGGTATTCTTAAAGAAGAGGAAGAAGAAAAAAGTAAAGATAAAAATTATGAACAACAAATACATATCTATCAACAAGCGAACCTAAAAATCAAGTGAATTAAAAACCTGAGGAGCAGATAATTTGGTGAATATAATAGAATCAGGGGCATAGAAAGGGAGTGGACTGATAATTCTCAGGGGGAAAGGGGTATGGGGGGTTCATGAAGAGAATGGACAAAAATCATACACCTATGGATGAGGACAGTGGGGGGGAGGTAAGGGCAGAAGGTGGGGTGGGAAAGGGGTGGAGGGGAGCTATGGGGGGAAAAAGGAGAAATAATTGTAATAATCTGAATAAAGATTTATTTTAAAAAAAAACAAAAAACAAGTGAATCTAAAAATCAAGTGAATAAAAAATCTGATGAACAGAATAAATTGGTGAATATAATAGAATCAGGGGCATAGAAAGGGAGTGGACTGACAATTCTCAGGGGGAAAAGGGAGTGGGGAGTGGGGGAAGAGACTGGACAAAAATTGTACACCTATGGATGAGGACAGTGGGGGACAGGTAAGGTTAGAAGGTGGGGTGGGAACCAGGTGGAGGGGAGCTATGGGGGGAAAAAGGAGGAACAATTGTAATAATCTGAATAAAAATTTATTTTAAAAAAATGATATCACCTATCACATGAGTTGTTGTGGGAGTTGAATGAGATAATACTTAGAACACCAGCAATGGGGGCTGTGAGGTGGGAGTGATCCACTCAGAGGGAAAGACTATTCAGTCAGTGATATTGTGGACAATTGCCATGGACATTGTTGTAGCTCAGTACCTAACACTCAGGACTCAATCGATGCTGTTCTTCATAAAAGTCTTGCATAACAATTTGATCCTTAAACCAGGAGCTTGTATAACTTAAAATTTTCAAAGATGTACTAACTCTCTATATTTTTATATGTACACTAGAGGCCCAGTGCATGAAATTCATGCACAGGTAGAGTCCCTAGGCCTGGCCAGCGATCAGGGCCAAACTGTGGGGCAACCGGCAGGTCGATCAGTGGGACCCCCAGCTGGCACACGCTTTGGCCAGCCTGGCGCTGCCCACTTGCAGCCCCCACCTGCTGCCAGTTGCCTCCTTCTGTGGGAGGCAACTGGCAGGGCAATTGGGGGGCAGTCTCAGCCCGCTCACCGGCCAGCCCCACCCCCCAATCACCCCGCCTGGTGAAAGAAATAGACTTACAAGTTTGCCTCGTTGGCTGGCCTAGGGCCTGTGGGCTGGGGGCAGCTCCTGTGTTGAGCATCTGCCCCCTGGTGGTCAGTGCACATCATAGTGACCAGTCGTTCCACCATTTGGTCTATTTGCATATTAGGCTTTTATTATATAGGACTAGAGGCCCAGTGCATGAAATTTGTGCACTCGGGGGGTCCCTCAGCTGGGCCTGCACCCTCTCACAGCCCGGGAACACTCGCGGACATCTTTAGCGCTGCTGCGGAAGTGGAGAGGTTCCCACCACTGCCACTGCGCTCACCAGCCGTGAGCCTGGCTTCTGGCTGAGCGGCACTCCCCTGTGGGATCGAGCCAAAACCAGCTCTCCAACATCCCCCGAGGGGTCCTGGATTGCAAGAGGGCGCAGGCCAAGCTGAGGGACCCACTGGTGCACAATCAAGGCCAGGGAGGGACACAGGAGGTTGGCCAGCTGGGGAGGGACCATAGGCAGGCTCCAGGGCATGTCCAGCCCCTCTCGCTCAGTCCTGATCGGCCAGACTCCAGCAGCAAGCTAACCTACCAGTCAGAGCATCTTCCCCCTGGTGGTCAGTGCACGTCATAGCAACTGGTCAACTGTCTGCACCCTGGTGGTCAGTGCACGTCATAGCAAGTGGTTGAGCAGCCTTAGCATATCATTAGCATATTACACTTTGATTGGTTGAACGGCCAACCGGTCGACCAGACACTTAGTGGCTTTTATTATACAGGATGTGTGCTAGAAAATGCATAGAGTTTCCAGTCAAGATGGCAGTACAGGTAAACATGGTACTTTCTTTTCTTTTTTAAAATATATTTTATTGATTTCAGAGAGGAAGGGAGAGGGAGAGAGAGATAGAAACATCAATAATGAGAGAGAATCATTGATCGGCTGCCTCTTGCACGCTCCACACAGGGGATCGAGCCCACTCGGGCATGTGCCCTGACCAGGAACCAAACCATAACCTTCTGGTTCATAGGTCGATGCTCAACCACTGAGCCACACCAGCCGAGCAAACATGGTATTTTCTTAAACTTTTTTTAATTAGTTTTTTTAATAGATTCATACTTATAAAAATGTTTGTTGATTTTGGAGACAGAGGAAGATATACTTGTGTAGAGAACACTTCAGAAGATTTTACTTTCTCATAAACTACAGCAGTAGAGAGAGTTCCCTCTCCTACCCGGCATGGCCAGGTCATTATTTGATTCTCATGGTTTGGAACATTCCCCAGATTAGCAACATCTTCCCAGAGTCTTCCTGTCAAACAGTCTTTGCCTCCTCTGAGTGACGCTAAGATCCCAAGGACCCATAGCTACTGCTGGTTTGTGTCCAGAAATAGATACATCGCAGGCTGAGTGTGCTGCTTGGGGAGGTAGCTGCCTGATTCATCAATTTTATCCCCCGGGCTATAGCACTTTGACCAAAAGCCTTTCTATTTCTCCTACTAACTTTTAGGAGAATTTCTAATTTTAATAAATAAAAGCACACTCATTTTGCTGGGAGTTCCCTGGGGCTAGCTATACTATCAAGGCATGTTCATATTTCCATTTTCAATCATTTACTCCCTTCCTTGCTGGCACTATTTTTAAAACTTTCCAATCAAACCGAAGCAACTTCAGAAAAGCAGCTGACCACAACACAGTTTGGTTCAATTCTACAAAAAGCCTGACTTTTTGAAAAAAAGCTTTTTATAAAAGGAAAGTTCTCACCAATTCAGCCTTTCAAGTCAATGAGAACTTCCAATCTTATTAAATAGCTGGTGTTTTGGCAATAGCTCTGAGTTAATAGAAAAGTAGTTACAATATTTAAATTCATTTTACTTATGGGCTTTTTAAAGCAGCTAATGAGTATTGCCTTTGCCCTGCTCTTGATTCCCCAAATCTCATGTGCTATAATAAAATTATGAACATATAAATAATTTGCACACATTAAATTTTGGAATTGTTCCCTGACCAGTGTGGCTCAGATAATTGGAGCGTCGTCCCATGAACCAAAGGGTCATAGGTTCAATTCCCAGTAAGGGTGTGAGGGAGCAAGACAGGGGGCCCAGCCCCAATTGATTGCCCCACAGGCAGAATGGTGGAGCCAGTGAGGGGGCAATGCCGGGCCAAGGCGAGGTGCCAGGCGGGGCTGCAGGGCTGCGAGGCTGGGGGTGCAAGCTGGGGCTGTGAGGCTGAGGGCGTGAGCTGGGGCCAGATCCCTGCGGGCCATCCTAAGGGAACCCCACCAGGGCACAAATTCATGCACCAGGTCTCTAGTATTGGAATAAATGCTCATATGTGATTCAATCCTGTCTCTGCTTAATTGGCTCGAGCAGTGACAGGCAGCACAGACCATTGTTTGTCTGGTTACAACCCTACCCCCCTCAAGTAAGGGAAACCAGGGTAAAATAGACATGCAGGGGAGTCCACAGATATAAGATGTGTTTGAAGAATTTACTGAAAGTTTGAAATGATGTAGAGAGAGAATAAATTAGAGAAGTCAACGATAAGTGCTCGGCCATGGTGAGTGTGGGGGAGGGAAGATGAGCCTGAGGTTTTTATTTAAGAGCCAGAGATGAAGGGAGATGTCACAAACTCACTAACGGGGTTGGTGGGGGAGGAGCAGCTCTGTGCAAAATGATGACAGAGCATGGACACATGTCAAAGCTTGCATATGGAAATCTCCCCATCACCCACCTTTACTTAATAGGGCTAAATGCTGTAGAAGAGGAAAAAAAATTTTCTAGGTTCTTGGCTGAGATACCCCTGTAATAAAATACAGATTAACAGGAGAAAAACAAATTTAATTATGTATGTATGTGTGGGAGCCCCACAAAGATATGTGACTCCAACATGTGACCAGAGCAGGAATTTTTTATACCTTTTAGACAAAGAAACAATCAATATGTGAAGAATTCTTAAGGCCGGAGGATTTAGCTAGGGGTAGTAAACAGTGAATAATTTACAAGGTTTGTTTATATAGCCTTCTGGGCCCTAAATTCTCTATCTCAGGTGATAAGGATTCCTTCTACCCTCCAGGTATAGGGAGGGCACCTTTCACCTGAGGGTAAGAGTGTTCTTTCACCAGCTGTGGAAATAATGAAATACTTTCTCTTCTTATCAAACACAACACTTCGAAGAGCAAATTCTTTTCTACCGTGTTAGCATTCTATAGCTCCCTAGTGGCTGAGTCTGATGGTGTAGACCAGTGGTCGGCAAACTGCGGCTCGCGAGCCATGGTTTGCCACTCTGTTGACTAATGAGTTTGCCGACCACTGGTGTAGACAGAGTAGACCCCAGCCCCAGTATCTCTGCTTGGACAAAGACCTTGACTTTGCATAAATGCATAGGCTGTGATGTGAGAACATCCCAAAGGCCCCAAGGCTCCCCATCACTGAGCTAGAAAGTCTCCTCATTGCCGCTCACAGACCTTCCTATTGGAAGGCTCCATCACCTGGACCCATACCTGGAAAAGTGTCATTGGCCAATATTCATGTTACCTCTACCTGATCTTACTTTTCTTGGATTCCCCAGGTTGTGCCTCAGATGTTGGTTTTATTAGGTGGCCTCTCTGTCTGATTTACTGGATCTTAAACACACACACACACACACACACACACACATCAAAACATCAGAATAAGGGCCTTAGAGTCAAAATTCCAGCCTGAAGACCTGGATTCAAAAGCATGGTTTCTTGACCTGCTCATTATATAAGTTTCAGTGAGTTTCTTAATCTCTCTGAGAGCCTCCTATTCTTCTTGGGTAAAATAGGAATGATAACATGTCCATCTGTAACATTTTTAGAGAGAAAGGAAGGGAGAGAGAGAAAAACATCGATGTAAGAGAGAAACATCTATTGGTTGCCTCCCATACGCACCCCAACTGGGGATCAAACCCACAACCTAGGTATGTGCCCTTACTGGGAATCGAGCCTGCCACCTTTTGGTATACGGATGATGCTCCAACTAACTGAGCCACAAAAGTCAATTTTATGTTCTAGTCATTTAAGTGGGGGGAAATGTCACAGAATAGTATTAAGGGGTGATTTTATTTTCATCTAAAATTTAAATATCATATACATATGTTAATATATGCATTTAAAAAACTGGGAAAGAAGAGAATAGACTGAGCCATAAAAGCAGTTATTAAATGCCTACTATGTGCTAGGCGTTGAGAACATACAGATAAATAAGAAATTAGAATGTCACTTCCATGAAGGAAGAGAATTTTGCTGATTTGTTCTCTTTATTCCCAGTGTCTTGCATATAATATGTACTCAATAAATATATATGGAAAAGAAGGAAGGGAGGAGAGGAGGGAAGGAGAGAGTCCTTGTTCCCAAGTGACTCATAGTTTAGTGTTGACACAGATATGTGAGCAGATGACTTTTCTGAAAAGGGACACTGCAGAGAACTCTGGAAGAAAACGGCTCCTAGTTGGTAGGGGTTTTGCATAAACCATCTCTCATCCTTATGGCATCACCCCCCTTTCACAGAAGTCGTTTGCAAAGTCATGGCCATGCAGCCCATTTTCAAACTCAAAGCTTATCCGGCTACAAGGAGCCCTCTTCTTTCAGGACAGCGCTTGGCCCTATAAAGGAGAACCAGATTATCCAGGCTGAGTTGGGGGCAGAATTGCTGGTAATGAACATCTCCAAACTGGGTCTTAGAGAGCCACAAACTTGGAAAACAACGCCTTTTGTCAGTATCTAGGGGAAATTGTCTTCAGACAACTCAAAGGTGACACCCAATGTCACTATGGGGAACTACACAGAAACCCTACTAGTAAATAGTGGTCCTGGAAGATGGAGTGATAGGAGACCCTTGCTGTTGACGATTTCATTACTGGGTTCTTCTCTGATTCCTTTCTGATAGCTTTTGCTTAATTACAGTTGCATTGGAATAGCAGAAGCCTCAAGAGGAAACACAGATTTGGGCTACATTCTTTCCAGAGACTAAATAGTCATCCAGATCTGGTAACAACCTCTGTTCTCCCTCTTACCTGCTATGTAGCCTTGGACACATTCCTTCATCTCCATGAGCTTCTGTTTTCTCACTTGTACAATGGAGATGATGATACCTATTTTGCAAGGCTGCCAGGTATAGTAAATGAGATCAACTATGTGCACATTATAAAATAGAAAAAGCTTAGCAAGTGATGTCATTACTGAGAACTTATTAAACCTTACTAAGCATTTGACATACACTGTCTTTTTTTAAAATCCTCACAAAAACCCTACTATTTCTATCCTCACTGTGTAGGTGGGGAAAACTGAGGTCCAGAGAGAATGGCCAAGGTCATGTGCTAATAAGTGGCCAAGCTGGGATTCAAATCCAGGCCATGGACTTCATGAAGTGCACCCACTGTGAATCAGGATACCACAGTGGTTCGAGTGTATAATTGTTAAGAAAACTAGATTAAATGTATCCGATTATAAAATGGGCAAAGGAGCTCTGGCTGGTGTGGCCCAGTTGGTTGGATGTCATTCTGTGCACCAAAAGGTTGCAGATTCAATCTCTGGGCCGGGCTCATATGAGAGGCAATCGATTGCTGTTTGTCTCTCTCCCCCACTTCTCCTCTCTCTAGAATTTATGAAAAACTTATCCTCAGGTGAGGATTTAAAAATAAATAAATGTTCCTCACTCTCCCTGCAAAACCACTACTGTTTCCTCGGTTTCAGGCTATACCTATCCATTGCAGAGACCTGGGTTCAAATCCCAGCTCTGACAGTTACTAATTGTACCTGCAAGTTACTGAACCTCTTTCAAAGCTTTGGTTTATTTATATACATAAAAGCCTAATATGCAAATTGTCCCCATGCGAGTTTGACCAGGAGACCGATCACTCGCTATGACGTGTGCTGACCACCAGGGGGAACAAGGGAAGGCCCTGGCCAGCAGCCAGCAACCAGGGAAGGAAGGCCCTGGCTGGCAGCTGGACAGCCCCAATCAGGCCTGATCACCAACCAGGCCTAGATACCCTACCCATGCACAAATTTTGTGCACTGGGCCTCTAGTTAAGCTATAAAACAGAATCAGAATGCTTCCACCTAAGATGGTGGCATAGGTAAATGCAGTACTCACATCTTCCCACAACCATATCAGAATTACAACTAAACAACAGAACAACCATCATTCAGAACTGCCTGAAATATAGCTGAACAAAAGTTCTATAACTAAAGATAGAAAGAAGAAGCTACATTGAGACTGGTAGGAGTGGCTGAGACTCAGGACACGCTGGTCCCACACCCACATGTAATGTTTAAAAATTGGGAAGAATATCTCGCTATGGAGAGCCACTCTAAGGAGCAGCCCTATACCAGGCCCCACAACTCAGGGTTCCAGTGCCAGGAAGAGAAGTCCCATAACTTCTGGCTGTGAAAACCAGGGGATTGTGACTGAGTGAGACAGAGGATTCCTGGGGTCCCAGACGTTCCCCTTAAAGGACCCATGCACAGACTTACTCAGACTCACTCGCTATGAGCTCCAGTGCTAGGCAGCAGCTTGAAAGGCACCAGGGACATACAGGGAAGAACTGAATCTTCTGGCTTTGGGATGAGAGTTGGAGAGCCAGTTTTCTTCCAGACGGAAGTGCTGGCAGAGATCATTGTTCTTTGCTGAGCTCTGCCCTCCACCCCAGAGCTGACGTATGAATACCATATCTGAATTTCCGTCAACATTGTTTGCCCTGCCCTGGTGATTCCCTGAAATTGCCACCCTACCCAACTTGGGAACCCACCCAAGATGCTTCCAGTGGTGTTTCCATACAAACAACCTGTCTTGGTTCATGCTGCAAACTTTCCTAAAATTTCTCAAAGGTTCACAAACCCCAAACAAGCCACATCTGGCCTCAGCGTGGCCCATAGCTCTTGCTAAGCGGCTCCAGACCCCTTGGTTTGCAGACTGGCCTCTCCTGGGCACCTCCAAGCCCAGCACAAGTAGCAGCCATCTGCATATTGCTTTGTAGCTCATGCCCAGATGGCCCTGGAAGAACATAGGTGACATTCAATCTTGCCCTGCACCTCCCAGGAGGCCCCAGAGCCAGCACACCTGATGCCCAGTTTCAACTATGCTGAAGCACCGCTCAAACACCTTCATGAGCAACCACCTTCATGCTCAAGGGGCAGGCTCAGCAGAGCCCCACTAAAGAGAGTCTTGCTCTGTGCGGTCAGCCCCTCCACAGAAGCTCCACTGTAGTTGCTATAGTATCAGCCAGTCCTCATAGCCCATGGGCCAAGGGTAAATCCCTCCCATTGACATGCCAACAGCAATCAAGGTTCAAATACAACAGGAGGGTCACACAGCCCACACTGGGGCATAGCACACTTGGAGCAGCCAGCTCAGGTGACTGGGGAAGCTGTGCCACTGGGCCCTATAGGACACCTACTTCGTAAGGTCACTCTACCAAGACTGGAGACAAAGCAGTTTTACCTAATATATAGAAACAAATACAGGGAGGCAGCCAAAATGAGGAGACAAAGAAACAGGTCCCAGATGAAAGAACAGAACAAATTCCAGAAAAAAAACCACCAAACTAAATAAAACGGAGACAAGCGATCTACCAAATGCAGAGTTCAAAACACTAATTATAAGGATACTTAATGAATTTAGCAGAAGAGTAGATGAACTTAGTGAGAACTTCAACAAAGAGATAGGAAACACGAAAATGCTTTTTAAAAGTCAGAAATGAAGAATATATTACAGGGAATCAACAGTAGAGTAAATAAAGCAGAGGATCAAATCAGATATTTGGATGATAAGAAAGCAGAAAACACCCAATCAGAACAGCAAAAAACTAAAAAATAAAAGATTCGAAAACAGTGAGGATGGTTTAAAAACCTCTGGGACAACACCAAGAGTACCAACATTCACTTCATGTGGGTGCTGAAAGAAGAGAGAGTAAAGAATTGAAAACCTATTTGAAAAAATAATTACAAAAAACTTCCCTAACCTGGTGAAGGAAATAGACAAACAAGTCCAAGAAACACAAAGAGTCCCTAACAAGATGCACCCAAAGAGGCCCACACCAAGACACATCATAATTCAAATACCAAATATTAAAGACCAAGAGAGAATCTTTAAAGCAGCAAGAGAAAAGCAGTTAGTTATCTACAAGGGAGCTCCAGTGGTGTTTCCAAACAAACAACTTGTCTTGGTTCATGAGAGAGCCACTCTAAGGAGCTGATTTCTCAACAGAAACTTGGCAAGTCAGAACAGATTGACATGAAATATTCAAAGTAATGAAAAGCAAGGACCTACAACCAAGATTACTCTACCTAGAAAAGGTATCATTTGGAATTGAAGGACAGATAAGGAGCTTCCCAGACAAGAAAGAGTTAATCACCACCAAATCAGTATTGTATGAAATGTTTAAGGATCTTCTTTAAGGGAAAAAAGAAAAAATATATGAATAATAAAATGGCAATATATACATATGTATCAACAATTACTTTAAAAGCAAATGGATTAAATGTCCAATCAAAAGATTCAGTGTGGCTGAATGGATAAAAAAAACAAGACCCTTACATATGTTGTCTATAAGAGACTCACTTCAGATCACAAGACACAAACATATTAAAAGTAAAGAAATATTTACTGGAAATATCCAGTAAATATTAAAATGAAAAAAAAAAAAAAAAAAAAAACCTGGGGAAGCAATACTTATACCACACAAGATAGACTCTAAAACAAAGGCTATAACAAAAGACAAAGAAGGATCCAGCATTCCACTTCTCGGTATTTATCCAAAGAAATCCATATTTGTAATACTTCAAACAATTAAAAAAAAAAACAAAGAAATCCAAAACTCTAAATTGAAAAGACATATCTATATATATAAAAGCCCAAGTGACCATTATGACTGAATGACCGGTCAACCAGTCGCTATGATGTGCACTGACCACCAGGGGGCAGATGCTAAACGCAGGAGTTGCCCCCTAGTGGTCAGTGCGCTCCTACAGCCAACCTCCCACAGTCATCCAACCTTCTACGGTCCCCCACCCCCTGAAGGCTGGCGAACCTCCTGCAGTCCCAATGGACCCCGATCACCAGCCAGACCGAGGGACCCCACCTGTGCACAAATTCGTGCACCAGGCTTCTAGTATATTCATATGTACATTGCACCATTATTTATAACTAGAGGCCTGATGCACGAATTCTTGCATGGGTGGGGTCTGGCCAGCCCGCCCTGATGGGGACCAATTAGGGCCCGCCAGCCAGGGAGGGGACCATGGGGGGAGGGGCTGCGGGCAGTTGACCAGCTGGCCCTGCCCCTGATCAGGGTTGGGGGGTGATCCGGGGCCAGGCTGGCCCAAGAGAGGGGCCTTGGGCAGTTGGCCGGCCACCCCAGCCCCCGATCAGGGTGGGGGGCTGATCAGGGGCCAGGCTGGCTGGGGAGAGGGGCTGTGGGAGGTTGGAGGGGGGGGCTGATCAGGGCCCTGATTGGGCCGGTTGGCCACCACAGTGCACATCATAGTAACCTGTCATTCTGGTTGTTCCATCATTCTGGTTGCTTGGCTTTTATATATATAGATAGCCAAGATATGGAAGCATCCTAGGTGTTCATCAATAGATGAATGGATAAAGAAAAAGTTGTGTATATAATACACTGAAATATGACTCAGCCATAAAAAAAGAATGAAATCTTGCCATCTGCAACAACATGGATGAAACTACAGCATATTGTGCTGAGTGAAATAAGTCAGACAGAGAAAGACAAATGCCATATGAATTTAGTTATATGTGTAATTAAAAAAAACAAAATAATCCCTGGCCGGTTTGGTTCAGTGATTAGGGAGTTGGCCCACAGATCAAAAGGTCTTGGGTTCCATTCCTGATCAAGGGAATGTACCTCAGTTGCAGGTTCATTACGGGCCCTGGTCGGGGCATGTGCAGGAGGCAACCAATCAATGTGTCTCTCTCACATTAATGTGCCTCTCTTCCTCTCCTCTCCTCTCCTCTCCTCTCCTCTCCTCTCCTCTCCTCTCCTCTCCTCTCCTCTCCTCTCCTCTTCTCTCCTCTCCTCTTTTCTCCTCTCCTGTCCTCTCTTACTTCCCTTTCACTCTCACTAAAAATCAGTGGAAAAAGTATCCTTAGGTGAAGATTTTAAAAAATAATAAATAAATAAATAAATAAACAAACAAACAAGTAGACCAGAAACAGACTCATAAATGCAGAGAACATGTTGATGGTTGCCAGATGGGAAGGGGTCTGCGGGGATGGGTGAAAAAGGTGAAGGGATTAAGAAGTACAAATAGGCAGTTACAGAATAATCATGAAGATATAAAGTACAGAATAGGGCCCCAGCTGGTTTGGCTCAGTGGACAGAGCATCAGCCTGCGGACTGAAGGGTCCCAGGTTCGATTCCAGTCAAGGGCACGTGCCAGGGTTGCAGGCTTGATCCCCAGTAGGGATTGTGCAGGAGGCAGCCAATCCATGATTCTCTCTCATCATTGATGTGTCTATCTCTCCCTCTCGCTTTCTCTCTGAAATCAATAAAAAATATATTTTTAAAAAATAAATAAAGTACAACATATGGGGATATAATCAATAACATTGTAATAACTATACATGGTATCAGATCAGTTCATAAGTTACATAAATGTCCAACCCCTGAACCTGAAACTAATATAATATTGTATATCAACTGTAATTGAAAACTAAAAATTATTTTAAAAATCGAATCAGTAAAAGTAGCTATCTCGTACAGTTGTTATGAGGAATAAATAAGGTGATACATGCAAATGACTTTGCACAGTGCCTCAGGTACATGCACCTATTACATATTAATTACACATTAGTAGTAATGGTTGTTGATGTTGTTACTATTATTACTATTACTGTTGTCCCATTTGAAAATAAAGAGGAAAGGCACCTATTGGCAATGGCTTTCACAGAATCATTTTGAGACAGGCCAGTCAGCCAGGACAAGTGGAATGGGGAAACTGAGACAGAGAGCTGAACAAACTGGCAGAGCAATTCACAGCAGATACAGAAGGTCACCTCCCTAGAGAGAACGTCTAGCCCTCAGTTGTATTTCAGCTTCAGGCCCAGAGAAGCAGCAAAACCAGGTCAGTGACACCAGGACCATCTGCAATGACTAACAACCCCCTGTCCTGACACTGACCAATCAGTGGAGACCACGGTCCTAGTGGAGCACACCTAGAAAACAGATGAATATTCTGCTAAAACCCTCCCCTGACCTCTCCTAAGATTCCAGCCTGTAAGAAAGAGATTAAAGCCTCAAGACAAAGTACCCAGCACACACTCTCCCTCTGAGGAGCAGCCCCCGCCATCTCATTTCCCCTCTTTTCTCCCCACTTCTTCCCCCACAGGCACGCATCTCCTAAACTCTAAAGGACCCCATGAGGCTTGCAACCAGGGCAGGAATGGACAGTGGCAGCTCGCCCCAAGCTAACCCCTGAACCTGACCCCAAGACCCCCTTTTCTCTGACTTCCCAGAGAGCTGGGGTAGCCCAGCCTAGGCTCTCCTGTTGCTTCTTCTATGCAAAGCCCTTCCTTGTTTCACTGCCCAGCTTTAATAAAGTTCCCTCATAGTCATCTGGGACTTGTGTTGTGAAACTCCTCCTGCACAAAGTCAAGAACCCACACACTATGGCTGGTCCTAGGCAGACCCACCAAAGCCAGGTCCCATTTCTGATAACAATTTAACGTCTTAAAGTCCTTGGTAAGGACTTAAATGGTCATGTAGTCCATTCTCCCAGCTGATGTCTGATCCCACCAGGTTATCTATAAACACCATTCTCTTCCATCAAGTGGAATGTTCTACCTTTTGGACTGTTGCAAAATTCTACCTGTTGTCACTGAGGACATTTAGAGTTGCTTCTGTGCTGAATGGTTTCCATTTACCCATCCATGTCTACCTTCTATCTGCTCCACTCTGTTTTCTGCCCAGGAGGCTGGGGAGTATGGGCTACACCAGAGTAGCTGATCCTTGCCCTCTTGCTTAGAGTTGGGTTCAGCCAGTGAGAGACACTGGTAGGATAGTAACACAGGAGGAAAGAGGCTGGGGTATTCATATCCTCAGCTCCCTTTACTTCTCCTTTTTGTCCTACTCATTTCTCAAGTGGCTTGGGTGAGGCCTACCCACATTGGGGAGGGCAGTCTACTTTGCTTAGTCTACTCATTCAAATGTTATTCTCATCTAGAAACAATCTCACAGACACTCAGAATAAGGTTGTTGTTTTTAAAAAATATAAGTATATATATATTTTTTTATTTCAAAGAGGAAGGGAGAGGGAGAGAGATTGAAACATCAGTGATGAGTGGGAATCATTGATCGGCTGCTTCCTGTACGCCCCCTACTGGGGATCGAGCCCACAACCCAGGCACGTGCCCTGACAGGTAGTCAAACTGTGACTTCCTAGTACATAGGTTGACGTTCAACCACTGGGCCACGCCGGCTGGGCTCAGAACAAGGGTTAAGCAAATATCCGGTCCGCTCAGTTTGACACAAAAAAGAAACCTTCACAGTGAATACAGTTTTCAAAGGCATAGGAGCGAGGGGGACCTGATGACTGAGAACCGTTTTGCATGGTTTTCTGATCTTTTTGTGGCCGGGCCTCGGTGTTCCTCCTCCCACACCTAGGAGCCTCACTCAGTGACAGAGTACACACACGTGTACAAGCGTGTACACACACACACAGCCCAGGAGTCATCCAGGTAGAACAATAGGAGTAATTGAGAGTCCATTCTTTAGTCTCACCCTCTTCCCCGCCACCCCCAGCAAGGGTTGGTCTTTCTTCAGCCCACTAGGCGGAGCTGCTGGGACCACTGCCAGTTAAGGCACTGCTAAGAAATTCCTCCACCAGTTTCTGCCCAAGGATGCCGGGTCCCCATGTCATACCTAAATGCTTCCCAAGGAGGCAGAGGTGGGAGACAGCTGCTCTCCATTCAGGGGCTGACTCGGGGTTGCTGATGAACCCTGCACAATGGGCTCGGGGTGGGGAGATGGGGTGCGAAGATGGGGGTGTGAAGAGGAGGAGGATTTTAAGCACTGGCTTTTATTAACCACCTATTGTGAATCAGACACTGAATAGTCCTTAATCCTCACAACTGCTGCCCCTAACCCACCCCCATGGTAGTTCATTTCTCAGAGCAGAGAGGGAGGCCCAGAGAAGTTAAGAGACTTGAGCCATTTCTCAGGTAAGGTACCTGAGGTACAGAAAGGCTGGTGAGTGGGGATACTTGAAAAGATGACGCCTGACGTCCAAAAAAGAGGGAAACAGAAAAGGCCACTGCTGGGTGGGGGTGGGGGTGGAGGAGGGTAACCACCTCATTCCACATTTTTATTTGTCCTTTATTTATTTTTTTATATTTTATTGATTTTTTACAGAGGAAGGGAGAGGGATAGAGAGTTAGAAACATCGATGAGAGAGAAACATCGATCAGCTGCCTCCTGCACACCTCCCACTGGGGATGTGCCCGCAACCAAGGTACATGCCCTTGACCGGAATCGAACCCGGGACCCTTCAGTCCACAGGCCGACGCTCTATCCACTGAGCCAAACCGGTTTTGGCATGTCCTTTATTTTTTATTCACCATCTGAAACCTTCTCTGAGACCTCTTCTGACTCTCTCTCCTCTCTCCTCCTCCAACTCCACCCTCCAATCTGGCAGCCTCAAAGAAATTTTGTTTTAATGTGAATTCATTATTAACATTTAAAAATTGGGGGATTGCACATTTTTTGTTGTTCATCCTCACCCAAGAATATTTTTCCATTGATTTTTTTTTTTTTTTTTTTTAGAGAGAGTTGAAAGGAGGGGAGAGACAGAAACATTGATGTGAGAGAGACACATCCCACATGCACCCTGACCAGGTCTGGGGATGGAGCCTGCAACTGAGGTAGCGTCAAGGGGGCATTGAACCGGAGACCCTTCAATCCACAGGCCTACACTCTATCCACTGAGTCAAACTGCTAGGGCAGATTGCACATTTTTAAAATCTGGATTTCTAGTATCTCTTTTTAAAAAAAAGGATGCTTAAAAAAAAACGGGTTCTTTGGTAGTCTTGGGCAAGAACTGCCCTGAGGCAACAGTGAGGTTTAGGGGAAGGGCCTGCCCCATTAGAGGAGGCCTGAGCCCCCCTGTCTGGGTCCCTCATCCCATGACACATTTAAACTCAGCTTCTTCTTAAATTCTGCTCTAGCCACACTGTCCTCTTAGCTATTTCTAGATACAGCCAACTCCTTCCCATGGGAGGGCCTCAGCCCTGTCCTGGACTCAAACTGCTCTTCCACGGAATAAGCTCAGGACTGGAGCCCTCTATCCCTTGTCTCTGTCAATTTTCCCCCACAGAACACCTGACCCAAAATAGCAGCGTGCACCCCCTCATTATGGGTTGCATTATGTCCCCCTAAAATGAGGTATGTTGAAACCCTAACCCCCAGTACCTGTGATATGACTTTATTTGGAAATAGGGTCTTTGCAGATATAATTGAGTTAGGACAAGGTCCTAGGATGGGCCCTAATACTGGTGTCCTGATAGGAGGGAAAGTTGGACACAGTCACACAGGGAGAAGTCCATGTGAAGACAGAGATGGAGTGATGCATCTACAAGCCAAGGAAGGCCAAGACTGCTGACCATAACGGCGGCCAGGAGGGGCTCTTCCCTCAAAGAATCGCCGTTTCTGAGCCAGGTGCCCACCTTGGTCCAATCATCCCTGGCAAGTAGTGGAGTAAATTGGTATAAACATGACCACCTAGGGCCAATAACTAAATCCCTGGGCAATATGCAATACATATTTATTATGCATCTACTCTACTTAACCCACGTAAAGATTATGTGTTGGTAAGGTGCATTTATTACAGAATTGAGAGCCCCGATTAAGTTCAAAACAAGTTCAATTGTCCCTGCCCTAGGGAGGCTAGAACCCAAAAACATTAACAGAACTGAAATTTTTTTTTATCACCACGAATATAATTCTTTTTATACAGCTTTGTTCTTAAACGTTCTACTGGAAATTTCCACAGAAAGATCCCGAAGGCAATGAAAAAAATTATGTAATAATGACAATAATAATATTTGCTAATATTTACTGAAGAACTAGTCATATTACTGGCACATGCTAAGCATTTTTACATTCCATTTTTTATTTAAAAGGAAGCTGTTATTATTTTTATTATTATGCCTTTTTATATATGAAGCTGATGCATAGAGAGAGTTAAGTACTTGTTTAAGTCACATGAACTAGAACATCCATTCATGATAGATAACTCAATGGAATAGACATAAGAAAAGTGAGAGCATGCTGGGCCAGAGTGGCTCAGTTGGTTGAGCATCATCCTGTACCTCGAAAGGCTGCCGGTTCAATTCCCAGTCAGGGCACATACCTGGGTTTCAGGTTTGATCCCCAGTCCAGGCACCTACAGAAGGCAACTGATCGGTGTGTCTCTCTCACATACATACCTCTCTCTCTCTCTCTCTCTCTCTCTCTCTCTCTCTCTCTCTCTCTCTCTCTCTCTCCCCCTTTCCCCCACCCCCCTCACTAACGCACTGTGATAAAGCCACTGTCATTTGAATATCCTTGCCCAGATCTATCCAAGCCATTTGTAACAGTCTTCTGTGTAACACTTCAAGGCTGAAAGACTATGGGAAAGTAGAGACAAATCAAGTGCATCTTCAGAAACAATCACTAAGTAACAAGAGTGCAAATATTTATTCAGAAAGTATCGGACAAATGATCTCTGACTTTATATTTAATTAGAAATTGAATCATGGAAACACCGAGTTTATTGTACATGAACAAAAAATTCAAATGAATATTTGTCTGGTTTGCTCATTGGAAATCAGCCAGTCCTTGCACCAAGCAATTTTAAACAGACTTTAATTGCCTGGCTGGATATGAAAGGCAAACCTGCCCTGACTATAATGCTGTGCTGGTATTAGCTTAGTAACATTAGTAGCGTTTAGTAACAGGTGCAAGGATTAGCACCCACCAGCCGAGCTAATCTGGCAAAGGCAATTTAAAACCCAAAGAAACGGGACATAATTATAATTTATAAGGGATAAAAGCTTAAAATGTGTTTCTGAACACTAAACTAATGCAACATAGCTCTTTTTTACAACGGGGGTGGCAGTCTAGGCAGTACTCCTGCCCCTTAGGCAATGTAAATGGAAAGGTTCTGAAAAATACATATTCTTTGATCCAAAAGTTTTACATCCAAGAAATTATTTTACAGTATTAAGGACGCCTTCAAAGATTTGATTATTAGAATGTTCATCATCATGTTGTGTAAAATAGTGAAAAGCCTCCTACCATGAGCCCTGGCCAGTGTGGCTCAGTGAATTGGGCATCGTCCCATGCACCAAAAGGTTGCTGGTTTGATTTCCAGTCAGGGCACATGCCCGGGTTGCAGGCTCAGTCCCAGGTAGGGGTTGTGCAGGAAACATGTTTTGATCTCACATTGATCTTTCTCTTTCTCTCTCCCTCTCCCTTCCTATTTCTCTAAAAATCAATAAAAATATTTTTTAAAGCCTCCTACCATGAGAAATTGGTTTCATCAAACATAGAACATCTATACAATGGAGTACTACATAGCTATGAAAAAAGATGCTACAGAACTAGACACCCTGATGCATAACAAAGTTTTGTGACTTGAAGAGACACTTGAAGATTTATTTATAAGAATGTTTTTCCAAAGAAGATATGCAAATGGCCAACAAGCACTTGAAAAAATGCTTAACATCACTAATCATTAAAAATGCACATCGATGCCTAAACCGGTTTGACTCAGTGGATAGAGCGTCGGCCTGCGGACTGAAGGGTCCCGGGTTCGATTCCAGTCAAGGGCATGTACCTTGGTTGCGGGCACATCCCCAGTGGGAGGTGTGCAGGAGGCATCTGATGGATGTTTCTCTCTCATCGATGTTTCTAGCTCTCTATCCTTCTCCCTTCCTCTCTGCAAAATATCAATAAAAAAAAATATATATATATATAAAAAAATGCACATCGAAACTGCAAAGAGAGACACCACTTCATTAGGTATGCTATTATTTAAAACAAACAAGCAAGCAAAAACAGAAAACAACAAATGTAGATGAGGATTTGAAATTGGAACCCTTATGCACTATTGATGGGAATATAAAATGGTGTAGCCATAGGTCAGTACTCAACCACAGAGCCACAGAAGTTGGGCACAATTTTTTTAATTGTGAGATTTTGCTTTCTAGTTTTTCTATAATGAATACATTATACATTGTACAACTTTTAGCATTTATTTTTTAAATATATTTTTATTGATTTCAGAGAGGAAGGGAGAGGGAGAGAGAGATAGAAACATCAGTGATGAGAGAGAATCACTGATTGGCTGCCTCCTGCATGCCCCCTTCTGGGGATGGAGCCTGCAACCCCAGCCATGTCCCCTTGACTGGAATGGAACCTGGGACCCTTTGGTCTGCAGGCCGACGCTCTACCCACTGAGCCAAACCAGCTAGGGCAACTTTCAGCATTTAATATAACATATAAAATTAGCCAGATGCCCTAACCAGTTTGTCTCAGTGGATAGAGCATCGGCCTGTGGACTGAAGGGTCCCAGGTTCGATTCTGGTCAAGGGCATGTACCTTGGTTGTGGGCACATCCCCAGTAGGGGGTGTGCAGGAGGCAGCTGATTGATGTTTCTCTCTCATCAATGTTTCTAACTCTCTCTCCCTCTCCCTTCCTCTCTGTAAAAAATCAATAAAATATATTTTAAAAACATAAAATAAAATTAGCCAGATAAAACAATCCTCAAAAAAATTAAGCTATATTTATTACTGTATGAAATTTCACTTCTGGGTATACACACAACAGAACTGAAAGCCGGTACTCAAAACAGATATTTGTAGGACCATGTTCATAGGAATAGCCAAATGTTATTCACAATAGCCAAAAGTTAGGAACAAGCCAAATGTCTGTTGATGGATAAACAGATAACCAAATACAATGAAATATTATTCAGCCTAAAAAAGAAAGGACATTTGGACACATGCTACAACATGGATGAACCTGGAAGACATTATGCTCAGTGAAATAAGCCGGACAAAGACAAATGCTGTATTACACTTACATGAGGTACGTAGACTAGTCTAATTCATAGAGACAGAAAATAGTATGGTGATTGCCAGAGACAGGAAGTTTATATTTAATGGATACAAACTTTTAGTTTTGCAAAATAAAAGAATTCTGGAGACTGTTTCACAACAATGTGAATGTACTTAACAGAACTGAACAGTGTACTTATAAGTGGTTAAATGATACATTTTATGTTATGTATATTTCACCACAATTTTTTTTAAATTAATAAATCTTTATTGTTCGGATTATTACAATTGTTCCTCTTTTCTCCCCCCATAGCTCCCCTCCACCCGGTTCCCACCCCACTCCCTGCCCTTACCCCCTCGCCACTGTCCTCATCCATAGGTGTACGACCTTTGTCCAGTCTCTTCCCACACCCCCCACACCCCTTTCCGCCTGAGAATTGTCAGTCCACTCCCTTTCTATGCCCCCGATTCTATTATAGTCACCAGATTATTCTGTTCATCAGATTTTTTTATTCACTTGATTTTTAGATTCACTTGTTGATAGACATGTATTTGTTGTTCATAATTTTTATCTTTACCTTTTTCTTCTTCTTCCTCTTCTTAAAGAATACCTTTCAGCATTTCATATAATACTGGTTTGGCGGTGATGAATTCCTTTAGCTTTTTCTTATCTGTGAAGCTCTTTATATGACCTTCAGTTCTGAATGATAGCTTTGCTGTGTAGAGTAATCTTGGTTGTAGGTTCTTGCTATTCATCACTTTGAATATTTCTTGCCACTCCCATCTGGCCTGCATAGTTTCTGTTGAGAAATCAGCTGACAGTCATATGGGTGCTCCCTTGTAGGTAATTAACTGTTTTTCTCTTGCTGCTTTTAATATTCTCTCTTTGTCTTTTGCTCTTGGCATTTTAATTATGATGTGTCTTGGTGTGGTCCTCTTTGGGTTCCTTTTGTTTGGGGTTCTCTGTGCTTCCTGGACTTGTAAGTCTATTTCTTTCACCAGGTTGGGGAAGTTTTCTGTCATTATTTCTTCAAATAGGTTTTCAGTATCTTGCTCTCTCTCTTCTGGCACCCCCATAATTCAGATGTTTGTACGCTCGAAGTTGTCCCGAGGCTCCTTACACTATCTTCATATTTTTTAATTCTTTTTTCTTTTTGCTTTTCCGGTTGAGTGTTTTTTGCTTCATTGTATTTCAAATCATTGACTTGATTCTTGCGATCCTCTAGTCTGCTGTTAGGTCTCTGTATAATATTTTTTATTTCAGGCAGTGTATGTTTAATTTCTAGTTGGTCCTTTTTTATATCCTCGAGGATCTCACTAAATTTATCAGCCTTTTCTAGCAAATTCTTGAAAAACCTTATAACCGTGGTTTTGAACTCTATACCAGTCATTTGCTTTCCTCCTTGTCTTTCGTTTGTGATCTGTTTCTTTGTCTCCGCATTTTCGCTGCTTCCCTTAATTGGTAGAGTAGCTTTGTGTGGTAGGTGTCCTATAGGGCCCAGTGGCTCAGCCTCCCCAGTTGCCTGAAGTGGACACTCTTGGTGCACCCCTTTGTGGACTGTGTGTACAGCCTTGTTGTAGTTAAGTCTTGATTGTTGTTAGTATTACTGGGAGGAATTGACCTCCAGGCCAATTGGCTATGAGGATTAGCTGTGTCTACGCTGGGAGAACTTCTGTGCTGGAGACACCCTTATGAGACAAGACTTGCAAAATTGCAAAAGCCTCTGTGCTCAGCTTGGATGGGGCGGAGTCTCAGGGCGGAGCAGACAGCCTTGGCTTCCCGTCAGCCCTGCCCTATGAGGCCTCTGGGTCTCAGTGTCCCTCAGTAATCACTGCAAGCAGCTCTGAAAGAAAGCTGCGCTCGAGTTTCGCCCACTGCCAGACAGTCCAGTTTCTCCCCCAATGAATCTGGATTCCCAGTTTCTCGCCCAGAACTGGAGTTCAGTGCAGTCGGGAGCTTCCGTCTTTCTCCCTCCCGCTAGAGAAAGCCAGTGGCACACTCAGCAGTCAGTCCTCTCTGCGCGCACTCGTGTGAGCACCTCCAGACCTCTGCCTTTCGCGGCTCCCCTGAGTTCCCATGCGCTCCTCTCTTTTCCCGACAGTCCAGACTCCCCCCATATGAGTCTGGGTCCCCAGGGTCTCGCCCGAACTGGAGTTCAGTGCAGTCGGAACTGGAGTTCAGCGCGTTCGGGAGCTTCCACCTTTCTCCCGCTGTAGAACGCCAGTGGCATACTCAGCAGTCAGTCCTCTCTGCGCGCATGTCTCTGTACCTCAGCCTTTTGCAGCTCCTCTGAGTCTCTGTGTGCCCCTCTCTTTCCTTCTAGTTGTAGAATTTCCTCTCAGCCAGCTTTTCTGTGGTTCTAGATGCTGCCCGTTCTGTCTTTTAGCTGTAGCTTTGAAATTGTTGTGTGAGGCAGCAGTTTAGGTGTTCACCTATGCCGCCATCTTGGTTTCTTCTCACCACAATTTTTAAAAATATTTTTTTTTTAAATATATTTTATTGATTTTTTACAGAGAGGAAGGGAGAGGGATAGAGAGCTAGAAACATCGATGAGAGAGAAACATCGATCAGCTGCCTCCTGCACACCCCCTACTGGGGATGTGCCCGCAACCAAGGTACATGCCCTTGACCGGAATCGAACCCGGGACCCCTCAGTCCGCAGGCCGACGCTCTATCCACTGAGCCAAACCGGTTTCGGCTTAAAAATATTTTTTTATTGATTTCAGAGAGGAGGAGAGGATAGAAACATCAATGATGAGAGAGAATCATTGATTGGCTGCCTCCTGCCCGCCCCCAATGGGGATTGAGCCCACATCCCAGGTATGTGCCAACTGGGAATCAAACCATGACCTCCTGGTTCATAGGTGGGTACTCAACCAGTAAGCCACGCTAGTCGGACACAATTTTTTTAATTGTGAGATTTTGCTTTCTATTTTTTCTATAATGAACACACATTTGTACAACTTTTAATATTTAATATAATATAGATATAGCATATAAAATTAGCCAGATAAAAGAATCTCAAAAGATAGCTTGTAAATGTGTTACTAATAAAGACTTGAGAAATACCAATTTTAATAAAGTGATCAGGGAATATCATCCACCTGAGAATAAAAAAAACCTAATTAATTATTCATCCACTGTTTGCAAGGTATAATTCAAGCCCTGGGGATGCAACATGTAAATGATAGAAACAATGCCTGCTTTCGGGGGTTAGTGGAGAGAGCTATCCCAGGAAATAAAGCGGTGATAATTTCAGATGAGAAAGTACTATGAAAAATAAAAGAGAGTAATTAGAGAGTATTTAAGGAAAGAGACAACGCCTCCTTAGATGGTGTGTTCAGGGAAGGCCTCTCTGAGGAAGTGATATTTGAGCCTCAGCTCATATGATAAGCAGCCAAGGAAAGAGGATTCTGGGCGTGGAGCAGTGTAAAACCAGGCTCATTCAAAGAGTGGCTCTCAGCTTTGACTCCCCTTGAGAATCACCTGCTTTAAAATAATATCAACACCAGTCACACCTACAAAAAAAATCAGAATCTAGGGGGCGGGGTGAACCTAAATATTAAGACATTTGTATATTTTTGTGGGGAGGGAGTCAATGGGAAAAATAAACAAATCGGACATCTGTAATACTTTCAACAATAAAGATAGATTAATTAATTAATTAATTAATTGAAAAAAGACATTTGTATTTTTTTCAAAAGCCTTTTCTAATATACTAACAATAAACTTGTAGCACCAAGACTAAAAATACAATGCCAGGCCCTCTCTTCCTTTCTCTCTCTCTCTCTCTCTCTGGAACATGCCCACACCATTCCCCTTCTTTTTCCCTCAAGGCACATACCTTTGCTCTCTCTCTTTCCTAAGCTCCAAGGGCCTTTCTCTTGCCTCTGTAACTTGTTTCCTGAGCTCACACAACCCAGCTGGCTCACTTTTTCTTTTCTTTCTTCTTTTTGTTTTTGGTTAATCCTCAACCGAGGATATTTTTCCATTGATTTTTTTTTTGGTGGGGGGGAATTGGAATAGAGAGGGAAAGACAGAGAGAAACACTGATGTGAAAGAAACACATCGATTGTTTGCCTCCTGCATAAGCCCTGACCAAGGTATGTGCCCTTGACCAGAATCAAACCCAGGACCCTTTGGTTCACAGGCCAACCTCTATCCATTGAGCCAAACTGGCTAGGGCTTGGCTCACTTTTTCTACCTCTGTGGCTTTCAAAATAAAATTTCACTTGTATTTGAAAAACAAAACAAAACAAAAACAATAACATTTACAAAAGCTAAAAAATGAAATACTTAAGTGCAAATCTAACAAAACATGTACAGAACTTATATACTGAAAACTAAAAAACACCAATAAGAGATATCAAACAAAATCTAAATAAATGGTGAGACACACCATGTTCATGGATTGGAAGGCTCAACATAATATCTATGTAAATTCTCCCAAACTGATAAATAAACAATGCAGTTCCTATCAAAATCCAAGTAAGATTTTTTAATAGTATATATACAGTTATTCTAAGCTCTATATGAAACTAAAGTAGCTAAAACAATTTTTAAAAAGTAGAATAAAGAGAGGAATCAGTCTACCTAATATAAAGACTTATTATATAGCTACAGTAATCAGGACTCTGTGGTATTGGTGAAAGGATAGAAACACAGATCAATGGAACAGAATAGAGGACCCAGAAATAGATCCACACAAATAGGCTGAATTGTATTTGATAAAGCTGTAAAAGCAATTCAATGGAGGAAGAATTCGTACTGGAGCAACTGGATGTACAAAGACAACACCAAAAAAAAAAGTTCAACCTAAAAGCTAGCATGAGAAATCCTTGTGATGGAACTAACTTAATTTGTCAGTATATCCTTACTAGAGGCCTGGTGCACAAAATTCATGCACGGGTAGGGTCCCTAGGCCTGGCCAGTGATCAGAACTGATCAGGGCCTTCCAGCTGCTGGCAGGGGCCTTCCTTCATTCTGCACCACCCCTTGGTGGTCAGCTCACGTCATAGTGAGCGATCAAACTTCCGGTCTCCTGGTCAAACTCCCGAGGGGATACTTTGCATATTAGCTTTATATATATATATATATATATATACATACATATATATATATATATATATATATATATATATATATATATATAGAGAGAGAGAGAGAGAGAGAGAGAGAGAGAGAGAGAGAGAGAGAGATTGTGAAGTTGCATGACAGTTTTGTCTGTATTCTTCAAAACATCAATGACATTAAACCTGTAGAGAGACTATAGAACTGCTCTACATTAAAAAAGATTAAAGAGCCCTGGTTGATGTGGCTCAGTTGGTTGGAGCATCAACCTGTGCACTGAAAGGTTGCAGGTTTAACTCCTGGTCAGGGCACAGACATAGGGTGTGTTCAATATCTGGTTGGGGTGCATGTGGGAGGCAGCCAATCAGTGTTTCTCTCTCTCTCTCCACCTTTCTCTAAAATCAGTAAAACATATCCTCAGGTGAGTATTTTAAAAATTATAATTTAAAAAGAGATTAAAGAGACATGATAACCAAATGCAAGATGATGCAGAATTTTCTTTGCTATAAAGGACATTGTGGGGCAATTAGTGACATTGAATAAAATTGTATGTTAGATAGCAATATTCTATCAATATTAATTTCCTAATCTTGATATGCCATTGATCTTAAGATACACACATGTTGAAGTATTTACCAGTAAAGCATACTCCAAATCAATTCAGAAAAAAATTATGTAACATTAGATAGAGAATAATAAAGCAAATGTAGTAAAATGTTAATATTTGAGGAATCTGGGTGAAAAGTTTCCAGGAATTTCTCACAGTACTCATATAACTTTCCCCATAAATCTAAAAGGGCAAAAGGAATATGGGTCTGGGGTCTATGCTGAATCTAGCCTCTGCCACTTCATAGTTGTGATCTTGTGAAAGTTGTTCACTATTTCTGTGCCTAGTTTCCTCATCTGCAAGAATGACTAATAGGACTTATCTCATAGGATCCTAATAAACTTTACGTGAGTAGAAAATTGTAAAATTATTAGAATAGTACCTAGTATATAAAGAATGATCAATAAATATTTGTCAATATTATTTTGGTCTAACCCTAGCTGGTTTGGCTCAATGGATAGAGCATTAGCCTGTGGATTGAAGGGTCCCAGGTTCGATTCCAGTCAAGGGCACATGGGAGGTATGCAGGAGGCAGCCAATCAGTGATTCTCTCTCACTATTGATGTTTCTATCTCTCCCTTTCCCTTCCTCTCTGAAATTAATAAAAATATTTTTTAAAGTATTATCTTGGTCTATTGGACATGCATGCATGGATAGATGGATGGATGCATGACTGCATGGATGGGTGAACACATGCATAAAATCAAGTAATCACAGTTTAAAGTACACTTCCCTATATAGCAGAGAATTGTTGAGCAAGCCAACACAGGATTCCAGCCTACTTGGCCATAACATTTCTCTAGGAACATGAATGAACTGACATTTTTCTTTCTTTTTTTTTTTTTTAATGCCAGTCCCCCCCCCCCCCCACAACACCCCCTTCAAATTGAGGTGAGGCAGTTTTTACTCTAGTTTTCTTTCTTTATCAGAGTCTTACGATTTTCATAATTATGAATCAATCCTTGAATATGATCATCTCTGAATGACTTAACAAAAATACACAAAGCAAACTCACCAGACCCTGAACCACTGGAACCATTTGAAGGCATAGGTTCCCTTCTTGGCTCAGTCTCTGCTGGGAGGCCCCTGGAATTCAATGAGGATAACAGTGTGTTATGAAAAAAGGCAACAGGTTCTGTAGCACTAGTGCCACTGTGTCTTGCTTACCCATAAATAATGTCTAAATGAAATGTAGCAAGTAAATCTAAATTAGTAATTTTAAATGCATGGAAAGTAGGGAGAATTCCACAATTTAAAGAGACCCTGCAGTGATTACTTTTCCTGTGATCATACACACACATACACATATTAAACTCTGATTGACTATTTTTTGTTGTTATTGTTCAATTGAGGTTTCTATTATCTTAGCCCAATCATCTCAGGGTCACATGGGACAAATCTGTAGACCATAGAGTCAGGAGTATTGACTTGTTACAACAAGGGGATGACACAGCAGAGGAACGGTGGGATGGCTCACAAAACAAAGGAAAAAGTAGCATTCTTATCAAATTTAGGGAAAGCATGGAGTCTGGGTGAAATTGAAATGAAGCAGGGTTTTGATAGGCTCAGAGCCAAGTAGGGCTCAAGATCAGGTCTGGACTGCAAATTACACCCAGGGTCCTGTTGCCTTGGAAACTTTAGTTACGCTAGATATGGACTGTCCTGTTTAGAAACCTCTTATCTGATACTCTGCTCTGGGTTGGCATTCAAGGCAGCTTCTCTGTGTCAAAGTGACTTAGATCCCCCAAATAAGAGTGGGATGTTCTTATTGGTATAGTTTCAAACAATAAAGTTGATGGTTGTCGATGACTTTGTAGAACACGTTTTCTCAGTGAGTAAAAAGGCAGTGCTTACTCAATGAAGATTATCAGAACAATTTACAATGGCTTTATCTGTTAGCCCAGTCTGATGAAGAGTAAACAACTGAATCCTCAGGACAAGCTAATTTCTTCTTTCTTACTATATATATATATATATATATATATATATATATATATATATATTATTGATTCGAGAGAGAGAGAGAAAGAGAGAGAGAGAGAGAGAGAGAGAGAGATCCGTTGCCTCCTGCATGTGCCCGGACTGGGAATGGAACCTGAAACCTGGGTATGTGCCCTGAGGGGAATTGAACCTGTCATGTTTTGGTGTATGGGACAACGCTTCAACCAACTGAGCCACGCCAGCCAGGGCTGTCGATATATTTCTTGCAAAAAGTAGGGTACAGTATTTCATTATACTCATTACAGTTACTATAAGCACTCTGAAACTGACAGGCTCAGAAAAAATCCAGCAAAACCAGAATATGGCATAGGACCAAATGAAGGTGGTTGCTATCATCAAATAGATAAAATTTTCGGCCTACCTGTAGAGCTGAGTAATAATAGTGTCAAGTTTGTTGCCACAAGAATGATTTGACTCTTCAGTGTTTATGAGACGATTATACTGTAATTGTGGCTACACTTCAAGATTCACATATGTTATTTATGTAGGGAGCAGTTTATCAACAGTGTCAACGATAACCACTCTACTCAATGTTATTTCCAAGGATTTTCATCTTCAGTAATGCAGTCTGTCTGCCAGAGAAGTAACTCAATAACATCCACACTGGACAGAGACTAGGAAAGGTGTGTAGACATCAAGTTGGGGGACTTTTTAGACTAGGATTCCACCACCCTTCCTGCTGGCTGTGGTAACTAAAAAAGGTGGGGAGGCAACGTCAAGATCTTACTACCTTATTTTTTTCTTTTATCATTTTTATTGTGGTAAATATATTGTGGTTATTTGGTAAATAACCAAAATTTGTCACTTTAAGTATACAGTTCTGTGGCATTAAATTCATTCACATCATTCTGCAACCATCATCACCATCCATCTCCTCAAACTGAAACTCTGTACCCATAAAAATAGCTCCCCAACCCTTACTTCCGCGCCTGGCAATCACCATTCTACCTTCTGTCTATATGGAATCTGACTACTCAAGGCATCTCCTAGAACAGGGGTGGGCAAACTTTTTGACTCGAGGGCCACAATGGGTTCTTAAACTGTACTGGAGGGCCGGAACAAAAGCATGGATGGAGTGTTTGTGTGAACTAATATAAATTCAAAGTAAACATCATTACATAAAAGGGTACGGTCTTTTTTTTTTTTATTTCAGTAGTTTTATTCATTTCAAACATTTTAACAAGAAGAATGTAAACACTAATTATTATAATTTGAAACTTCAAAAAATGGAGGAATCATAGCACAATAACATACCTTATATTGAAGATGGCAAAGGCAAAATAAAATTGCCTAACAAAGGAAAGGTACAAAAGCCTTTCAAATTAAACTTAAATATAATAAAATAATTTAAAACTAAAACAAATAGAAAAGAACAAAATGTGTAAACAGTAAATTAAACATTTTCTTTAGTGCAACTTCCAAATTATGCCCGGGACGTAGATGTAGATGGCAATGTAGACTGGGTTGAAAGGTTTTTGGTCTTGAAAATATCAACTTCAGTGGGAACAGTGTTGTTGGTCTCCTTTTTAGCTAATGCTCTGATACTGTGCTCTCCAGGGGCGTGTCTCCCTACATCACCACGATAACGTGTCTCCGCATTCCCAGGGTGATGTCGGGGGACGCGTACGCGGGCATTACAAGGAGCCTCTGGAAGATTGAGAGGTTGTTCCTTCTACTGAATGGGCAGATATAAATCCGCCCACTCAGAAGAAGGAGCTGCGGCCCTGTTTCCACTGCTGCTGGTGAAGGAGCAGAGGGGAGAGCAAGAGAACCCTCCGCTCTTTCAGCTCCGCGGGCCAGATAGAACAGCCGAACGGGCCGGATCCGGCCCGCGGTCCGTAGTTTGCCCACGGCTGTCCTAGAAGTGGCTTCATATAGTATTTGTCCATTTGTCCCTGGCTTATTTCCTCAAGCATAATGTCTTCCAGGTTCATCCATGTTGTAGTGTCAGAATTTCTTCTTTTTTAAGGCTGAATAATATTCCACATTTTGTTTATCCATTTTTCCATCATTAGACATTTGGGTTGCTTCTACCATTTGGCATTTGTGAATAATGCTGCTATGAATATGAGTATGCAAACATCCGTTTGCATCCCTGCTTTACCTTGTTTTCAGTATAAACCCAGAATCAAATTGTTGAATCATATGGATTCTATGTTTAATTTTTAAAGAATCACCTTACCATTTTCCATAGCAACAACACCATTTTACATTCCCAGCAATGCACAAGGGTTCCAATTTCCACATGCTTGCCAACACTTATGAATTTCTGGGTATACTGTTTCTGGGTATATAACCCTCGGTATGAGGTAGTTTCTTACTGTGGTTTTGATTTGCATTTCCCAAATACTTAGTTATGTTGAACATCTTTTCATGTGTTTATTGTACATTTTGTATATCTTCTTGAGAGAAATGTTTATTCAAGTCCTTTGCCCATTTTTGAACTGGATTGTTCTATCCTGGCCAGGTAGCTCAGTTGGTTAAAGTATCACCCCAATATGCCATGGTTGCAGGTTCAATCTCCAGTCAAGACACATACAAGAATCAACCAATGAATATATAAATAGGTAGAACAACAAATCGATGTTTCTCTCTTTCTCCCTCTCTCTAAAATCAATAAATAGAAAATTTTAAAATAAAAAAACTGGATTGTTTTTGTTACCATTGTTGAGTTATAGGAGTTCCATATATATTCTAGATATAAATCACATGTCAAATATATGATGTTATAATATGTTTCTCCCATTCTCTGGGGTTTAAATATTTTTTAATTTGTTTATATATTTTTATTGAGGAAGGAAGAGGGAGAGAGAGATAGAAACATCAATGATGAGAGAGAATCATTGATTGGCTGCCTCCTGCATGCCCCCTACTAGGGATCAATCCCACAACCCAGGCATATGCCCTTGACCGGAATCAAACCCGGGACCCTTCAGTCCACACACTGATGCTCTATCCACTGAGCAAAACCGGCTAGGGCTAAAAAAATTTTTTTCTTTTTATTAAATCTTTATTGTTCAGATTATTACAATTGTTCCTCTTTTCTTCCCCCCATAGCTCCCCTCCACCCGGTTCCCCCCAACCCTATGCCCTTACCCCCCCACCACTGTCCTCATCCATAGGTGTATGATTTTTGTCCAGTCTCTTCCCTCATCCCCCACACCCCTTTCCCCCAGAGGATTGTCAGTCCACTCCCTTTCTATGCCCCTGATTCTATTATATTCACCAAATTATTCTGTTCATCAGATTTTTTATTCACTTGATTTTTAGATTCACTTGTTGATAGATATGTATTTGTTGTTCATAATTTTTATCTTTACCTTTTTCTTCTTCTTCCTCTTCTTACAGAATACCTTTCAGCATTTCATATAATACTGGTTTGGCGGTAATGAACTCCTTTAGCTTTTTCTTATCTGTGAAGCTCTTTATCTGCCCTTCAATTCTGAATGATAGTTTTGCTGGGTAGAGTAATCTTGGATGTAGGTTCTTGCTATTCATCACTTTGAATATTTCTTGCCACTCCCGTCTGGCCTGCATAGTTTCTGTTGAGAAATCAGCTGACAATCGTATGGGTGCTCCCTTGTAGGTAATTAACTGTTTTTCTCTTGCTGCTTTTAATATTCTCTCTTTGTCTTTTGCTCTTGGCATTTTAATTATGATGTGTCTTGGTGTGGTCCTCTTTGGGTTCCTTTTGTTTGGGGTTCTCTGTGCTTCCTGGACTTGTAAGTCTATTTCTTTCACCAGGTGTGGGAAATTTTCGGTCATTATTTCTTCAAATAGGTTTTCAATATCTTGCTCTCTTCTTCTGGCACCCCCATAATTTGGATGTTTGTACGCTTGAAGTTCTCCCAGAGGCTCCTTACACTATCTTCATATTTTTGGATTCTTTTTGCTTTTTGCTTTTCTGGTTGAGTGTTTTTTTGCTTCTTTGTATTTCAAATCTTTGATTTGATTCTTGCAATCCTCTAGTCTGCTGTTGGATCTCTGTATATTATTTTTTATTTCAGCCAGTGTATGCTTAATTTCTAGTTGGTCCTTTTTCATATCCTCGAGGGTCTCACTAAATTTATCAGCAGTTTCTAGAAAATTCTTGAAAAACCTTATAACCGTGGTTTTGAACTCTATACCAGTCATTTGCTTTCCTCCATTTCTTTCATTTGTGACATGTTCCTTTGTCTCCACATTTTGGCTGCTTCCCTGAGTTGATAGAGTGGCTTTGTGTGCTAGGTGTCATATAGAGCCCAGTGGCTCAGCCTCCCCAGTTACCTTAGGTGGACACTCTTGGTGCACCCCTTTGTGGGCTGTGTGCAAAGTCTTGTTGTAGTTAAGCCTTGATTGTTGTTGGTATCACTGGGAGGAATTGACCTCCAGGCCAGTTGGCTGTGAGGATCAGCTGTGTCTATGCTGGGAGAACTTCTGTGCTGGAGACACCCTTATGAGGCAAGACTTGCTTCAGTGGGACTTTGGTGCTCACTGAGTCTACCCCCTGAGTGTGTCCCTTATGGATCTGAGGAGTTGTAATCTGGATGGTCCTACTCTGACCCCTGGGTATACTGGCTCTTGGATCTCCAAGGAGGTGCTAATTTAGCCTCTGCCTGAGGCCACCCAGCAGGAGCTACGGAGAGATCTGCAGATTCCTCTTCTTTGTTTGGGTTTTAGAGGTGCCCAGATGAGGCCCAGTTGTGAAGCAATGCAAGCTGCTGTGGGGCCTTGGGCCTTCTTTTGGATGTTCTGGATCTCTCTGACTCAGCTGTAGTTTGTTAGGTAAGTTTAGATTTCAAAGGACCAGGCCATTAATATGCAAAAGCCTCTGCGCACAGCTTGGATGGGGCAGAGTCTCAGGGCAGAGCAAACAGCAATGGCTTCCAATCAGCCCTGCTCTAATAGGCCCCTGGATCTCAGTGTCCCTTGGTAATTGCTGCAAGCACCTCTGAGAGAAAGCCTCCTTTGAGTACCGCCCACTGCCAGACAGTCCAGTTTCTCCCCGTATGATTCTGGGTCTCCAGAGTCTTGCCTGAAACTGGAGTTCAGAGCAGTGGGGAGCTTATGTCTCCCTCCGGATTGAAAAAGCCAGCCGTGTACTCAGTTGCCAGCCCTCTCCACATGAGCGCACCTCTGTACCTCTGCACTTTACTTCCACAGCTCCTCTGAGTCTCAGTGTGCTTTCCTCTTCCCTTCTAGTTGTAGAATTTCCACTTTGCCAGCCATCCTGTGGTTCTGGATGATGTCCGTTTTGTCTTTTAGTTGTAGTTTTGAAGTGGTTGTGTGAGGCAGCAAGTTCAGGTGTTTATCTATGCCGCCATCTTGGTTTCTCCTATAAAAATATTTTTGTAAGTCACAGAAAGAAACATATCATGATATCATGAGTGGATGCTTTAAAAACTTACACAGTAGACTGGCCAGTATGGCTCAGTTGGTTGCGTGTTGTCCCTTGCACCAAGAGGTCTACGATTCAATTCCCAGTCAGGGCACATACCTGGGTTTCAGGCTCCATCCCCAGTAAAATGCATGCAGGAGGCAGCCAATTGATGTTTCTATCACTCTCTTCCTAAAATCAATAAAAACATTATTTTTAAAAACCTACACAGTGGAGCCATGTTATACATCTTTGTAACTTAGTAAACCCAATTATACATGCAAAAGGGAGAGAGAGACTCACTATTTAAATAATGGATGAGTTTCTGCCCTCCATTCTCTTCAAAAAGCATAGGTTTCAGAGGATGAGGCCAGAAGACACACCTGCTGGTCCCTGAGGCAGTCTCCATCCAGGGGCCTTTCAAAGTGTGAGCGCTCTGTGCTTAGCTTGATTCCAGTGTTTGGATCCCAGCTGTCCAATGTGGTAAGTCACATGTGGCTATTTAAATTAATCAAAATAAAATTATCAGGCCCTGGCCAGTGTGGCTAAGTTGGTTGGACCGTTGCCTGTTACACAAAGAGGTGACGGGTTTGATCCCCAATCAGAGCGTGTGGGAGGTGGTAGATCGATGTCTCTCTGTCTTTCTCTCCCTCTATCTCCCTCCCCCTTCCTCTCTCTAAAAATAGACAGATAGATAGATAGATAGATAGATAGATAGATAGATAGATAGATAAAATGATCAGTACTGCAGTCTCTGTAGCCACATTTCAAGCACTCAATAGTCACCGTATAGATATAGAACATTTCTATCATCACAGAAAGTTCTAGTGAACTGAGCTGGTTTAGAAATATACATTTTGTGGGTTACCTCATGGGCCCCTAACATAAGCCAAGTACAGAACTAAAGAAACAAGAAGCACTTCCGCTGCTGGAGGGAAAGTGGGCTAAGAGTGAGACCTGGTGTGTGGATCCTCAGAGGGATGGTGTCAGTAGACAGGCAAAGCCGAGTTTGATTATACTCACTCAGGGACTTGGCTGTGATCCACATTATAGATCTGGAGGACTGTTTCTCAGTGGAGAGTTGGAACCCTAGGATAGAGGTTTACCAAGTGTGACAGTTGGACCAAAGGATGCTTATTTTGAAAAGCAGAATCGTGGGCCTCACACCAGGCCTGCTGAGCCAGAACCTCCGGGATAGGTGCCCAGGCATCTGCATTGTTCATTAAGTCCTTGATGGATTCTCTTGTTGACTGACCTTGGAGAACACTGCTAAGAAATGGAGCTGGGAAGTTGAAGAAATTATATGCAGTAATGATGAAAAACAGCAGGTTATATGCACCAACATAGCCTTTTTCGTGTCCCCAGCTCACTGCTTTTTGTGCTCTTACTGGCTTCTAATAAGAGAGAGTGCATTTGCATGCATGCTGCACCATCCGCCCTCCTTGTGAGCCCTGCAGTACCTCATTCTTTAAAGCTCAAACTAGAAACCATAATCTCTTCCAGGAAGCCTCCCCAGCTGCCCATAGAATTATTCCCTCCTCTATGCTACTTCACATTTTACTTTGTTGATTAAAATGTTAGTAATAATTATTAACATATTAGTAATAGTAATAATTAGGTATGGAGCTCTCCTTATGGTATTCCAGGCTTTGTGACAAGTGCTCTACCTGGATAAATCCATTTAACCCTTGCAAATAACCCTATGAAACAGACACTATTGATTTCCCCATTTTACAGATGGGGAAACTGAGACACAGAAGTAAAGTCACTTGCACAACTAGAAGAACAAGAGCAGGAACCAAACTCAGACAGGTCTTACATAAAGCCCTTGAGAGCATGTCTCATTCATCTACAGGGGCCTGGTACCCAGCATAATGACTGGCATATAGTAGGTGACAAGTATTGTTTGCTAAATAATTGAATTTTAATGGAACACTGATAGAGAACCCTTAATCTCCTTATCCCACCTTTTAACTGAAGATATGTTCATTCTAAAACGACTAAGGGTGAAGGGTACAGGAGAGAGAGAAAGACGTAGGAAGATAGACAGTGTGTTTGCCTTCACAACTCACCCTCCTTCTTCTCTCCCAATAGCTGCTTTAGCAATTTCTCCCTTCCATTATCCAAGTTACCTGCCAGTGCTGAGATGCCGTAAGATCTCATTTGATTTAAGCCCCAGGCTGTCTCATGTATATTACAACAAATGCATCTTATCCTCCCATATCACTTCTTACGATCAGGCTGTAACTTAAGGCTCTGAGAGGAGCCCTATAGCTTTTCCAGCTTGACACCCGCATCTCTCTGCTTTAGTGGTTTGGGTATGTTTTCGCTTCCTCGTTGCACATCAGATAATTGACTTGTTTTCCAGAAGGCCTGCAAAGAAAACTTAGCGTGGGAGCCAGACTCATTATGTCCATCTGTTAAATTGGCTTTCCACCTATTGAGGGCTGTGTGCCACTCCACAATTATTACCGTCCCTACTGTGCCCTTGGTATGAATTTTTATTTCCTCCAGTGACCTTTATCACCCTCTCAAAGCCAGACACCATGACCTTGATGCCTCCCTAGAAAGCAAGCACATCAGAGTTCTCATTGTCTGGGGCTGTTGCTCCCTCCCCCTGTTCTCTGGAACGGGATCAAATGTCGGGGGAAGGAGTTGCATTTACAGCTCCTTAAATTCCCTCTCGAACTTTCTATAACATAAGCTTTGCCTCCTCATGTGTTCAGAGAGGACGCTCATCAGGGCATACGGCCACAAAGGTCTGCTGCTGCTTCCCGAAGCCTAGAGCGGAGCACGTGTTGGTTTTAGGAGGAATATGAGAAGATTGTGTGTGGTAAAGAGACATGGTACTAAGTAATGTCGAGTCACATAGTGAGACAGCCACTCTCTGTTCAACCACCCTTTTATTCACTTTAGAAGACAGTCTCAGATGAATTCTACTGTCTAACATATCTCCAATGCCTGCTAACCTGCATTCTGAACAAAGCCAGAGTGGGCCTCCAGCAGGCCACAGGATCTGGCCAAAATGTAATATTATTCTGTTTCCTTTGTATATATTTTCAAAATTATCTTTTTTTTTCATGGTAAGGAATGCCTAATTTACATTTACTATAGCAATAAAGTTTCCTTTGAAAATAAATTTGGTGGGAAAAAAACTGTGTCAGTTTAAAGAAAAAATGTGAAGTAAATAATAGTCCAGATGATAAATTCAAATGACAAAAATGGGAAGCCTGAAGTTTGCAACACACAGTGGTGGCAGTTAAGGAGTCCTGGTAAGGGACCAGACTGGCCTAGGTTTGAATTTTGGCTCTGCCACTTGGTAGCTCTGTGACCCAGTTATTTCAGTTGTTTGGGTGGGGATAAACCCTCCGCCCCCTCCCCACACACAGAGTAGTTGTGTGGATTAAAAGAGGTGAAGCACCAAGCTCAGCCTCTGACTCATAAAAGCAGCCCACTCAATGGGTGCTACTGATGTGACTGTTTCCCCGCCTACCTCCAGACTACATTCTGGTGTCTTGGTAAACACTCAGAAGGCCACCATGTAAGGGTCCATCCCAGTCCATGCAAGCAACCCGGACAAGGATGTTCCCAGATCAGTCCCACACTGTGCAGGACTGATTCTCTGTGCCTGCACCTTCCCATCTTATGGTATTCCAGGCTTTGTGCCAAGTGCTCTACCTGGATAAATCAAATAACCCTATGAAAGAGACACTATTGATTTCCGCCCCCATCTCTTCACCCCTCATCTACTCGACCTTCCCAGTGTGGTTATCCAGTCAGAGACTCTCCCAGCTTTTTTTTTTTTCTTTTTAAAAATATAGTTGACATAAGATATTATAGTAGTGTTAACATAGAAAAACATCGAAACCTGTAAAGATTTTTTTGTGAGTTTACTTGAGCCAAACTGTCGACATATGCCAAGAAGTAGAACCTCAACGAATTGAGATAATTCTCCGGAGAATGGGGAATTCATTCCTTGTTTTTATAAATTTACCATCAAAAGGAAAATATGTAAGTGGGTTACATGAAATTCATTGGTGAGGAGGTGGGATAAAGCAAAGCGGGGAAACCTCTGGGATAGGGTAAAAAGTGAAATGATGGACATAAGCTTCTTTTACATAGATGGATACAGGATAGTTTAACATAATTAAAGTTGACGATTAACTTGATAACAATAACAATGAGGGAATGTCCTGGTGCCATTTGTTGTGCCCCAAGTAGTTCAGAAAAAAGGGAAGTTACAAGTTACCCAGACATTTCACAGTTATGTTATCTTAGAGGCAAAAAGACAAATGGGCTCAGTAAAGATCTAAGTTGATCTTTGTCAGGGAAAATACTGGCCTAAGACATGACTACCCACTATAACCTGTTTGTAGTTAAATATTTAATTTTCAGACCATCTTTTGTGGTTATTTTAGGTCTCTGAGTTTGCAAGACTGCCATGCAGGCCTCCCCTGAGCTTGTTAGGTCAGCATGTGGCCCCTTTTGTCACAGTAGTTTCAGTTGTACAACACAATGATTCAACATTTATATACCTTACATTGTGACCACCATGATAAGTCTAGTACCCACTTGTCATGATACAAAGTGATTACAACATCATTGACTATATTCCGTATGCATACATTATATCCCCATGACTTATCCTATCTAATAAAGAGGGAATATGCTAATTGACTGTCACGCCCTCACAAAGATGGCGGCGCCCACAGCCAATAAGGCGGGAATATGGTAATTGACTGCAACACCTTGAAAGATGGCGGCACCCACAGCCACAAGATGGCGGCACCCAGTCCCCTCAACCCCACCGGGGTGGCAGGCATGCGGCACGGCCGGGCCCACCCCCAGGCGGACTCAGCCGCTCCACGCGCCTGCCTCCGGAGTCCCCCAGTCGTCTCAGCTCCCCATCAGCCCAGGGCCAACCCGAGGCACAGGCAAGCCTTAGATGTCGGCTGCCCAGCCGCCCGGGGCCGCCTGAGGCTCAGGTAACCAGGGCTGGCAGAGGCTTATGCTGCAGGCAGTGGCAGCAGCAAAGGTGTGATGGGGGCGTCGCCTTCCCCCGATCACTGGGTCGCCTTCCGCCCCTGAGGGCTCCCAGATTGTGAGAGGCGGCAGGCCAGGCTGAGGGACCCCCCTCCAGTGCATGAGTTTTCATGCACTGGGCATCTAGGTTATTTTTTAATTGGAAGTTTGTACCTCTTATTCCCTTTCACCTTTTTCACCCTTCCTCTCATCCCCTCCCCTCTAGCAACCATCAGTTTGTTCTCTGTATCTATGAGTCTGTTTTGGTTTTGTTTCTTTGTTTTGTTTGTTTAGATTGGGTTCCCCAGGTCTTGACCCTCCTTCTTGAGTGCTGACAGTCTGATCTTTTCATTCATTGCATTCATTGTTGTGACAAATACGAAGTGCCTGTTTGGGGGGGTGGGCGGGCGCGGGGATGGGGAGAGAGCACTGAGAGTGGAAGCCCAGGCTGCCTCTCTCAGAGCATTTGCACTTCCAAAGCACAGAGATGGGCAATAATAAACAAGACACAGAGACACGGGACAATTTGAGATAGTCTGTGCCTGAGCTCCTCCTGAAAGGACACTAGTTTACAATATGAGAGCGAAAGCAAGAAGGCAGAGCAATGCGTCTCCGACTCAGAGGGAACATGCAGCTCAGGTAACTGAAATTTTTGCCACTGCACACATCTGAGAATGACCTCGAAAGCGCTGCAAGTATTGATTCAGGGATTCCAAATAAATTCAAGGGAGTAGATGAACTCACAAATACAGTATAATGAAGATCCACCGTAAATCAGTGCGATGCAATAGTGAGGAGGAAGGGGGTCAATTTTCAATTGGGAATCTCTCAGAGGAGGATATAACATCTCAGTTGGGTCTTAAATGATGAGAAGTAGCCAGCCATGTGAGGTTTAGGGAGCACCGCATGCCAGGGAATAAAAGCAACAAGAATACGGAATTTGCAGAGGAAACAAGCTTGGCAGGTTGAGGGATCAGAAAGGAGGTCAGAGCAGCTGAATTGTACAGAGAAGCCAGTGATGGGGAGAAAGGCAGAAGATGAAGTGGGAGAAGGGTAGTTGTGGGTGGGCTGATCCTGAAGGTCCACATAGATCCTGGCCCATCATCTACATAAAAGTCAGATCTTCCTCTAGGTAAGGGGCTCCCTTTAAGCCACCCCCATGGTCCTACGTTAGCTTGTACCTATTTGGGCCCTCCCAGGTAGTCCTGACTATTTCCCCCTAGCAGCCCAGACCCTGTTCTCTCTCTAATTTGGGCTTGCTAACAAGTAGAAGTTCTTCCTGATGTGTAACCTAAATCTGTTGTCCTCACTTAAGTAATAACATAAGGAAGTTACCATCACAATCATGTCCTTTAACATATCACTTTCTGAGGACAAGCAATATGCTAAGAGCATTCAGGAAAACGCTCAGAGAGGTTAAGTAACTTGTCAAAAGTCACACAGCTGGCTCTAACTGGTTTGGCTCAGTGGGTCCTAGGTTCGATTCCAGTCAAGGGCATGTACCTTGGTTGCGGGCACATACCCAGCAGGGGTTGTACAAGAGGCAGCTGATCGATGTTTCTCTCTCATCGATGTTTCTAACTCTCTATCCCTCTCCCTTCCTCTCTGTAAAAAATCAATAAAATATATATATATATTTTAAAAAATTACACAGCTGTATACTACAGGAGGATTCAGACACAGGTCTATCTAATTCCAAGATGGACTCTTTCTATTGTGTTCTTCTTTCCTCCCTTGGCTCTTCTCAAACATATAGACTCTCAGCAGGTCTCTTTATGGATGGTCACAATAACCTGATTCACCTATATAAAAAACAACTGGGTAATATATCTACTTAAGTTCCCCATACCTTGCACTGTACAGGGTGAATCAGTAGCCAGTCTCTAGGGCTTGTTATTATTTCTGAGGTCTGTAATCAGCAAGAGTGGATTCACTGTGCAACCAAAGGCACATTAATACTATTTAAATCTTAAATATGGTAGATGTGAAATAACATTTGTTAAATGCATGACTAAGCAGGAAGGATGACGTTCTGCTAGTTTGAGTGGGCAAATGTCCTAGCATTTGTCATGCGATATCCATGCCCTGGTGTTTGTCATGCTGTGTCCTTGTCACGAGTGTCTGCCATACAGAGTCCCTGTCCTGGCATTTGTTATTTTGGCTATCCCATTCCCTCTTTCTAATAACACATCAGTTGGGGAAATACCTCTGTGGGTAATCTTTCTCTTGCTGGGACCGGCCCCCAGGAGTGCCTTCCCTACTCCACACCAGCTGGGGAGAAGAATGTGACAAGAGCTTGGCCCACGGGCAACTCCCCCTGAATTCAGAGCCTTGAGAGGAGGTGAGAGGGGGGTTGGTGTGCTGTTCAGACTCGGGGTGATATTGTGATTTATAAGAAATATAATCATTCAGATCACTAAATATATTTCTCACAAATTTTTGGTCTTGATCCACAATTTCTAGCTCACAGCTCAGAAAACCTTGAAATGTTCTAAGTATTGAGAGTGGTGAAGGTGTACTAGTATTTTGTTATGCAAATGAGGTGACTTTCCGAAGCACATGGGATGGGGCTGGGATCCAGGAGAGCCAACCTTGTAGTTAGAAGGTTGGAACTTTCAGTCCCATCCCCCATTCTCCAGGGAGAAGAGAGTGGCTGGCAACTGAATCAGCAGCCAATGGCCAGTGATTGAATCAATCATGACTATATATGCAGCCTCCATAAAAACCCAAGAGTATGGAGCTCAGAGAGCTTCCAGGTTAGTGGAAATGTAGAGATTCTGGGAGAGGGGAGCACCAGGAGAAGGCATGGACACCAACCCCAGCATTCAGTGGGGAAAGGCATACCTCTCTTCTCCAATAACAACCTCCGATAGCATTTTGAGCAGAAGAATCACTGAGGATGACAAAAGCTTTGGTGCAGAGAGCAGATGGGGGAAACCACGACAGAAGTGGGAGCTCTGCTAGACAGCCTCTGCTACCATTAAGGCTCTGTAGGATTTGACTTTTCCTTTTCCTCTCATTTTATTCCATGTCCCACTCTTTTCCCCACTCCCTTCCTGACATTCTTTCTGCCCTAGAATGAGCTACCTTACACCAGTGTCTTTGGGGGGCTCAGGTCTGTATACCTAGCAAGCCTGCAGGCAAATCTGATAGTATTAAAATCTGAGAGCCTTGGCCAGGTGGCTCAGTTGGTTGGAGCATTGTCCCATACATCAAAAGGTTGTGGGTGGTTCCACTCAGTCAGGGCAAATACCTAGGTTGCAGGTTTGATTCCTTATAGGGGTGCATATGAGAGGCAACTGATCCATGTTTCTCTCTTATATCGATGTTTCTCTCTCTCTCCCTCTCTTCCTCTCTCTAAACATATACTCAGGGGAGAATTAAAAAACAAAACAAAAATTGCCTTAGCCAGTTTGGCTCAGTGGATAGAGCGTTGGCTTGTGGAATGAAGGGTCCCAGGTTCGATTCTAGTCAAGGGCACATGCCTGGGTTGTGGACTTGATCCCCAGTAGGGGGAATGCAGGAGGCAGCTGATCAATGATTCTCTCTCATCATTGATGCTTCTATGTCTCTCTCCCTTTCTCTCTGAAATCAATAAAAGATATATAAAACAAAAACAAAAACTGAGAACCATTGCCCTAATGCAGTGGTTGGCAAACTCATTAGTCAACAGAGCCAAATATCAACAATACAACGATTGAAATTTCTTTTGAGAGCCAAAATTTTTTTAAAAATATATTTTATTGATTTTTTACAGAGAGGAAGGAAGAGGGATAGAGAGTTAGAAACATCGATGAGAGAGAAACATCGATCAGCTGCCTCCTGCACACCTCCCACTGGGGATGTGCCCGCAACCAAGTTACGTGCCCTTGACTGGAATCGAACCTGGGACCTTTCAGTCTGCAGGCTGACGCTCTATCTACTGAGCCAAACCGGTTTTGGCGAGAGCCAAATTTTTTAAACTTAAACTTCTTCTAATGCCACTTCTTCAAAATAGTCTCGCCCAGGCCGTGGTATTTTGTGGAAGAGCCACACTCAAGGGGCCAAAGAGCCACATGTGGCTCGCGAGCCGCAGTTTGCTGACCACTGCCCTAACGTATGTTGAGAACAGAGACCTTGAGAACCAGAAAGGGGAACTCTGTTCTAAGAGTGAGGAATTATATATCTAAAAGGATTAAACTGGTGAATGAATGAATGGATGAATTAATTAGTGTGTCCTCTAGTACCAAGGAAAGGTATATAATCTCTCTTTTCCCTGCTTGAAACTAAATATTGTTGTGATCAGTCAGTGTAGCCTTCTTCAACCAAGAAATCTTGTATCCTTTCCCCCTTTTTCTCCTCTTTTTATATCTTGGTTTCTGACTTTTCTCTTGTTTTATGCTTTTCAGTATTATTGTCTCTAGAGTTCTATTAAAAAAAATGCTTTCAATTCTCTTTGGAAGTTGATAGGAGTTAGAATCAGTGACATTTTAGAACACTCAGCCATCCTGATGGAATCAGTGATATTTTTAAACCAGAGATTTGTTTTTAATCCAACTGATCAGAAAACGCCTTATTTGTTAAAGTAAAGCTTTAGAAGACATTCTTTACAAGTGATGACTCGGACAGTTTCTGAGTGTATCCTATGCAAGACATACCAGCAATGTTAGATTCTATGTGTGAGGATGTGGAGAATGAACACTGGCTTTGCAGTCTGACAAGCCTCAGTTCAAGTCATTCATTCTCTCTGAACTTCTGATTTCCCCCCTTGACAATGGAGATAATACACAAAGACTTCCCAGGCTGTTGTAACATTAAAGGTAGACAAACTTTGAAGTTCCATTAAAGATAATAACCAAATAATCCAGTAATTGCAAAAGAATTGAAAGCAAGGACTCAAGGTACCTGTATATCAATGCTCACAGCAACATTATTTATAACTAGAGGCCCAGCGCACGAAATCATGCGGGTAGGGTCCCTAGGGCCTGGCCTCCTTGATCAGGGCCATCTTCTGCCCGTTCGCCAGTCCCCAGGCTGAACACTGCCTCTGCCACCAGGCTGTCAGGCCATTAGGATCACCAGCTCACCCCCAGCTGTTCGGGGGCTCAGGCCTACGGAAAAGCAGGCGCTGGCGAACTCACATCCATGCATGTGCACTGGGCCAGCCGCTGATGGAATGTGCTGCCCGCTTGGGGCCTCTCACACCACTGCCGCTGCCACTGCTGCTGGGGCTTGAAGCGCTGATGGAAGCTGTGGGGCACGCCCACGACCTACCTGCCCTGGCGTAAGCAGCCCTGAGCGGGCAGCGCATTCCATCAGTGGCCAGCCCGGCATCCGTGCATGGAGGTGAATTCTCCGGCGCCTGCTTTCCCGCAGGCCTGAACCCCTGAGAAGCTGGGGATGAGCTGGTGATCCCAACAGCCTGACAGCCAGCCCGGTCCACCTGCCACCCACCCTGATTCCCCTGTTCACCATCGCTGATCCATCGGAGCCTGCGGGCCGGGGGCAGGGACCAAGAGGTCAGCCGTCCAGCCCACTCGCCAGTCCCCAGTCCTGCCCCACCCTGTGGGGAGAGGGGGAGAGGGGGGGACTGAGAGGTGCTCAATGCACCTCATGGTGACCGGTCGTTTGGTCATCACAGTCGTCACAGACACTGGCTTTTTATATATATAGATAACCAAAAGGTGAAAACTGCCAAGTGTCTACAAATGAATGAATGAATAAACAAAATGAAGTATATACCTACAATGAAATATTATTCAGCCACAAAAAGGAATGAAGTTCAGATACATGCTACAACATGGATGAACCTTGAAAACATGCTAAGTAAAATTAGCCAGACACAAAAGAATACATACTCTGTGATATACCTATATGAGGTACCTAGAGTAGGCAAATTAATAGAAATGGAAACTAGAGGTTACTAGTGTTAGGTCTGATCAAATAATTGAATTGATATCTCCTCCCCTGGGAACTGACCTTTAGGCCACTTCACAATGGACATTCCACTTGTGTAGACCATATTCTACTTGCTAAGACCATTATCTCTCCCCTCAAGAGTTTCCCAGAATCTGGACCTGCACACAGAATTCTCTGCCCAGAAAAAGCCCACCTAGAGTCCTTTAAAAACTTCTGACTCCCCGTCTTTGGGGGCTGGTGCCATCTTGGGCTCAGCGGCTTCTTTCCTCAGCCAGCTCCCTCTGTTAGCAGGTATCCAGATGACCTAATCCTATATAATAAAAGGCTAATATGAAAATTGTCCCTTTGACTAGGAGTTTGACCAGGGGGCGGGGCCAGCTGGCCAACTGCCTGCAGCCCCTCCCCCTGCCAGCCAGGCCCAATCACCCGGATCAGGGCTGGCCAGCTGGACCCTACTCGTGTACGAATTTGTGCAGCAGGCCTCTAGTAAATTAATAATTCTGCACCCCTTTTGGCCTAGTGTGTTCCTCCTTTAGTGACCCTAACAACTAGGGGTTTGGGGAAGGGAGAATGGGGAGTTCTTATTCATAAAGTTTCAGTTTAGGCAGATGAAAAGCTCCGGAGATGGATGGTGGTGATGGTTGCAGAGCAATGTGGATGTACTTTAAGTCCCTGAATTGTACATTTATTAATGGTAAATGTTGTTAGGCATATTTTACAATAATTTTTAAAAATATTTGTTATTGACTTTGAGAGAGAGAGGAAGGAAGAGAAAGAGAAACATAAAATGTAAGAGTGATACATCAACTGGCTGCCTCCTGCACTCCCTCTACAAGGGATTGAGCCTGCAACCCAGGCATGAGCCCTGACCAGGAATCAAACAGCCAACCTTTTGGTACATGGGATGATGCCCAACCAACAAACCACACTGGCCAGGGCTACCATAATTTCTTAAAGTAAAACAAATAGAGATAATGAGATAGTACTTATGAATACATGATAATTATTATTATTATATATTTGTATAATCTATACATTATTTAATAGGCTAGCTATGCAGCTTAACACTACTGAACCTAGTTGGAGTTTCCTCCACCCACCTTCCCCATCAAGTGGTCTGTACAAATGTGCCAGACCCTGGAAAGAAAGGTGCCAGGTTCCTAGGTGTAAAACATAATGAGCAATATCTTAATAGCTCAGGAATAATGAACCCTGATTTCTACAGGATGAATCAAATTTTCATCTGAGTCAACTGATTATTATCAGACTTCCTCTGTGCTCTCTATTATGGGTCTTTTACATTCACAAAGGGATGTAATGAGATAATCATTACAAAGAGACAGTTAATTCAAATGTAAATCAATAAGCCACTGGATCCTGGGGCCTGCGGTATTTAGACAACTGTTAATGGCCATGCTGTGCTAACAGAGGGAGCTGGCTGAGGGAAGAAGCCGCTCTGAGGGTGGTCCTGGTGGTTCCCCTCTACTTCTGGGAGACAAACCCATTTACAGGGAAACCCATCAGAGTCAGCGATCAATAAACCTGGATTTTAGTCACAGAGGGCACCCAGGATTACATTGGCTAAGCATTTCCTCCAGATGGGTGGTCTGAGAGAATGAGGCCTGTAAAGTGACAAAGATTTACTCATGGAAACATCTCCAATTCATGGGGGAAAGGTGGTTAGCCCACAGGAGCTGACTGAAGAAGCCAATTCAATTGGCCCAAAGAACTGGTCCATTGACTCCCAAAACAAGCTCTCGGGCCCTAACCGGTTTGGCTCAGTGGATAGAGCGTCGGCCTGCGGACTGAAGGGTCCCAGGTTCGATTCCGGTCAAGGGCATGTACCTCTGTTGCGGGGACATCCCCAGTGGGGAGTGTGCAGGATGCAGCTGATTGATGTTTCTAACTCTCTATCTCTCTCCCTTCCTCTCTGTTAAAAAATCAATAAAATATGTTAAAAAAAAAAAAAAAGAGCTCTAGGGCTGAATGTCACTGTGCTCATGTGGGCATCACCAAGCTTTAACACAATGAGCAGCATCTTCTGCTAGCGATTGTCTTTCATTACCATTTTTATCTTGCCCAATTGTCTTTTTTTTGTGAAGAATTGTTTATGCATTTCGTGACTCATGGAGACCCCTTTTTTGTACTTCTTTTTCACTGAATGTTGTCTCTTCAGTCATTTCATTCCAAACTGCATTTTCATTAACCCAGACTTAAAAAACAAACAAGTGCCACGAATTTGATGATGGTTTCACAACAGTGATTATACGAAAAACCTTTGAACTGTACAGTGTAAATGGGTGAGTTGTGTTAATGTAAAAAAAACACAACATTCAAACCTGTAAAGAATTTAGTGAGTTTATTTAAGCCAAACTATTGACAATTGCTGGGAAGCAGAATCCCAACGGATTGGGATAATGCTCTGGAGAATGGTGGATTTTTCTCTATTTTTATACATTGCAATCAAAGGAGGGAAGTAGGTGGGTTACATGAAATCCATTGGTGATAGACTAGAGAGGCAGGAGAAAGCAAAGCAGGGAAACCCCTGGGATTGGATAAAAAGTAAAATGATAGACACATACTTAGGTGGGTGCAGAAACAATTAACATGATAACAATGAAGGAATTTGTGGTATCTGTCTTGGTGGCTAGGCACATTAGATTGTGCCCCAAGGGGTCTGGAAAAAGGGAAGTTACAAGTTACCCAGACATTTCAAGGATATCTAAATATATAAAAGGCTAATATGGTAAGTGCCCAACCATCCAACCGGCCGCTATGATGTGCAATCACCACCAGGGGGCAGACGCTCAACACAGGAGCTGCCGTAATGCACACAGAGAAATGGCAGTGTGGACCCAGCAACCACAAAGCAATGGCTTCCCCCAAGTGGGACAGGGCCCCACCACCAACCCAGAGTGACAGCCCACCAAATCGCAGCCGATACTGCTGAGACCCCATGGTGCAAAATGTGGCCCACAGCCCAGCCCAGCCTGGAAACGGTCACTGTGGGAACCAGTTAATGATGTCACGTAGCAACGCCTGGCTTCCTCTTCCTAGCCACAACTAGCCTCCTTGCAGTTTCTTCAGCCCAGGAACACGACTTGTTCCATAGCCAGGTGGAAACATTTCACACTGTAACCAAATGTCTGTGAAGTGTTTTCCTGTGCCTCATCTCATTTGATCCTCACAGAAGTCTTGGAGTAGGTAGATAGGAGACTTGGTGGAATCCTATTTTCTTTTCATTCGCCAAAAAACAGAGATTTAGAAAGTTTAGAAAGTTGACCCGACTGAAAAGAAGTAAGAAATGGTGGACCTTGAAAATGACTTCAGGTTTTCTCACTGCACAGAATATAGTCAAATACTGCTGCAGTTAAATATTTTACCCTTTGTTCTCCCTGTGTGATCTACAACAATAATCTGCTTTGTGTTGATATTTACTGCTGTGTTGCTGACAATTACCTGAAAGAGAAGTTGGGGTGCTTCACTGGGCTGGGAAAATGTTTAGCTACACCAGAAAGCAGATCTAATTAAGCAGGTTTATTCTATATATATAAAAGGCTAAGTTGACTCATGCATGCACGATACATATAAAGCTCTCGCTGGCGCCAATTGCACGAGTGTGTTTTGATCTGTCATTATCGATTGTGAATTTGGTTGAAACTTCTATTATAGAGAAAGGGCAAATAGCAATATTAAAATATTTCTTCTAATTAATTTCCTTTTAATGTGCACGAATCCATGCCCTGGGCCACTAGTGTTAATATAGATGCAAAAAGACAGATAGGTTCAGTTAAGGTAAAGGTTGACCTTGTCAGTGAAGATACCAGCCTAGGACGTAACTACCTACCATAACTGCTTTTAGCTAACATTTAATTTCAGATCATCCTTTGTGGTTACTTTCCGTCTCTGAGTTTGCAAGACCGCCATGCACTCCTTTCCTGAGCTTGTCAGGTTAGTATGTGGCCCCTTACGTCCACAGTTGGATGGCATGTGAATTAAATCTCAATAAACTTAAAAAATAAACAAACCATATGAAAGAAGAAAGTCTAGCCAAAGTGCAGAAGCAGTTGATTATCCACAGTGTTGGTTGTGCTGGGTGAAAAATTAAGCAACAATGTACTAGCATTTTCTGTCCATTATAGTTATTTGGGCTAACATGCTACTTTGATTCTAAATTTCTACGAATAATTTAGAGTTGGCTGTACTTAGCAAGTACAGAAACTCTACTGAGGGTTCAGGAGTTTCACTTCTGAGTAGTATTGAACAGTGGAATTGATTCTCCAACACCCAGTTTTTGCTTTGGATAATTTATCTCCAGACCAGTAGTTCTCAAAATTGGACTCACATAGAGGTCTCACATTAGATGTATTTAAAATGTATCAATGCCCAGGTCCTGCCCAAGACCAATTAAATAAAAATCTAGGTTGAAAGGTCCCCCAGGTGATTTTAATGTGCAGCCAATAGTGCAAGCCACTGGTTAAAGAGATCCCCTTTCCACAAAGAGATATCACTTCACACCCAGTAGGGTGGCTATGATTAAAAAAGAAAAGAAGAAAAACACCAGAAAATAACAAGTGCTAGTGAGGATGTGGAGAAATTGAAAACTTTGTGCATTGCTGGTGAGAATGTAAAATGGTACAGCCACTATGGAAAATAATATAATAGTTCCTCAAAAAATTAAACATAGAATTACCATATGACTCAACAATTTTACTACTAGGTATATATCTAAAATAATTGAAATCAGGGACTTGAGCAGATATTTGTATACTCGTTTTCATAACAGCATAATTCATAATAGCCAAAAGGTGGAAGCAACCCAACGGTCCAACGACAGAAATGTGGTATATATAGGCAATGGAATATTATTTAACCTTAAAAAGAAGGAAATTCTGACATATGCTACAACATGGATGAATCTCGAGGACATCCATGCTAAGTGAAATGCAGTTTTTGTCACCACGGGACTCCAGGGATATGAAGCACCTAGAGTAGTCACAGTCATGGAGCAGAAAGTAAACTGGTGGTTTCTATGTGCTGGGGGAGAGGAGAATGGGAAGTCATTGTTTAATGGGTACAGAGTTTCAGGTTGGAAAGATGAAAAAGTTCTGGAGATGGATGTGGTGATGGTTACACAGTAATGTGAATGTACTTAATGCCACTGAATTGCACACTTAAAAAATAATTAAACCTTGGCCAGTTGTTCAGTGGTTAGAGTGTTGACTTGAGGACCAAAGGGTCTTAGGTTCGATACCCGGTCAGGGCATGTACCTGGGTTGCAGGTTCGCTCCCCAGCTCCAGTCAGGGTGCATACAGGAGGCAACCAATCAATGTGTCTCTCTCACATCTATGTTTTTCTCTCTCTCCCCACCTCCTCCCTCCCTTCCACTCTGTCTGAAAATCAATGGGAAAAATATCCTCAGGTGAGGATTTTTTTTTTTAAATTATTAAAGTGGTAAGTCTATATTTTACCACAATAAAAAGAAAGAGATCCCTTTTTCAAGAATGGGTATGTGACCCAATTCAGGCTAACAACACGGGAGGAGATACCATGAGAGAGCTTCTGGGAAAACTCTTCCCATTCTCAGAAGAGAACTGCAGCATGAGATGCTCTCTCTTGGTTCTCTGGACCCAACATCTGGAATGCTGGCTTTCATCTGGAACTCTGCAGCCCTCTTGGGACCAGCCTGAGGATAAAGCTGACAAGCCAGGACAGCTGACAGGTAGAAAGCTGTGGGTCCTTGATGATGTCATGAAGCTACTGAACCAATGGTCTCAGAAGTCAGTCCTACCTTAGGATGTATAGTTATGTAAGATAAAATACTTCTTATAGTTATATCCAATTTGAATAGAAATTTCTGTAACTTGCTTTTGAAAGTATCCTGACACTTGTACAAATACTGTTGGTATAACAAAATTTTGAAAATACCCTAAAGGCCTATCAGTAGGGAAATGGGTAAATAAAAAAGAGGTATAAACATAGATGGAATTACTCTGAGAGGTTAAATGCCTGGCTGGTGTGGCTCAGTGGTTGAGCCTCAACCTATGAACCAGGAGGTCAGGGCACATGCTAGGGTTACGGTCTCAATCCCCAGTGTGGGGCCTGCAGGAGGCAGCCAATCAATAATTCTCTCTCATCATTGATGTTTCTATCTCTTTCTCCCTCTCCCTTCCTTTTTAAATTCAATAAAAATATATTTTTTAAAAAAGAGAAACATTGACCGGTTGCCTCCTGTACACACCCTGATGGAGGACAGAACACGCAAGCTGGGCAGGTGCTCTGACTGGGAAATGAACCAACAACTTTTTGGTGCACCGTACAACACGTAACAAACTGAGTCACACCGGCTAAGGTGTAAATATGTTTTTAAATAGATTAAATGGATCACATTAAATATACTAGTATGATAGTGGTTGCCATTTTTGAGGGGGTAGAATGGCAATGGGATGGTGGTAAAAGAAGCAACACGTATTGGAATTGTTTTATTTCTGATCTTAAAACATGAAACAAGATGATGTGATGTTAACAATTTACAGTTTGGGGATTCTATGTAGGTATGTGAGTGTTTGTGATTCTTTGTACTATTCTATACTTACAAAATTCTCAAAGGTGGGGAAAAAAATCCTTCCCCAGTGCTACCCCTAGTCCAAACAAATTTATTTAAGGAAGGCAGAAAAAAACCTTTAGCAAAGACGGGAACCAAGGCTAAAGTCTGTATAATTATTAGTGGGCTGTAAGACTTCAGAAAACATGGCTTTTCATTAAATTAGAGTTTTTAACATTTTAACTGTTTATTTTGAAATAATTTTAGACATAAAAAAATTGCAAAACTATTACAAAAGATCCTATGTATCCATCACCCAGCTTCTCCCAATGGTAACATCTTACATATTTATAGTAACACCAACAAAACCAGAAAGTTAACATTGCTACAATCCAGGTAAGTAGGCTCTATACCTTACTAGAATTTCATCTGTTTAACCTTTCTGTTATCTTTAATGTCTTTAAGCTGTAAAACCAATTTGCTCATCTATGGATGGATAAACAAGAATTGGTATAGCCACACAGTGGAATATGATTTGGCCATAGGAAAGGAATGAAGCACTGATATACCTGCTACAACATGGATGAAGTTTGAAAATATTATGCTAACTGAAAAAAGTCAGACACAAAAGGTTATATATTATAAAATTCCATTTATATGACATAACCAGAAAAGGTAAATTTTAGAGATAGAAAAGTGGTTAACAGAGGCAGGGAGAAGAGGAAAATGGGGAGCATGTGGTTACACAACATTGCGAATGCACTAAATCCCACTGTTCACATTAAAGTGGTTAATTTTATATTATGTGAATTTCATCTCAATAAAAGAAATTTTAAGCAATTTTCTTATTGTAGAAAAATTCAAACATAAAAATATAGTAAAAAATTTCAATTTCTTCTCCCAGCTGCTTTACTCTCCATATCCAATCCCACCCCACATGTATACCTTCCATTAACTGTTCAATATGTAATAACTGTCCACACTTTCTAAAGCTTTAGGATATACAAAGAGATACATATGTTTCTTTCCCTCCCAAATGTTTACTGAACACCTTATCTACTTGCAATGTTGTAGATGATGGGAACACAATAGCGAATAAAACAGATGAAGGGAATTAATTTTCTAGTAGCAGGAGATTGGTAGTAAACATGGGAATGAATAACTTCAGATCATGGTAAGTGCTGTGAAAAGCTAAAACAAGGTAAAGAGGGCAGAGAGTGATGTGGGTTGGTGGAGGGCAGGGTGACTAGGGGAGACCTCTGAGATAAAGACACAACATTTGAGCTGAATGATAACAAGGACCTAGAGAGTTGACGATGCAGGAAAAGAACATACCAGGGAGATGAAAAAAATAGGTACTTTTAAAGAAATAGGATTGTATTAGATGCATTGATCCACTATATATTCTACACACACTAGATATTGTGCTTTTCTCTGACTTTACCATATATTAAAAATGAATTTCCATGTTGGCACTTAATCTACTTTACTCTTTTAAAAATATATATTTTTATTGATCTCAGAGAGGAAGAGAGAGGGAGAGAGAGATAGAAACATCAATGATGCCCTAACTGGTTTGGCTCAGTGGCTAGAGCGTCGGCCTGAGGACTGAAGGGTCCCAGGTTCAATTCCGGTCAAGGGCATGTACCTTGGTTGCGGGCACGTCCCCAGTAGGGGGTGTGCAGGAGGCAGTTGATCGATGTTTCTCTCTCATCGATATTTCTAACTCTCTATCCCTCTGCCTCTCTGTAAAAAATCAATAAAATATATATTAAAAAAAAAAAAAAAGAAACATCAATGATGAGAGAGAATCATAGATCAGCTGCCTCCTGCACGTACCCTACTGGGGACCAAGCCCACAACCCGGGCATGTGCCCTGACAGAGAATCAACCGTTACCTCCTGGTTCTTAGATCGACGCTCAACCACTGAGCCACACAGGCTGGGCTACTTTACTCTTTTTGATAGCTACATATTATTCCATAATATTGATATAATATCACTTATTTAACCATTTCCATGCTGGTGAAATTTAGATTGTTTCCAGTTTGAAGCTATTGCAGAAATCCTGGAAAGAATAGATTTTCACACTTGTGCTCATATTTCTGTAGAAACATTTCCAGGAATGGGATGGCTACATCAGTGTCCATTTGCGTTTTCACCCACTAAAACCCTGGAAGAGGTGTGAGTTTTCTTATCATCCTCATGGTCGGAAGCATGAAAGACAAACTCTTAGCTTAAAAAGAACAAAAGAAAGTACTGTGTAGTTGACTAAAACAGGCAAATTCAGTTTAAAGGCAGGATAACTAATGAAGAATAAGAAGACAGCAGAGAACAAAAGTCAGAGACCATTAGGAATGCCAGCTGGTGGAATTTGCAATGGAAGTGTTGTGGAGCAAGCGCGAGTGAACGACCACTGGAGTCCAGACCAAATTAAAATTTAGGGAGCCTTTATTAGCCGGCTGTCTGGCCGGCCAGCCAGCCGGCGACTGCTCTGCCTTTCTCCACACAGGGAGTCCAGAGAGCAGCCCCTACCCTTTGTGCGGGACCACTTTTATGCACATTAACCACATCCTGTTTTTGCAGAGCAAGTAACCCAAGACAAAACAGTTTTACCTAAGCAATGTCAGGATCATGCCATTGACAACCATGTTATTCACAGGGTCATCCTGTTCTTCAGAAAGCTGACAGTGTTCTATGAAAGAAGGCCTACGTGCTGGGAAGGGGTCATGAGACCGTATCTCAAGGCCTGGCCTGGTGTCAGCACTGACAACTCTATCTGGGGCATAGTCCACGGCCTCAGTAGTGCTCAAAAATTCCCACTCTCCAACAGAAGGTGGGAATTATCTGTTGTGAAATGGCTCAGACCTTGAACTGAGCATAGCTTTATGAAGTACAGCTGTTGTTAAGCTCACCCTGTGTGTCACAAAGAATAGCATCACGTCCTTGGAAAAAGTTAAAGTTGATAGTCCTGTGTCTCAACAGCCCTAAATGAATGTTTTTTAAAAAAGGCAGTACCATCCCCAAACCCCCTATTGCTTTACCCATTCATTCATTAAACATTTATTAAGCTTCAATGCCATTCTACTCGGCATTGGGACTATAAAAAGATGAAGAAAAGACCCTGACCTCAGTTGCTCAGTCTTAGCTCAACGGTAATTATTAAGAAGAGCTTCTCACTCTCTGGCTGAAGCAGTGCCTCAACCCTGGCTGGTCAAGGCTTTTGAAAACCAATGGAGTGGATTCTTTCCTGAATATCCATAATTATCCTATTCAGGGATATGCAAGTTAATGACATCAACGGCTTTTCTAAGCTGCAGTCTTAGCAGTTTCTGTCTTTGTCCCTGGGAAAAGCACAAGGTACAAAGAAACTTTAATTTAATTAGATGTGAAGAATCGATCCATCGGAGCGATCATCCAGTGCCCTATGGGTGACACATCTTGAAGTATGGTATCCAATGACAAGGTGGTGGGAGGACAGAGTAGTTCACTATTTGAGCCATCTGCTTGTATTGACAATTTCTTAGGAATAGGCTGGGGAGTGCAAATCTTGAGTGCGAAGTCACTTTATTTCATACACATTGTATTTTCATCTTGTGAATATAAGATAAAAATATTTATCATTCAATAGCAATGCAGGTCTCCTATGTAAGTTCTCTGTAAATCTGAGAGCAATCAATTAATACCAACTTTAAAGTGGGACACTTTTAAGAAACATATAATTGGGTCTTCAGAGAACTATATTAGGTTGTAACCAGAACTTTGTATTAATCAGAGGAATACATTATTTGGGGGGTGGGTGGGAGGAAGTGTCCAAAAGATTTCAGGGAGCATGGACCACAGACCTGACAAGAAACTTGTTATAATGGAGGTATCTGGTTTCTTTACATTTTCCAAATGTTATGGGTTAAAGGAAAAAAGCACACAGAAAATTTGCTAGTTTAACATTAAACACAATTTCAAACCACATTAATGTAGGACTTGTTTTAAAAGGTAACTGACAGCTTTGTTTTTGACCTGTCTCATTGAGTTCTCTCTTTTTGAAAAAATAAAATATTTATTGTTGCAAGTATTACATATGTCCCCATTTCTCCTCCCCCCCCCCCCCGCATTGACCTCTACTAGCCCACCCCCACCCCCCACCCCAGGCCTTCACCACTCTATTGTCTGTGTCCTTGGGTTATGCATATATACATACAAGTTCTTTGTTTGATCTCTTCCTCCCATCCCCTTCCCTCTGAGGTTCCTCAGTCTGTTCCATGTTTCTATGTCTCTGGATCTATTTTGTACATCAGTTTATTTTGCTCATTAGATTCCACATATGAGTGAAGATCCTGTGATACTTAACTTTCTCTGACTGGCTTATTTTGCTTAGCATAATACTCTCCAGGTCCATCCATGCTGTTGCAAATGATAAGAGTCCTTTCTTTTTTTTTTTTTTTAATTTCTTTATTGATTAAGGTGTTACATATGAGTCCTTATGCCCCCACTACCCCCTCCATCCACCCCCCGCCCCCTACCAAGTTCTTTCTTTTTAAAGCTGCATAGTATTCAATTGTGTAAATGGACCAAAGTTTTTTTTATCCACTCATCTGCTGATGGGCACTTGGGCTGTTTCCAAATCTTAGCTATTGTAAATTGTGCTGCTATGAACATAGGGGTACATACATTCTTTCTGATTGGTGTTTCCAATTTCTTAGGATATATTCCTAGAAGTGGGATCACTGGATCAAATTGGAATTCCATTTTTAATTTTTTTGAGGAAACTCCATACTGTTTTCCACAGAAGCTGCCCAGTCTGCATTCCCACCAGCAGTGCACTAGAGTTCCCTTTTTTTCCCCACATCCTCACCAGCACTTGTTGATAGCCATTCTGAGAGGTGTGAGGTGATACCTCCTTGGCATTTTGATTTGCATCCCTCAGATGATAAGTGACTTTGAGCATTTTTTCATATGCCTTTTGGCCTTCTGTATGTAAGCTGAGTTTTCTTTTGTCTTTAAACTACACGAGTTTAAAACTCATATTTAGATCTAGGTAATGTTAAGAAATACCTAGTCTCTGTGTATCCGAGCCATTATTCTTTAAATAGATTAGGTGCACTTTGTCTAGACTCCTTGAAGAAAAATATCAGCAATATGTTCTTCTCTGCTTGGACATGGATGAATTACAGGAAAACTTAACGGGTCCTCGGAGCCATGTTATTTCCCTACTTCATACAGTTGTGTCGAACTATTTATCTTTTGTCTTTTTCTTTTCACATGCTTGCCTAAACGCAACCTGTCAGCGTGAGATGCAGTCAACAAAGTACTAAGGCAGTGGTCTGCAAACTCTTTAGTCAACAGAGCCAACTATCAACAGTACAACGATTGAAATTTCTTTTGAGAGCCAAATTTTTTAAACTTAAACTTCTTCTAACGCCACTTCTTCAAAATAGACTCGCCCAGGCCGTGGTATTTTGTGAAATAGCCACACTCAAGGGGCCAAAGAGCCGCATGTGGCTCGCGAGCCGCGGTTTGCCGACCACTGTACTAAGAGAATAAACTTGAGCGAATCCGACCATTCAAAATAAAACCACGTTAATGGAACTAATGGTGCATAAAAGAAGCTGGATGTACCAAAATAACCCTATTAGTTGGGTACAGTTGGATACAACAAGGAATATGGCAATCTCCTGTTCAATTTGCAAAGCCCTTGGCCGGAGGAGGAGGGGATGGAAAAGTTTGGGTGAAGGATTTAAATGACTAGTCAAACAGTGAGTCATTGAAACTTTCCAGTTAATAATACCCTCTGCCCCGGCAGAGCCTGGGCCCAAGCGCTTTACGAGCCACATCACAGTTTAAGTTGTAATGTCTCACGGTTTTACTGCCTCTTCCACCAAATGAATACATAAAATGAAACGCGCTCTGCGTCGGCTTGAAATGCAGGAAAAAATCTGGCTGGGGGAGGGGAGAAGGAAGGTGGAAAGAAAGAGAACAGGTAGGGATTCAGAGAGGCAGAAGGCGGTGAAAAGGAAGGAATTTTCAGGAGCTGAGAGCTTTTCCCCCCGCATCCTGTGCCTAACAGGATGAGTGGACCACTGTGCAGGCTGAGACACTCGCCAAGTCGCGCTAGGACTTGCTTCGGTGACCCCTGCCCCCACTCCGTGACAGGTGAGGCCGCTGAGCCGCCACTACATCGCAGCTTCCTCGCGCTGCCTGCCGGGAGCCCGAGCCGCTTCCGGTTGCCCCGGACCCCAGAACTTCGACTCCCGTCAGCCCCCGGGAAAACCGCAGAGGGGTCGCGCGGACGCTGCCGGAACTCGTAGTCCCGTCTTCGCTGCGCTTCATAGCCGGAAGCGGAACGCACAGGGCCGGGAACTACCAAGGCGAAGGTACGGGTGGCGGCGAGGGGTCAACCCCTGCCGGGCGTGGGGTTGGCGCTGAGGCTGTCGGAGGTGGTTGGGGTTGGGTGGGAGGAGATCCGCTCGCTTACACGAGGAGGATTGAGCCGCCGCCGCCGCCGTCGTCGCGAGTGCGGAGTCGGGACTGGAGCCGCCGCCGCGACGCCGCCGGAGTTTGTGTCGCTAGCCCTCGGCCCTTCTGCCTCGCCGCTTCCCGGGGTCAGCGCGGCCTGCTCGTTCCCGGCCGGTCGCCCCCGCCTCCATTTCCCGCCCTCTCTTCACCACACACACGGCCCCCCCGATCATGGATCCGGGCAGTGGTGGCGGCGGCGTCGGCGGCGGCGGGAGCAGCAGCGGCAGCAGCAGCTGCGACTCGGCGCCCGACTGCTGGGACCAGGCGGACATGGAAGCCCCCGGGCCGGGCTCATGCGGTGGCCCTGGCGGCCCTTTGGCGGCGGCGGCCGAGGCCCAGCGTGAACCCCTCAGTGCGGCCTTCAGCCGGCAACTCAACGTCAACGCCAAACCCTTCGTGCCCAATGTCCACGCCGCCGAGTTCGTGCCGTCTTTCCTGCGGGGCCTAGCCCAGCCGCCGCCACCCTCAGCCGGCGCCTTGGCCAACAACCACGGAACCGGCAGCGGCGCGGAAGGCTCTTCGGGTAAAGGGTCGGGACTCGGGGCAGCCCCGAGACGCGGGGGGAAGCCGGGCTGCGAGGGCGGGAGCAGCGGCCTGGGCCCACCTGGGATGGGGTGGGCTGGGATGAGGCGGTGCGCCTCGCAGTGCCGGGGGACGTGGGGCCCGGCGGCACGTGGGGCGCTGACAGCGGTGTCGGGCGCCGGCAGTCTTGGGTGGGGCGGTCCGGGGCCGGGGAGTCGGCCTCATGGGGTGGCCGCGGCGGAGGGCCGGGCGGGGCGGGAGAAGCGCGCTGGGGACACTGGCGGGGCTTGGGGCTGGAGCCTGTGGCCCCAGTTACCCACTTAAGGTGGGAACCGTATGGAACGGAGAAGGGGCGGCGGCAGGGCAGTAACACGAGGCCCAGAAGTGAGGACAGATGGAATCCCGAGTCTGTAGGTGGGCGTTGAAAGGTCCGAGGAGTTGGGATGAATCTAGTTTTCTCTTCACCTTAGGCCTAGGAGAGAGCGTCTTTTGCTGCAACTTCTATTATTGAAACTGTAATTACGTGTTAAATATCTGTGGCACCGAACCGGCCTAAAGGAATCCCAAGATGCATTGCAGTCTTGTGATCCGACAGAAACTGTTGGCTATCAATACAAAGATCTTTTTCACCCTTCGCATTTTGTAAGCTTGTAAAGTTCACAAAATGTCACAAAGTTAGAGTACCTCATTTAACATGGGTAGGAAATGACATTAATTTGTGTGCTCCCTTTCTTAAGTGGGACTTGGACTTTCCTCCGTCAGTGACAGGCTTAGAATTTTCAGTGTGTCAAAATCGTTTACCTTATTCAGGTTGTTGGGTAAAACTCACTCATTTAATGTTATGTGTCAGTTAACTAGTCTATTCAGACACTTGAGCATGTTATAACAATAGTAGTCATGTGCGGTTCTGACCTTAGGTAGTAGACAAACTTTCAGTGGTTTCAAGTTAAGTTCGGTCTTTAAAAACCTTCCTGTATTTAGGGGGCTACTTCAGTAATAGCATGCTTTCAGGTACTGATTTTGTAGGAATATCAAATGAGTGAACTTCTATAAAAGTTGCCTATTACCCTCGCCTGTGTTGCTATCTGGTTAACATTGGTCCTCCCAGGGTCGTGGGTTTGGTTCCCCGCCAAGGTTTCTCTCTGCCTCTCACACCATCCCTCCCTCCCACTCTCAGAAAAGCAAAGGAAAAGATGTCCTCAGGTGAGGATTAACTAACTAACTAACTAAATAAATAAATAAATAAATAAAATAAAAGTTGCTTATTTTAGGAACTGTTAGTATTAGCTTAAAGAGAAAAAGGGTAAGGCTGAATGTCCTTGCATTCTAGTGAGGGTATGGAACTGGATGGTAGTTATTCCCAGCAATTTGTGAGAGCAGATTGTTGATTTCTCTTTAAAGTTCTGTATTGTAGTATTTCTTAGATAAGTGGACACCATAAAAGTTTAGTTTCTTCAGAAACTTTTGCTACAATTTTCTCTCTAGAGGCAAAAAGAGACTTTGGAGAAATACTTTTGCAAGTATGTACATATGTGAGCACAGTTTGGATTTGGTTGTTTTATTGACTGGTATTTCTTATGCTTGTGTGGGTGTGTGATGTTTTCCCTTTGAACAAGGAGGCTTACTTAGCTTTTATTTCTTTGCTTATGTCAAGCCATTTTGGCTACTTAAACTAATCCACTTAACAGCTCCTAAAAGTGCCTATTTCCAGTGCCTTATCATAAGGATCTCTGTTATCCAGACATTTTCTTTTTTGGTCCTCCCTCCTTAATCTGGAGCCATCAGCACCACTATAGCTAGACCTATTTCCAGCCTAGCTACCTATTAGCCATCCAGGGACAGCCATCAGTCATCAGGGACAGCTATCCTTAGAGCAGTGGTCTGGAATGGTAGTCAGTTGTTGAATGACTAGGCAGACTAGGCATTAACTCTTTTTTTTTTTTTTATGCTAATAAATTTTTATTTAAGGAATTTCACATGTTCTGTCTGAGTCCTTCCACTGCCTTAGTTCATACTGAGTTTGAGTCTTAATCGTCACCCCTTTTTTGCTCAATCCAGTTGTCATTTCAGTCAGTCCACAATCCTTGTAGTTGAGCTTCTTTGATCTACACTTGAATATGGACATCAAAAACTCTCCACCGAGGCCCTGGCCGTTTTGCTCAGTGGATAGAGTATCAGCCTGCGGACTGAAGTGTCCCGAATTTGATTCTGGTCAAGGGCACCTGCCTGGGTGGTGGGCTTGATCCCCACTAAGGGGGCGTACAGGAGGCGGTCGATCCACGATTCTTTGTCATCGATGATGTTTCTGTCTCTCTCCCTTCCTCTCTTAAATCAATAAAAATATATTTTTTAAAAAAACCTCTCTACCTATAATCGTTGGGAACTGATTTCTTCAAGCAAATTTACTTTAGGGCACTGGTTGGGTCTGAGTAGATGGATCTGCCTCGTTTAATTTCAGATACCCTCTAAACACGAGTAAGTTCAAATTATCTTCACTCCTAAGCTGTCACTCCCTAGAATAGTACAGATCTTCGGGATATACAAAATACCTAAAGAATAAGACATAAATCCAGATATTGTGTTCTCAAGATAAAACGCTAATGAGAAAAAGAAGTCGTCTTTGTTACAGTGTTATCAACATCAAAATTAAAATACTAAAGCAGTATGGTTGATATTTCCCTGATATTCTATGCTTTTTAAATGATTAATCCTACAGTCCTGGAACCAGCATTTTAGGTAGCATGTTCCTTCTTATATGTATCAAAACTCATACTGAACAATGAGTTCTGGGTTAGGCATTAACTCTTACCCAGGAGAACTTTTCCTCTTCCTGATAGTTGCTTAATTTGCAGTTTTAATTCTTTTCTCTGACCTACTGGGAGTTAGAGATGTAAAAATGTGTAGGGAAGTGGTTGTAAGGAAAGTCCCTACATTATGGTCAACTTTTTCTTTTTTATCAGAGACTTATTTTGATGTTACAGACTTTACCAGCTGCTTCTACAAAATGTGAGTTATGTTTTTAAAAATTATCCTTTGTAGGATATCTATTTGAAAAAGAATGGATTTTCTAAATTGAGGTCCTGACTTATGTGGGACTGTTGGATTGCATGTTCCAAACCCATTCAAGTCCATAAAATACCATCAGAGCAAGAAACTATGCTTGGAAGAAGTAGGGGGAAAAATGGAAACAGCACTTAGATTGAGTTTACAAGGGAGGAATCATAAAGTTTGCATTTTTTTTTATACTGAGGAAATGGACAGTAGGGCTAACATGTTTCTTTTTGTTGTTAAGCCATAGCTGAAATTTGACGTGTGTGTGTGTGTGTGTGTGTGTGTGTGTGTATTTAAACTAGATACCAGAGAGCACTTTTACAGTGTCATCCACCTTCCCTAGAAGGCTGCTGGTTATGCCTGTTTCCAGCCATTCCAGCTTAGGTTTCAGTGTTGACCTAGGATCTCTTTGAAAATTTAATATAGGGTTCCAAAGACATGACTAAGTAGAACCCATTTAGGTGTAATTCATTTTAGTTCAGTACTCTGTACAGAGCCAAGTAAATTGGCTAAGTAATTGCTCTTTAAAACAGAGGTCCTAAAATGAATGAAAATATGAAGACAAGGGTTATATATACCAGAACAAACGTTTTCTATGGTAGAATGTACTTTAAGCTCCAGTTTGCACCTAGTTCAGTCTTTTTTTTTCCCCCCCAGTAAATGAGAAACAGGTTTAGCAATGCTAGTCAGGGTTAGTTACTTGGTGTCTTAGTCCATTTGGGCTGCTATAACAAAATATTAAAGCTGAAAGAAAAGAGACATTTATTGCTCACAGTCCTGGAGGCTGGAAGTCTGTGATGGGGTGCCAGTCTGGTTGAGCTGAGGCCCTCTTCTAGACTATTGACTTCTTGTGTCCTCTTACGGCTGCAGGGGCAAGAGAGCTCTTTGTAAAGACATTAATCCCATTCATGAGGGCTCCACCCTCAATACGAAGGGCCCTCCAAAGGCCCCACCTAATACTATCACTTCTGGTGATAGGATTTTAACTTAAGAATTTGGGGGGTAAAGGTGGGGCACAAATATTCAGACTATAGCACTTGGATTTAAGAGCAGCCTAGCTTCTAAAGTAATGGTGTAATGCTCTTTCCACTGTTCCACCCTCAACATTTCTCAAAACTCTGCCATTAAAAAAATAAGTATAGAATAAAACCAGCAGTCCTCAGAGGAAGATCTATCTCCAAAATGTAGCACATTATATTGTGGAACTTGAATTTTAAAAGAAATATTTGTTTTGTAGTGCTTGGTTTTCACTGAATGGCTGTATGTTGGAAGGGATTTTTTTTTAATGATTGAAATATTAATATAACATGAAATTCACCTTTAAAAAATGTACTGTTCAGTTGTTTTTGGCATATTCACGAAGTTATGCAACAAAGTGTTATCCACCTTCACTGGAAGGCTTGTTACTTGGTGGATGCTTCACTCAATAGTCTCAAAGGGGATGTCTTTGGGACCCTAGAGTAGAGAAGATACAGAATCAAACTGGTAATGCTTGTTTCCTCCAGAAGAACTCTTAAACTTTATTATTATTAAACATTACCTATTGACTGACAGATAAGTTTGGATAAATAAGGTTATTGGCTTTAGATTTGTTTTCTTTTTCCTCTAAGACTGAAATGGCCTGTAATAACAATTGTAATATACAGAATTTTTCTGGCTTCTGTGGGACAGTAAATAGAATAGAGTGGACAGAGGAGATCAGGGGAAACTATTGCGCGCGCGCGTGCGTGCGTGCGTGCGTGCGTGCGTGCGTGCGTGTGTGTGTGTGGTTAATCCTCACCTGAGGATATTTTTCCCATTCTTTTCTTTTCTTTCTTTTTTTTTTTTTTTTTTTAAAAGAAAGGGTGGGAAGGAGAGAGGGACAGACAGACATTAATTGGTTGCCTCCTGCATGGGCCGGGGATCGAATCTGTAACTCAGGTACCTGAACTTGACCGGGAATTGAATTCTCAAATCATTGGTGGCTAGGGCCAAGGCTCTAACCACTGCACAGCACAGGCAGTGCTCTCTCTCTCTCTCTCCCCATTGCCCCCCCAATCTTGACTTACTGATTATTAGGTTATTGAATTTGGGCCCTTGTTTCATGATTCTACATGCTTGAATGACTTGGGCAGGAGGATTTAAGGAACAAGTGCTGCGCCATGTTGAGCAGTTTAAACTGTTAGAAATTTTGATTGAGAATAAACTGTCTTTGAAACAAGTTTTATTTAGTGCAGTGAGTATAGAGCTTTTTGCATTCTTTTGTCCTTTATTTTTCACCTTTTCTGAATCGTATTGCATGAAAGGGCAGCAATTAAAGTTTATCAGGGCAAGTTAGGGAGATATTAATAGAGGACAGATTTTAAGCTTTGTTTTGCTTGCTTTTGTTTGCTGGGGAGGAAATGTCTTAGTGTTGAAATAGTATTGTTTTTCTGGTTGAAGAGAAAGAAAAAAAGAGACTGGATAACCTTATGGGCGGGTGAGTTAGCAGTATTAGAATGGAAATTTTTGAGATGTGAATCTGGTTTTGCTCAGATATATGTATAACAATTAATGAACTGCCTACAGAATGCAGGATGCTGTTCTAGGCACTTGAAATGACAGCACCAAGATGAATAAATTGTTCTCAAGGAATCTAGAAAGGGATCATATTTACTCTAATGGAAGACACAGCATGGTAACAGGGCCATACAGAGGGTGCAGAGGGCTTTCAAAGCTGCGAAGAGTAATTGTTCACAGATTTCCTTATGTAAATAATTTCAATCTTGTCACCCTAATGATAAAACTAAGGATCTATCTGTTTTCTTTATTTTTATTTTTTAAAGGGATTTTCCCATTTTTTAAAATATATTTTTATTAATTTCAGAGAGGAAGGAAGAGGGAGAGAGAGATAGAAACATCAATGATGAGAGAGAATCATTGATTGGCTGCCTCCTGCAGGCTCCCCCACTGGGGATCGAGCCCGCAACTTGGGCATGTGCCCTTGACCAGAATTGAACCTGGGACCCTTCAGTCCGCAGGCTGACGCTCTATCCACTGAGCCAAACCGGTTAGGGCGTCTTTTCTTTTTTTAAAAAATATATTTTATTGATTTTTTTTTTACAGAGAGGAAGGGAGAGGGATAGAGAGTTAGAAACATCGATCAGCTGCCTCCTGCCCACCTCCTACTGGGGATGTGCCCGCAACCAAGGTATATGCCCTTGACCGGAATCGAACCTGGGACCCTTTAGTCTGTAGGCCGACGCTCTACCACTGAGCCAAACCGGTCAAGGCACTATGACCAAATTTTAACTAACCATTTAGAAATCCAGATTATCATCTGTATTAAACTACTATCTGACTGTCTTCTGTTAAAATTTTTGCACTTCTTATTTTAAAATTTGTGTTAATATACCTAGTTCATTAGTAATAGCCAGTTCATTAGTCTTCCTGTATTATAAACAGTAGTATTAGTTTCTCTTTTCAATTTGGGGTATGACAGTTTTATTCAAAACTGATACACTTAGCCCAGCCGGCATAGCTCAGTGGTTGAGCGTTCACCTATGAACCAGGAGGTCACAGTTCGAATCCCAGTCAGATTCCCAGGTTGCAGGCTCTATCCACAGAGTGGTACGTGCAGGAGGCAGCTGATCAATTTTTCTCATCATTGATGTTTCTGTCTCTCGCTCCCTCTCCATTCCTCTCTGAAATCAATAAAAATACATTTAAAAAAAACCTGCCACACTCAGATAACTTTTCCACTTAATTAGAATTGTTCCTGTTTGAATACTTAATAAGGATGTGTTTCTGAGCATAGAGATACCACTGGAAATGTGAAGCCATAATTTCATTCCTCGGGAGGTTTACTAACTTCTCTTTCACTAGCAGATATGAACCATTCATATTACAGTGGTCATCTGTTTGCTAACCATGATCAATGACTTTGGGCTTAGTAGAATTCAACACCCCTGCAAATTAGTAGTCAGTAAAATCTGGATGTCATATGCATTATGAATAAGACCAGAGTGGAATTAACAAGAGAAGGTTGCTTGTGCATTTGTGAATACTGGGTATAACTATATTGAGAAGTTTACATTTAAAAATCATTTTGCTATATCTGTTATTTTTCTGGCTCATTATTCCAAAAACATCAGTTGGCAAATGTTGCTAAGGTTCATAAATGTGATCCATCATCTCAATACATGGAAAGCTTTTTTCCAACATAACGAAACTGGTCAACTTCTTACTTTAATATCATCACTACCTGTAAATTAAACATTTTTTTCTTTTTTTAATCTTCACCCAAGGATATTTTTCCATTGAGTTTTAGAGAGAGGGAAAGACAGAGAGGAATATTGATGTGAGAGAAACACATCGACTAGTTGCCTCCTGCATGCGCCCCAACCAGGGCCCTGGGCTGGGGAGGAGCCTCCAACCAAGACATGCCCTTGACCGGAATCCCTTAGGTCTGCAGGCCGAAAGCTCTATCCACTGAGCCAAACCGGTTAAGGTTTATTTTCTTTTCCATTACAGTTTACATTCAGTTAATACTACCTTATAATATTATTTTCTTTTCCATTAGAGTTTACATTCAGTTAATATTATTTTGTATTAGTTTCAGTATATTAAGCATTTCATTGCTTGTGGTACTTGACTCTGCTTCTATGAGCTTGACAAACTTAAGACAAACATTATAAATGTAGGATGCTTTGGAAAATAAAACGGAACAGATTTTTTTATTATCCTGCATTATGCAGCCATGTGGAGGTGGTCTCATGACTAATGACACTGTTCTAAGAAGTACTTCACAGCTTTATGCATGTAAAGTATAAAATACTGCATTTTTGTAAATCTAAGAGTTGGTTCTAGAACTAGGTGGTCAGTTGTATGTACTTTTTTTTTTTTTTTTAAATATATTTTTTATTGATTTTTTTACAGAGAAGAAGGAAGAGGGATAGATAGTCAGAAACATCGATCAGCTGCCTCCTGCAACCTCCCACTGGGGATGTGCCCGCAACCAAGCTACATGCCCTTGACCGGAATCGAACCTGGGACCCTTCAGTCCGCAGGCCGACGCTCTATCCACTGAGCCAAACCGGTTTTGGCTGTACTTTTTCATTTTGAAAAGCTCACTTACAGTTTGAGGGCTATCTTATTAGGTGAAGAGGGGGAGCCCACCATACTAGTTGTCTCAGTCTTTTTCCTGTTTTAAAATACTTGTACATCATAACTTAATTTACTTTTATTGACTGACTAGAGGCCCAGTGCACGAAATTCATGCACAGGTAGGGTACCTAGTGGCTGCCGGCTGCAGGCTGGGGCCTCCCTTCTCCCGGCTGCCTGCCGCTACTGCTGGCCGGCCTCCATTCCCCTGGCTGCAGGCCCCATCGCCAAAGCCTGCCATGTTCCTTGCCACCCCCGGTGGTCAGCACACATGTAACTCGTGGTCGGCCGGACTCTGGCTCGTAGGGACAATTTGCATATTAGCCTTTTATTATATAGGAAGAATTTTCAACAGAGGCTGTTTGAGGAAAGGCTCTTGTATAATATGGAAAAGCCCAGCTCAGTCTGTTATGTCTGTATGTTAGATGGTGGTGATTATAGTATTTCATAGGGTTTTGATGGCATTTAAATGAGAGAGCAAACAGCACATAAAAGTTCAATAAAGCCCTGGCTGGTTTTTGCTCAGTGGTTAGAGAGTCAGCCTGTGAATCAAAGGGTCGAAGGTTCAATCCCTATCCTGGTTGGTGTGCATGAGGGAGGAAACCAATCGATGTGTCTATCTGACATCAATGTTTCTCTCCTTTTCTCTCTCTCTATCTCCTTCTATTTATCCCTTCTACTCTCTCTAAAAATCAATGGAAAAAAATATCCTTGGGTGAGGATTAACAAAAAAAACACCACCACCCTAACAATATTAATTAATATAAATTAATATTTGACAAAGGAGGCAAGAGCATACAGTGGAGTAAAGACAGTCTCTTCAATAAATGGTGTTGGGAAAATTGGACAGGTACATGCAAAAAAATGAAACTAGACTACCAACTTACACCATACCCAAGAATAAACTCAAAAATACTTCAATTTAAGTTGTGAAACCATAAAAATCCTAGAGGAAACCATAGACAGCAAAATTTCAAACTTCTCTTGGAACAGTATTTTTGCTGGTATATTTCCTAGGGCAAAGGAAACAAAGGAGAAAAAAAACAAATGGGACTATATCAAAATAAGCTGCTGCATCAACAAAATGAAAATGAGCCCACTATATGGGAAAACATATTTGCCAATGATACACCTGATAAGGGGTTAATATCCAAAGTATATAAGGAACTCATTCCACTTAACAAAAGGAAGACAATCCAATTAAAATATGGGCAAAGGATCTAAATACACACTTCTCCAAAGTGCACATACAGAAGACCAATAGACACATGAAAAAATGCTCAAAGTCACTATCATCCAAGAGATGCAGATTAAAAAACAGTGAGGTATCACCTCACACCTGCCAGAATGGCTGTCATAAAAAAATCAACAAATGACAACTGTTGACAAAGATGTAGAGAAAAGGGAACCCTAGTACACTACTGGTGGGAATGCAGACTGGTTCAGCCATTATGGAAAACAGTATGAAGTATCCTCAAAAAATTAAATATGGAACTGCCATTTGACCCAATGATCCCACTTCTAGGAATATGCCCTAAGAAACCTGAAACACCAATCAGAAAGAAAGTCTGTACCCTTATGTTCATAGCAGCACAATTTACAATAGCCACGATCTGGAAATAGCTCAAGTGCCCATCAGTAGATGAGTGGATAAAAAAGCTGTGGTACATTTATACCATGGAATACTATGCAGCAGTAAGAAAGAAGGATCTCTCACCCTTTGAGACAGCATGGAGGGACCTGGAGAGTATCATACTAAGTGAGATATTCAGAGAAAGACAAGTATCACATGATCTCACTCATATGTGGAATCTAATGAACAAAATAAACTGATGAACCAATTGGATCCAGAGACATGGAAACATGGAACAGACTGTGGAATCTCAGAGAAGGTGGGGGAGAGTGGGTGGGTGGGGAGATATTAACCCTTGGACACAGACAAATAGTGTGGTGAAGGCCTGGGGTTGGGGACAGAAGTGGGCTAGAAGGGGGCAATGGGGAGAAAAGGGGACGAATGTAATACTTTCAACAAGAAAGATAAATAAATAAATAACCAAAAACGTAAGTTGGAGTTAGGGTCACCCCCACATCCAGCATTGTATCGATTTGTGAGAGCTTGGTATCCCTGTCTGGCCATAATAGATACTCGGTATATGCTGGTAAAATTTAGTTGATACTCAGTACACATTAGGGTATGAAGATTGTCATTTGTTGAATATCTGATAGGTGCCAGAAGTTATTTGTCACTAAACAAAGGTTTTGTTTTGTTTTTTCATTTAATCTGTTCAATAGTCCTGTCAGGTGATTGGCACGTAATTTCCATAATTTCAATGAAATAATTGCATCTTACAACTTGTTAGTGACAAGCCATGATTTAAAGTCAGGAGTCAGCTCAGTTCTAGCCTCTTTTGCTACTACATGCTACCTCTTCCATCTCTAAGGTGGCATATGAACTTTATTCACTTAGCATTGCCTGGCTTCATCTCAAAATTGTATATTTTTTCCTTACCCACAAACTTTGCTTTGAAATAGAAAAATGAACAAAGGTTAATCTCTTTTATGTCTGAAGTACAATTCCTGTTCCCTTCTAAACCTAGTTGCTGCCCCCCCTCCACTTCTGTGACATAGGTTGGGGGTCATCTTAAATCTTTCACTCTTTCTTCCTAATCCTGTTAGATATTGCATCCATTATCTGTGCACTTAATCCCACCTCTAGTTTTATTGCTCAGATATCATAATGGCATGCTTTCTTGTAGTAGTGATGCTGGTCTTTCTGCCTGTAGTGTCTTTCCCTCTCTAGTTCTTCTGTATACTACCATAGAATGATCTTCCTAAGTGATACTCAATATGTCACTTCTGTCAGAAAGCCTTGATTGCCCTTTACCTTTCAGGGGCAGAAAATTGCTTTCTTCAACACTAGTTGTTATTAAAGGTTGGGTCCAATACCTTTTCTTGACTCTTATAGGTGTTAATACTTTCTGGCAGTGGTTTTATTATTTTTTATTAGAATTTATTGGGGTGTGATATTAGCTAATAAAATTATATAGGTTTCAGGGGTAAAACTCTATAATACGTCATCTGTATATTGTATTGTGTTCACCACCCCAAGTCAATATTCTCTCTTATTACCATTTAACCCCCCTTTTTACCTTCTTCTACCCCTCCCCCCGTAGTGATTTTTTTTAAAAAATATATTTTATTGATTTTTTACAGAGAGGAAGGGAGAGGGATAGAGAGTTAGAAACATCGATGAGAGAGAAACATCGATCAGCTGCCTCCTGCACACCCCCCACTGGGGATGTGCCCGCAACCAAGGTACATGCCCTTGACCGGAACCGAACCCGGGACCCTTCAGTCTGCAGGCCGACACTCTATCCACTGAGCCAAACCGGTTTCGGCCCCCCGTAGTGATTTTAAAATGAGTTTTGCTGGTTATGAATTAATTATTTTTTTTAAGTAAATATATTTATTGATTTCAGAGAGGGAGGGAGAAAGATAGAAACATCAGTGATGAGAGAGAATCATCGATCACCTGCCTCCTATACATCCCCATACTGGGGATTGAGCCCGCAACTCGGGCAAGTGCCCTGACTGGGAATTGAACCGTGACCTCCTGGTTCATAAGTCTATGCTCAACCATTGAGCCACACCAATTCTTTACTAGAGGCCCGATGCACAAAATTGGTGCAAGAGTAGGCCTTCCTTCCCCAAGCTGCCGGCACCGGCTTCCCTCTGGCACCCGGGACCTGGGCTTCCCTTGCAGCCCTGGCTTCGTCTGGAAGGACGTCCACATGTTACGCTTTTATTATTATAGATTACTTTGTGTGTAGGATTCACGTGACTTCAAATTCTTTGATGTCTTTTTTTGTATTTTGCAGATTCTTTAAAGCAGGGGTACTTTCATATTAGAGAATCATTTAAGTTTATCAAGTATAAAAAATAAATTTAAGCATAGTTGGGGAACAGTATATATCTCTTCTAGTGATGTCATAGGTAGATTTGTGGTGTGGAAATGGGATTGTGCTTGACCTTAGAATTCTAACATAGGGCAAAACTGGCATCCTTGTAATTGCCTTTCTGAGATGTAAAGGCCTATATATAGTTGGAGGATTTTATCTGAAGTACTTTATTTTGTTATCAAATATAATTTATTTGAGGATCTTGATGATAATGTGATTATACAATCATAAAAAGGGCTAATCATAGCCTTAGGCTAGAGCTACTAAGGGAATTTAGAGAAGTAATGTGTATTTGTTGAGCAAAATTTTATAAATTTGATATGTGCTGGGCAACAGATTGCTTTTATAATATCTGTGAAGGAAAAGTTTATGAAGCAAAGTAAGAGAATAAGCATTCTTTTATGAATATATTTCAGTTACTTATTTTTTTTTTAAAGTAGGTTAAACAGAGACTTCTGATTGGAATACCTGAGTTAGTCATTGATCTGAATTATTGAGATTTTTGTTGTGTTTTGAACTTTTGTATTTAAAAAAATGTAAGTAAAATGGATATATAGATCTTAATTTTTAATAGAACTTATTTCTATTAAACAGCACCTGTGGAACCTTCTCAAGAGGAACAGTCGTTGTGTGAAGGTAATTTTCTATGATGTGACCTTGTAATATTTAATTTGAGAAAACAAGTTGTGTAATGGTGTGTAAAGCTAGACATTGCTTTGTAAATATATATTATATCTCAATTTCTTGTCTAGGTTCAAATTCAGCTGTTAGCATGGAACTTTCAGAACCTGTTGGTAAGAAAATTTCTGACCATATTAATACAGTAATAAGAAACTCTTTCACTCTCAAGATTTAAGGTGCAAATGTAAGTGTTATGATTATTATAATGCCTACATTTAAAACTGACATTGAGTGTTTGCTATGAAGATTTGGACATTAATACTGCTGTGATAAATTTAGTGTTGCAAATATAAAAGAATTGAATGGAGGCATGTTAAAGTCAGTTTATTTTATTTATTTTTTTAATTTAATAAATCTTTATTGTTCAGATTATTAAAATTGTTCCTCTTTTTTCCCCCATAGCTCCCCTCCACCCGGTTCCCCCCCCACCCTCTGCCCTTACCCTCCCCCTATCCCGCCCCCCCCCCCCGTCCTCATCCATAGGTGTATAATTTTTGTCCAGTCTCTTCCCGCACCCCCACACCCCTTTCCTCCTGAGAATTGTCAGTCCACTCCCTTTCTATGCCCCCGATTCTATTATATTCACCAGTTTATTCTGTTCATCAGATTTTTTTATTCACTTGATTTTTAGATTCACTTGTTGATAGATATGTATTTGTTGTTCATAATTTTTATCTTTACCCTTTTCTTCTTCTTCCTCTTCTTAAAGAGTACCTTTTAGCATTTCATATAATACTGGTTTGGTGGTGATGAACTCCTTTAGCTTTTTCTTACCTGTGAAGCTCATTATCTGCCTTTCAATTCTGAATGATAGCTTTGCTGGGTAGAGTAATCTTGGTTGTAGGTTCTTGCTGTTCATCACTTTGAATATTTCTTGCCACTCCTGTCTGGCCTGCATAGTTTCTGTTGAGAAATCAGCTGACAGTCATATGGGTGCTCCCTTGTAGGTAACTAACTGTTTTTCTCTTGCTGCTTTTAAATATGTCTTACTGATTTTTTTCAGAGAGGAAGGGAGAGGGATAGAGAGTTAGAAACAGCGATGAGAGAGAAACATCGATTCAGCTGCCTCCTGCACACTCCCTACTGGGGATGTGCCTGCAACTGAGGTACATGCCCTTGACCGGAATCGAACCTGGGACCCTTTAGTCTGCAGGCCGACGCTCTATCCACAGAGCCAAACCGGTCAGGGCTCTCTTGCTGCTTTTAATATTCTCTCTTTGTCTTTTGCTCTTGGCATTTTAATTATGATGTGTCTTTTTTTTTTTTTTTTAATATATTTTATTGATATTTTACAGAGAGGAAGGGAGAGGGATAGAGAGCTAGAAACATCGATGAGAGAGAAACATCGATCAGCTGCCTCCTGCACACCACCCACTGGGGATGTGCCTGCAACCAAGGTACATGCCCTTGACCGGAATCGAACCCGGGACCCTTCAGTCCGCAGGCCGACGCTCTATCCACTGAGCCAAACCGGTTTCGGCTATGATGTGTCTTGGTGTCGTCCTCTTTGGATTCCTTTTGTTTGAGGTTCTCTGTGCTTCCTGGACTTGTAAGTCAATTTTTTCACCAGGTGGGGGAAGTTTTCAGTCATTATTTCTTCAAATAGGTTTTCAGTATCTTGCTCTCTCTCTTCTTCTGGCACCCCCATAATTCTGATGTTGGTATGCTTGAAGTTGTCCCAGAGGCTCCTTTACACTATCTTCATATTTTTGGATTCTTTTTACTTTTTGCTTTTCCGGTTGAGTGTTTTTTGCTTCTTTGTATTTCAAATCTTTGATTCTTGCGATCCTATAGTCTGCTGTTAGATCTCTGTATAATATTTTTTATTTCAGTCAGTGTATGCTTAATTTCTAGTTGGTCCTTTTTCATATCCTTGAGGGTCTTGCTAAATTTATCGGCCTTTTCTAGGAAATTCTTGAAAAACCTTATAACCGTGGTTTTGAACTCTATATCCAGTCATTTGCTTTCCTCCATTTCTTTCATTTGTGATCTGTTTCTTTGTCTCCGCATTTTGGCTGCTTCCCTGAGTTGATAGAGTGGGTTTATGTGCTAGGTGTCCTATAGGGCCCAGTGGCTCAGCCTCCCCAGTTACCTGCGGTGGACACTTTTGGTGCACCCCTTTGTGGGCTGTGGGCACAGTCTTGTTGTAGTTAAGCCTTGATTGTTGTTGGTATCACTGGGAGGACTTGACCTCCAGTCCAATTGGTTGTGAGGATCAGCTGTGTCTATGCTGGGAGAACTTCTGTGCTGGAGACACCCTTATGAGACAAGACTTTCAAAAGCTTCTGTGCTCGGCTTGGATGGGGCGGAGTCTCAGGGTGGAGCAGACAGCATTGGTTTCCCATCAGCCCTGCCTTAATAGGCCCCTGTATCTCATTGTCCTGTGGTAATCGCTGCAAACACCTCTGAGAGAAATCCGCCCTAGATCTGCCTGCTGCCAGACAGTCCAGTTTCTCCCTGAATGAGTCTGGGTCCCCACAGTCTCGCCCAGAACTGGAGTTCAGTGCAGTGGGGAGCTTTTGTCTCCCTCCTGTTTGACAAAGCCAGCCGCGAACTTAGTTGCCAGTCCCCTCTGTGCGCATCTCAGTACCTCTGTCTCTTGCAGCTCCTCTGAGTCTCAGTGTGCTTTTCTCTTTCCTTCTAGTTGTAGAATTTCCACTCAGCCAGCCTTCCTGTGGTTCTGGATGATGTCCGTTTTGTCTTTTAGTTGTAGTTTTGAAATTGTTGTGCGAGGCAGCAGTTTAGGTGTTTACCTATGCCGCCATCTTGGTTTCTCCCTCTAAAGTCAGTTTAAATAGTTGTATCTCTTCCAATTAGTTCGTGAAATTTTTTCTCCCCTTTTGTAACTTTATTACTCTTAAGGGTTTCATATTCCCAACTTGAAGCCAAAGTTATTACTTGCAGAGGAAAAAGAAAAGATCTTCTAAATTCTTTCACACTTTTCCTATGTTCTGATTTAAAAATTTCCCCTTTTTCTACTGTCAGGTCATCTTAACACTGGAATAACAGGGCTGTTAAGAAAGTTAGATCTCCTGCTTACATGTTGTTTGTCCTAATGAAAATGAAGCTTTGGTAAAATAGCAACTCTCATAGTATCTGAGTCAAGCTGTGATGTCAGCAGTGTGGCCACCTTGAAAGCTATTATTCATTTCTGTTGTGAAAGAGATTTTCTTGCTTACGTGTCACTAGACATTAGGAAATGGAGCTAAATATGCAAAGTTCCATTTATTGAAAGCACCTATGTTTTAAAGTACCTGTATATGTTATAGATCTTTTTTAGAATACTAAATTAAAATGCCTTCTTTCAGTAGAAAATGGAGAGACAGAAATGTCCCCAGAAGAATCATGGGAGCACAAAGAAGAAATAAGTGAAGCAGAGCCAGGGGGTGGTTCCTTGGGAGATGGAAAGCCCCCAGAAGAAAATGCCCAAGAAATGATGGAAGAGGAAGAGGAAATACCAAAACCTAAGTCTGTGGTTGCACCGCCAGGTGCTCCTAAAAAAGAACATGTAAATGTAGTATTCATTGGGCATGTAGGTAAGTCACTCATAGCTATATTGGGTACATAAAACAGAACATCTTTTTTTTTTTTTAATTATATTTTAAAAATATATATATTTTATTGATTTCAGAGAGGAAGGGAGAGGGAAAGAGAGATAGAAACATCAATGATGTGAGAGAATCACTGATTGGCTGCCTCTTGCATGCCCCTTACTGGGGATCGAGCCCACAAACCAGGCATGTGCCCTTGGCCGGAATCAAACCTGGGATCTGGTCCGCAGGCTGACACTCTATCCATTGAGCCAAACCAGCTAGGGCAAACAGAACATCTTTTTAATAACTTGTAGATGTTTCATGAAACTGAACTTAGCTGGCAGAAAGTTTTCAACAAATACTTTGTTCTCAAAGGGTGGGCAGATGAACAATTTTGTAATGGCATAGAAGCTGGAAGAAAAGAAGCTTCAGTATATTTTTATATAATGCGTAAATTAGCCTTTGATGATAGCTGAGCATATTATGATATGTTAATATCCTAGGGAATGTGCCTTTTCTATGTGTGAACTTAATTAAGTTTATTGTATTAACTTTACTATGTAGTTTAATGTTGTGGAATATGAGAATTAGTAATAGGTTGCTGATTTAGCAACCCCCACCTCCCACCCATTTGATTTACTTAGATATTTAATCAACTAACTTTTCCCCAACATTCTGAGAAGAAAATAATACAATTGTGTCCTTTTTTTTCTTCCCTTTATCTCTGCCTTCCCCTGAATATGATGATACACCCTTCTATTTTTTTAGTAGCAAGAACTCCTTTGAAATTTGTATAGGAACACTAATGTCTACTAAAAATAAAAGGCAGACTACTTAAATGTAGTCATAGCTCTTGGCTATTTTTGTTGTCCTCTAAAGCTCCCTTAGGGTTTTTTTGTTTTTTTCTTAAAGTAGGTTTTTTGTTGTTTTTTTTTTATTGATTTCAGAGTTGAAGGGAGAGACAGAAACATCAATGATGAGAATCATTGATCGGCTGCCTCCTGTACGCCCCCTAATGGGGATTGAGTCCACAACCTGGGCATGTGTTCTGACCAGGAATCAAACTGTGACCTCCTGTTTCATAGGTAGTTGCTCAACCACTGAGCCATGCTGGCAGGGCTCCCCTTAGGTAATTTATATTCATTTGCTGCCTGGCTCTTAGCTGAAGGTCAGGGAGTAATCTGTTTAAAAATTGTTTCTTTTGTTCTTTATCAGTAAAGTAGTTATAAATCATTATCAAGCTGTTAGGGGGTCTTAGTAGCTCCTTTTTCCAAGAGAAGAGGTAACTAACCAATAGATTCCTACAGTTTCTGTTGCTTTTGCACGATTTAATTATATAGTATATGCTAAAGCATACCTTCATAGTTCTGTTACGTGTATATACTGGTTGGCTTTTAAAAAATGTTTTTTATACCTATGCTTTGTATATTGTTGATGTTATTACTTTTAGATGCTGGCAAGTCAACCATTGGAGGACAAATAATGTAAGTATATTTTTTCTTATATAATAGAGTTAACTCAATTGAATGAATTTTGGGAATTGTTAACATAAAATACAAAGGAGATAAAACAGATCACCCCAAGTTAAGAAAAATTAATAATAAAATGACATTACCTGTAGAGAAGGCTGTAGTAATTTTTGCAATGTGATCATTAGTATTTTCTGATGGATTATAGGCCATCACTAAAATTCTTTCGTTATCACTGTCAGACTCTCATGTAACATGAATTAAATATATTTCTGAAAATTGCCTTTTACATTTTTTATAAAAACTAATAAAGAACCAACCCTCACATGTAGAAAATTTTACTTTTTGAATATAATTTTCTTGGAAATAATAAAAACCAGGTCTTGAACCTGGTGCATGAAGAGAACTGGCTTTTCCTCATCATCAACTCCTTAAATTTATGTGGATTTAATTAAATATAAGGTATAAGCTATTAAGGTATGAAGACACCATGGTTGGCCTCCAGGAACATATTCTAGTATTGAAAAATCTTTTAAATTCACAGGTCCTAAATATTTAATTCCTCTTAGATTAGATCCATTTTTTAAAGCTGTCATCAGAGGATCATTCTAGAGGGTATATCATCATCTTGCCTTGTTAAGTAATCTTAATTAATAATCTTGCCAATTCTCACTTCTGAAGCTTCCCCAACAGACTCTGAAACAAGGATCCTCTTCTAAGGCTCTACGGATAGATATGTTGGGCCCATTTGATTATGTGTTTTAGAAGAATGTATATTTTTTGCTTATGGGCTATACTTTTCTTTGATATTTTTCACTGGGATTCTATAATCAAATGGTTAGAAACATGCACTACAGATGACTGCACAGAGAACCCCATAGCGATGAAAGCCAGAACTGGAATTCCTAAGGAATTATTTTAAAATAATCTCACTTTGAAAAATAATATATTTAAAATATTAAATATTGAAGTGTATTAGTAAGACTTAATTGCCTGGACAACACTGTTGGAATCATTTTTATATAGCATTTACATTTGCTTTTTAAAAGAAACTTTTATTGCTTTGGCCATTGTGGCTCAGTTGGTTGGGTGTCATCCCATGCAGCAAAAGAGATTGCTGGTTTGATTCCTGGTCAGGGCACATACCTGGGTTGTGGGCTGGATTCCTGGTAGGGTGCATGCAAGAGGCAACCGGTGTTGAGCTCTCACATAGATGTTTCTCTCTTCTCCCTTCCTCTCTCTCTAAAAATAAACTATTATAAAATAAATAAATAATAAGTAAATATAATAAACTTTTATTCTGAATTAATTTTAGACTTTAAAGAAAGGTTGTAAAAACAATACATAGTTCCCATATACCTTTCACTTAGCCTACCCTAATGGAAACATCTTATATAACTGTAGTATAATCATTAAAACTAGAAAGCTAACATTGCTATAATACTATTAATTAAACTACAGATCCATTTGAATTTCACCAGTTTTTGCAGTAATGTTTTTCTGTTCCAGAATTCCATTTTGTGTTTGTTTTGTCTCCTTAGTCATCTTTAACTTGCAACATTTCCTCAGTCTTGTCTTTTACCACCTTCATAACTTGAAGATTGCTATTCAGTTATTTTTTAGGATACTAGAGGCCCGGTGCATGAAATTCGTGCCCGGGTGGGGGGGGGTGGTCCTCAGCCTGGCCTGCGCCCTCTCGCAGACCAGGAGCCTTCGAGGGATGTCCGATGCAGGCCTAAGCCTTCAGTCGGACATCCTTAGTGCCGCCGCAGAGGCCAGAGATGCTCCTACTACTGCCGCTGTGCTCGTCAGCCGTGAGCCTGGCTTAGGGCTTCTGGCTGAGTGGTGCTCCCCCTGTGGGAGCGCACTGACCACCTGCCCCCTGGTGGTCAGTGCGTGTCATAGTAACAGGTTGTTCTGCCGTGCAGTTGATTTGCATATTAGCCTTTTATTATATAGGACTAGAGGCCTGATGCCCGAAAATTGTGCAAGAGTAGGCCTTCCTTCCCCCGGCTGCCGGCACCGGATTCCCTCTGGCACCCGGGACCTGGGCTTCCTTTGTAGCCCCGACTTCGTCGCGAAGGTCGTCCGGTCTAATTAGCATATTACTCTTTTATTATTATAGATTATTCAATTGGGGTTAACTGATGTTTTTTATTTTTTTATTATTTTTTTTTCAAGTTTTTATTAAGGTATTATATGTATACATATCTTACCATTGCCCCCTACTGATGTTTTTTACAATCACACTGAGGTTGGGCATTTTGGGCAAGAATATCATCAAAGACATGTTATGCTCTTCTTAGGGCATCCAGTTAGGGTAAAAGATATCAATATTCAGTATGTTTTATTTATTACTGGTGATGTTTGCTAAAAATTACTTGATTAAGGTGTTACCAGGATTTTCTACCATAAAGTTATGATTTTTTCCCCTTATTTTGTGGGAGATAATTTGAGACTATGCAAATAACTTTTCTACTGAAAGTTTCCTGATTCAAGCATCCACCAGAGGTACCTTTACTTCATTATATTTAGAGTTGAAATTACTTTTTAAGTGATTTAAATTTTTCCTAATTTCATTGAGTAATTTGTGTTTCTTTAAATGTTTTCAGGTATTTGACTGGAATGGTTGACAAAAGGACACTTGAGAAATATGAAAGAGAAGCTAAAGAGAAAAACCGAGAAACTTGGTATACTAAACTTTTATGATAATATAAATTACTTTTAAGGAAGTGCTGCCCATTTAATGCTTTTGTAGTCTACTGAAATGGTGTCGTAACAAAGGAAGTTTGTTTCCCCTCATACTACGTAGTAGATCATTTCCCAATGACTTCAAAACTTGCACAGAGAAAGTTTGCAAACATCCAAACATCCAAACATCCAATAATAAAAGGCTTGTTGAATATATTCTAATTGAGCCATTTAATTGGGCCATTATCTAACCACTATAAAATTGCATTTAAAGTAACCAGGAATAGAATATGTTACAGTGGAATTTGGGGAGAAAGCAGGAAACATCATAGTACTTAGGACATGATCATTAATATGTAAATAAACAATGGAAAGAAAAATAATTGAAGGAATTATTGACCATAATTCCATTGAGTGGTGAGAGAAAAGGTCAACTTTTTTCAGTTTTCTAACCTTATCTATTTTATATTTTAAAAGTTGAGCTTATCTGAATGGGGCATTGTTGTGTTTTTTTGTTGTTATATTGCTCTGTAAAGGGAAAATCCTAATGAGTATATACTATGAAATACAGATAAGGTACTTTAAATTAATGCCTACTATTATGGATGAATTGAACTTAAATAATTGTTACGTGGCAAATAATATTGAAATAATTTTAGCAAGTAACTATTGCTCCCAAGTGGCAGGTTAACAGCCTTCATGTTATAAAGACATCCTTAGACAGCCATTATTCGTATTATATTTTGTGACAGATGATTATAAAAATGAAATCTAGAGGAACTTATTAACTCACTAGAGGCTCAGCACGCGATTGGAATCGTGCGAGGAGGCACCCTGCAGGGGGCCGGGACCCACACCTGACCCGCGTAGCGCTGGCTGCCATGTTGTGTCCACTGGGGTGGGGGGCGTGCTCCGAGCCGCTTGGCGGCCGCTCAGAGCACATCCCCGGTTGCCGCGTTGTGTCCACTGGGGTGGAGGCAGGCGCTCCTGTGTGTTGTGTGTCCGCTCCGGCCTGCCTCCAGCCCTAGCCTCCCTGTGGCCGCTGGGGCTGGAGGCGGCACGCAGTCCCCTCCTGCCCATCTGCATTCGCAGCTCCTCCTGAGCGGTGACGCCCAGCTAATTAGCATATTCCCTGTTTATATATATAGCCTAGAGGCCTGATGCATGGAATTTGTGCAAGGGGCTCAGCCCTCACAGCCCCAGCTTGGTCTGGAAGGTCGTCCAGAAGGTTGTTTGGCTGTCTGGTCTAATTAGCATATTATGCTTTTATTATTATAGATTGTGATATTAGCATTGGTACTTAAAGTAGTCTTTCTTTGTATGTTTCAGCTATTTTCATAAATAATGTTTACTTCTAGAAGAAATGGTTGACTGTGGATATATGTGAAAGTTCCAAGTGTTTGAACCACATTAACATAAATTTTATTCTCTTAATTTTCAATTCTGTCTAGTTCTGTTATTGGTTTATATGTTATATGATGGACATAAAGCTAGATGTCATCAATTACACCTTTAATGGTAGAAGAATATCTTAGAAATTTTCATGTTCTTATCAGTATTATTCTTATTTTAATATTATTTCAGGTACTTGTCTTGGGCCTTAGACACAAATCAGGAAGAACGAGACAAGGGTAAAACAGTAGAAGTGGGTCGTGCCTATTTTGAAACAGAAAAGAAGCATTTCACAATTCTAGATGCCCCTGGCCACAAGAGTTTTGTCCCAAATATGATTGGTGGTGCTTCTCAAGCTGATTTGGCTGTACTGGTAAGAAAGACATTTCTAATTCACCTTCATATTTGTTAGCAACCCCACTTAAAATTTTTAAAAATACATTTTTATTGATTTCAGAGGAAGGGAGAGGGCGAGAGAGATAGAAATATCAATGATGAGAGAGAATCATTGATTGGCTGCCTCCTGCACGCTCCACACTGGGGACCAAGCCGCAACCCAGGCATGTGCCCTGACTGGGAATTGAACCTGGGACCCTTCAGTCTGCAGGCCAACACTCTATCCACTGAGCCACGCCGGTTGGGCCTACTTAAATTTTTAAATATTTGAGTTTATCTGTAAAAGCTGGAATTTAGGTTGTGGTGAACTATAATATACATGGTTACAATTTTCACTTTTGTCTTACTGATCTGTGCAAGTAGTTTTTATAATTTAGTTTACTTATGAAAATACTAGTGGCCTGGTGCATGAAATTTGTGCATGGGGCGGAGGGGTGTCCCTCAGCCTGGCCTGCACCCTCTCTAATCTGGGACCCCTCGGGGGATGTCCGACTGCCAGTTTAAGCCCGATCCCTAGCAGTTGGACATACCTCTGGTAATCCGGGACCGCTGGCTCCTAACCGCTCATCTGCCTGCCTGCCTCTAACCACTCTGCCTGCCAGCCTTGTCACCCGCAACTGCCTCCCCCCTTGCTGGCCTAATCGCCCCCAACTGGCCCCCACTGCCAACCTGCTCGCCCCCAACTGCCCTCCCCTCCTGGCCTGATCACCAGAAAGTTTCTGATAAAACTGAAAGGAAAGACGTTTTATTGCTAGAAGGGTATACCTGAGTGTGTAAGAATAAACTATTTGACTTCTTGGACTAGGTAATCTCTGCCAGGAAAGGAGAGTTTGAAACTGGATTTGAAAAAGGAGGACAGACAAGAGAACATGCAATGTTGGCAAAGACAGCAGGTGTAAAACACTTAATTGTGCTCATTAATAAGATGGATGATCCAACAGTGAATTGGAGCAATGAGAGGTAAGCTTACATATCTTACTGGTTTTTTATAGACATGTTAGTGAAATAAAGGATGCTTTTGTTATTACATGTTTTTCCCCTGTGGTTTTTCTAAACCTCATTTTTAAAAATGAAACTAGAGTTCAACTGCTTTATATTATAATTGGATTATTTGTAAATGTTATAGATACGAAGAATGTAAAGAGAAACTAGTGCCATTTTTGAAAAAAGTTGGCTTCAATCCCAAAAAGGATATTCACTTTATGCCCTGCTCAGGACTGACTGGAGCAAATCTTAAAGAGCAATCGGATTTCTGTCCTTGGTACATGTAAGTAATCTTTTTTTTCCTTTAGGAGTTTATGTCTTAATAAGTAATTTAAGAAAATAATGAATGTAACTTTGGCTTTAAAAATACCAGGAACTTGCCCATTTTTAATTGGGTTATCTTTTTGTGATTGAGTTGTAAGAGTTCTTTGTGCATTGGGTACAAGTCCCTTATCAAATACATGATGTGCAAATGTTTTCTCCTATTCTGTGGGAGATCTTTTCACCTTGATGGTGTCCTTTGAAGCATAAAAAGTTTTAGTTTATTTTTTCTTTTGCCGAGTGTACATTTGGTGTCATACATAGGAAAACTGCCTAATCCACCTAGGAAGAGTTAGAACCCTATTATTGACATTTAGGTGTGCATTTCACTTTAGCCTACTTTTTTAATAAGGTGAACTCTTGATTATTATATAACTTTGTAAGTTTTCAAATTGGGAAGGGTGAGTCTTTGAATTTTGTTATTTCCCCAGGATTGTTTGGTTATTCTGGGTTCCTTGAATTTCCATATAAACATTAGGATCAGCTTGACAGTTTCTGCAAAAAAGGCAGCTGGGATTTCAACAGGGATTGAATTGAATCTGTAGATCAGTTTGGAGAGCATTGCCATCTTGACAGTATTTTATGTGTCCTATAAAGTGTAGCTTTAAAGGGGAAATTATTTTATAGAATCTTCATTTCAAAGCTGGAAAAGTCCATAAAAATTAAGAAAAAGAGTGCAGTCATTTATTACAACACGTGGGCTATTTGCAATAAAATGTTTTTCTAAATCTCATGTTTATGGGAAGGTTTTTCATATTCAGCTACTTTGTTATTTTTAATTTTCTGAGGAATAAATGAAACGAATTAAATAATATATTGGATTAATGAGACGAGTACATGGGTGGAATGAAAACATGATTATAACCATTTTTTTTGTATAAAGTTACAGTCATGTAACTTAATATTTTGATATTTATGTTGACTCTATTTAATGGATATTATTATGTTCTCAGTGGATTACCTTTTATTCCATATCTGGATAATTTGCCAAACTTCAATAGATCAGTTGATGGACCAATCAGGCTGCCAATTGTGGATAAATACAAGGTACCCAAAATGTTCAAGAAATTGGGTTTTATGGGATGTGAAATAATTGTTTTGTGTTTTGTTTTAAATTATGAAACAACTTTAATAACAACAACATAGATGTCTCTTTTTTAACAGCTACATATTATTTTGTGGTACAGATCATAATTTATTCAGCCAGCTTAAATTATTTCATCTGTTTCCCAATGAGCCAATAATCTTTTATTTTATTATTTTTTAAAATATATTTTATTGATTTTTTACAGAGAGGAAGGGAGAGGGATAGAGAGTTAGAAACATCGATGAGAGAGAAACATCGATCAGCTGCCTCCTGCACACCCCCCACTGGGGATGTGCCCACAACCAAGGTACATGCCCTTTACCGGAATCAAACCTGGGACCTTTCAGTCTGCAGGCCGACGCTCCATCCACTGAGCCAAACCGGTTAGGGCGAGCCAATAATCTTTTAGAAACTCGTACAAGTGAAATTGCTAGACTCAAAAGGATTTGCACATTAAAATTTATGCATATTGACAACCTTTCAGAATACTGTGCTAATTTATATTGCCACCAGGAGTAGTATATGAGAGCTAGTTTTACCACAACCTCACCTAACTAGATGTTCTACTTTAAAAAAACAAAAAGCATCATTATTTTTAACGGCAATATCAGTGTAATGTTTTGCTCCTCCTCAAATACTTTATTCTTAAATCCTTACCCGAGGACTTGTTTTAATTGATTTTAGAGAGAAGAAGGGTTGGGGAGGGAGGGGGAGAGAGAGGAAAAAAAAAAAAGAAAAAAAGAGAGAGGAAAACATCTTTGTGAGAGTGAAACATTTATCGGTTGCCTCCTGCAGGTGCCCTGATGGGGGATCGAACTCGAAACCTGGGTATGTGCCCTGGCCAGGAATTGAGCTCTTGACCTTTTGGTGTACAGGACTATGCTCCAACCGAGCAACATCAGCTAGGGCTCCATACTAGATTTCTTGAACAAGTATTGCTTTTCCAATTTTATAGATGAAGAAACAGGCTCAGAGATTTCAAGAACCTGAACAAATAATTCAGATCTTCAAACAAAATTCTGTGCCATCTCCTGTACCATGATTTCTTTTTAAATGTTAGGCATACTTATATATTGGTACTATAGTTGTGCACATGCTTATGATGCAGGTATTATAGATTACTTTTTACCTATCCTGTATTTAAGATTAATTCTAAGTATTATACTACTTGTTCTAATGTGTGTGTGCGTTTTTTTGTGCGTGTGTTTTTTATGAATAAGCCCTGCAAGATTTCACATGGGGTTTGTTGAACTGTTGTAGAGTGGTAATAAAAATCTGGAACTTTTTTTTATTTTAAATTTCAATAGGATATGGGCACTGTGGTCCTGGGAAAGCTGGAATCAGGATCTATTAGTAAAGGCCAGCAGCTTGTGATGATGCCAAACAAGGTAAGAATTAATAGTGTTCTTTCTCATTTAGCTTTTCTCTTGAAAATTTTAGCAAGAAGCCAGGAATTTTCAAAAGTTTAGGGATTTCCACAAAAATAAACTTAACTTTTAAAATCCAGGATTACATTTATTAATGTCAGGTATAAAACTTAAGAAAAAAATGTGGTGTTATTCATTGACAAATGGGGAGAGATCAGTGTTAGCACAGTGGTAGAGCTAAAAGATGCACCAAGAGAACTTCAACTCTTTTATTTTACAAGATGGAAGAGATCTGGAGTGATTAAGTGACTTGCTTCCATTAATATACTGGATTAATAAGTGAGCCAAGGATGAAAACTCAGGTTTAATCACGATACAGTTAGCTTTCTTTCTCTTTTTGTATGTGGTTACATTGGATACTATAACATATGTCTAAGCTATGTTCCTAAGTTGTTTTAAGTGTAAAGGGTTTATCTTTATCATAAACTAGAGGCCCAGTGCGTAAAATTCGTGCCTGGGTACGGTGCCTAGTGGCTGCTAGCTGGGGCCTTTCTTTGTTCTGCGCCTCCTCCTGGTGGTCAGCACATATCATAGCAAGCAAGTGATCGAACTCCGGTTGGTCAAACTCCTGAGGGGACACTTTGCATATTAGGCTTTTCTATATATAGGTAGATGTCTTCTTACCTCTTTCCTACTTATTGTGATTTCTTCATCATTGGAGGGTGTTTTATTAAAACATGCAATATCTCTATGAATTATTCCTTTGTGTTATTTGTGGCTGCTCACTTAGTGATATTTATAGATGACATGTTACTAAGAAAGTTATCCGTTTTCCGGAGAGGACTTCTCTAAAAACTCCAAAGATGTTGTTTAAATGTAGGAAAATAGACCTGAATCATCAGAACTTCCAGACAGAGATTTTGTTAGATTTAAATGAGAATTTCTTTACCATGCTCAATTCCAGGCGCAGTGAATTAGAAAAGATGTCTGTTGTCAATGTAGTGTTTAAGTATAATTGACACCTTACAAATGATACTCTGGGGTTTCTTGATGCCTTATGCATGGGGGATTAGAGTATTCCACCATCGTATTTTTTCCCCTAAAGTGTTTCTACATTAAAGCCTACTTTTTCTGCAACTTGAAAGTCAGTGACAACTGAATGAAAATAATAGTCGATTTTAATTCTTGCTGAGTTTTGTCTGTAGAGTAGTCATTAGAAATATAGCTGATCATGGGAGATGGAAGTGGGATTGGTTTTTGCCAGGGGTTGGGGAAGGGAGAATGGGGAGTGACTGCTTAATGGGTATAGCGTTTCCTTTTGGAGTGATGAAAAGTTTTGGAACTAGATAGTGGTTATGATTGTAGGACATTGTGTGAATGTATTAGATGCCACTGAATTGTACAGTGTAAAATGATTTAAAAAGACAAATGTTACGTGGTATTTTACCACCTCAGAAAGAAAAATACAATTCACTATAGGCAAGGGCCTTAACATACTAGTTATAGACCAGGGGTGGGGAATATCCAGCCTGTGAGCTTTGGTTGGGCTCTGCCAAGGCATTAGGGGCAAGTTAATTAAATGTTTGACCAAATATAACGGGCTAATTTTTTTAAGTTGATAATTTATATGGCCCACAAATGATGTTATAAATATCCAAATGGTCTTTGGCAGAAAAATGTTCCCCACCCCTGTTATAGACAGAGTGGCTGTTCTCTGTGGAAGCTGTCACTTTATACTAATTACTTACTGGGCAGGTGTAGCATATCTTATAGTTGGTTAAGTGAGCCTTGAAAACTCATTTCACTTTTGTCCTCAGTCTAAATATTTAAAAGATACAGATGTCATACTGCTTTACATTTGAAAATTAATGGGTAGGCAACCTATGGAATGGGAGAAAATAATTGCATATCCTAAATCTGATAAGAGGTTAATATCCAGAATATATGAAGAGCTCCTACAACTCAACACAAAAAAACAAGCCACCTGACTAAAAACACGAGCAAGGAGCTTAAATTTACATTTCTGCAAAGATGTACATGAAAAATGATCAACATCACTAATCATTAGGTAAATGCAAATAAAAATCATAATCAGAAAATACTTCACTGCCCTAACTGGTTTGGCTCAGTGGGTAGAGCGTCAGCCTGCGGACTGAAAGGTCCCAGGTTCGATTCCAGTCAAGGGCATGTACCTTGGTTGCGGGCACATCCCCAGTAGGAAGTGTGCAGGAGTCAGCTGATCGATGTTTCTCTCCCATCAATGTTTCTGACTCTCTGTTCCTCTCTGTAAAAACTGAATAAAATAATATTTAAAAAAAAAAAAGAAAATACTTCACACCCATCTGTATGGCCACTATAAAAAAAACAAACCAGAAAATAGCCGTGGCCAGATAGCTCAGTTGGATGGAGGGTCACCCTGTATACCAAAAGGATGTAGATTCGATCCGGGTATGGGAGGCAACTGATGTCTCTCTCACTCTCTTTTCTTCTCTCTCAAAATAAAACATATCCTCAGGTGGGAATTCTAAAAAACATTTTTTTTTTTCCATACCAGGTGTTGAGGTACATGTTGGTGTTTTGTGTTTTTTTTTAATTGTTTGAAGTATTACAAATAGTAGTACATATGTCTCCTTTTTTTTTCCCCCATTGACCTCCCCCCCGGCCTCCCCTTCACCCCAGTACATGCCTTTACCTGCGGCCCCCCACCCAGTGTCTTGTATCCATTAGTTATGCTTATATGCATATGTACAAGTCCTTCAGTTTATCTCTTACAGCCCCCCCCCAAAAAAACATTTTTTTAAAACCCAGAAAATAACGTATGTTGGCAATGTGGAAAAATTGGAACCCTTATGCACTGTTGGTGGGAATGTAAAATTGTTCAGCAGCCGTGGGAAATGTAATGGTGTTTCCCCCCAAAAAAATAAAAAGAATAAAACCATATATATAATCTAGTAGTTTCACTTCTAGGTATGTAACTCCCTAAATTAAAAACAGCCTCAAAGAGATATTTGTACACCCATGTTCATAACAGCATTGCTCACAGTTGCCAAAAGGTGGAAGCAACCCAGGTGTCTGACGGATTAGCAGATAATCAAAATGTACATTCGTATAAGTGGATTATTATTCAACCACAGAAAAGGAAATTCTGATATATGCTATACATATGGATGAACCTTGAGGACGTTATGCTGAAATAAACCAGTCACAATGATTCCAGTTTTAAGAGGTACCTAGAATAGTCCTCAGATTTCATAGAAGCAAAGTAGATGGTGGTTTCCAGGAAGAATGGGGAGTTGTTTAATGGTGTAGTTTCAATTTTATAATATGAAATATTTTCAGAACTCAAGATTGATTGTATACAATATGTACTTAATACTATTGGACAGACAAAATGTTCAAGGGGATAAATTTTATGTTCTGTATTTTACCACAATATTTAAAAAGTATTTAAAAAATTAATGAGTAAAATTAAAAATTGATCATTTTTTTATTTTGCTATTTACAAAATTGTTCTAATGTACAGATTGATATTTAGACCTTTTTTAGATCGCTGGTTTGGTAATTTCTGGTTAAGGAGTCTTTGGAATCCTATGCTTCTAATGCCAGCATTACTTCTACTTCCTATGCTGGGCTGTAGCAGTAAAGTGAAGCAAAAGAAATGATGTTGGAGGATAAAAAACTCTGTGTGATGGAATTTCTGAATATTGCTCTGATATTTACAAATTGGCTTTGAGTTTGTATGCAAAAAAGTTAACTGAATCTGCAAGTTTAGTGCAAAGTGGCTTCCCCCCCCCACTTCAGTGCAGTAATCTGAATGCTCATCCTATCTAATAAAAGAGTAATATGCAAATTAACCATCACTCCGCCACACCTACAAGCCAATCAGGATGGAGTATGCAAATTAACCCAACCAAGATGGCTGCAGCCACGGAGTGAGCAGGAGGCTTGGGTTTCCCCGGTAATGGAGGCAGCCAAGCTTTCCAAAGCACACCCTGGCCGGCCTAGGCCTCCACTCAAGGCTACAAAGTTTCAATTATAGAAGATAAATAAATCCCAGATACCAGGGCCTCCGCTTGGGTCACCAGGGGGCGTGGCCGGCCTGCAAACCAACACAGGTCCCTCGCCCAGGCCGCCCCATGCCCCAAGGGAACCCCCACCCTGATCCAGGACACCCTTCAGGGCAAACCAGCTGGCCCCCACCCATGCACCAGGCCTCTATCCTATCTAATAAAAGAGTAATATGCAGATTGACCATCACTCCAACACACAAGATGGCTGCCCCCATGTGGTCAAAGATGACTTCCCCCATGTGGACACAAGATATCCACCACAAGTTGGCCAGCAGGGGAGGGCAGTTGGGAGGGACCAGGTCTGCAAGGGAGAGCAGTTGTGGACGATTAGGCCAGCAGGGGAGGGCAGTTGGGAGGGACCAGGCCTGCAAGGGAGGGGCAGTTGGGGCAATCAAGCCTGCAGGGGAGGGCAGTTAAGGGTGACCAGGCCGGCAGAGGAGGCAAGTTGGGGGTGACCGGGCCTGCAGGGAAGGGCAGTTGGGGGGGGACCAGGCCTGCAGGGGAGGGCAGTTAGGGGCAAGCAGGCTGGCAGGGGAGCAGTTAGGCATCAATCAGGCTGGCAGGCAGAAGCGGTTAGGGGCAATCAGGAAGGCAGGCAGGCGAGCATTTGGGAGCCAGCAGTCCTGGATTGTGAGAGGGATCCCAGATTGGAGAGGGTGCAGGCTGGGTTGAGGGACACACACCCCCATGCACAAATTTCATGCACCGGGCCTCTAGTTTCTGATAATTTGAGATACCAAAAGGATATTGTATAAACTCCAGCTCATATGTTATTAGGAATGTGGACTCAAAACGTTTAAGATCATATGCTGTATAATTTGTAAACATATTTCAGGCTTGTCTGCAAAACTTTTTGAATTGATAAGACAGGGTATCACACCTCAGTCAAAACAATGGGCATCTATCTATGAAGACAGTTGCAGATACCCTTTATTTAGAAATGTTAACCACTTATCCCTGCCAAATTGCTTAAATATAGCCTAAAATCACTCCTTGCACAGCTACATGTTGGATCTCTGGAGAATAAGGAAATGTTTAGTTATCTTTAATACCTTTCGTAAACTAAGAGATGTTGTTGGTCTCAATCTTAATTTTTGAGTAATTGCGGTGAACAGTAATGATTCCTTTGTGGGGAGTAGAAAGGAAAGGCTTCCCAGAGGGGATAGGGTCCGCCTGCTCTGTTTTTAAAGGTTGACTGAGATTACCAAGTGGATTAAGTTAATTTTACACTAGCTCTACTGTGTTTAGCCATACAAGGGCATAGGGATTGTTATGTTGGGTTATTAGGGCAAAAAAGTAATGAACAATAGTTTGTACATGGTGGAACTGCTAAGTTCTACCCCTTTATCCTGCTGTTACTATAAAGAACTTAGCTAACAAATATGGCTCTACTTCATTTCTTAGGGTGAATTTCAGTAGAACAGGTATCATTAAGGCATAAGCTATCTTTTGGGAAAGAATATCATTATGTGGAAGAGGGGTAAAGGTACTAGAGCTTAGCAAGTGACTGTAGCATTCTGGTATGGAATATATTGATTTTGCATTTTTCACTGTTCATCTATCATGAGATAATTCATTTTGTCTTGAAGGCTATTTTGTTTGGTTTTCTGGTATATATATTTTTGAAAATATTTTTGTTCTTATTTTGATTTTAGAGAGAGAGAGAGGAAGGGAGGGGGGAGAGAGAGAAATACTGATGTGAAAGAGAAATACTGATCAGTTGCCTCCCGCCCACACCCAACCAACCTGCTACCTGGCACATGCTCTGACTGGGAATCCAACCAGAGACCTTTTGGTGCATGGGATGATGCTCAACCAATTGAGCCACACCAACTAGGGCAGTTTTCTGGTTGGTGTTTTAAAAATCTGAATTATCTTCAAAGGGCACAAATGGGAATACTTGTGGGTATTGCTTTTAACACTTCCCCCTCTATATATCTTTTTAAAACGTTTTTGTGCAGCTATCACCATTAGTTCTAGAATATTTTATCACACCAAAAGGAAAACCTCCTGTAATCATTATTCAGTATGCTTATTTTAAATCCTCTCCCCTTTCTCACCCCCCAAATCCTCTCTCATATTGGAACCATCAAAATGTTATCTAAACATTCAATATTCTTTTGTTTTTATGTTTATTCCTCACCCGAGGACATGCTTATTGATTTCAGAGAGAGGGGAAACTGGGGGGAGGAAAGGAGAGAGAGAGAGAAAGAAACATCAAGTGGTTGCGGTTGCCTCCTGTACTTATGTATCCAGACCAGAGATCAAACCCACGAGTTAGAGATGTGCCTTGACCGGGAACCTGCAACCCTTTGGTGTATGGGACGACACTCCAACCAACTGAACCACACTGGCCAGGGGGACCAATATTCTTTTAAGCTTACTTCAGACAACTTCTAAAAAGTATACTCTTGCCCTCGCCATATTTGGTAAGTGGTTAGAGCCTGCCCACCAAAGGGTTGTAGGTTTGGTTCCCAGTCAAGGGCATGTACCTGGGTTGCTGGTTTGCTCCCTGGCCCTGGTCGGGGGCCTGTGTGGGAGGCAACCAGTTGAGGTGTCTCTCTCACATTGATGTTTCTCTTTCTCTCCTTACCCCCTCCCTTCCACTCTCTGAAAAGCAATCGAAAAAAATATCCCCATGTGAGGATTAAAAAAAAAAAGTACTCTTCAGGTATTTGGGGATTGATAGGTAGTGGAGTATATGTCAGTTAAATCCTGAATTCCACAATAAAAATTATATTCATAAATTTAAAATCCATATTAAATATGATATTTTATTGTTAAGTATTACAGATGTCCCCTCCCATTCTTTTTCCCTTCCAAATCCCACCACACCCCCCAGGCCTTCACCATCCTCTTGTCTGTGTCCATCGGTAATGCATATCTATCTATATATATATAAAAGCCTAAGAGACTGGACGACCAGATGACCAACCGGTAGCTATGACACGCACCGACCACCAGGGGGCATATGCTCAATGCAGGAGCTGCCTCCTGGTGGTCAGTGCGCTTCCACAGAGGGAGCGCTGCTCAGCTAACAGACTGGCACCAGACACCGGGCTCACGGCTGGAGAACACAGCTGTGGCTGTGCAAATCTATCCTGCCTGGGCTCCTCCCCGGCTGCCTGCCGCTTCTCACACTACTACATCCCCCAAGGGCTCTCGGATTGTGAGAGGGACTCCACTGGTGCACGAATCTGTGCACCGGGCCTCTAGTATGCATATAAACTCTTTGGTTCATCTCTTCCCACTGCCCCCCTTCCCTGAGATTCATCAGTCTGTTCCATGTTTCCATGCCTCTGGTTCTATTTTACTCATCAGTTTATTCTGTTTATTAGATTCCTTGTTTGTTTGTTTTGATTTTTTAGATTCAATTGTTGGTATTTATTGTTCGTATTTTTTATCTTCTTTTTCCCTTCTCCTTCCTCTTAAAGAATACCTTTCAACATTTCATGTAATAATGGTTTGGTGGTGATGAACTCCTTTAGCTTTTTCTTGTCTGTGAAGCTCTTTATCTGACTTTTCAATTCTAAACGATACCTTTGCTGGGATATGTCTTGGGTTTATTGGGGTTTATCTTGTTTGGGACTCTCTACTTCCTGGTCTATTTCTTTCATCAGGTAGGGAAGTTTTCTGTCATTATTTCTGCAAATAGGTTTTCAATTTCTTGCTCCTTTTCTTCTCTTTCTGGCACACCCTTGATGCATATGTTGGTATACTTGAAGTTGTCCCAGAGGCTCTTTACACTATCTTCTTATTTTGGGATATTTTTTCCTTTTTGTTTTTCTGATTGGGTGTGTTTTGCTTTCTCATATTCCAAATCACTGATGTGATTCTTGGCATCCTCTACTCTGTTGATTCGCTGTAAATTATTAATTTTAAGTTAGTGTATCCATCGTTTCTGACTGGTCCCTTTTCATGCTTTTGACGTTCTAAGTTCCTTGAAGCTCTCATTAATTTCCTTGAGCATCTTTATAATCATTGTTTTGAGCTCTATATCTAGTAGTTTGCTTCCATTTCATTTAGTTCTTTTTCTGGAATTTTCTTCTGTTCTTTCGTTTGTGACATGTTTCTTTGTCTCTGCATTTTGGCTGCTTCCCTGTGTTTGTTTCTAAGTATTAGGTAGAGCTGCTATGTCTCCTGCAATTGATAAGAGTGGCCTTGTGTAGTAGATATTCTGTAGAGCCCAGTGACTCAGCCTCCCCAGTCACCTGAGCAGGGCAATGTTAGGTATGCCCCTGTGTGGCCTGTGTGCACTGTCCTGTTGTAGTTGAGCCTTGATGGATGTTAGTGTCTCTGGGAGGTATTGACCCCCAGGCCAATTGTATGTGAGAACCAGCTGTAACTACAAAGGAAGAGCTGCTGTGCAGGAGACACCCCTATGGAACAGGACTTGGTTCATTGGGGCTTTGGTGCTCAGTGAGTTTGCCCCTTGAGTGTGATGCTGGTGGATGTAGTAAAGTTGTAATCTGGAGTGATCTGAATCTGTCCACCAGGCCACCTGGGAGGTGCAAATGGATAACAGATAATTTTAATTGGCAGTTGTCGTTCAGGGTATGATTTTCATTAAAGTTCACGTCATACAAATGTAAATATTTTGGATAATCAACAAGCACAGAAAACTGAAACAACTCAGTAAACAGGTTATTTTATGATCTGTAATGCAATGAGTAAATGTGTCAGAAAACCTCCAATCTCGGTTTCTTTTTAAGCACAACGTGGAAGTTCTTGGAATCCTTTCTGATGATGTAGAAACTGATTCTGTAGCCCCAGGTGAAAACCTCAAAATCAGACTGAAAGGAATTGAAGAAGAGGAGATTCTTCCAGGATTTATACTTTGTGATCCTAATAATCTTTGTCATTCTGGACGCACATTTGATGCCCAGGTAAACCAGTTATTATAGTTATCTCACTGATCTTTACTGTGCAAGTGAAATATGAATTTAAATGTCCTTTGTCCAGGTTATTGATGACATGTCATCGTTTATAGAAGGGGAATTGAAATAGAATAAATTGTGTGTGTGTTACAACAGCCATAATGTATCTTACAATAGAAGGTCTTCTTACTGGTTAGATAGTAGTATTCTTTGTAAATTCCTTATTTTCTAATCTGTTTATATCATTACTCAGTGTCTTTCAGTTCAAATAGAGCAAGTTGCTTTGTAAGTCATGGTTTGTCTGCTCCTTTAGCACAAATAACTCTCTAGACAGAAAAACATGCCCAATTTTTTCATATTAGTAACCTGCCCTTCCCAGGAGAGTGGCAGAGTAAATTATTGGTGTAGCTCACAGAATTTTTCAATTCTTTTACAAGGTATAATAACTAATCAAATTAAATTCTGATGCCAGATACAAAATGGATAAAACTATGATAAGTTCACATCTGGGGGTGTGAGGAACCCAGTAGCATGTGAGCAGTAATGATTCCTTGGGGGAGGTATAAGGGAAAGGTTTCCCCGAGGGGAAAGAGTCTGCCTACTGTTTTGAAAGTTTGACTGGGCACTTGCCAAGAAGATCAGTAGGTTAAGGATATCAGAGTTCATTCTTCGAGGTCAAGTAACCTGACCTATCACTTCTAACACAAAAACAACTTTTAAGATAGTGAGTTATATATTCTTGTGATACTATATGCACTTTAGCACATTCAGTTATTTTTTTGCCCTGGGTATAAAGATGTGAATTTTCTTTTTGTTTGACAGATAGTGATTATAGAGCACAAATCCATCATCTGCCCAGGTTATAATGCGGTGCTGCATATTCATACCTGTATTGAGGAAGTTGAAATAACAGTGAGTATTAATATAATTGGGGGTTTTGTTTAAGACCATTTCATCTTGATAATTTCTGACCAACAGTAGTGATGTACTCTTATTTGCATGCCTATTCTTAATTTAAAGATTCTTTTATTTGGCATTATTCTGATGTCTTTTCATCCTTTTATCTTGGATAGGCCTTAATTTGCTTGGTAGACAAAAAATCAGGAGAAAAAAGTAAGACTCGACCCCGTTTTGTGAAACAAGATCAAGTATGCATTGCTCGCTTAAGGACAGCAGGAACCATCTGCCTTGAGACCTTTAAAGACTTCCCTCAGATGGGTCGATTTACTTTGAGAGATGAGGGTAAGCCTTTAAATTGATGTCTAGTAGTATGTCTAAAATAGACTGTTTACCTGAGTACAGTTCATAGAGAACCTGGATGCATGTTTTATTAGTTAATGAAATGGACAGCTGGTAAAATTAACTATGCATATTGGCAGTAATGCTCTAGAAGAAGAATTTTCATATTTTGCAAGTAGTGGGTTTGAGAGCCATTTATTTACTATAAACAAGATTTCTGTGATGTAATCCTTTGTAATATATGTGATTAAAGCCCATCTTGCCCTTTTAAGATTTTGCAAGGTGAGCTTGAGGTACATATCTTGTCATTTTGTGGTCAGAGGAAATCATTTAAAAATTAAATACAATACATTCACTGCACTGATATGAGGGTGGGAATAAACGGGATATATAGATTGATTGCCTTTTAACACTTGTTTTTTAAAGGTTTAATAGTCATGCTCTTTTTTTAGTTAATCTGAACAGCTGTAATTTTTCGTCTTGTGGCCATGAAATTCTTTGGTATCATGAAAACAAAATGACTTTTACTAAACATTTCTCTATGGGTTGTTAACTTAGGTAACTATTTTAAGATTGGAAAATTTACATAAAACTTTGGTTCAATTGAAATATAGAATACAATTGTATGTTCTAATTCCATTCAGCAAAAAATTGACTGTATTGCAAGTCAAAAACTGTGCTTAGCACTGGAAATATGATGATATACTAGAGACCTGGTGCATGAAAATTCATGCACTGGAGTGGGGGGTCCCTCAGCCCGGCCCGCCCCCTTTCACAGTACGGGAGCCCTCAGGGGTGGGAGGTGACCCTGCGATCAGGGGAAGGCGACGCCCCATCACACCTCTGCTGCTGCCACTGCCAGCAGCGCAAGCCTTGGCTGGCCCTGGGCGGCTGAGGGGACTGGGTGCTGCCATCTTTGAGGGCGTGACAATTAGCATATTCCCTCCTTATTGGCTGTGGGTGCCGCCATATTTGTGACAGCGTGAGGGTTAATTAGCATATTCCCTCTTTATTAGATAGGATATGGTTGCTGCACCTTAATTTTAGTTCAGAGAAATCTTTATAAAGACACTATAAAGTTCATAAAATTTTTTATTTTAAAAATCTGCTTGGTGTTAGTGAAATTCGCTGATTACTGGGTTGTCCTATTAATATTACAAAATTAGCCAAATTGGCCCATGGCTCAGCGGTTGAGTGTCACCTATGAGCCAGGAAGTCACAGTTCGATTCCCAGACAGGGCACATGACCAGGTTTCGGGCTAGATCCCCAGTGTAGGCAGTGGAGGAGACAGCCAATCAGTGATTCTCTCTCATTGATGTTTCTCTTTCTCCCTCTCCCTTCCTCTTAAAACAATAAAAATATATTTAAAAATAAATATATATAACAAAATTAACCTGATAAAATCACAGAGGAAATTAATGTAGCATAAATTTTTAACTCCCAAAAATTATTTTTTCCTAAATATAGTGGAACCTTGTTTCTCGAACTTAATTCATTCCAAAAGGCTGCTCAAGAAGCGATTTGTTCGAAAATGGAATCATTTTTCCCATTAGAAATTATGTAAATTGAATTAATTCATTTGAAACCCCCAAATGATTCTGTTTTAACTTTTCTTATATACAGTACATGTTTAATGTACTGTTTAATTTGTAAATAAATACTTTTTTTTCTTAAATTTACCAAACCACCTCCTACTAGCCTTAAAGGAATTTTTCCTATATCACTGCCTCCGAAATGCTATCACCAGCTAACTGCTTTTCCTTTATCCAAATCATCAGCAGTTTTTCTGCCTATTCAATTGCCTGTGACTGCTGTTTTGCGAGCACTTTCAGACCCTTGGCAACATTGGTACTCTTTGTCATGCTGAGGTATCAGTATGAAAGGATTGTCAGGTGGAAAACCCAGACTTTTTTTCTGTGAACAACTTGGTTGAGAAACAAATTGTTCAAGATGGGAGACCTTCAAGAAATGAGGTTTCACTCTAGTAGGTTGGTTTTTAGTTTTTTTCCCCATAAGACAGAGAGCTCCTTTTAACATCTTTATTTGAGATAATTCACATACTATGAAATAGACCTGTTTTAAGTGTACAATGCAATGAATTTTAATATCTTTAGAGTTGTGCAGCCATCACATTCTAATTTTAGAATGTTCATTATAGCTAAAAAGAAGCCCTTATACCTATTTACAGTTATCTCCTACTCCTACCCCCAGACCTAGGCAATCACAACATTTTTTTCTATTTGGCTTATTGGACAAGCCATATAAATAGAACATAAAATTTGTGGTCTTTAGTGTCTAGTATATTCCACTCATTATGGTGTGTGTGTTTTTTTAAATCTTCACTGGAGGGTGGCTTTTAAAAAAATTATTTTTAGAGAGAGGAAGGAAAAAAAGGGAAACATCAATTTGAGAGAGAGACATCGATTAGTTGCCTCCCGTATGTGTCCCGTAGAACCTGCAACCTAGATATGTGCTGCCCTGACCAGGAATCAAACCCACAACCTTTTGGTGTACGGGATGACGCTCCAACCAACTGAGCCACCAGGCCAGGCCACTCAGTGTGTTTTTTGAGATTCAACCATGTTATATATCATGTGTTGTATATAAATCATTCATTTTTGTTGCCAAATAGTAATCGATTTTACTAATATTCCACATTTTACTTTTTCGAAGAGATTTTTTTTTTTTAATCCTCACTGGAAGATAGTTTTCCATTGATTTTTAGAGAAAGTGGGAGAGGAAAAGACAGAAATATTTATGTAAGAGAAACATATTGATTGGTTGCCTCCTGCACGCTCTCTGACCAGGGCCTGGGTCAGGGAGGAGCCTGCAACCAAGGTACGCGCCATTGACCAGAATCAAACTCGGGACCCTTAGGTCTGCAGGCTGACCCTCTATCTACTGAACCAAACCAGGTAGGGCAAGAGATTTTTTATATAGGAAATCATGTCTTTTTTTTTCAGCTTCTCCCCATCTGCCCCCCCCCCCCCCACCCCAAAGATCTACTTATTAAGACTTCTTAATCAGAAATCATGCCTTTGTTGTCAGTAAGATGTTTTTTGTCCTGCTGAGGTATCAGCATGAAAGAGTTGTCAGATCCAAAACTGAAGTTAATACTTTACATTGTAAAAGTTAAGATTTAAATTAATAAGCTTTAAATACCTTACATGGCTTTGCTGTTAACTACTGAAAAGGTTTTTTTTTTGTTTTTGTTTCATTTTCAGGTAAGACCATTGCAATTGGAAAAGTTCTGAAACTGGTTCCAGAGAAAGACTAAGCATTTTCTTGATGACCCTGCACAATACTGTGAGGAAAATTGACTGCAAAAGCCTACTTCACACCGCCTTCTCTTATTTTCTGCCCATTGACAAACCTCTCCCCATATTTTGCAAAGACAAAATTCACAGCAAAAGTCCACATTATGTCAGCTTTCTCATATTGAGAGCTCTGCTATGCCACTGTTGAATTTTTCCCAATATTTTTTTCTTCTCCTCTCAAACTGCTTCCTTGGACAGATTTGGCAATAGCTTTGTAAGTGATGTGGACATAATTGCCTACAATAATGAAAACCTATAGAAATTTTTTAATTTTTCATTTTCCCTTTAGGCAAACATAGTCTTCCCCCCGCCCCCACCCCAGGCAGATCATTCTGAGTGTGCGAGTGTGTGTGCACATGTTACAAAGACAACTACCATGTTAATAAAATATTCAATTTGAAACCCTTTTCGGTATTTGAATTGCTTTTGAATAATGTTTTTTATCTGGATATAACATTGTTGCATTAGTTTTTTAACGTTACCAAGTAATTGAATACATTTTATTACTTGGACTTTTCTAAACGACCTATCCACTACTTTAAATGAGGCATTTACAAACAGTATTCAAGTTTGTATTAAAGGAAAGAATCAGTTTGACCCCTTTTTGATGGTAATGCATACATATAATAATTAAATACCTTTCTGTAACTGTGACACTGCTTTATTAGATCTATCAGTTATTTTTGGCCAATTTATATTTTAACATGGTTTCTTAAACACAGTAAATTGTTTTAAAATAAAAGCATACTGTAGTTTTTATAAGAAAGCATAATTGCACCCCTACAGAAAATCCCATTACCATGTTAAATTAGTGGAATTACAATAAAGAAAGCATGTTGAGACCTGGCAAAAATGCCTCCTTTAGAATTTATAAGAGCTGCATGCATCTAGTATGAAGACTATCAATTGGAAGTGCCAGATCTACAAATTACTCATTTTACTATTTGTATCACTGATTTTAAACGTTGGGTGTTCCTTGCTGGTTAACAATAAATCTCATCCAGCAACTAAATGAACACATACTTAGGAACCATCAGAATTTGCACAGATTACAGTTAACAGTGATAAGTAGAATCAAGCACAGTATAAGCTTTTCTCAACTATTTGAAATTGATTTTCTTAAATTTAAAGCTGGAATTTGTTAAACTATGATTTGGATGAACCACAATGTAGCATTGTGGTGGTTTTAGATTGAAGGATGACTTTCTGGTACAACTCATGACTTTGAAATTTTTAATGAGAACAAATGGGAAAGATAATTTCTCAGTTTATTGGAAGCCCCCCCCTTGATTTTGAGTGTTGCCATTTATTGAAGACGTGGCCTCTTTTACATTATAATTTATCTCTAAATAAGATACTCTGTAATTATTTATTTAATGACATTTATTTAATTTCCTGTAGTCTTCCCTAGAAAAGAAAAGCCTAGTCAAACTGTAATTCCAATCACAAAACCTGATAATTAATTTAACTCTTGTTTTCTTAACTATAGAAATCCCATTCATTTCATGAATGGGCTATATTTTATGAACAGAGCAACATTATTCTCTTGCAGCTTCCTATAACTATACTCATGGCTATTAAATTGCATGAATTTTAATTCTATTATGTCTGCACATCTCTGGGCTTTTATTTTTCTGGGAGATATGGGAATTTTAATCAGTACATAATAACTTTTTGTACTTCCAAGTTAATAACAAAATACTAGTAATTGCTTGGATTTTAATGAATCTTTAAAAACTCAAGAGTTGTTAAAATTCTAAATATAAGAGTTCCATTTTTAAATTGACCATATTTTAAAAACCAGTTATATGCTTGCTATTAAGACATTTACACTTTTAGAATATTATGTGCATGTTGCCAACACTCTTAAGTAAAACATAGCTATCAACTGTGAAGGGCCTACATCTAAAATGTAATTGTGAAAGAAAAACTTCATGAATTCTTGCACATTTGTGCAAATAATTATTTAACAACCTCATTGTTAAATTAACCAACACCATATGCTTTATGAGCTTTGACATTTTTTACAGAAGTATTCTTAAAGTTGCTGCATTTTAAAATAATTACAATGGATAGTTATTTGGATGAGGAAATAAATGTCTGAAATAAACTGGCAGTGTGGCGATGTTGGACCTTTAAAAAGCAATACTGATTCGTATGCTGTCATTTTGTCTTCTGCAAGTGCAGGTTTGTTTATATGGTTGACAATGCAAAAATAGAGGACAATTGGCAGATTTGGGAGATTAGAGACCTAAATATTGCATCTTTAGCATAGATGTGTTAGAACAATTGTCTTTGCATCTTTTTACATTACTGATGTTTATACAACTTTCATTCTAGATTATTTAATTATAGTTTTTTAAATTAACTGAATTTAAAAGAAAGATATCATTGAAATAAATGTCTAAGTAATTGCTATTCTAAACCCTTATTTCTTACTGTGGGGGGCTGGTATAGTAACTATTCCTTGCTTTTAATTTGCAAAAAGGACTTATCTAGTGAAAATCTATGTAAAATCAAAAGAGTTGAACTGAGTATGTACTGCCATGAACTTATGTAAACAAATAGTAAAGTTGTTGAATAATTAAGCCCATGTACATTCATTTGTTTGAATTGAAAGTCTTGAAATATGTGATAATTGAATGTAAAAACTTTGTAAATTGTAAAAAAGTCCAGGTTCACTGTAACGAGGTAATTAATAATTGTCTGCTAGTTATATAAAGTACAAGAACTGCTTTTACAATATGGGATGTACTTTGAGGTGATGCCATTGAACGATTACCAGCATCCTATCAGCTAAAGTGCTGCAGATATTTTGGGTTCTAGTTTCAACCAGATGCAGTTTTGTAACCCAAGAAAAAGGTGAACCTATGGTCAAAAACTGCTTCCATGATGAACTTTTGAAAAAAGTCAGCTAAACTCCTTGGCAATCTTCAGGAACACTATGACTAATTACTCCGTGATTTTGATGACTATTCCACATGACAGCACTCTAGCACCTTTCCTCATTGGCATGGACTTCTTCATTGACTGCTGCTTCATGGATGGTAGCTTCATTGCTTTGGGTAGGGATTTAAGGTAGTCAAGGGACAAATATACAGTTTTTATTACAGCACTTAACACCAGGCAACTTTCAACCTTTAAACCCTTTGTGAAAATTCTGGTTCCAGCACTACAGCTCTGATTGTAGGTTAAGTGTTATATTCAGTGTTGGCCTACCTTATCAGAATAAACTGTGCTATCAATCCTCTCACAGACATATGTAAGGTAGATAGCAATCAATAGGATTTAGGGGACGATTTTCTGTCTCCAAATAATACAGCTTTTATTTCCTCCAGCAAATTTCTCAGTGATTCTAAACGATAGCATCTAATACATTCATGATCTTGTTTCTTTAGAGATCACGCCATGGCAGCAACTTGTTAAATAAATGTAATTACATAGCACAACTCAAAAGACTAGATTTAAATTTAGTAGTCAGTTGGTGATATTAGATTTGATAGTAAATGGAATAGAAGTGTTCTTATATTCCTGTAGTAGTTCGGTGGACCCCATTTGAACCAATTTACTGTTGGAATTCAGACGGTAGATTTGGTTCAACTTGTAATGGTTTTGGCTCTAGGATATTCTTGATTTTCAATATCCTAGAACATATTATGTCTTCCCTTCAATAAATACACTTTCACATACCTCTAATCCTATGCTTCCTTGAAACAGTAATATGCTAGCAAGTTGTTTACTAAGTAATGTTACAAGGGCCCTGAAGGAAATGGAGATTAAAACCTTTATGTTCTCCAACATAAGGGAAAAGCAGAGGCACCATGTCTGATTAGGCAGAAAATTACACAATTTCTTAAGCAACTCTTGGGGTGGCAATTGCCTTTTCTGCCTTGTCACACATGCCACTGTGCCATTTAAAAATTAACGTGGAAACCTCAGGTTTGTCCCCTCTGCCAGGCACATTAGCTTAGTGCTTCCGATGTCAACCCAAATCCCTGCTACCTCCTTTCCTGCTGCCCTGAAAGAGTATTTGTGCTGGAGCTGGAACTCCTGCATTCCTCAGGTGATCATCCACATGAATTAGGTGAAACAGGTCTGAGCTTAGAAGGTCTGCATTTTAAGAATTTGCATTGGGCTCTCAGAAATCGACACAGCTAGTTTCTTCTGTTTGTTCTAAAGGAAATGTGGCTCTCTCTCAGGCCAAGGTTTAGAGTCTAGTTTCCACTAGACAGCAGGTTAATACCTAGTTCTCATTTAAAAAAGAGGGGGGTGGGGACCTAATTAGGTTTGCTGGTTTTTTAAAAAACTTAATTCCAAAGCATGGCAGAATGCTATAGGTAGGAATTAGGGGAATCCAAGGTAAAGAAACCTTTTTCTTACGATTTGTAGCTACCTACTGTGCCTGACTTGGTGCCTGTGTGAGGATTAAGCCCTTAGTCTGCTCTTGCAATTACTCAAATGACAAGTTTAAAAATACTTGCTTTTGTAATAATAAAAACTGTCACCTACCCTTTTGAAGGATTTGTCTGTTTGTTTATAATTACCTGTATTATATCCGTTTTCTGTACAATCCTTTATTTTTGTATCAAGTATTGGAACCATCTACCAGCATGGATCTAATTAGATGGCTCTAATAAGCTCTGTCACATAAGAAATTTACAAACGTGGTTGGTGTGCTTGCATATAGTATGCAAGGCCTTTGTACAGTGCATATGATTCTTAACAAAACAGCAACCTGATAGGAAGTTACAGATGCTTAACAATAAATCAAATAACTATATAACAGTATGTGGTTTATGTGAACAGAATTGAGGAAACACCAATGATTCTGCCAAAACTACAAACTTCTATTGTTCAGAATTTTTATGAGCAAGTTTGCCACAAAAGCAGGGGTTCATGTGAAAGTTCTAAATAAATGGTTTGACATTTCCCACACTTTTCAATGACCAGCTCTCCAACCCATTCCATCAAACATTGTTTGTTGTTGAAAAACTTTCTTAAGTGTGTTTGGGCATCCAACCATACATAGGCAATGTATAGCAGTGGGCAGAAAACTGAAGGTAATTTCACACTTCTTGACCCAGAGATGTTCTCTGAAATATATCAATACCTTGGATACTGTAGATTTGTAGTGAAGAACTATATACCTCCCAACCTAGAATAAATGATGGCCATTAGAAGTGTATGCTCTAATTACCTTGTTTTCTTCCCAAGAGTCTTAATACGTACATACTAATATTTAAAAAATAATTCATGCCCTGGTTGGTGTGACTCGGTTGGAGCATCATCCTGAGTACACTGAAGTCGGGATCTATTCTCAATCAGGGCACATACTCAGGTTGCAGGTTTGATCCCAGGTGGGGGGCACATATTGAAGGCAACCAATTAATGTTTCTCCCTCCCTCTCTAAAATCAATTAAAAAAAAAAATCCTTGGGTGAGGATTAAAAGTATTTCGCCCTAGCCAGTTTGGCTCAGTGGACAGAGCATCAGCCCACAGACTGAAGGGTCCCAGGTTCAATTCCAGTTAAGGGCATGTACCTCAGTTGCAGGCTTGATCCCCAGCCCTGGTCAGGGTGTGTGTGGGAGGCAACCAATCCATGTGTCTCTCTCACATTGATGTTTCTTCTCTGCGTTTCTCTCCCACCCTTCCACTCTCTGAAAATAATCAATGGAAAAATACCCTCAGAAAAGGATTAACAACAAAAGAGTAATTCACATATTTGGTTCAAGATACTTACACAGGGTGTCCCCCCCAAAATGTATATATACACTTTGAATAACTCCAACAGGTTAAATATGAAGAAAGAAACATCAATTGAGCTATCAGCTATTAACTGTGTGTACATTTTTTTGGGACTCCCTGTATTTAGTTTTCCTTTATCACCATTGACTCTATTATAACTACCTGTAGTATTCCTTTACAAGCACTGTTTATGACTTTGGACGTTACAAAGATCACTCCAACTGAAGGACAGAGAATAGACTACAAGATGCAAAACTGGAGGTAGGACAACCCAGGAGGCTGTTAGGGGAAAAAATGATGCCCTGTACTACTACGTAGAAGGGATAAAAAGAATTGGATAAATTCAAGAGATATTTAAAAGGAATAAACAAGATTTTATTATTGACTATATTTGGGGGAATGAGAAGAAATGATAACTCCCATATTCTGGGCAACTAGGCTATTGGGGGTGCCAATGACAGAGAAAACAGAAGGAGCAGGTTTGAAGGAAAGATAAGAGTTCATAGTGGGGCACTGCTGAGTGTGAAGTTCTAAAGGGACTTCTATATCAACAGCTGATGAGTTTCAAGATGGGAGGTCTGCAAATTTCTATTTTCTGTTGAGGGATAACAAATCACCCCAAACTCAATGGCTTAAAAAACATCTTGTTGCTAAACAAGGAATGGCTGCCCATTGCATACAGAAGCCAATATTATGACATTGGCGTTTGAGAAAAGAAAAGGTTTTATTGTGAAGTCACCAGCAAGGAGACAGAAAACAAGGCTCAAATCTCTTCTAACCCAATTGAGTTTTAAAAGGTTAGGAAAAAAAAGACTGGTATATAAAAGCACTGGCAGGGCAAGTTTTGATTGAAGAGCTTTGGACCTTGGCCATTAATGGAAAGATATGGTAAGGGGCTTCAGCACCAGATCTTCCTGGGACAACCGACCCTTTGCTTCTGAAAGGGTTCCAGTGTTCAAATTTTGGTCATGTCCCAGTCGTTTTGTTCTGGAAGGTGGGGGAAGGGCGGCTTTGGTTCTGGGTGCAACTGGAGGTCAAATTGTCTCCTCTGCACATGCTTCAGCTGCATGACTTGTGGTTTTGGTTTGTATCTCTGAAAAGCAACTCAATATCTTGTTAGAAATAGGACAGAGCGTGTCTGAACTGATTCTGCAGTTACAATCACACTTTTTATGGGTCAGGAATTTGGAAGCAACACAGCTAAATGGTTCTGGCTCAGGGTTTCTCAAGACTTTGCAGTTATCTCAAGGTTTGATTGAGGAAGGATCCACTTCCAAGCTCACTCACGTGGTTGCTGGCAGATTGCTTGAGTAGCCTTAAGACATAGTGGCTGATTTCAATCAGAGCAAGTAATATGAAGGAAAGAGAGAGTAGGAGAGATGGAGGGAAAAAGAACACTCAGGGCAGAAACTATAGTCTTTATAACTTAATCTCAGAAGTGACATCCTGTAACTTCTGCTATATTCTATTTGATAGAAGCAAGTCAATAAGTCAAGCCCACACTCAGTATCAAAGAATCTGTGAGCATGACATTTTTTAAACCACCACAATACCACATCCAAATTATTAACCTTCCTAAAGCACAGTTCATCACCACCTCCTTTCTTAGCACAAGTTCAAAAACCTTGTACGATTTTTCCAAAGTATAAACCCTTAGCTAGATAACAAATCAATTCCTTACCCTACTCTTCTAGCCTCATCTCCCATTCCTCCCCTCTGCACATTCTTGGTCCAGCCACTTACTACTTCCAAACACCACCATGCACCTTCTCCTGAATTCATACCATTCCCTTGGCCTACCAGTCTGGTTCTCAAACTTGAACGCAAGTGACACATCTGACAGCCCTAATGCTCTTAATACATACTAGAAAAACTGATAAATGAAGCCGAATGTAACAATTCATAATCTTGTGCTAAAACTAGTTTCACCTTATACTAGATTCTAAAATAGATAAGTGAGAGTAAGCAACAGAGATTTAAGAAAATTTCTTCTAAAACTGATCAAAGACAAAGTCATTATTAGAGATCAGCAGAATACCCATTCCTCCACCTTTGGCAATGTGGAAGAAGCATTTTTGGGGAGAACAACTGATATGGAAAGTCTCCTCTCATTCCTTCTCTCTCAAACATTTCCATAGCTGGTTCCAAAAAGACTACAACCATCCTGAAGGTCCACTGAAAAGCTCCTAAAAAGAAAAAAGAAAAAAACGAAAAAAAGCTCCCAAATAAACTATTGTTTTATCTACATGCTGGAAGGACATTCCAAGTTAAAACAGATGAGGCAGAGCATTATGTACTGATTTGGCCAACCTCCAAGATACATTAAGAGAAAAAATCTCCCAGGCCCGTGTTCCCAGTGGTTAGAGCGTAGCCACGCGCACCAAAGCGTCGCGGGTTCTTACAGGTCAAGGGCACTCTCTACCTGGGTTGCTGGTTCGCTCTTGGGGCGTGCGCAGGAGACAGCCAGTCAATGTGTCTCTCTCACATCAATGTAAAAAGAGAGAAAGAGAAAAAGTCAACGTACAGAACAATAAGTATACTTGGCTATCATTTGTGTGTGTGTGTGTGTGTGTGTTTTAAAAGACTAACTTTAAACCCAGCCACACAGAGAGAGAAAAAATTATACCAGCCATACAGAGAGAGAAAAATTATCACTATTTCGTAAACATGCCTTGAATACCCTTGGAAAGTTCCAAGTGACAGTAGTCACTTCTGGGGAAGTGAGGCGGGAGGGAGACTCCGCCGTATTCCAGCCTGCACGCTCAGGTTTGTATGCTCTTACCTCCCACCTCAGAGGCTCTGGCTCCTCGTTCGGGGCCCCCCCACCGTTTAACGACGCGCGTGGTGTTTCCCGCGCCTGATTCCACGTAATTCTCGCCAGCGGTGGGGAGGTTCCCGCCACCTTCGTGTTGGAGGAGGCTGGCTGGACAGCGTCAGTGGTTCCCTCAAAGTCACCAGACAGGTGGGTGGTGGGGCCAAAACTCCCCGCTCTCCTCACGCCCTTCGGGGCCTGCCCAAAGGCGGGGTCCACGGAGAGCGGGTGACCTCACTGGGTGCATGGACAGGCCTCCTCTCCCGCCTCCCGGAGCTTGCTCGATGTCTTTTGTGAAAGAGAGAGACCAAAATGTCGCCAAGTTGCTCCCCGAGCCTCACGGAAACACGGGGAGTTGTCACCTCACAGACTCCGACTGCAGGCAGTGAGTCACATTCAGTTTGCTCGCGCCCGCCAAACCTCTCCGGCGCGACGCCCGGAAGTGACGCAAGGACCCGCCCCACGCTCCCTAACTTCCGGCTACAGGCCTGGGCTCGCGCATGCGCCCGGGGAACCATTCATGCGGTTCCGTACGCGAGTCTGCACGCAAGTTTGCACGCGGCGAGAAAAAAATGGAGGACTCCGCTTCAACCCCACTCGCAGCCTCAACCGCAACTCCAGCCTCGACCTCAGCAACCCCGGCCGCACTGGGGCAGCTGGATAAAAAGCAGGTGAGAGGCCTCTGGGAGGGGGATTCGGAAGCGAGATGGCCTTGGCCTTGTGATGCGCGGGGTGCTGGAGACGGGCTTCCTTCGATTCCCCGGAAGACTTGAGGGTCACTGTTTTCGCGGTACTCTCAGCCTGCCCGCTCTTTTATGCGCACAGGTAGGCTCTCTTGAATTGGAATGCAGGTATAGCTTGGGATTCTTGAGTGAGGTGTACCTGGCTCTACTTCCCTACGTTTGACTGTGGCCAAGTCATTTAATTTTGTAAGCCTCGGTCACCTAGTATTTAAAATGGGCTCTACTGCCCTCCGCTCTCCAGCATTAGAGGAGGTAATGCGCGTGAAGCGCTGTAGCCAAGGGCCTGGCATACAGTAAGCGCTCACTAAATTCTAGTTGCAGTGTGATGCGCGTTTACTGGGATTACTGTCTTCATCGTGGGCTGGGGAAGCATGTTCTACCTGGCACTTTTTTTTTTTTTTTCAGACGAATGGATACTTAGGTGATTTCTGATAGAGTTTTACATTCCTGTGACTACAAATTGTAGGATCCTAATAGTTATGGTTTTGGAGGTTGCCTATTAAACTAGAAATAGAGCAGAAAAAAAGGTAAAAGCAGTAGGAAGAGGGCAAATGCTAAATTAGATTGAGATTTAATTTGTCTATCTTCACTTTGCAGACCAGAAAGGCAGTGGAAGCTCTGTTGGCACATTCCAGGTCCAGGAAAAGCGCGAATGGATTGCTTTTGAATGAGAATGAAAATTTCTTTTTAATGGTGGTATTGTGGAAAATTCCAAGTAAAGAACTGAGGGTCAGATTGTAAGTTCTGGTTTTCTGCCTTTGCTGTTTTAATCAGTCTATTCTGTGTAGCGTTAACAGTCTCGATTTAGTTTCTAGTGTAAACTTTGCAAACTCAAAATAAAAATCTGAGTTGATATAAATAGTTGTGCCTTACAAAAAACACAGAGGAATTCAGACAAGCTTAAGTATTTTAGAAATTTCACCAGTTTTCTGGGGGCTTGGTGGACAATTAACCGAAGACGTTCTATTGAATAGGAAACCTGTTTTTTGAGAGAACAAAAGTTAGAATAAATTAAACAGCTTTTGTACTTTAATAGAATCTGTCATCTTTTCATGTCAAACTACTTCCAAGCTAAAACCCCTGAGGTCCCAGACTCGCTTCTTTTAAAATATGTTTTTATTGATTTTGGAGAGAGAAACATGGATGGGAGAGAACATCAACATCCATCAGCAGCCCCTTGCTGGGGATTGAGCCTGCAACCCTGCCATATACCCTGATTGGGAATCAAACCAGTAACCTCCTGGTGTATGGGTCGACGCTCAACCACTGAGCAACACCAGCCAGGCTGAATTTGCTTCTTTATACAGACACTATTTAAAACTTAGCAATGAACTCCTTATAGAAACCAATGGCAATTACACATTCTTATTGCTAGGACTTTTAGGTCAGAGATGCACCTCTGCAATTGCCAGACTTAATAAAAACACAAGTAATTTTTTAGTATAAGTAAGTCCCATGTAATACTTGGGACGTATTTTAAAAATAATTAAAATGTAACTGGGTGTCCTATCTTCTGACAACACTGTCTTTCTGTGGAGTCCCTCATTTCCTGAGTATAAAAAAGCCAGCTGTGCTAAAGAAAGCATTGTATAGGGTAGGGTAGTTAGTTTCTTTTCGGGGCGGGGGAGGGAGGGAGGGACCAAGAATGATTACAAATTGGAAAGACCCTTTCGGTCCTCAAACCCTTAAATAAGTAAATTTGCAGACCTGCCTCAGCCAGCTTCCCTTAGTTATTGCTTTATGTATCCCTCCTGCATTCTGTATTCCACACCCTTGCTCAGGCAGTTTTCCCTTCTGGAAAGCCCTCTTACTTTCTCTAGAATATTTTCGCCAGCTGTTCACCTTTTTGGTGATTTCTGCCACTTACCAGCTTCACAGTTCTTCCCACATCATTTGGCAGGTCATGCTACTACTGTGTATTACTATCTCTTCTTAAACAAAGGAAATGTTTCCTTAAAACATATAGGCCTAGGAAGTGCATTAAACCTTTTTTTCTTTTTCTTTTTAAGACTCAACCTAGTAATCATGGCATCTTTCTTGGTCCCTCTTGGTTTGCTCCATATTTTCTTTTCAGCTCTTAAGAGCGCTGTTGTTTATGGAGCCCAGAGTTTTCTTCAAGGAAAGGTTCTAAGTCATAGGCCCTGCTGGAAATCGATTCTAGCACATTATAGGATGTGTACACATATAGTAACATATAAAATAATAGTTATATATGCACTATCCTGGGTGTCTTTGTATTTGAACTCTTATTATGTCCCAAATATTAATTGATATTTTGATCTATGGGTATTTGTGGTGACTTCCATCTGTGCCATTGAAAGTCAGACGTATTTTTAAAATGTTCTCAATATAGAGAACATATCCAGGGGTCCTCAAACTTTTTAAACAGGGGGCCAGTTCACTGTCCCTCAGACCATTGGAGGACCGGACTATAGTTTAAAAAAAAAAACTATGAACAAATTCCTATGCGCACTGCGGGCCCGGGACGAGTCGGCTGCTAAGCAGGACAGGCAGCAGCACCCGGCGGGCCGGATAAACGTCCTTGGCGGGCCGCATGTGGCCCGCGGGCCGTAGTTTCAGGACGCCTGAATTATACACACTTTAACAGCTGATAGCTCAATTTTGAAAATTAAATGTATTTTAATAAATACTGCCTTTAAAATAGTGTAAGTGAAGTTTACTGAAATGACAGTAAATTTATTGTATATTCTATGGAGTATAAACACATTCTCTGTATAATAATGCTTTATTCCGTGGTATTTTGCAGGTCTTTGCCTCATGGTATTCGGTCAGATTTAGCAGATATCTGCTTATTTACTAAGGACGAACCCAATGTAACTCCTGAAAAGACAGAACATTTTTATAAGAAGCTTCTAAACAAGCATGGAATAAAAACCATTTCTCAGGTAGGGAGCAGGTTAATATTTTCAAGATAATTAAAAGATTTGATTTACTTGAAACAAAAAGTAATACATTGCTGTATCACCTAGTATTTCTCTCCTAGAAATTTAATTTTTAATTTTAACTTTTTCTTTTTAACTTAGTTCTCCTTGGCTTTAGGTAGGACATATTCCATCTTTTATCTGATGGCTCAGCTGTCCAGGTTTGTTGATCTACAAGCTCACTGTGTACACCAGTACCTTCCTTGAAGATTTTACAAACAGTTCCTCCATTAGGTCGTTTACTCTGAACTTCTGGAGCATCCTGTGTTTGCCTCTGACTTGGCATTTCTCACCCTGTTTGACAGTTGTTGGTGTCATTTCTTTAGCTGAGGTTGTCCCATCTCATTTGTCTCCATGTTCGTGGCATTTAGCGTATTGTCTGGCGCATTTTAGGCACTCACATGTTCACTAAACTGGCTCCAGAACATTTTAAAATGTGAATACAAATTGTTGCCTGAGTATTGTGTTCTTTGTTTTCTAGATTATCCCCCTTCGAACTTTAAAAAAGGAGTATAAAGCCTATGAGGCCAAGCTCCGCCTCCTGGGTAGTTTCGACTTATTCCTTTCTGATGCAAGAATCCGGCGGCTCTTACCCTCACACCTCGGGAGACATTTCTATAAGAGAAAGAAGTAAGTTTCTGAGCAATGACTGGACTTGAGCAGCACAGAATTTATAGGTGTAGCCCTAACCAGTTTGGCTCAGTGGATAAGAGCATCGGCCTGTGGACTGAAGGGTCCCAGGTTCGATTCTGGTCAAGGGCATGTACCTTGGTTGTGGGCACATCTCCAGTAGGGGGTGTGCAGGAGGCAGCTGATTGATGTTTCTCTCTCATCGGTGTTTCTAGCTCTCTATCCCTCTCCCTTCCTCTCTGTAAAAAAAAATCAATAAAAAAAAAAAAAAGAGGTCTTAGGTAATCTGTAAAGAAAGGATTAAAAATTAAAAAAAAAAAGAATTTATAGGTATATATGCATTGTGCTCTAAATGTCTGTGTCGTTACAGAGTTCCAATACCTGTAAATCTTAAAGCCAAGAATCTTTCCAAAGAGATCAACTCATCAATAGGTGGGACTGTCTTAAACATCTCTAAAAGTGGTTCTTGCAGGTAGGTAAATGTATACATGTGTTTACTCTTATACTTAATGATTTTATAAACTTTTTTTATAAGATAGTGCTAATGAAACCAGTTCCTTCTATTAAAACTAAAATCCATTCCTTAGACGTATTCAGTTCTCTAGAACAGTGCTATCCCATAGAACTTTATACAGAGATGGAGATGGTCTGTATCCCTGCTGTCTCCTACAGTAGTCATTAGCCGTATGTGGTTGTTGAGCACTTGCATTATGGGTACTGTAGCTGATGAACCAAATTTCTAATTTTACTTGATTTTAATTAATTTAAATAGACATGTGTGGCCAGTGGCTAATGCTTACCATATTGGATAGGGCACCTTTAGGTTAGGAATAGCAGGGAGAATGAGATTAATGCTTAGAAAACATCCATATAGTTCTGGGCGTTCATGTTGACCAGCATCATATTATCCTTTAATGTGAAGACCTACCTCAGTCTTGGTTTAAACATATTCAAAATCATTTTATAAAATACTTAGTCTGCTGATTTGGGCATCTGTGGTGTGGGGATGGGCCGCTGCCAGTAGTGTAGAGCTGTAGAGTATGGTCCTTTCTCCCAAAGATGCCCAGGAGCCCATGTGTAGCTAGTGGTCACACGATAAAATAGGACCATCAGGGTTTCTTGACCACACACCAGGGAGGGCAGTCCTTGGCAGAGTGTTTCCAGGTATGGCAGAACGGAATTTGGGCAAAAGATGTGGGCTCTGATGTTGCCTTCTGCTTTCAGGTGGGAAGTTCCTTACTTGAGTGTCATTAGGTAACTGAGAAGAGTTGTTCATCAGGCCAAGAGTAGTGGCTCATGGGAAGCAGTTAGCTAGAAGGTCTGAGGCCTGGTTCATGGGATTAGTGAGTAGCTATGAAAAAGGGACAGCACCATGCATCCAGATAAAGGAGTAGAAATCTCTCTAAGGTTTTCCCAAGCCAAATCCAGAGCTTAAGAAACATTGTGGACAGCTAATAAAAACAATACAAAAACATAATCATTCTTTTATCTCCATTCTTACCCTTCCCTAACACAGTTGTTTTCTATCTTCCTTCCCACCCTTCTTTCCTTATGTCCACCCTCCTTGCTCTTTCTCCCTCTTCTCCCCCTCCTTCCTTACTATTTTTCCATCTGCAAAGCCAAGAGTGTGCTTGCAGGTAGGTGGCAGCAGACATAGAGCGTGATCAAAGCCCCTTCTTTGGCTGGAGGGAGGTGGGGGCACCAGCCCCTGTCTCACCCTGCTTCTGAGACACCTCCCTTTTAGCTCCCATGGTGGGGAGGATGGGGACTGGCAGGGAAAGGGACTCAGTGGCTGAGCACCCGGCACTTCTGGGCTTTCCACTTGGCTTGTCTGCACTCTGTTTCAAATGAAGGCATGGTCTTGCTCTTGGCCAGAAGACTGATACTGTAGGAGGGAGGAGAGCTCTTTGTTTTAGAGGTGGCAGCTGGGTAAGGGCCGTGGAACTCTAAAAACAGCAAAGCAAGCAACCCTTCCAGGAGTCTTTCCCTTCAAAACAGTCACTACTAGAGGTAATTGTCCTCGGAAAAGCTGTGGGCTGATTCCTGGACTTGTGTTTTCCTTTTTAGGACTGTATATTTCTATTTCTCACATACCTGCCTATGCCTTATTTTGAAAAAAATTTTTTAAAATCTTTTTTTCTGAAACTCTTAAATTTCAGCACTATCCGCATTGGTCACACTGGAATGCAGGTTCAGCACATCACCGAGAACATTGTTGCTGTCACGAAAAAGCTTTCACAGAAATTGCCAGAGGTATAGTCTTGCAGATGCATCAATTGATCGTTTATTTAAAAGACACAAAGCATATGTAGGTTATATTACTCTTTTTGTGTTTGTTTCAGAAGTGGGAGAGTGTGAAACTCTTGTACGTGAAAACTGAGAGATCAGTTGCCCTTCCTATCTTTTCTTCATTTGTCAGCAGTTGGGATGAAGCTAAAGGAGTGAACATTTCTAGTCTGAAGAAACAAGTAAGTAGAATTTTAAGTACTGGGTAGACTTAGTCAAGGATGTAAATGCTGCCCAGAAGAGAGAACTAGGTTGCCATTTCTGCCTGGCTTTAGTCTTGCAGTAGTTTTCTAGTGACTGTGGTTTTGTGTTCATTGTTCCCTCTTTACCTATGAGATTAGTTAATAGAGTAGGACATACATTTATGATAAGGTTGGTGTTTTAATTTCTCTTCAAAGGTCTAATTAGGCTTTAAAAGGGCCTATTCATTGGCAAGAGGAGCTAAGAGAGAGGAAACCCAAAATTTAGTTTAAGTTCATTGGTGTTTATGGGCAAAATTTAAGATTCTATTAGGCTAACATGTACCTCTTGTTTTTGGTTAGGTTTTTGGTGCTAATAGGTACTGTTGCAAAAGAAACCAGAATGAGCCCTAGCCAGAGCTCAGGGTTATAGCATCGGCCCTTGAACCAAAGGATCATGGGTTTGATTCCCGGTCAAGGGCTACCTTGGTTGCCCGCTTGAACCAATCGGTGTGTCTCTCTCACATCAGTGTTTCTCCCCTCATCATCCCTCCCCTCTGTTCTCTTTAAAAAAAAAAAAATAAGTCAGTGGAAAAAATATTCTCAGATGAGAAAAAGAAGCCAGAATGAGAGAAAATTGAAATTTTTTCCTCTTTGTTGGGTCCATCTCCTCGTTTGTTTATTCTTTCTTCAGCCATATTTTGTCCAATGAATTTTTAATTTTGATCTTTTTATTTTTTTACTTTCAGAAGTTCTTTTTAAAATTGGCTTTGCTTTTTTTGGTTTGCTGTTATCTAGAAACTAGAGGCCCGATGCACGAAATTTGTGCAAGAGTAGGCCTTCTTTCTCCTGGCTGCCAGCACCGTGGGGACCGGGCTTTCCTCGCAGCTCCTGCTTCATCCGGAAGGTCGTTGGGTCTAATTAGCCTATTACACCTTTATTATTATAGATAGTCTTCCATTTGGTCTTAATTCTTGGAATACGTTAAACATAATTACTCAATTAGTTGTCTGCTAATTCAAATAGTAGAAGTCTTGGTGTTGCAAGCTTGCAAACTGTCGTCTTTACCTGCTGGTTCCTTATGTGTTTGGTTATCTCTGACTGTGAAGATTGTGGCATTTGGAAAATTGTTTGTAGAAATGACTTGAGGTGTAGGTAGAAAATCTTATCTCTGGAGGACTGACATTTACATCTGCCAGGCACCTTGGGGCACTCAGTTTGGACCACCTGAACGCACATTCAAGGCTTGCGCTTCTCTGAATGACAAACAAACCATGGTGCTAAAGTTGTAGGACTGTTTACTGCTCATCTTTGCCCTGAGGGTGGAATTCATGGGGGTCAAATCGCAGCGAGGTGGGTTTCCTCCTAGAAGTCCTGCCCAGCCTGGATGCTGGGATTTGATTTCCCTTTACACACCACCTCCACTCCCTATTTCCCATGTGGTGGTTAAAACAAAAGTCAGTGATCAGGAGATACTCTCTGGGCCAAAATGGATTCTTGACTTCATTGCACTCTCTTTTTTAATTTTTCACAATTTAATCAGCTTATCGGTGCTTTTTTGAAAAAAATTTAAAAAATATTTTACCTTGCCTTTTGTTTTAATTGGGAGGGTGATCCAAAATAATATAGACTGCTAGTATAGGAAGCAGGAAGGCTGGATTTTTTGCCATTTGTCAGCAGAGTCAGTTGTGGGCTTTGTAAAAATGTTGGAATTGCTGGTGAAAATGGAATTTGGATGCTATTATAGATGTTATTTAACAGTACTCTGTGGTAAGGATTATATACCTCTAGCTTGTAAACTTTTTACTCTTTTAACTTTCAATCACAACTTGAAGTAGGAAAAAAATGGTCAGGGTTTTTTTTGTTTTTGTTAGCTTTATTGAGATGTAATTTATATCACATACTATGCAATCTATACAATTCTTAACTCACCTATCAATGGGATCGACTTTCACAAAACCTATGACTGCATAACTCAGATACCCAGATTTTGAGTATCTATCTATAATTTACCACATAAAATGCATCTGTGGCCATGACTCAGAAGCAAAGTGGCGATGGGGTTCAAGTACTGGTAATGGGGTTTCAGAACTGCAAGTGCCATTTATTTTCCAACTAAAGTATCTCTTACTAAAATTACGTTTGGTTTTTTGGTAGGAAGCAAAGAAATTACAAAAACAAAAAGAACATAAAAAGAAACAAAAGGAGAAGAAAAGAAACAGAAAGCCTATGAAACAGGGCAGAAAGTCTACATCAGCCCTATCTACAGAGGAGACGGCCCCTAAAACTTGTGGTTCTCCAGTGAAGGGCCCTGGACCCCAGAAGAAAGAGACTCCTCAGCCTGAGAAGAAAGAGACCTGCAGAATAAAAGCCCAAAATAAAGTGCACGTTGAATCTGAAGAAGAAATTCCATTACTAGTCCCAATAGGAGAAACTCCTGCCAAAGAAAATGTAGAGGTATGTTTGCTAATGTTTAATATTTACAGTGGATTGATTCAGTGGTCACTGTATGTCCTGCAGGCACTGCTGAGTGGTTAATGTAAGATGGGAGGCACTGTTTTTAGGGAAACGTGTTCTACCAAAGATTTTAAACTAAAAGAGAAAAATACTAGGGTAAACCCTAAGAACGCAGGAGATGGTTACCATGAATTACCTGGCCTTTTGTTTAAATATTGGAACCACACATAGTAAACACAGCCCTTTGTGTACGTTGGAATCAAGGGAGACTTGACCATATTAATCTAAGAAACTTTGCCTGTGGTTTTAAAAAACAGGCCATGGTGGACATTTGGGCAGTGGTTCAGTTTCTGAGGGTGAGTCCGGATCACACATAGTTTGTCTTAGAAAACTTACCAGGGGAACCTTGGGTCCTGGACCCTGCCTCTAAAATCCTCCAAACACCCCACCCCCAATGGTTCTTAACAGAAATCTGACTTCCTGAGTTTCAGAAGAGGTGATTTAAAGGAACTGGTTTTTTTATTTTTGTCCTTTGGTAGTGCTTTTACTCTACTCATAGTATCTGTCCAAACATTGGGAGAAAACCTTGAAAACAAGGGGAGAAATAGGTCCCTAAGAGTCCAGAAGATAAACAACTATCCCCCATGTGTGTAGAGAGGACTCTTGGCCCCTCTGGGCACAGCCTGCACTGGGTTATCCTGGGCCTATTACACCACATTACCTATTTTGTATTTCGTTCTAACAGTGACCCTTAAACTCTTTGATAGTAAGTGCCCTCAGAGCACTACGGAATTTTTAAAATATCCTTAAAGTAAACATAAATGTTCGTGCTATTAACTGTATGCAGTACAATTGTTTTTTAGAAAAAGTAAGCTTTTTTCTTATAATGGGGCTGACAGGTAATACGTTGGAATTAAAGAGTGGAAAGCCTAGATGACAGGGTGTTGTCTATCAAGAGCTGTAGAAGTGTTTATGCCCTTTGAATCTATCTAGGAATGTTCGGCAAAATATATGGAAGTTTCATAATTGCTCACTGTAGAAGCAAAAAATGAAAACGTATTATGTACCCTTGTAGTAAGATGGGAGGCACTATTTTTAGGGAAACCTGTTCTACCAAAGATTTTGAACTAAAAGAGGAAAATACTAGGGTAAATCCTAAGAACCCAGGAGATGGTTAACATGAATTACCTGACCTTTTGGTAGACCAGTAGTTTTTGTAAAGTTATTTGAAATAATGTGTAGTAAGAGTTTACAGTTCTTAGGAAATACTAATAAAATAATTGGGAAAAGGGCATAATACTTGGAGTTTTTATTTTTTTCACACAAAAGAGGTTTATTAAAGGGGAAATTGAGGGTTTTTGGACATATAGTAGACATCCAACCTAAACTACCGTGTTTCCCCGAAAATAAGACAGTGTCTTATATTAATTTTTGCCCCCAAGGACACGCTAGGTCTTATTTTCAGGGGATGTCTTATTTTTCCATGAAAAATATGGTACACATTTATTGTTAAATGAAAATAAAGGAAATTTATTACCTGTATACGGTACGGTAGTACGGTAGTTGTCAACACAAACCAGACAAACTGAATCCTACAGTATCAAGAATTTACTCATTTATTCAATGACAATCATGTCATCATCTTCTGGAACATCATCATAACAATCCAATTCCTGAATTTCCTGGTGAATTTCTTGTGACTCCATTTCTTTCAGAATCAGTGGACCAAATCTCTCATGTTTAGCAATAGCACTATCTTTAAATGAGTACTTCTTGTCAAGGTAGCCTGCTCGCAGTGCATTTGCAATGCAACTGTCAGTGACTTTCTCCCATGAATTCTTCACCCAAGTCACAACTTCTTGCAGTTTAGGGTTCACAAAGTTTCCACGCTGATTTCTCTCCATTCTATTTTCAATGTAGTCATTAATTTCCATGCGCAAATTGTCTTTGAATGGCTTGTTTATTGCAATATCAAGAGTCTGGAGATAGGCTGTCATTCCTGCGGGAATCATTATTTGATCTATTTTTCTTTCGTGAAGAAATGTCTTCGTGTCTTTAGCGCGGTGAGTGCTGGCTGCATCCCAGACTAGCAGACCTCTTTGGCTCCCTCGCATACAAGCGGCAGCATTAAATCGACCCACTACCTTATAACTGCTTGTGTGGCCCAGGCTTTTTCAGTTTCAAGAATAAAAACACCCAAAACATGTTCAGTCTTTTCCTTCTTGCTCTTAGAAATGATTAAAGGTGGGATTTAATGCCATCCAGACGAATTGCCAAAATACAGGAAACATGTGCACTTTCGTAAGCAGTGGAGGGAATGTACGCTAAGGAGGCACCCTGCTGTTCAATTGTTGTTTGAGATGATTGGCCCATAAACACTGCAGTTTCATCCATAGCAATCATGTTGGAAAGATTGTATTTAGAGAAGTCAGCATCATCAATAAAGGACTTGAATGCAAGTGCTTGCTTAATAACTTGAGTATCTCCCAACCTAAACAATGTTGTAGATCTTCTTAAAGACAGTTCACTTCGCTGAAGGAAATTATCCAGCCAGTGTTGTGATGCTTTGAAGTCTTCGGGGGCTATGTCAAACTGTGGTGCCATTGCAAGGGCAAATTCTTGAATCTGAGCCCTATTCACAACCAAAGCCTTTGCTCTCCTGTCAACAGATCAGGTCTTCCAGCTCGGAAAATAATGGTTGCCGACCTGATCCACACTTGCGCTTTTTAGCATTTCCCTTGTCCACTTGTTCAATGAGGTTACCATACTCTGCTCGCCATTTTCGGACCAATCGGATACTCAACATCTTCTCTTTGGCCCCAAGAGTCTTCCACGATTCCTTTCTTGTACTCCACGGAGTAGCTTTTTCTTTTTGCGCTCATTTCTAGGGGTAAAAAAAAAGGAATTGGGGTATCAAGGTGGGGAGGGGGATCACTCAAAATGACACGGGGGATCAGAGGGGGGAATCAAAATGGCACAGGAGAATCAGAGGGGGGATTACCATTTTAGTAACCCCTTTTGATCCTCCTGTGTCATTTTGATTGCCCCCTCTGATCCTCGTGTCATTTTAAGTGATCCCCCTCCCCCCACCCCTGTGCCACTGAACACCTTCACCAGACATCCCCCCCTACCCCTTTATCAGACATTTACCCCCTGGGGCCTGCCTGGGGACTGTCACTGGGCTTGCTGGGGCCTGGATCTGGGCTGGAGCAGGGTCTGCCACTGACTGAGAACCTTCAGTCATCATGAAGGTGGCCGCGAGCATCAGGTAGTGTCACCAGAGACAGACCAGCACTCACCACCTTCGCCGTGTCCTGTCCGCTCTAATCCTGTCTGCTCTAATCCTCCTGTTCTACACGCATCTGCGAAAGTCTCCTCCTCTCTCCCGCCCCGCGCTCACCACTCTCTCCGACCTCCGCTCCGCCTCCACACAGCAGTGATGTCAGGACTCCGCATAACGTCACTGGTTGCTAGACGCCAGTGGGGGCGGCCCTAGCGACCAGTTTACGGTAAATTAATTTTCATTCTGAGACAGAGCCTGGGGCCTTATTTTCGGGGGATGCCTTATATTTCACTCAGAAGGAAACCTGTAAGTAGGTCTTATTTTCGGAGGATGTTTTATTTTCGGGGAAACACGGTAGTAGAAGAGGAGGGTCAGAGAGCTTTTCCAGAGATGAATGACGGCAGTGGATCCTTTAAAATGGGTGGGGAATGTCCGGCCCAAGGGCCTTTTAAGTCCCATGATAACATTTGGTCAGGCCCTGCCAAGGTATTAGGATTGAGTTAATTAAATATATGACCAAATATAGCAGACTAATTTTTTCTCCAAAGTGACTTTTTATTTTTTAAAATTTTATTGGGGTTGACATTAGTTAACATGAACATATAGGTTTCATGTGTGGATTACTAATTTACAAAATCCGTATATAGGACCATGTGCCCACCACCCAAAGTCAAATCTCTTGTCACCTCATATTAGGACCCCTTTTTTCCTCCCATCCCCCTCCCTCTGGCAACCACCACACTGCTGTTTGTGTTCATAAGTTTCAGTTTTGTATTCCACATATTAGTTAAATCCTATAGTTCTTAGCTTTTTCTGTTTGACTTATTTCACTTGACATAATGTTCTCAAGGTCCATCCATGTTGTAAATGATGCTATTTCATCCTTTCTATGGAGGCCGTGTAGTACTCCATTGTGTATACTAGTATATACCACATCTTCTTTAACCAGTCCTCTATTATAGGGCACTTCGGCTGTTTCCAACTCTTGGCCACCATGAATAATGCTGCAATGAACATAGGGGTGCATATATCTTTGCATATAAATGATTTTGAGTTTTTCGGGTATATACCCAGGAGTGGGATTGTTGGGTCATATGGTAGCTCTAATTTTAATTTTCTGAGGAATCACCAGACCGCTTTCCATAGTGGTTGTACCAGTCTACATTCCCACCAGCACTGAATGAGGGTTCCCTTTTTTCCACAATCTCTCCAGCACTTGTTGTTGCTCAACTTGTTGATAATGGCCACCCAGACTAATTTTTAAGTTGGTAATTTTGTATGGCCCTTGGCAGAAAAACGGTGCTGTACCTCTCCTTTAAAAGGATGAGAAAGAAGGGATTTGGAGTGTGTTGAGTGAAGGCTTTGGGGAGAGAGCAAGAGCAGGGCATATCCTAGGAACTGCAATAAATGGCTACAGTGTCAGTGGTGGAGAGATGGGAAGCACAAGGGGAAAGCAAGAGAAGAGATGGTGAATAAGAACAAGTTGGAAATGCCAAAGATCTGGCTGGGGAAATAAGGGTAGACCAGATCTATCAGCTAAATTTATTATCATAAGAAGTCTTTAAGCCACTTAAAGATTGAAAGCTTTTGGAACTGATAACAGAGAGAGTTATGTCTCAGAAATAACACTCCAGCTTCACTGGAGACCATGGATTAATCCAGGAGAAAAGTGGTTGTGGAGTGTCAGACTAGATAAGTGGTAGTGTCAGAGCCCGACAGTGGAAACACTAAGAAATGGATGAAACTATGATGAATTTAAGAAGCAAATTCAGCCTGGCCCATGTTGCTCAGTGGTTGAGTGTTGACCTATGAACCAGGAGGTCACAGTTTCAGTCAGGGCACAGGCCTGGCTATATGGCTCGATCCCCAGTAGGGGGTATGCAGGAGGCAGCCAATAGATTATTCTCATCATTGATGTTTCTTTCTATCTCTTCCTCTCCCTTCCTCTCTGAAATCAATAAAAATATATTTAAAAACAAAAATAAGATTCAGCAGAATGTGGTGAAGACTAGGTTGTGAGGTCGAGAAGAGGAAGTGAAGCAGGGGAGGAAATGGAGACAGGAAAATATTAGCTAGTAAGGAGATTAATGGTCAGAGAGGGAAGCCAAGTTTATAGAGAGAAAGGGGTGTTGATCAAGATCAAGTATCTTCTGAGCTGTTTTCTTTATGGGCCCAGAATCTCCAGGGGTGGACTTAGATAAGAGCAGAGCATTATGCATGGATTAGTTTTGATCATTTAGCTGAAAGTGCTCTTAAAACAATCAGTCCTGGAATTGAATAAAGATTAAGCTCTTCCCAGTCATAATTTTCTTTTTTCTCTCCCCTTTATGCCTTCTTCCACCTCCACCACCACCACCACCCCCAACTTGGATCTTTTAATTAATTTATTTATAAAGATATATTTTTATTGATTTCAGAGAGGAAGGGAGAGGGAGAGAGAGATAGAAACATCAGTGATGAAAGAGAACCATTGACCAGCTGCCTCCTGCACACCCCACACTGGGTTTGGAGCCTGCAACCCAGGCATATGCCTTAACCAGGAATCACCAACTTGGATCTTTTAAATACATATATAGTCACTAGAGGGCCCGGTGCATGAAAATTCATGCACTGGAGGGGAGGTCCCTTAGCCCAGCCTGCCCACTCTCACAGTCTGGGAGCCCTTGGGTAGGAAGCGGCCTGGCGATCAGGGGCAGCCGCCATCCGAGGCTTGCCTGCGCCTCGGGCCGGGCCTGGGGGGCTGGGGGGCTAAGGGGACTAGGGAACTCCAGAGGCAGGAGCGTCTGCTGCCCCAGCGGGGCTGAGGGGACTGGGCACCGCCATCTTGTGGCTGTGGGTGCTGCCATCTTTGAGGGCGTGGCAGTCAATTAGCATGTTCCCTCCTTATTGGCTGTGGGTGTTGCCATCTTTTGTGATGGTGTGAGGGTCAATTAGCATATTCCCTCTTTATTACATAGGATGGGGGAAAGATAAGAATAGTAAACATTGTGTGATAGTTATTAGTGAGTTTTTTTGTGTTTTTTTGCATTTTTTAAAAAATATATTTTATTGATTTTTTTACGGAGGAAGGGAGAGGGATAGAGAGTTAGAAACATCAATGAGAGAGAAACATCTATCAGCTGCTTCCTGCACACTCCCTACTGGGGATGTGCCCGCAACCAAGGTACATGCCCTTGACCAGAATCGAACCCGGGACCCTTCAGTCCGCAGGCTGACGCTCTATCCACTGAGCCAAACCGGCTAGGGCTATTTTTTTGCATTTTTGATGTTTTTCAGATTTTCCATAATCTGTTGGAAACAGTTTTGTTGGTGGTTGTGTTTTTTTGTTTACATAACCTACTTCTATATTGGACAGCCCATTGCTAGAATGTCCTCGTATCATCAGCAGTTGTCTGGGGTGCTTGCAAAATTCAGGATTCCTGGCCTGTAACACATTGCCCCAGGGAGCCTTGAATCAAACTGGGAAATAGGTTTTTCTAACCAGCAGCCCAGTTGGTTTTCACACACACAGTTTTGGAACCTCATGTCCTAACCCATGTGCAAGGAATTTACAGCTGAAGGTGACTAAGAGTCAGGATTGGGTCACAGGTTTCTCTACTGTGCTGCCGGTAGGTGCTTCCAGGAGGCCCAACACTCAACTGTTGGGAAAGATGGTTCTCCTTTGATTGGACCAGAATACCACCAGGATCTTCTTTACTAGTATAATATGAATAATGGAATACAGCTGTCTTTCATCATTTCATCATGCCGAGGTGTACCTTTGGGTTTACCTAAATAGTCAAAAGAGTAACTGTTAGAGTTACATTGTCAGTTGGCTTTCTCCAGACCTAACTCTTCTTTTATTTAGGTGCAAAAACATGCCACAGGAGAGAAGTCTGCAGTAAAGAGTCCGGGTTCCAACCCACCTCGTGGGAAGAAGAGAAAGGCCTTTCCAGCTTTGGTGATGCCGAAAGCACCAGAGCCCAAGACCCCAGGTAAAGGCCCAGGGAAGAAGCCAAGAGTCAAAGAAGAAGTGGAGAAGCAAAGAAACTCTCCTTTGGGGAAAAAAGACCCAAAACAGACGCCCAAAAAGCCAGAGGCCAAGTTCTTCACTACAGCTAATAAGTCTGCAAAAAAAGCTTCCCACACCCCCAAACAATGGCCCCAAAAACTCAAAGTGCCCCAGCCGACCTAAAGTCAGTGACTTGACCAGGAGGAAACATCAGAGCTGCCTGGAAAGCTTTTTGAAAAATACCTAGGTCCTGACCCCTGTCACAACCTTCTCCAAGAGTGAGACCTGCTTAAAACCTCACAAGTGATTCTGATGTATCGTGGGTGTAAGAACCAGTAGTTTGAATCCATTTTTTAAATTGTTCTTTCATGTATTAGCTAATATAATAGAAATTACAGTGCTTTTATTAAAGTGTAACATTTGCTTCTGAGTAAACTATTCCGTATCTTGTTAGTTTTACTTGAATGCCTGTGATACGACCTTTTCCTTTTCTGGCTCCAGAACAGCAGTTTGTGCAAACATTTCCAAAGCTTGTCTTCAAGTCACTGGTGGGCTCACTGCATGCAAATCAACTGTGGAATTTATGGAACACCTCAGGTTTCTTGGCCCATCATGCTGAGCTCGTATATCTCGATGGGTCTTAGGTGGTGGTTGGCCAAGGTTATAAACCACTGAGTTAGCAGATATTTGAAAAATTAACATGGCATCATTTATAAAGGCACCAAATTGATCCCTGCCTTCTAGAGGCAAGAAAATACTTCCTTCAGCCTTCCAATCTTCCTCCAGATTATTCCTCACCCTATATAGAGTTACTTAGATTTGGCACCTCTATGATCGGAAACCTGGAAGTGGAGACTATTAAATTTGGGTGATTGTTAAATATATGCTGACTTCTCAGGTGCACAGCCTTTCGGTGGATATGAGTTGGGGTACACATCACTAGTAGGAAGTGATGGGTTCACTGTAGTATGGGAAGGTCAGCATGAGACATGCTTCCGAATATCACCTGGTTCAGAAACAAGGAATAAAACTTGAGATGGTTCTTGGCAAGTCAAGTTGAGACAGTTGTTGGCTTTTTAGCCCCACAAATTAAACTAATGTTAACTTTTTAAATCATGAAAGGCTCTAATACACAAAAAAAATTGTAGGTTCACTGTCCTTACAGGCTTTTAAAAATGAATAGAAGTGTGTGTTGTAGGGGTGTAGCTTAATTGAAACACTTTCCATGGAGACTAGGTTCTGTGGGAAGGTGTTCAGGTAGACTTGTTTCACTTACTCAAAGGTGAAGATTTAAGTGCTGTTTTGCGTAGGGCAAAGAAACAATCAGATAATGTGGTTTATGTGACAATTTTCTGGGGTTTTAAGGTCTTCTAATTCCATCCTCTTCTAGCCAAGTAAAAGATTTTGTAGCACCAAGTGATTTTTACATATAGGCAATTCTTCAAAGTAGGTCTGTTTTTGTTTGTGTTTTTTAAAGAATTTTTATGAATTTCTTTGAGCCAAACTAATGACATGGTAGGAAATGATCTCAAATGCTCCCTTTTGTTTTTAAGACTTAAAATGTTTAGAGTAGTTTTAGGCTCATAGCAAAATTAAGGTAGAGAGATTTCCCATTTCCCCCACCTGCGCACATGCACAGCTACCCCCACATCAACATCCCCCAACCAGAGGTGCATGTTTACAACTGATGAGCTTACCTTGACACATCACTATTAGCCGAAGTCCATAGTTGACATTAGGGTTCACACTTAGTGTTCTACATTCTATGGGCATGGGTACATGTACCCACCATTATAGAAATACAGAGTATTTTCACTGCCCTAAAAAGTCACCTGTGCTGCACCTGGCAACCACTGAGATTGTTACTGTCTATAGTTTTGCCTTTTCCAGAATGTCATACAGTTGGAATCACAGTATGTAGCCCTTTCAGACTGGTTTCTTTCACTTAGTCATATGCACTTAAGATTCCTCTATGTCTTCTCAAGGCTTGGTAGCACATTTCTTTTTTTGTGCTGGAAACGGAATAATATTGTCTGTCGTTTTTGGCAATTATCAATAAAGCTGCTAGAAATGTATGTGTGCAGGTTTATGTGCTTTGGTTAAACACTAAGGGTATGATTACTAAATCATATGAGTATGTTGGTTTTGTAAGAAACTGCCCAAGCTGTCTTCCAAAGTGGCCTTAACATTTTGCATTCCCACCACCAATGAATGAGAGTTCCTGTTGCTCCACATCCTCACCAGCATTTGGTGTTGGCCATTCATATAGGTGTATTTTAGTTTGCCTTTCCCTGATGATACTGATAAGGAATATGCTTATTTGCCATCAGTATATCTTCTATGCATAAGTATTCCTTTTTTCTTCCAGTCTGTATTTTCCAAGGTGTCCTTAATGAAATTATTTTGTAATGAACACATGCCAACCCTCCTTCACTTTACTCCTTTAAATGTCTATCATTAAGAAAAGAGATTTTGTGCTCGCTTCGGCAGCACATTAAAATTGGAACGATACAGAGAAGATTAGCATGGCCCCTGCGCAAGGATGACACGCAAATTCGTGAAGCGTTCTATATTTAAAAAAAAAAAAAAAGAAAAGAGATTTTAAGAAATCCTTGGGGTGGGGATAGGGTGGCACTTTTGGAAAATACACAGCCCTGGTCCCACTGCAGACCTATGTTGGTGGGACTTAGGAATCTGTTTTTAACAAGCAGCCAGTGAGTTCTTTGCTCAGGGAGGGTGGGAAACACTAGTATAAATTGTAGCTCAAAGTTGCCTCCACTTAGTAACAACTTTACCAAATCATCCATAGGTGAAACCAAGTGAAATAGCCAACTAAAAGGCAAGTAGGTAAACCAGTTCCTTTATTTCCTCTTTATTAGTAAAACTAGAGGCCCAGTGCATGAAAACTCATGCACTGGAGGGGGGGGTCCCCTCAACTCATGCACTGGAGGGGGGTTCCTCAGCCCTGCCTGCCCCCTCTCACAGTCCAGGAGCCCTCAGGGGCAGGAGGCAACGCCCCATCACACCTCTGTTGCTGCCACTGCTGGCAGCACAAGCCTCGGCCGGCCCTGGTTACCTGAGCCTTGGGTGGCCCTGGGCAGCTGGGCAGCCACCATTCGAGGCTTGCCTGCGCCTCAGGCTGGCCCTGGGCAGCTGGGGGGCTGAGGGGATTGGGGGACTCCGGAGGCAGGCGTGCAGAGTGGCAGGGCCCACCTGCCACCCCAGCAGGGCTGAGGGGACTGGGCATCGCCATCTTGTGGCTGTGGGCGCCGCCATCTTTGAAGGCGTGGCAGCCAATTAGCATATTCCCTCCTTATTGGCTGTGGGCGCTGCCATCTTTTGTGATGATGTGAGGGTCAATTAGCATATCCCCTCTTTATTATATAGGATTTTTATAGACCGCCAAGAGAACTATATACTTTTGGCCCCAGTCTTTCCACGTTAAGAATTTCTTCAGGCCCTAACCGGTTTGGCTCAGTGGATAGAGCGTCGGCCTGCAGTCTCAAGGGTCCCAGGTTCAATTCCGGTCAAGGGCATGTACCTTGGTTGCAGGCACATCCCCAGTAGGGGGTGTGCAGGAAGCAGCTGATTGATGTTTCTCTCTCATTGATGTTTTTAACCTTCTATCCCTCTCCCTTCGTCTCTGTGAAAAATCAATAAAATATATATTTTTTTAAAAAAGAATTTCTTCCAAATCTATAGAATCAAAACATTCACATTATTGGATTAATTCTATTTTTAAAAACTAATCTGCTGTGTGAAAACTGCCAATGAGAATAAATGTTATTTCAATTAATCAAGATTCTATCTCCTGTAAAAGAAATGCAAAAAGGTAACTGTGTTTGACATTTTATCATGAAAGTTTTTTGGCTGTTTTTAAGTAGATTCATCTAATCAGGTATAGAAAACTTCATTTATAAATATAAATTGTGGTGTGTTGGAAGTTATTAAAGTTTCCTTTCTTTTTACTAGTTAAGTCAGATAAAGAGAGTCACTGACCATTGCTCTTATTTTTATAGAAGCAAAAGCAAATCTTGTCCACATACATAAAAACATGAAACTAGAAAGGCTCTGATTAGAGCTGTGTCACTGAGTTCTTTGAACTTCTTCAAAGTTACATGCAAAAGTTATATAATCTTTTGCTGAGTTATTTTTACCGAGCTGGCAGCTCCATTAATCCCTCCATATTTTCTTAACAGTAAAGAATAACAGACATCTTGTAAAAGCCTTTGTTACCCAGTCATTAGTCATTCACTTAATATAAACACCTATTCATTTGAGGAAAAATATGGATTCCCATTTGAGCAATGTACAAAAATTCCCAATGGATTAAAATGAAAAGGTATCAAAACAAGATTTCATAACCTTGAGGTAGAACATTGCCTCTTAAATATTTTTTGAAATGTAACAAAACCTTTCCAGCACCAGTACTTGCTGGTAACAGGTCATATACCTGAAAAATAAGAGATAATAATAAAGGGAAGGGGTGACTCCCTTAAGTCAGTTGAGGTGTGGCTCTTCACCATATTAATTAGAAACCACGTCCATCAGCAGATGGTCCTGCATGGTCCTGAGTCAGCAGGCAGCTCATCTGTCTGAAAATGTCAACAAAGAGTTACCTGCTGGCTGTCTCTATCCCTCACAAGTGGCCCTTTTCAACTCTGATGAACTTAAAAATCCCCCTTCAGTTCACTCAGGCAAGCTCAAGGGCAAGGGCATCAGTGGAAAACACCTGGAAGCTTTCTTCCCTCTTAATGTCAAACTGCACCCAGGTCCTCCCACTGGCAGAGGAGGGGAAACAGGACCCTGTGCTGGAGGAGTTCACAGTTCCCTTGTTGTCCTTCGTCTGGAGTGCATGTTGCTTTTAGCATGTGTTCCATGATATCTGTGTCAGAATTAACATAGCTTTTGCTTTGTGTTCCATTTCATCTATATCTGAGTTAGTATGATAATCTTAAATATGGGACCACGAAATGCTGATAGTTCAGTAAAATGCAATGTGCAATCTTGAATCACTACATGTCCTCTAGCAAACCTCTCGTCTACGGGATTTATCAGTTCAGTCTTGGTCTCTCTGGCAAATGATCCAGAAGTTTGTGATAGATGGCTTCATGAAGAAATAGAGGAAATTAAGAACATATACTCCTCCTGGATTTTCTGGCCATCTTCTCTGGATGTCGATTCTCGGGTTGTCCAGAAAGTAGCCCCTCTGTATTACACCATTGGGACACTTGATAACTCACAATGGATTTAATTTAAAACTGGATCTAAAAGCAGTTCATGCCAAATGGGGAGCTAGGTTCCTGGTCAACCTTTGATTTATCTGATGTTAACTTTTCCTATCCCTTATCCTACAGGCAAGACCTGGTATAATCCTGGCTACTCAAGCTCATGGTCAGAGGATCTGGTTTCAAGGAATAACATAAGAAGGGTTTTCATGTAGATTCTGCAAACATTTCTGTTTGTTCTATGCTGGATTAATATTACTTCTTAAAATCACTGTGGTGGCTTTCTTCTCTGATTATATACCCTTCTTTCTCTCAGTGACAGTTATTGCTTCTGTCATTGTTTTTGTAGTTACTACTGGAGGGATAGATGGGTTGATGCTTGCCACACTTCTTACAGAAAGTTTGGCGGGTTTTAGGAATGTTCGCCACGTTTGCGAGAGTGCTATCGGCAGGGAAAGGAAGAAGTTAGGCTGGAAACGGAAGTATATGGGAGGTTCCTGGTCGCCTTATGTGGATTTTGACCACATGGGGGTTAGAGCCCTTAATCCCCGTGTTGTTCAAGGGTCAGTTGTAGTTTCCTTTTCCTGCTTGTTTCTTCAGCTCTCTTCCGACCATCACTGAAGATCCAGTTGCTGCCTCTCATTCTGACTCTTCACATCAACTCCTGCAGATTTTAATGTGCACATAGTGACCCACCCAAGAACATAGGTGCCCAGCTCACAGCCCTCCTCCCCTGCAGTGTCCTGTTCTTCTATCAGATACCCACCTCTGTGTTCATGTTTTGTACCTTGTCATAACTGCTACTAAGACCCCAAGACATCATCTCAGGCACCTCATTTTCTCACTACACATTCTTCCTTACTACACATACCTCACCCATCATTCTTGATCATTTTCTCATTCCCCTACTTGACAATTTGCAAATATGATGGAGTTATCAAACCCTTCAATGCCTTTATATATAGATATATCAATGGCCCAGTAACTCAGTGAAAGGATACTGGAAATGATGATACATTCCCAAAAGGAGAAGATAAACCCCTCCAAAAAGCAGTAGATGGTACTCAGCCTTCCTGCTATCTCATATAGGCCATTTCTTGGAATTGTTTTAAAAACAACTGTAAACTTTTTGTCTTGGTTTTTCCATCATTGAAATAGGATATATCACCAAAACCGGTTTGGCTCAGTGGATAGAGCGTCGGCCTGCGGACTGAAGGGTCCCGGGTTCGATTCCGGTCAAGGGCATGTACCGTGGTTGCGGGCACATCCTCAGTGGGAGGTGTGCAGGAGGCAGCTGATCGATGTTTCTCTCTCATCGATGTTTCTAGCTCTCTATCCCTCTCCCTTCCTCTCTGTAAAATATCAATAAAATATATTTAAAAAAAAAAGAAATAGGATATATCCCCACGATATTTTTTAATTGTCTTGCATTTCTGAGATGAATTATCTGTAAGAAAATAATATCCAAAGCCCAACAACTCCCAAACATAAGGACGATGGGTTTTCTGATAGTCTTGTTTCCCAAAATAAAAAGGGCTTTTAAATATTTACCTATATTCCCAGTCTATGTTTTTTCAAGTTTTTTAAAAAATATATTTTTATTGATTTCTGAGAGGCAGGGAGAGGGAGATAGAAACATCAATGATGAGACAGAATCATTTGATCGGCTGCCTCCCGCACGCCCCACATTGGAAATCGAGCCTGCAACTCGGGCATGTGCCCTTGACTGGAATCGAACCCGGGACTCTTCAATCCAAAGGCTGATGCTCTATCCACTGAGCCAAACCGGCCAGGGCATATTTTTTCAAGTTGTTGTCAAAATTTCATTTTCTTTTTTTAAATTATTATTTAAATTATTGTTTAAAATATTACATGAGTCTCCTTTTTCCCCCATTGACCTCTCCTCAGCCGCCCCCATCCCCCAGCACATACCCTCACCCCCCTACTGTCTGTGTCCATTGGTTATGCTCATATGCATGCATACAAGTGCTTTGGTTGATCTCTTGCTCCCTTAACCTCCACCTTCCCTCATAGGTTGGACAGTCTGTTGATGCTTCTGTGTCTCTGGTTCTATTTTTGTTCATCAGTTTATATTGTTCATTATATTCCACAAATGAATGAGATCATGTGATATTTATCTTTCTCTGACTGGCTTATTTCACTTAGCAAAATGCTCTACAGGTCCATCCACGCTGTTGCAAATTAAGAATTCCTTCTTTTTTACAGCGGCGTAGTATTCCATTGTGTAGATGTACCACAGTTTTCTAATCCACTTATCTGCTGATAGGCACTTAGGCTGTTTCCAGATCTTAGCTATTGTAAATTGTGCTGCTATAAACATAGGGGTGCATATATCCTTTCTGATTGGTGTTTCTGTTTTCTTGGAATATATTCCTAGAAGTGGGATTACTGGGTCAAATGGAAGTTCCATTTTTAATTTTTTGAGGAAACTCCATACTGTTCTCCACAGTGGCTGCACCGGTCTGCATTCCCACCAGCAGTGCAAGAGGGCTCCTTTTTCTCCTCATCCTCGCCAGCGCTCGCAGTTTGTTGATTTGTTGATGATAGCCATTATGACAGGTATGAGATGGTATCGCATTGTCGTTTTGATGTGCATCTCTTGGATGATTAGTGACTTTGAGCATGTTTTCATGTGTCTCTTGGCCTTCTGTATGTCCTCTTTCAAAAAATGTCTATTTAGGTCCTTTGCCCATTTTTTTTATTGGATTGTTTATAAAAATTTCATTTTTTTTTTTCCGCCGTGTCGCTCGCGGTTAAAAGGGTCGCCGGCAGAGAGCCGTAGGCCCCAGTTATGCTCAAGCAACTGCTGTGGCGCTGCAGCCTGCCCCCGGCACCACACGCAGGCGCAGAAAAGTTTCATTTTCAATGAAAAAACACTAAACTGTCATTTATCCTATCTCTTCAATTACCTAAATTATTTGTAATGGCCCCAAATTGGAAGCAATCTAAATATTCATAAATGAGGGAATGGATAAACAAACAGTGATATATGCAAACCATGCAGTACAACTCAACATTAAAAGGAGCAATCTATTACTACTCCAAACAACCTGGGCAAATCTCTAAAGAATTAATACCCTAAGTTAAAGAAGCATGACATCCTTGATGCTATTTACATAAAAGGGAAAGTAATCTATAGTAACAGAAAGCGGATCAATAGTTGCTTGGGTATAGAAGGGAGAGAGGTGTTGCTTATAAAGGAGCAGAAGGAAACTTTGTGGGGGCAGTAGGTGTATTTTTTGTCTTATTTATGCTGATGCTTTCATTGGTGTATATATATATGTGTGTGTGTTTATATATATATATATATAAAGTTTATTACATTATATATATAATGTAAACTTTGAATATGTGCTATTTTTGTGTCTCCTATATGCCTCTATGAATTTGTGAATGAAGAAATATAGAGTGAATGAGTTTAAGCAGTGTTTCCCCAATTTCTGCTGATATTAAGAAGCCCCTGGGTGCTGTGAAAGTCCACACGCTGAGTTCTACTGCCAGATTTTTCATGAAACACCAGGTGACTTATAATTTCACCAAGTGTCCTGGGATTCTCAAGGTCAGGGAGGTTGAAAAACTCTGGGATAAAGGGGATGGTAGCTGAGAAGGAGGCTTCCCTCATCATGACCACACCATCATCAGGTGAAGCCAGATGAAACCACCACCATCAACATCAGAGGAAAAACAAATCTATGAAGAATCCATGTTATTGCAATTATCTAATCAAGATCCTATCTCCTATAAAAGCAACACAAAGAGGGAGCTATGTTTGCTGTTTCATCTTGAAGTGTGTTTGCTGGTTTCTTTCTGAAAAAGCTGCATTTAATACCAGGTAAATCGTATTATAATTTCTTAAAAACATATGTAATAGTAATGGTGTGTTTTAAAGTCATTAAAGACACTCCTTTTGTCTTTCTAGATTCTAGAATCTAGAATCACTGACCATTGCGTTTTCTCAGATTTTTCTTCTTATGTACTTTTGTTGGCTTGCTTGCTTCTTAATTTGTCAATGTTCTTCGTGATCTGGATTTTTTGTCTTTTATGTATATAAAATATGATTTATCTGTCACTGACAAAGTTATATCTTGTTTCTGATGTCTTGGGGGCATTCAAGGGATTAAAATGTCCTTTTAAAAATCATTTTTAGAGGAGTAAAACTCAACATTCTTTTCTATTTAGCAAGTCTAAAAATACACAAAATGTGCATTCAATCTAAGGAACTACAAAAAATAAAACCAATAGAAATGGAGGAGAAATTTAATAAGGAAGTGTAAAAACAAATTGGAAAGCAAATACTCCATTGGTGGATAAAACTAAAAGCTTGTTTTGTTGGTGTGTTTTTGTTGTTGTTGTTAATCCTCACCAGAAGATATTTTTTTCATTGCTTTTTCAAAGTGGAGGGGAGGTCGGGGGGTGCGAAGGGGGAGGAGAGAGAGAGAGAGAGAGAGAGAGACATCTATGTGTCTTCAGAGACGCACTGACTCCTGCACACACCCCTACCTGTGTTGCAAAGTGAACTGGAAACCTAGGTTCATGCCCTTGACCAGGAATTGAACCCCCGGCCCTTTGGTTCACAGGCTGACAGTCTAACCACTAAGCAAACTGGCCAGGACTAAAAGTTTGTTGTTGAAAAGAAGCCAAGTACCTAAATCTCTGGTAAACCAAGAAAAATTAGCATTTTCTAAATGAAACTAGAAATATCATTAGGTATAAAAAGATTATTAAGACTTTGTACATTTTCATTTCAATACACTTAACATTTTACACAAAATAGGAAACTTTCTTGAAAACAAAAGTTACCAAAATCACCTCAAGAGATAAAAATTTCAATCAGATCAATCTTTCTAAAAGAAAAAGATGTGCACAGATCAACATAAGAATGGCCTTAGAGGCCAATCACCTTGAGCTCTGGAAGCTTCTAAATCATTTTACAAACGTGTTACCTAGCTCCAGTGCCCATAAAAATCCCCATAACAAAACTGGAATCTTTTCTAAATTAAATATATACCTGCAAAAATTCCTAACACATGAGCTAATAAAATCCTGTAATTTTTCAAACCTTTCATCACAATATTTAATTATGCAGACAACTTAGAAAAAACACAACACCTACCTACTCTCCCCTCAGATGCAATAAATTGTTAACATTTGTTGTGACTGGCACACACACATACAATCTATTATCATTGTAATTTGCTTGATTACTTGAAAGTAAGTCACAGGCATCATGACATTCTAGAATATGCATCTCCTACAGTGAAAGGCATTCTCCTACAAAAACTCAGTACCACCTTTGTGCAAGAAAATTACCTGTACAGTTTAACATAATAGATACATACCTAGAAGAGTGTATTTTAGGAACCCAAGGATGGTTCCATATTAGGAAAATGATTGAACTTCATGTTAATTTGAAAAGTAGAAAGTCACATTTACAACAAATGCTGACAATGCATTTGATAAAATTCTCTAGCCATTTCTGATTAAAATTTCTCAAATAATTGCTAAATGTGCAAAAGAGAATAACAAATAGCAAATAGCATAAAAATGGTGAAATAATCACAGCATTTCCATTAAACCAATATGCAAAGCTCTGTGGTTTTCAGTGTTTTCATTCTGTTTGAAACCTTCAAGGATTGCTGATCCCAGGGGCCATAATATTTCAAGGGAACAATTCATTACTATGTATGTGCTATATTGTCCTCTGAAGGTTTTCATCATAAATTCAAACAGTCAAATGGATAGAATACTGGCATATTGTAAATACACTTCAAAGTAACTGCTTCTCCACTTTAATTTTTTCTTTGTCAAATTTTCAATTACATTTGACATTCAACATTATATTAGTTTCAGGCATACAACATAGTGATTAGACATTTATATAACTTACAAAGTTATCACCCAGATAAGGCTAGTACACATCTGACACCATACATAATTATTACAATATTTTTGACTATATTCCTTATACGGTACTTTACAGCCCTGTGACTGTTTTTGTAACTGGCAATTTGTACATTTAATCCCTTCACCTTTTCATCCATCTCCCAACCCCCTTTCATCTGGCAGCCATCAAGATGTGTCCATTGAGCCCTAACCGGTTTGGCTCAGTGAATAGAGCATTGGCCTGCGGACTCAAGGGTCCCAGGTTCAATTCCGGTCAAGGGCATGTACCTTGGTTGAGGGCACATCCCAGTAGGGGGTGTGCAGGAGGCAACTGATCAATGTTTCTCTCTCATCGATGTTTCTAACTCTCTATCCCTCTCCCTTCCTCTCTGCAAAAAATCAATAAAATATATTAAAAGGATGTGTCCATTGATAGATGAATGGCTATAGAAGATGTGACATATAAAAATATTAGCCATAAAAAATGAAATCTTGCCATTAGCGACAGCATGAATAGACCTACAGGGTATATGCTAAGTGAAATAAGTCAGAGAAAGTCAGATACAGTATGATTTCACTATATGTGGAATCTAAAAAATAATAAACAGAAACAAACTCATAGATAACTGCTCCATCACTTTTAAATATATGCATTCAGTCTGACTCTTCAACAACATTGTCCACTTAAAATACACATGAACAAGCTCTTCTTTTATACGCTGAAACCTTCATCCATTTATTTTTCTTGCTTTACTGGATGCATTCTATTCACTCTCCCCAGAATGTATCCTAATATAATATGCTTTAAATCTTTGTTGATCACCATATCATGTCTCTGGCAACAAAAGTACATGTGACATTTTCATTTCAAAATTTCTTGTGAGCATATTGCTCAAAGCGTTACATTTATTCTCAACTAAGTTACAATTACATTTAGTGTGCTGTGATCCAAACAATATAAAAGAAATGTTCTAAACATGAAAGGAAAATTTTGGTTTAGAGTTGCTCTTCCTGTCATGCAATGGGACTGCTTTTTTCTTTCCTTTGCTCTATTCTTTTTTTCTATTAGTGCACATGTATGTGGAGAACTACCACGGCTAGAGTGAGATCAGGTGCAGCATCTATTCTCACTATTATTTTTTTCAAACAGGAGCAAAAGCAATCTTGTCACATTGCATAAAAAATGACAATGGAGTCTCATTAGACCAGTGTTTCTGAATTCTCTGAACTTCTTCAAGGTTACATGCAAAAATCAATGCTTTTTATAGAGTTGGTGTTTTTTTTTTTATGAGTTGACAACTCCATTAATTCCTCCACGTTGTTGTTAACTGCAAGACATAAGATGTCTAATGACAAAACTATTTGTTAACCGGTTATTAGGTATTTAATTGAGGCACAAGTCAAAATATAGGTAGTTTACTTTCGGCACCCCAGATATTTTTTATTTTTTATTTTTTTTATTTTTTTATTTTATTTTATTATTTTATTTTTTTTTAAATAAATCTTTATTCAGATTATTACAATTATTTCTCCTTTTTCCCCCCATAGCTCCCCTCCACCCCTTTCCCACCCCACCTTCTGCCCTTACCTCCCCCCCACTGTCCTCATCCATAGGTGTATGATTTTTGTCCATTCTCTTCATGAACCCCCCCATACCCCTTTCCCCCTGATAATTATCAGCCCACTCCCTTTCTATGCCCCTGATTCTATTATATTCACCAGATTATTCTGCTCCTCAGGTTTTTAATTCACTTGATTTTTAGGTTGGCTTGTTGATAGATATGTATTTGTTCATAATTTTTTCTCTTTACTTTTTTCTTCTTCCTCTTCTTTAAGAATACCTTTCAGCATTTCATATAGTACTGGTTTGGTGGTGATGAACTCCTTCAGCTTTTTCTTATCTGTGAAGCTCTTTATCTGCCCTTCAATTCTGAATGATAGCTTTGCTGGGTAGAGTAATCTTGGTTGTAGGTTCTTGCTATTCATCACATTGAAAATTTCTTGCCACTCCCGTCTGGCCTGCATAGTTTCTGTTGAGAAGTCAGCTGACAGTCGTATGGGTGCTCCCTTGTAGGTAATTAACTGTTTTTCTCTTGCTGCTTTTAATATTCTCTCTTTGTCTTTTGCTCTTGGCATTTTAATTATGATGTGTCTTGGTGTGGTCCTCTTTGGATTCCTTTTGTTTGGGGTTCTGTGGGCTTCCTGGACTTGTAAGTCTATTTCTTTCACCAGGTGGGGGAAGTTTTCGGTCATTATTTCTTTAAATAGGTTTTCAGTATCTTGCTCTCTCTCTTCTTCTGGCACCCCCATAATTCTGATGTTGGTACGCTTGAAGTTGTCCCAGAGTCTTCTTACATTATCTTCAACTTTTTGGATTTTTTTTTTTGCTTTTTGCTTTTTCGGTTGAGTGTTTTTTGCTTCTTTGTATTTCAATTCTTTGACTTGATTCTTGTGTTCCTCTATTCTGTTTCTGGGTCTCTGTATAATATTTTTTATTTCAGTCAGTGTATGTTTAATTTCTAGTTGGTCCTTTTTCATATCTTCGAGGGTCTCGTTATATTTATCGGCCTTTTCTAGGATATTCTTAAAAAGTCTTATAACGGTGGTTTTGAATTCTATATCCAGTCGTTTGTTTTCCTCCATTTCTTTCGTTTGTGATCTGATTCTTTGACCCCGCATTTTCACTGGATCCCTGAGTTGATAAGGTAGATATTTGTGCTAGGTTTCCAATATGGCCCAGTGGGTCTGCTTCCCCAGTTAACCTGAGGTGGACACTCTTGGTGCACCCCTTTGTGGACTGTGTGTACAGCCTTGTTGTAATTAAGTCTTTATTGTTGTTGGTATCACTGGGAAGAATTGACCTCCGGGCCAGTTGGCTGTAAGGATCAGCTGTGTCTATGCTGGGAGAAGCCCGGTGCTGGAGACAGCCTTATAGGATTAGACTTGCCAAATTGCAATAGCCTCTGTGCTCAGCTTGGATGGGGTGGAGTCTCAGTCTTGGCTTCCTGTCAGCCCCGCCCCTGCGCGCATGTGCGCACTTTCAGTCCTCCGCCTTCCCCGGCTCCTGAGTCTCCGCCCGAGAGTCCAGACTCCCCCTACAAGAGCGTGGGTCCCCAGGGGCTCGCCTGGAACCGGGGTTCATTGCAGTCAGAACTGGGGCTCAGTCAGGATCCTCTGACTCCCTTTCACTAGGGAAAGCCTATGGCTACCTCCGCAGCCTTTGTGCGCACTGGCCCGTGTGCGCCTTCAGACTTCTGCCTTTCCCAGCTCGCGGTCCGAGGCTTCCTTCCCCCTTCCACCAGAGGAAGTCAGCCAAGCTCTCAGCCGCCCTTCCTCTCTGCGCGCACAAAGCCCCTTTGCCGTACCTCCAATTCTCTGTGAGCTTTTCTCCTTCCTTCTAGTTGTAGAATTTTCACTCAGCCTGCTTTCCTGTGGTTCTGGATGGTGTCCGTTCTGTCTTTTAGTTGTAGTTTTGAAATTGTTGTGCGAGGCAGCAGTTTAGGTGTTTACCTATGCCGCCATCTTGGTTTCTCTCCCACCCCAGATATTTTTTAATACCCTGGTGCAGTGCACCACAGCACGATAAGTAAGAATGAGAGAGATGCTTTTCTTCTGTGAGGAGGGAGAAAGGCACCTGGCAAAGAGCTGCCCTGACTGCAGGCAGAGCAGCGGTAGGAAGGACCGCAGGAAGCTGAGGACGTGGAGCCTGACGGAGCTCCTGACCATGAGCCACCTGAACAGTCTGTGTCCCTCAAGGGTAGGTGTGGGTCCACTTGAAGACCGCTGTGTTAGATAATGTGTTAAAGTAGGAAAATAGTGTCTATTGGAAAAGTGATTATTTGTGGGAATGATAGTATACCTTGCAAATCCAGGATGTAATTGAAGAATTTTAGAATGTCAAAAATGAAAATGGCTAGTGATGAATAATGTATAAAAATTTAGTACTGCCCTAGCTGGTTTGGCTCAGTGAATAGAGTGTTAGCTTGTGGACTAAAGGGTCCCGGGTTCAATTCCAGTCAAGGGCTTGTACCTTGGTTTCAGGCTCCTTCCCCGCTCAGGCCATGTTCAAGGGCTTGTGCAGGAGGCAACCAATCGATGTGTTTTTCTCACATCGGCGTTTCTGTTTCTTTTCTCTCTCTTCCACTCTTCCTAAAAATCAATGGAAAAATATCCTCGGGTAAGGATTAACAAAACAAAACAAACAAAACATTTAGTTTTCTTTTATGGGAATAAATCACCAGTAAGAAATAGAACTTATAAAGTTCCTAGTTATTATTCTATATAATACTTATGATTATATGATAAAATTGTTATATAGTATACATTGAAATAAACAGCAGAAACATAGATATTAAATGGGAAATAAGCATAAAGAGGTAAATAAGAATATAAAGACGAACTCGATTAGTGAAGAGCTTTTTCTGAGAAGGAAAGCTTAGTATTATGAAAATACTATGTCTTCTTATGAAATTGTTTTGTTGTAATTCCAATTAAAACTGCAACTTACCTAATTATGCTGTGGGTGGTGTAGGCAAAGTCTAAAAGACAAGGTGATGGGGGCACTTCCAATGAGATCACAAAACAAGGCCTAGCCCGGCCGTGGTGGCTCAGTGGTTGAGCGTGGACCCATGAACCAGGAGGTCACAGTTTGATTCCAGGTCAGGGCACACCCAGTGGGGGGTCATGTAGGAGGCAGCTGATCAATGATTCTCTCTCATCCTTGATATTTCTCTCTTTCTCTCTCCTTTTCCCTTCCTCTCTGAAATCAATTATATATATACTAGAGGCCCGGTGCACAAAATTCATGCATGGGGGGGGGGTGTCCCTCAGCCCAGCCTGCACCCTCTCCAATCTGGGACCCCTCGAGGGATGTCCGACTGCCCGTTTAGGCCCGATCCCACCGGGATCGGGCCTAAACGGGCAGTCGGACATCCCTCTCACAATCCAGGACTGCTGGCTCCCAACTGCTCGCCTGCCTGCCTTCCTGATTGCCCCTAACCGCTTCTGCTTGCCAGCCCTAACCACTCCCCTGCCAGCCTGATTGATGCCTAACTGCTCCCCTGCAGGCCTGGTCACCCCTAACTGCTCTCCCCTGCAGGCCTGGGTCTCCCCCAACTGCCACCCCTGCAGGCCTGGTCCCTCTCAACTTCCCTTCCTTGCTGGTCATCTTGTGGTGGCCATCTTGTGTCTACATGGGGGCAGGATCTTTAACCACATGGGGGCAGCCATCTTGTGTGTTGGAGTGATGGTCAATCTGCATATTACTCTTTTATTAGATAGGATAATTATATATATGACAGGGCCTAAATCAGCACAATTTGGAACTAGCAAATGATTAAATAAAAATATTTCATAATGTATCCAAGGATTACAGTTTTTTATTATGACACAGGTGACATTTCAAAATACTGAAAAAAAAATATCCCATAAGTGGTATAGAAATACTTGGTTATTTATTTTGGAGATAAGTATCAATGGATTAACATGAATACAAGTAGGTATCAGAACACAGCACTTTATAATCTTGTGATGAGGCATTGCTACTTAAAAAATTGTTGAAATGTGCTCATGTTCTTGAAATGTTTTGTTTCTTTAAATAAATCTTATGCAGAACCAGGCTTCACTGGTCCAATGGGTATATGCTTGAAATATAGTAAAGAGGAGGAGTGACTCCCTTGAGTCAGTTGAGGTTGTGGCTCTTCACCATATTAATTAGAAACCACATCCATCTGCAGATAGTCCTGAGACAGCAGGCAGCTCATCTGTCTGAAAATGTCAACCAAGACAAGAGTTACCTGCTGGCTGTCTCTACCCCTCACAAGTGGACCTTTTCAAGTCTGAAGAACTTAAAAATCCCCCTTCAGTTCACTCAGGCCAGTGGTCCAGCCGCGGTTTGCCGCTCTGTTGACTTACGAGTTTGCCGACCACTGGACTAGACTAAACGTTACCGTGTAGTTGGAAGTTGTGAGGATTAGGCAATTGTGGCATATTGTGTGCAAAGAAGTAAAGGGTAGTATATGACAGTGGTCAGCAAACTCATTAGTCAACAGAGCGGCAAACCGCGGCTCGCGAGCCGGGATTTGCCGACCACTGACTCAGGCAAGCGCAAGGGCAAGCGTAAGAGCAAGGGCAGGGCATCAGCGGGAAACACCTGGAAGCTTTCTTCCCTCTTAGTGTCAAACTGCACCCAGGTCCTCCCCCTGGCAGAGGAGGGGAAACAGGACCCTGTGCTGGGGGAGTTCACAGTTCCCTTGTTATCCTTTGTCTGGAGTGCATGTTGCTTTTAGCATGTGTTCCATGATATCTGTATCTAAATTAATGGAGTTCTTGCTTTGCGTTCTATTCCAGGTATATATGAATTGGTATAATAGTCTTAAAAATACCACAAGTAGTATAGATATTCCAGTAAAACGCAATGTTTTCCTGAGTTTACGTCTGTGGGTTATATCCCAATTCAGAGGTGGTCTCCCTGGAAATGATCCAGGTGCTTGTAAGAGACAGCATCATGAAGGTTATTGAAAGAAGTATTTAAAGTAAATTAAGTCCTAGCCAGTTTGGTTCAGTGGATAGACCATTGGCCTGCGGACTAAAGGTTCTTGGGTTCAATTCTGGTCAAGAGCACATGCCTGGGTTTTGGGCTCGATCCCCAGTAGGGGGAGTGCAGGAGGCAGATGATCAATGATTCTCTCTCATCACTGATGTTTCTCTCTCTCCCTCTCCTTTCCTCTCTGAAATCAATAAAAATATATTAAAAAAATAAATCTCAACACATGTATAAAAACTAAATAAAGTAAATTAAGACTATATACTGATTATCCCTGATTTTCTAGCAATCTTCCTGGAAAGTCAACTTCCAGGTTGTCCTAGCCATTAGCCCTTTGTATTGTACCATCAGGATACACTTGATGACTCACAATGCGTGGAATGAAAAACTTAATCTAAAAGCACCGTGCTATCAAATGGTGAGAGAGATCCATAATCAACCTTTCGACCTATCTGACCTTAATTTCCTTTGTGCCTTAGTCTTTGCAGGTGACACTCACCATGATCTCCCCTACTCAAATTGATCATCACTGGGCCTGGTTGCAAAGAATAATTCAGAAAGGATATTCAAGTAAAATCTGCAGACGTCTCGGTTTGTTTATTGAATTGATAAGTTTGGTTTTTGGAATTGTTGCGATGGCCTTCCATTTGAGGCATATAACTTTCTTTCGTTGACAGTGATTATTTCTGGTATTACGTTTCTCATCATTCGTAACCTGATGGCCATTTATGACAGATACTGGGAGTCACAAGATGTCGCCACGATCCAACTAGAATTGCCGAGGTGTCTCATTAACAAGGATCAAATCGATGCCTCACAAAAGGAGAAACGGAAGTACGCCAAGTCAGGATGATCTGAAATTAAACCTGGACACCTTTGGGTTTTTGGGCCTTTTTAAAGTCTCTTGAGCATTTTTAAATAGAAATAAATTTGGGCTTCACAAACTTGGTCTGCTTTTGGATGTTCTTGTTTGTTCCCTATTGCCTCTGTGAGAATTCTTCCTGCTTTCAAATTCATGTCATCTGGACCTGGCAGGGTAGCTGAGTTGGTGGTTAGAGCATCGTCTCGCTACACTAAGGTTAGCGATTTGATCCCCAGTCAGGGCACAGATGAGTGGAACAACAAATCCATGTTTCTTTCTCTCCTCTCCCTATGTCTCCTCTAAAATAAAATTTTAAAAAATTCATTTGTCTCAGTAGTTTTCTCCTGGTTGCTGCCCCTCCCACCCTTCTTGCTCTCTTTCTACCATCATTGAAGATCCAGCTGCTGTCTCACTCTGCCTCTTCATGTCAACTCCTACAGATTTAAAAAAAATACGTGTTGTTTTTTTTATGATTTCAGAGAGGAAGGGAGAAGGAGAGAGAGATAGAAACACAAATAATGAGAATCACTCATTGGCTGCCTCCTGCACGCCCACACTGGGGATCAAGCCCGAAACCTGGATATGTGCCCTAACTAGAATCGAACCGTGATCTCCTGGTTCATAGGTTGACGCTCAACCACTGAGACACGCCGGCTGAATACTGCTGCAGATTTTAACGTACACAGAGGTGACCCACAGGAGCCCCCAGCTCACAGCTCTCTTCACCTGCAGTGTCCTGTTCCTCTCTTCCCTGTAAGTTATCTAGTTCCATGGTTGTATCCTGTCCATTGTCACCACTACCATCTGTGAGACCCCAAAACATGCTCCAGAACCCCCTTCTCTTACCACACTGCAGTTATCATTCATCCCTTCCTCTCCTATCTCCCACCTGAAAATTCTCCAATATGATGGACTTAGACTCTGGCGCTTTGATGCCAAGGTCACCTCATTATCTCACAGCACCTTGACTTTCTCCTTGTCCCCTTTGGGTTCTCTCTACGAAATACTCCTCACCTTTTACCCCCTTAAGATTCTACCTGTGTGGTCACATATAAACATGACAAACTATCTGTCATGTACATGAGTCCATGAAGGTAAATGTGTTAAATCACATAAGTTGACAAGATTTCCATAAAATCACAATCACTAATATGAATGGACTCATATGAGAGTGCCTCCTTTTGAAAAAAAATTTTATTCCTGGAATTTTAGAGAAAGAGGAAAGGAGGAGAGAGAGAAAAAGGAGAAACATTGATTTGTTGTTCCACTTATTCATGCACTCATTGGTTGATTCTTGTATGTCCCCTGATCCGGGATTGAACCTGCAACCTTGGTGTATCCCAGCAATGCTCTAACCAACCCAGCTACCTGGGCCAGGGCCCACATGCTTGTTAAACAATAACCTTTGAGGCAGAAAGTTTTTCTGAAAGGGTTTACTGATCCAAAAATGCTAGCCAGGAAAAGCACCAGGTCCTGGGGTGTGCACAATACGTGTTTTATTGTTTTGTTAATCCTCACCCAAGCATATTTTTCCATTGATTTTTTGAGAGGGAGGGATGGAGGAAGGGGAAGAGAGAGACACACACATATCAATTGGTTGTCCTTTGGCAGGAGCCCCAACTGGGGCCAATGATGGAACCTGCAACCCAAGTACATGCCCTTGACTGGGAATCGAACTCACGACCCTTTGGTGCACAGGTCGTCGCTCTAACCTCTGAACACCACAGCCAGAGCTAAATTTTTACTGATTGATTTTTAGAGGAAGCATCAAGTAGTTATTTCACTTATTTATGCATTCATTGGTTGATTCTTGTATGTGCTCTGACCAGGGATCGACCCAAATCCATAACCTTGCATATTGGGAGAATGCTCTAACCAACCTGGCCAGGGCTGTGCCTCCTTTTTTGCTGGTTCCCTCATTCTTTCAGATTCTTTCCTGAGATATCCAACCGAAGTCCTTTCTTCTCCCTTAATTGACATTGGGAACTCCACAATGAAATGTGACTTACCATGCTTCCCACTCCTCCTAGATATTCTACCCATTAATAAGCCCTATTCAATGCCCCCGCCCCTCCATGCCTCACTCTGGAAATAAAGGGAGAGCCCAGAAATTAGAACCTTTGAGGAATGCTTCTGCCATGATCTGCGCACTCAGAGGACTACAGAACACAGAGGCAGTGCAGGAAGCAATATAACAGAAAAAAATCTTAAAAAATATTTTTCTTGATTTCAGAGGGGAAGAGAGAGTGAGAGAGACAGAAACCTCAATGATGAGAGAGAATCATTAATTGGCTAACTCTTGGACGCCCCATACTGGGGATTGAGCATGTGCCTTGACTGGGAATCGAACCGGGACCTCCTGGTTCATAGGTTGACGCTCAACCACTGAGTCATATCAGCTGGACCAAAGGCCCACTTCTTGACATAAAGATGGTATATTTTCTGACCATCTTTTTCTATATGCATAGGGATTTGCCTTTCCCATTTCCCCCCCATCTATAGTTTCAAGGTTTTCTTAATAAAACTTTTTTTTTAAAGTAATCACTCTCTCATTGTATCTCTTTAATTATCTAAAATTACTTGTAATGGTCCCAGCTGGAAACAGACTGAATATCTATCAAAAAGAGAATGCATAAACAGTTACATATCCATAAGATGAAATACAGCTCAACATGAAATGAATAAACTATTGATACTCAAAACCACATAGACAAATTTCAAAATACAGGGTATCTTTATTTTTTTCTTGTTAATCCTCACCCGAGGCTATTTTTTCCATTGATTTTTAGAGTGGAAGGGAGGGAGGAAAGGAGAGAGAGAGAGAGGAGAGAGACTCATCAATTGGCTGCCTCCTGAACACGAGTCCTGACCAGGGCCAGGGATCAAACCTGCAACCCAGGTACATGCCCTTGACCAGGAATCAAACCTGCGACCATTGAGCCACACTGGTGAGGGCCAGGGTAGCTCAACTTTGAAAATGAAATGTATTTTTTTTTTAAATGTATTTTATTGATTTTCCACAGAGAGGAAGGGAAAGGGACAGAGAGCTAGAAACATCGATGAGAGAGAAACATCGATCAGCTGCCTCCCGCACACTCCCCACTGGGGACGTGCCCGCAACCAAGGCACATGCCCTTGACCGGAATCGAACCCGGGACCCTTCAGTCTGCAGGCCGACGCTCTATCCACTGAGCCAAACCAGCTAGGGCTGAAATGTATTTTTAATGAACACTGCCTTTATAATTATTCAAAGTGTGTGTATTCATTTTTTTTGGTACACCCTATTTTTATGCTGAGTGAAAGCAGAAAAGTATGCAGAGAAAGATGAATGTTATCTACAGTGAAAGAAAACCTATTAGTGGTTGCCTGGGGTTGAGAGGAGGGAGGCACAAGAAACTTGTGGTGATGGATGTGTTTTTTATTTTAATTAGGTTGATGATTTTATGGATACATACAATGTCAAATTCATTGATGTGTACACTTTATACATGTGCAGTTTTTTTAAACTCATAACTCCATGAAGCTGTGAATAAAGAAGCACAGAGTGAATGAGTTTAAGCAGTGTTTCCCCAATCTTTGCTCATAAAGAAGCTCATGGGTGCTGTGGAAAATACATACCCCCTGGTTCTGCTACTGCATGCTCCATGAAGCACCAGGTGAATTGTGCTTTTGACAAGGGTCCGGAGAAATTCTCAGTCTCAGAGAAGTTGGGAAACTCTGGTATAAAGTGGTGGCAGCTATTAAAAAAAAATTAAATTAAAAAAAATAAAAGATCAATGGAAAAAAAATAAAAAAAAAATAAAGTGGTGGCAGCTGAGGAGGCTGGACCAGACCAACATGATCATTGATACCATATAACAGGTGTGCACCAGTCTCTCTCTCTCTCTCTCTCTCATTCTCTCTCTCTCTCTCTTAATCCTCACCTGAGGATATTTTTCCCATTGATTTTTAGAGAGAGTGGAAGGGATGGGGAGAGACAGAGAGAGAAACATCAATGTGTGAGAGACACATTGATTAGTTGCTTCCCACACTCACCCTGACCAGGGGAATCAAGCCTGCAACTGAGGCACGTGCCCTTGAACAGAATCAAACACCAGACCCTTCAGTCTGCGGGCCGATGCTCCAACCACTGAGCCAAACCGGTGAGGGCCAGTCTCTCTTTTAAGGAGTTTGCTCAGCCCCTCAAGATCTTAATCATTGACTTGATTGAGAAAAAGTTATGCTGATGGGTGAAAATGGCCTTCCATGAGAACCCACGTTATCGCAATTATCCAAACAAGATCCTATCTCCTATAAAAGAAACATAAAGAGCTGTGTTTGGCATCTCGTCTTGAAAGGCTTTTGACTTTTCTGGTTATTCAAGAGCTGCATTAACCAAGGTAAAGGAATCTACTTCTTTTTTTTTTTTTTTTAACATATAACTGTAGTGATTATATGTGCTTGGAAATCATTATACATGCTCTTTTTCTTATTCCTAAATTAGACCAGGGATGTCTTTTTAGATTCACTGACCATTATAATTTCTCAGGTGTGAATTTCCTGTTATGCCCTTTGTCTATTTCCTTTCTTTCTTCCTAATTTGTCTATGCTCTTTGTTTTTGAGGGATATTAATATTTTTCTTCTATCTGTGTAAAATATAGGGTGTTCCAAAAAATGTATACACACACTCTGAATAATTATAAAGGCACTGTTTATTAAAATGCCTTTCATTTTCAAAATTGAGCTGTCCACTATTAAAGTGTATGTGCATTTTTTGAGATACCCTGTGTGTTCTCCTAATCTGTCACTTATCATAACTTTGTCTATGATGCCATTCAAGAGATTTGTTTTCTTTAAGGCATCTCTATTTAATTTTTCTAAATAAAACATAAGTGCTTTCTATATTAGCAAGACTCAAAACATACGTTCAATCTCAGGAACTATAAATAAATAAAATTAATGGGAATAGGGAGGAATTTAATAAGAAAAGCCTAAATTAAATTGTAAATCAAACAGAACTATGACTGATGGGTAAAACGAAAAGCTTGTTCTTGGAAATAGTGACAAATAGATCAACTCTGTCAAGACAATTAAAAAAGCATTTGTGAACAATATAAGAAATATAGTCAGGCATGAAGAATTATTTAAAAAGGTAACATACAACTTTATGTCAAAATATTTAATAATTTAGGTTAAAGGGATAGTTTTCTTGAAAAGTTGCCAAAATTGAATCAAAAAGTGACGGAAACTTGCAGTGAGCAGACACATCACTCCGGATGAGGAATGTATTGAAGCCTCCACCTGAGGAGGATCTGAGTAGCCTGTTGCTTTGAGCTCTGGAAGCTTTGCAAAGGTACCTTTTGGCAACATTAGTGTTACCCTGTCCCCAGTGCCCTAAAAATCCCCTCAGCAAAACTGGGGCATGGTCTAACTTTACAATATACATGTTAAAGTTCCTAACATAATGAGAAAATAAATCTTATCTTTTTTAAGCCTCTAATCACAATTTGCAAGTGTGTAGAAGGTTAATATCCAATGAACACTACCTTCACTTACCTTTCTTAGTCTCAACAAACTAACATTTTGTGGACACTTTGGTACATGTTTATGTAATTTATTATTGTTGTTGTTATTGTTTGTGGAATCATTGGAGAGTAAGTGGCAGACTTTATGTATTTCTTGCCTAAATACTTGAACTTTCATCTCCTGTAAAGAAGGGCATTCATTCTCCTACCAAAACTGAATACTACCCTTGCTTACAAATGGTCTATACAGCTTAATATAATAAAGATGTTTATGAGTGTTTATTTCAAAAAGACAAGGATGGATTCAAATTGGAAAAATCAATGAACTTTATCATATTAATAAAGGGAAGTAGAAAGTCACATTTACCAGTAAATGCTGAAACGCATTTCACAAAATTCTCTAGCAATTTCTGATAACAATATCTCAAAGAATAGAAATGCTGATTCTAAAAGGGAGTATCAGCAAATAGCAAAGAACATAAGAAACAATGAAATAACCAAAGCACTTTCACTAAAAGCCAGGTGGTTTTCAATGTTATCCTTTGATCTCATCTCATACATCATAATATTTTTGGAGACAAATCGATACTTCCATATATATTAATTACACTTCCATAGGTTTCCATCATATTAAAATAGTCACAAAGAATGCACTTTCTGACATATTGCAAATGCTGACCTTTCAAAAATTGCTTCTTGCCCTGGCCAGTGTTAGAACATGGGCCCACGCACCGAAGGGTCTCAGGTTTGATTCCTAGTCAAGGGTGTACCTGGGTTGCAGGTTCATTCCTGGTCCCTGTTTGGAGGCAACCAATGGATATACCTATTTCACATCAATGTTTCTCTCTCTCTCCCTCTCAATCTCTCTCTCCCTCCCTTTCTCCCTTCCACTATCTCTAAAAATCAATGGAAAAAATATCCTTGGGTGAGGATTAACAAAAAAACAAAAGAACTGCTTCTCCACTTTTAAATGTATGTATGAATCTGAATTTTGACCACCACCATCTAAGATACACATAAACTCTTCTTTAATTGTCAAAACTTGGCTTCATTTCTTTTTTTTAAAATTCTTTATTGTTTAAAGTATTTCATAAGTCTTTTTTTTCCCCCATTGACCTCTCCCCGGTTGCCCCCACCCTCCTCATTTCTTCTTTAGTCTGTTTTTTCATTCCATCCAATCTCTCCTGAATTGTGTCTTAATATGTTATGCTTGAAATTATTTTTTGCTCACCTATATAATTTTCTCTTCGACAAATGCATATATATATGGATTTAAGGAAAATTCTTCTAACTATAGTGCTCTAACTATAAAATTTCTTTTGAACTGGATTACAATTACAATTAATATACATGAGACCAAAACAACATTGCTATGGTCTGAATGTTTGTGTCACCCCCAAAATTCATATGTTGAAATCCTAACCCTACAGTGATAGTATTAGGAGGTGATTCATTCTGAGGACTGAGCACTAATGAATGGGATTAATGCTCTTATAAAAGAGACCCACAAAGCACCCTTGCTCTTTTCTCCAAGTGAGGATAAAACAGGAAGTCTGCCACCAGGAAGAGGCCCCCACCTGACCATGCTGGCTCCTTGATCTCAGGCTTCCAGCCTCCAGAACGGAGAGCCATAAATTTCTGCTATTTATAAGCCTCCCAGTCTGTGGTATTTTGTTTAGCAGTCCAAAGGGTCGAAGGCAAAGATATTACAAATTTGTTATTCAAAACGCAGAGGACAATTTATTAAGAACAGCACCTCCAATCATAGAATGTAAACCATCACCTCCGCAATGAGAAGAGGTCTAACACCAACTCTGGTAGGTTTCACAGGCAAAAGCAAAAGAAATCATGTTCACATACATGAAAAAGAAGGGAAGGGGTTTTATTTTTAGTGTCACTGATCATTGAAGTTCTTTAATTACATGCAAAAAAAATCACAAAATGATCTTTTATGAGTTATTTTCCTGAGCTGACAACTGCATGAATTCCTCCAGTTTTGTTTTGCTAGCAACAAAGAATACGAGACTTTTACTGTTTGTAACACTATTTGTAATTCAGTTGTTAGTCATTCACCTTCTTAAGACAGACACCTATATTTTGAATTGTCCCTACATTTGGCACCCCAGATATTTTTTAATACCCTGGTGCAGTGCAACACAGCAAGATAAGTAAGAATGAGAGAGATGCCTTTCTTCTGTGAGGAGGGAGAAAGGCACCTGGCAAAGAGCTGCTCTGACCACAGGAAGCTGAGGACGTGGAGCCTGACGGAGCTCTGACCATGAGCCACCTGAACAGTCTGTGGCCCTCAAGGGTAGGTGTGGGTCCATTTGAAGACCACTGTTCTAGACATTCATCAAATAGGAAAATGAATTAGTACAATTATTGGAAAATCACTATTTGCAGATATGACTATGTAGTTAGAATCCAGGATGTAAATGAAGAATTTTAAACTATAATGAAGAATGCAAAGATGAGCTTAATGGCCCTAGCCAATTTGGCTCAGTGGATAGAGTGTTGGCCTGCAGACTGAAGGGTCCCAGGTTCAATTCCAATCAAGGGCACATGTCTGGGTTGTGGGCTTGATCCCCAGTAGGGGGCATGCAGGAGGCAGCCGATCAATAATTCTCTGTCATCACTGATGTTTCTCTCTCTCTCTCCCTCTCTGAAATCAATAAAAATATATTTTAAAAAGAGAAAAAGGGGGGAAAAATATGAGATTAATGAATGGATAATTCTTCCTAAAGAGGAAGACTTAGTATAATGGAAATATAATTTCCTTCTAACAGATTAATGTGCTGCAATTTCAATAAAATCTCAACTTATCTGTTTTCACTGAGGAGAGTACTGGGACAAGTCTGTGAGTCAAGTTGTTGGGGAAATACTCCAACCAGATAGAAAAACAAGATCTAAATCAGTACCATCTGGAAATGGCGAGAGTGGATAAATAAGGAAAAAAATACTTCAAAATGTGTCCAAAATGTGTAATTATTTAATATGATAAGATGACATTCAAAGTCATAGGGAAAGGATGAGTAATTCCATAAAGGAAAAGGAAAACATGACTATTCCTTTTGGAATTATACAGTCACACTCATATACACAAATTCTCAATGGATTAAAATGAATAAGGTAGGTGTCAAATCATAAGATTATCATTTTGAGTTGGACATTGATTCTTTTTTTTCTCTTCTTTTTAAATTGATTTTTTTTTTTTTTAGAGAGAGAGAGAGAGAGAAAGGGGGGAGAGAGAGATACATTGATATGAGAGAGAAACATCAATTGGTTGCCTCTTATTCACGCTTGAGAGAGTGTCGGGGGAGAGGGGAACATCAACATTGATTGGTTGCCTTTTGTACAAACCTGTAACCTAGGTATGTGTTCTGAATGGGAATTGAACCTGCCACCTCATGGTGTATGGGACAAGGCTCCAACCAACTGAGCCACACTGACCAGGCAGGACATTGGTTCCTAAATGTTTCTTGGAATGTAACAAAACATGCCCGGTACCAGGATTTGTTCATCAAAAGGTTATAAGCCTGAAAAATAAGATAATAATAAAGGGGAGAGGTGACCCCCTTGACTTAGCTGAAATTGTGGCTCTTCATCACATAATTTGAAACCACGTCCATCTGCAGATGGTCCTGCATAGTCCTGAGTCAGCAGGCAGCTCATCTGTCTGAAAATGTCAACCAAGACAAGAGCTACCTGCTGGCTGTCTCAGCCCCTCACAAGTGGCCCTTTTCAACTCTGATGAACTTAAAAATCCCCCTTCAGTTCACTCAGGCAAGCGCAAGCTCAAGGGCAAGGGCATCAACGGGAAACACCTGGAAGCTTTCTTCCCTTTGAATGTCAAACTGCACCCAGGTCCTCCCCCTGGCAGAGGAGGGGAAACAGGACCCTGTGCTGGGGGAGTTCACAGTTCCCTTGTTAGGTTTTGGAGTGCATGTGTTCCATGATATCTGTGCCTAAATTAATGAACAGAGCTCTTGCTTCTGTCTCCTTTTATTTGTATCTTAATACAATCTTAAGTATACCATCAAGTAATGGTGATATTCCCATAAAATTCAATGTGTATTCTGAGTTTATATATGTCCCCCAGCAAACCTCGGGACTACATGATATACTTAATTCAGTGGTGGTCTCTCTGAAAATGATCCAGAATTTTATGACAGCTTCATGAAGGTTAATGAAAGAAAAATTTTAAAGTATATGAGAAATATATGCTAACTTTCCCTGATTTTTCTAGCAACTTTTCCTCTGAGATCAACTCTTAGATTATCTTAGCCACTAGCCCATCAGGACACTCGATAACTTAGAGTGAATGGAATTAGAAACTTCATCTAAAAGCAATGCCAGCCCTAGCTGGTTTGGCTCAGTGGATAGAGCGTTGGCCTGTGGACTGAAAGGTCCTGGGTTTAATTCTGGTTAAGGGCACATGCCCAGGTTGTGGGCTCAATCCCCAGTAGGAGGCATACAGGAGGCAGCCGATTAATGATTCTCTGTCATCATTGATGTTTCTCTCTCTCTTCCTCTCCCTCCCTCTCTGAAATCAATAATAAACAAACAAACAAACAAATAAATGCAATGCCACATCAAGAGCAAGGTTAAATTCCTAGTCAACCTTGTATTTATCTAACCTTAACCTCTTTCTCCTCTAATCCCTGCAGATAAGACTCATCATGATGGCTACACCTCGAGTTTATGATCAGCGGACTCTGTTGCAGAAAATAATCCAAAGAAAGTGTTCATATAGATTCTGCAAACAATGCTTTTTCTTCTTTACTGGATTAATGATTTTGATTTTTGGATTTGCTGTGGCAGGTTTCTCCCTGGGTCAGAAAATGTTTCCCTTGGCAATGACATTGATAGCTACGGCCACTGTTTTTCTTATCGTTCTTATTGTGGTAAATGTTGATGTACACCGTCGAGAGTTGGAGGAATTAATTCCCCAACAAGAAGAATCATGGAACTACAGAATCCAGCACACAGATTTTTGGCCTTAGTAACGGGAAACCAATAGTCAGCACCTGCCTATAATCTTATCTAAAACCTGGATATCCCTAGGCCTTTGGACCTTTTTAAAGTTTCTTGAGCATTTTATTTGCAAAATAAACACTGGTTTTTGAAAGCTACTCTGATTTTTGTAATGTTCTCCTCGATTGCCTCTGTGAAGTCTCTTCCAGGGGAAGTCTCTCTCTCCAATACAGGACAGATAGATAAACCAGTTTTCTTCTCCCTGTTTCTACATCTACCAACATTTCACATCATCAAGCTATATACTAGTACCTTAAATATATACGATTTGTATTTGTCCATTATATATTTCAAAAAAGCTGGGAAAAAGGAACAAATTATTGATGTGCAAAACAACATGGATGAATCTCATAATATTTATGCTGAGTGAAAGGAGTCAGAAACAGACTAAATAGTACTCTTTATATAAAATGCCAAGTAAAGGCCCGGCCGGTGTGGCTCCGTGGTTGAGCATCGACCTATGAACCAGGAGGTCGAGATTTGATTTCCTGGTAAGGACACATGCCCTGGTTGCAGACTCGATCCCCAGTGGGGGGGCGTGTAGGAGGCAGCCAATCAATGATTCTCTCTCATCATTGATGTTTCTATCTCTCTCTCTCTCCCTCTCCCTTCCTCTTTGAAATCAATAAAAATATATTTAAAATGCCAAGCAATGGATAGAAAGCAGACCAGTGGTTGCCTGTGGGTTGGAGGGAAGAAGGCCTGGATGAACAAAGGGAACTTTGGAGGTGATATGTGCTCACAGTCTTGATTGTACTGATGCTTTCATGGATATATATATATATATGCCAAAACTCACTGAATTGTACCTTTAGGACATGTGCTATTTGGGCACCTGGTTTATATAGCCGTGAAGACATGAATAAAGAAGCACAGAGTGAATGATTTAAAGCATTATCCCCCCAGTATTCACTGGCATTAAGATTCTCCTGGGGTGCTTGTGGAAAGCTGATGCTCCCTGAAAGAATCTGGAGAACTGTGTTTTCAACAAGAGCCCCAAATTTGTCGAGCCCAGAGTGTCTGGGAAACTGGTATAAAGTGGTGATAGCTGAGAAGGAGGCTTTCCTCATCTTGACCAAACTATCATCAGGTGAAGCCAGATGAAACCACCATCAGCATTAGGGGAAAACAAATGAGGATTTGTTTTCTAGCTCTTTTTTTTTTTTTTTTAACATGGACACTTGATCATTAACTACCATATAGCAAGTGTTTGTCACCAGTATCTACTTTAAGGAGTTTTCTCAGTTCCTCGGCATCTAGGCCTTGATTATTGGATTAATTGAGGGAAAGCTACACTGATGGGTGAAAATGCCTTTCCATGAGAACCAGGTTGTTACAATTATTCAATCAAGATCCCTTCTCCTATAAAAGCAACATGAAGCATTGTGTTTGGCATTTCATCTTGAAGGGTGTTTGCTGGTTTCCATTGTCCAAGAACTACACTTAATACCAGGTAAAGCATGCTACAATTGTTTTCCTATATATAAAAGTAGCAGTGTGTTTGGAAGTCATTAAAGATACTCTTTTTCTTATAACTAGGTGAGGTCAGGGATGTCTTTTTAGGTTCACTGACCATTGCAATTCCTCAGAAGTGGGTTTCTCGGTATACTCTGTTTTTCTCTTGTTTTTATTTCCTTATGTGTAAATGTGTTTTTTTAAACTATAGAAGCATTGTAATTCTTTGTCTTCTATGTGTATAAAATATATAATTCCAGACTGACATCTACCAAAACTTTGTGTAATGTGTCTTACATCATGCAAGTAATATTTCTCCTTTATGGTGTCTCTGTTTCTTTTTTTCTTTTTCTTTTTATAATTTATCTTTATTGTTGAAAGTGTTACAGATGTTCCCCCTTTTTTCCCATGTGGTGTCTCTGTCTCATTTTTTTCCAAATGAAATATGATGGATTTCACATTTTGGGGGAAGACTGAAAATAAATAAAACATATATTTAATCTGAGGAATTAGTAAAAAACACACACCTGGAAATGGAGAACTTTAATAAGGAAAACCTAAAATAATAAATTCACTCTTGCTGGAATGAACTAAAACCTACTTCTTGGAAAAGTGACTAGTAGTAGGTTTTTATGGCAATCCCATAAAAATTATTAGCATCTCCTGAACGAGACAGGAGATATAGTCAGATAAAAAAATTATTTCAAAGTTAGTCTTGCCCAGCTGGGTGGCTCAGTTGGTTGGAGTGTTGTCCCATACATAAAACTGGTTAGATTCCTGATCTGGGCACTAGTGGAGGCAGCCAAATGATGTTTCTCCCTCTCCGCTCCCCTCCCCCACCCCGGCTCCTCCTCTCTCAAAAACCAATGAACATATCCTCTGGTGAAGATTTTTTTAAAAAGTTGAGTCTATAATTATATACCTATATAATGTAATAAAATTGAACAAAGTGGTATGGCTATTGGAAAAATGATTTGTGTGTATGTGGAAATGACTGTACAATTAGAAAATCTAGAATCTTAATTAAAGAGTGGCTCAGTGGATTAAGGGTTGTCCCACAAGAGGTTGCTGGTTTGATTCCCAGTCAGAGCATATGCCCGGGTTGTGGGCTTGATCCCCAGTAGGGGCTTGCAGGAGGAAGCCCATTGATGTTTCTATTTTCTCTCCCTCTCTCTTCCTCTTTCTCTAAAAAATCAATAAAAACATATCTTAAAAATTTTATAATTATTGTAATAAATTAAAATGACTAGCTGCAAGTATTAGTACACAAATTTAGTACTTTTACTGTGTAGTATAATTACCTGTCGAAATAGACCTGATAAAATCCCCTATTATAATATATAATATGAATTATATAACATTACATGATATAATTGTAGTTGTATAAATGTATATATCATATGTAAGGTCTATGAACAGAATTGTAAATAGTAAATGGAAAATAAGAATAAAACTATAATGAAGAATACAAAGATGTACTCGATTAGTAGATAGCACTTTCTGAAAAGGAAAATACAGCATTATAAAAATACTAGAGGCCCGGTGCACGAAATTCATGCACGGGGTAGGGGCAGGGTGTCCCTCAGCCCAGCCTGCACCCTCTCCAATCTGGGACCCCATGAGGGATGTCCAACTGTCCATTTAGGCCCAATCCTGGTGGGATCAGGCCTAAATGGGCAGTCGGACATCCCTCTCACAATCCAGGACTGCTGGCTCCCAACTGCTCGCCTGCCTGCCTTCCTGATCACCCCTAACCGCTTCTGCCTGCCAGCCTGATCACCCCCTAACCACTCTCCTGACAGCCTGATTGATGCCTAACTGCTCCCCTGCCAGCCTGCTTGCCCCTAACTGCCCTCCCCTGCAGGCCTGGTTCCCCCAACTGCTCTCCCCTGTAGGCCTGGGTCCCCCCTAATTGCCCTTCCCTGAAGGCCTGGTCACCCCCAACTTCCCTCCTCTGCCGGCCTGGTCACCCCTAACTGCCCTCCCCTGCAGGCTTGATCGCCCACAACTGCCCTCCCTTGTAGGCCTAGTCCCTCCCAACTGCCCTCCCGTCCTGGCCATCTTGTGGTGGCCATCTTGTGTCCACATGGGGGCAGGATCTTTGACCACATGGGGGCAGCCATCTTGTGTGTTGGAGTGATGGTCAATCTGCATATTACTCTTTTATTAGATAGGATGGAGGCCTGGTGCATGAGTGGGGGCCAGCTGGTTTGCCCTGAAGTGTGTCCCGGATCAGAGTGGGGGTTCCCTTGGGGCATGAGGCGGCCTGGGCGAGGGGCCTGTGGTGGTTTGCAGGCCGGCCACGCCCCCTGGTGACCCAAGTGGAGGCCCTGGTATCTGGGATTTATTTATCTTCTACAATTGAAACTTTGTAGCCTGGAGCAGAGCCAAGCCTTCTGCTCGCTCTGTGGCAGCAGCCATTTCTGTTCTTATTTATCTTCTATAATTGAAACTTTGTAGCCTTAAGCAGAGGCCAAGGCAGGCCAGGGCTTCAGAAGCTTGGCTTCCTCCATTGCCGGGGACAACCCTAGCCTCCTGCTCTCTCCAGCTCTGTGGCTGCTGCCATTTTTGTTGGGATTTATTTACCTTCTATAATTGAAACTTTGTAGCCTGGAGTGGGCTGGCCAGGGTGTGCAGAAAGCTTGGCTTCCTCCATTGCCAGGGAAACCCAAGCCTCCCTCCTGCTCTCTCCGTGGCCACAGCCATCTTGGTTGGGTTAATTTGCACACTCGCTCCTGATTGTCTGGTGGGTGTGACTGGTGGGCGTGGCTTGTGGTATAGCGGAGTGATGGTTAATTTGCATATCACTTTTATTAGATAGGATAATGTCTTCCAAAGAAATTATTTTCCCACATTTCAACCCCCCCCCCCAACATATCTGTGTGCTGAGGGTAATGCCAAGAAAAGTCTGAAAGACAAGTTGAAGGGGAACACCTGAAACCAGATAATAAAAGTGGTTCTAAATCAGCACAATTGGGAATTGGCAATGGAAGGTAGTGTGTCAAAGCATAGCCAAGGGAATAGGTTTGTTTAATATGATGCAGTTGGCATTTCAAACTAATGGGGAAAGACGGTAGAGAATTAATTGGCTATTCATTTGAGAAAAAAATACAGTTTGGCTTCATGCAATGTAGAAAAATTCTCAATATATTAAAATGAATAACAATAACATCAAAACATAGAACTTCATGTGGCTCAGTGGTTGAGAATCAACCTATGAACCAGGAGGTCACAGTTCAAGTCATAATCAGGGCACATGACCAGGCTGCGGCCTCAATTCCCAGTAGGGGGCGTGGGGGAAGCAGCCAATAGATGATTCTCTCTCATCAGTGATGTTTCTATCTCGCCCCTCCCTTCCTCTCTGAAATCAATAAAAAATATATTAAAAAACAACATAGGACTTCATGATCTTGTGGTAGGACATTGCCTCTGAAATGTTTCTTAAAGTGTAACAAAATGTGCCCAGCAGCAGGATTCACTGGTCAAATGAGTTACATGCCAGATAATTTTCAAGAGGGGAGAAAGAGTAACTCTATTCAGATGAGAATGTGGCTATTAAAACAGAACCTTTTTGCCCTAGCTGGTTTGGCTCAGTGGATAGAGCGTCAGCTTGTGGACTGAAAGGTCCCAGGTTCAATTCTGGTCAAGGGCATGTGCTGGGGTTATGGGCTGGATCCCCAGTTGGGGGCAGGCAGGAGGCAGCCAATCAGTGATACTCTCTCATCATTGATGTTTCCATCTTTCTCTCCCTCTCCCTTCCTCTCTGAAATCAATAAAAATATTTAAAAAACAAAACCAAAAACAGAACCATTTGTGGAAGTTCAGATTTCCCTTGTTAGGCTTTGTCTCAAGTGCAAAGCCTAACAAGGGAAATCTTTTTTTTTTTTTTAATATATTCTATTGATATTTTACAGAGAGGAAGGGAGAGGGATAGAGAGTTAGAAACATCGATGAGAGAGAAACATCGATCAGCTGCCTCCCACACACCTCCCACTGGGGATGTGCCCGCAACCAAGGTACATGCTCTTGACCGGAATCGAACCCGGGACCCTTCAGTCCGCAGGCCGACGCTCTATCCACTGAGCCAAACCGGTTTCGGCAACAAGGGAAATCTTGTTGCTTTCAGCTTCTATTACATTATATTTGAATCTAAATGAATTAATCGGGCCCTTGTTCTGTGTTCCATATCACCTGTCCTAGAACTAGTGTAACAATCTTTAATATACTCACTCTTGGGTAATTCTGACACTCCTGGAAAATGCAATGTGTATCTTAAGTCTTTATACATCCCCAGGCAAACCTTGGGACTGTGGGCAATGCCCCAATTCAATATTGGTCTCTCTGTAAAGGTTCCAAAAGTTTATGATAACTTCATGAAGGTTTTAGAAAGAGTATTTACCTGGTGGTGTGGCTCAGTGGTTGAGGTTCAATACCTGGTCAGGGCATATGCCTGGGTTGTGGGCTTAATTCCCAGTGGGAAGCATGCAAGAGGCAGCTGATCAATGATCCTCTCTCATCATTGATGCTTCTATCTCTCTCTCCCTTTCTCTTCCTCTCTGAAATCAACTTAAAAAAAGATTTTTTTAAAAAAGAATATATACTAATTATCCCTGACTTCCTGGCATCCTTCCTCGGTTATCCTAGCCCAATGGTAGGCAAACTGCGGCTCGCGAGCCACATGTGGCTCTTTGGCCCCTTGAGTGTGGCTCTTCCACAAAATACCACGGCCTGGCCCTAACCGTTTTGGCTCAGTGGATAGAGCGTCACCCTGCAGACTGAAAGGTCCCAGGTTCGATTCGGTCAAGGGCATGTACCTTGGTTGCGGGCACATCCCCAGTAGGAGGTGTGCAGGAAGCAGCTGATCGATGTTTCTAACTCTCTATTCCTCTCCCTTCCTCTCTGTAAAAAATCAATAAAAACAAACAAACAAACAAACAAAAAAAAAAACCCACGGCCTGGGCAAGTCTATTTTGAAGAAGTGGCGTTACAAGAAGTTTAAGTTTTAAAAATTTGGCTCTCAAAAGAACTTTCAATTGTTGTACTGTTGATATTTGGCTCGGTTGACTAATGAGTTTGCCGACCACTGTCCTAGCCAATAACCCTTTGTTTGACATCATCAGGACACGTGATAACTTAGAGTGAATGGATTTCAAAACTTCAGCTAGAAGCAGTGTCATGCTAAATGGGGTGATAGGTTTCCAATCAGCCTCTGACTTACCTGACTTTATTTTTTTTCTTCTAATTTCTGCAGATAAGACTCATCATGATCCCCTCTTCTCAAGCTTCCGACCAGAGGAGCTGGTTGCTGAGAATATGGCAGGGATGGTTTCCCCAGGATTTTTACAAATGTATCTCGTTGTTTAATATTGGATTAATCATTCTCCTACTGGGAATTTCTGTTGAAGCTTTCTTAGCGAGTTATATACCCTTTTCTCTTGCAATGATAATGGCTGTATCTGGAGCTGTTTTTGCTGTTATTGTTGTAATGTTCACTTTGTATGAAGCATGCCAAAACTCAGAAGATTCACCTTTCACCTTAGAATTATCAAACCTTAGAAACACTCAGGGGCGCAGAAACATCGATTGTGAAATGGACGCATGGGCAGCAGGCACTAGACTATAACTTTTATTAAACCCAAATATCTTTGGGCCTTTGGACCCCTGTATGCATTGTTTTAAATAGAAATAAACTCTGGCTTACAAAAATCTTATTATCTGATTTTTGAATGTTCTTGTTCCCTGTTGCTTCTGTGAAATATCTATTTCTCCAGAAATTCTTGCTCTCTCAAATTCATGTCCGAAGAAGGAACCAGTTTCTTCTTCCCTGTTGCTGCAACTATCCACCTTCTTGCTCTCATCCTACCATCATTGAAAATTTGGCTACTGCCTCTCACTCTGGCTCTTCACATCAATTCCTATAAATTTTAATGTGCAGAGAGGTGACCAACCCAAGACGACAGGTGCTGATTCATGGCCCTCTTCACCTGCAATGTCCTGTTCTTTTCCCCATCAGTTACCTACTTCCATGGTAGTCAGGACCCCAAAACTTCCTTGCAGACATCCCATCCATTACCACACAGCCCCCCTTTTACTCAGAAAATATATCTTGTACCTTTCACTTGACAATTCTCAGATGTCATGGACTTCTCCAATCCTTTGTCACTGCCTCTTTACTTTTTCAGGGCCCTTGACTTTCTTCTTGTCCCTTGTGGGCTCCCAACTTTTCGTACCCTTCAGACCCTCCTGTATACTCTGGTAACTTCACTGGACTATCCAAGTTGTATACAACAAAGCCAAGAAGCCAAACCTCCTGAGAAATGACACAATAAGGATTCCTTCAAATCATGACCACTAACCTCAAACAGGCACTCCCGCTGCCGTTCTCCGTTTCACTGTGCCTCCTCTTTCCCCTGCTGCCCAGGCAGATTCCTCTGTAAGCATATTGCCTCAAAATCACATCTTCCTTGGCTTCATAGGTGAATTGTTCTAAACATTCAAAGAATTAATACCTACCTTTCTTAAACTATTCCAAAAAATTAGGAGGAAAAGATTTCAAACTCAGTTTATAAGGCCAGCATTACCTTGATACCAAAACCAGACAAAGACACTATAAAAAAATTATAGGCCAATATTCCTGATGAACATAGATGCAAGAATCCTCATCAAAATATTAGCAAACCAAATTCAGCAATACATTAAAAAGTTAATATATCATAATCAGGTGGGATTTATTTCTGGAATGCAAGGTTGGTTCAATATCTACAAATCAGTTAATATGATATACCACATAAACAAAATAAAACATAAAAATCATACAATCATATCAATAGAGGCAGAAAAAGCATTTAACAAAGTATAACATTCACTTAAGAAAAAAAAACCCTCAGCAAAGTGGTAAAAGGGGGAATATACCTCAACATAATAAAAGGCATCCAAATTGAAAAGGCAGAAGTAAAACTGTCATATAGTAATCTGCAGATGACATGATACTATATATAGAGAACCCTGAATATTCCAACAACAAAAAAATCTTACTAGAACTAATACATTAATGCAGTAAAATAACAGGATACAAAATTAATATTCAGAAATCAGTCGCTTTTTTTGTTTTGTTTTTTTGTTAATCCTTACCCAAGGATATTTTTCCATTGATTATTTTTAGAGAGGGAGGAAGGGAAAGGAAGAGACAGAAATATCGATTTGAGAAAGAACCAAACCAACTAGGGCTAGTCGCATTTTTTTTAAATAGCAATAATGAACTATCAGAAAGAAATTTAAAAAACAATCCCACTTGCAATTGTCTCAAAAAGAATAAAATACCTAGGAAAAAATTTAACCAAGGAAGTGAAAGACCTGTACTTGGAAAACTGTAAGATATTGAAGAAGATACAAATAAATGGAAAGATATACTGTGCTTATAAACAGGAAGAATTAATATCATTAAAATGTCCACACTACCCAAAACAACCTACAGATTCAATACAATCCCTATTAAAATATCAATGGCAATTTTCACAGAGCTAGAACAAATAATCCAAAATTTATATGGAACCACAAAAGATCCAAATAGCCAAAGCAATCTTGAGAAAAAAGAACAAAGTTGGATGAATCACGCTACCTAATATCAAACTATACCATAAGGCTGTAATAATTAAAACCATTTTGTACTGGCATAAAAACAAGTCCATAGATCAGTGGAATAGAACAGAGCCCAGAAATAAACCCACACCTATATGGTCAATTAATCTATGCCAAAGGAGGCAAGAATATTGGGATAAAGACAATCTCTTCAATCTCTTCCATAAATGGTGGACAGACACATACACACACACACACAAAAAAAAAAAAAAAAGAAAGAAACTAAAAAACTTTCGTACACCATATAAAGAAATAAACTCAAAATGGGTTAAAAATTTAAATTAAGACCCGAAACCATAAAATTCCTAGAAGAAATCATAGGCAGTAAACTCTCTGACATTGCTTTTATTCTATTTTTAAAAATATATATATTTTTATTGATTGCAGAGAGGAAGGAAGAGGGAGAGATAGAAACGTCAATGATGAGAGAGAATCATTGATTGGTTGCCTCCTGCACGACCCACCCCAGGGATCGAGCCCGCAACCCGGGCATGTGCCCTTGACCGGAATCGAACCTGGGGCCCTTCAGTACACAGATTGACACTCTATCCACTAAGCCAAACTGGCTAGGGTGCTTTTAGTAATAATTTTTTGGATTTGTCTCCTCAGGCAAGGGAAACAAACAAAAAATGTAAACAAATGGGACTACATCAAACTAAAAAGTATTTGCACTGCAAAATGAAAAGACAACCTAGTGGCCCTGGCCAGTGTGGCTTGTTTACTTGGGCATCATCCTGTGCACTGGAAGGGTGCCGGGTTTGATTTTGGTTAGGGCACATGCCTGGGTTGTGAGCTAAATCTCTGGTAGGGGGCATGCAGGAGGCAGCCCATCAATGTTTCTCTCTCACATTGATCTTTCTCTCTCTCCCTTCGTTTACTCTCTCTCTCTCAAAATCAATTAAAAAATCTTTAAAAGTGCCAAAACCGGTTTGGCTCAGTGGATAGAGCGTCAGCCTGCGGACTGAAAGGTCCCAGGTTCGATTCCTGTCAAGGGCACGTAACTTGGTTGCGGGCACATCCCCAGTAGGAGGTGTGCAAGAGGCAGCTGATCGATGTTTCTCTCTCATCGATGTTTCTAACTCTCTATCCCTCTTCCTTCCTCTCTGTAAAAAATCAATAAAATATATATTTAAAAAAAATAAAATAAAATAAATCTTTAAAAAGAAAAGACAACCTACTGAATGGGAGAACATATTTACCAATAATACATACAATAAGGGGTTAATATCCAAAGTATATAAGAAATTCATATAACTTAACACTTTAAAAAAACACACCAATCCAATTTAAAAGTGGGCAGATGATCTGAATAGATATTTCTCCAAAGAGGACATAGAGATGGACAATAGACAGATGAAAAGATTCTCAATGTCATTAATCATCAGGGAAAAGCAAATTAAAACTAAAATGAGATATTACCTCACACCTGTCAGAATGGCTGTCATCAATAAATCAACAAACAGAGCCTGTGCTGGACTGTGGGTCTCATAACGCTTGCATTATGAGCACCAGCTCCCCTCCTTCCTCAGCTCTGGGCTGGGTTTTCTCTGCCTTCTGCCTCCAGGCCCAGGAGGGACCAGGAATCGGGAGTCCCTTGCCCTGCTCCTACTGCCCACAAGTGTACTCCTACACACACTTCCAACCCCAGCCCAATCCTCTTCATAGGAATTCTTTAGTCATATTTTCCCACCGCTGGGCCTGCATTAGTGTCCTCCCCCAATCTCCAAAACTGTGCACTCCAAGGGCAGCAGCCACGTCTTATCGCTGCCTATCGCTGTGTCCTAGCCCCCAGCCTCGGGGCTGTGTGCTGAGTACTGGTGGTCAGCTTTGCACAGACATCCTGTGCACTCCTGTCCTGCTGTGTCCACACTCTGGGCTATGTGACTGCCACACCTTTATCAAGGAGGGGAGTCCATTTCCCCACCCTGTGAATATGACTTGCTTTGGCCAGTAGAATTCCGTAGGCATGACATTGTGCCAGTGCCGAGCCTACAAGCCTCACTTGCACAGCCTGTCTCTGCTAGAGAATGGGAGGCCCCATAGAACATAGCTTAGTCATCCAACAGAGGCCTTCCTACAGTAGACAGCACAGCTGATCCAACAACTGACCACTGGTGCTTGAGCCAGCTCAGCCTAGACCAGATCAGACCAGCCTGTTCAGACAAGAGCAACACAACCCAGACCAACTCAGGCCAACCCAGATCAACCCAGACCAGATCAGTACAACCCAGACCAGCCCACACCAGCCCATACCAGCCCAGACAAGACTAACCCAGCTCAGACCAAACCAACCAGCTCAGCCCAGCTCAGCCCACACCAGTCAGTTCAGCTTGCCAAACAGTAAATGCTATTAAACTGCTGTTTGGATGTGGCCTGATCCACAGCAACATTGCACTGGCACACCTCCTTGGCTAGCCCAGATCATTTACAGCTGTAGTGGGCTGCCTTTGGCCTCCAAGGGCACAGTACGTTTCAGAGCACCGCACCTCGGCATGCTCTCTGCCAGAGCTGGGCCAGCCCCACCGAGCTCTTAACTTGTAGTCATCGTTTTCCTCACTGCCTGCTCTGGAGCTGGCTCCTTGTCATGCAGACCTGCCAGACAGATCTCTGTACCTTAGATCTCAGAAGCAAGGCCTAGGGCATTTGTTCCCTTCCCACAGAAGGTATTGGTTTCTGTGTTGTGGACAAAAAGGGGCCACATACTAACCTGCCTGACTAGCTCAGGAAAGGCCTGCATGGCAGCCTTGCAAACTCGGAGACCTAAAGTAACCATGAAGGATGTGTCCGTTCAGGGTTTTGGTCTCCACTGACTGATTGGTTGGCACCAGGGCAGGGGATCATAAAACACACACACACACAAATCAACAAACAGTAAGTGTTGGTGAGGATGTGGAGAAAAGGGAACCTTCATGCATTATTGGTGGGATTGTAAGCTGATGCAGCCACTATGGAAAACAGTACAGAGATTCCTAAAAAAATTAAAAATCGAACCACCATATGACCCTGCAATTCCACTTCTGGGTATTTAAAGAAATCCAAAACACTAATTCAAAAAGAAATATGTACCCCTATGTTCATTGTAGCATTATTTACAATAGCCAAGATATGAAAACAACCTAAGTGTTCACTGATAGACAAATGGATAAAGAAGAGATACATATATATGATGAAATATTACTGGGCCATAAAAAGAATGAAGTCTTGTTATTTGTGATTACATGGATGGACCAGAGGGTATTATGCTAAGTGAAATAAATCAGTTAGAAAAGGACAAATACCATATCATTTCACTTATATATGGAATCTAAAAACAAACCAAAACAAAATAAATGAACAAACAAAACAGAAACAAACTCATAGATACAGAGAACAAATTGATGGTTGCTAGGTGGGGGCAGGGAGAGGTTGAAGGGATGGGTGGAAAAGGTGAAGGGATTAAGAACTATCAATTGCCATGCAACATAGGGAATATAGTCAGTAATCCTAATATATAAAAACCCAGAGTCCGTAACATCCAAAACGACCAAAGGCTCGACCAAAAGCCAGGCTGCACGCACAGCAGGCTCCATGGGCAGGGACTGGTGAGTGGGCTGAACTGTTGACCTCTTGGGGAGAGAGAGAGGTGGGGCTGATAAGCAACTACCACGGCTGCTGGCAAGGCCCAGAGAGAGAGAGAGAAACAGGGTCTGATCCACAGCCACTCTCTCTCTGAGAGATCAGCAGTTCAGCTCACTCACCAGCAGCCTGGAGTGGCTGTTGATCAGCCCTGCCTCTCTGATCAGGCCTGGAGATAGGCCCAGAGATGCTGACTAGCATAGAAACTGACCAATCAGAACCAAATCTGGGTGAACTGCAAGGGGCCAATGGCTGCCTAGGAGGTGGAGCTTCTGACACTGACTGGCATAGAAACCAACCAATCAGAACCTAATCTGGGTGAACTGCAAAGGCAGAACCTAAGGTAGGGTCTGAAGAGGGGTTTTAAGGGCAACAGCTGTTTGGTGAAGGTGTAAGAAAGTGGTTCAATTTTTTAATGACCAGTTTGGCATGTAGTGCATATGGCTGGTTATCAGTCCAGATATAGGGATTATGTATTTTTGTCTGCCAAGAGCATCTCCTCCTGCTGACAAAGGCTTTCTTCCCTGCAATTTAAGCAATCCTATCCTATATAATCTATCTATACTAATAAAAGGGTAATATGCTAATTAGCCCAGGTCGACCGGCCATCTTCTGGATGTCTGACTTTCTTCTGGACAAAGCAATGGTGGTGAGGGCTGAGGCAGAGGCAGTTAGGGGCGATCACTCCAGCAGGGGAGGGCAGTTGGGGGCGAGATCAGGCTGGCAGGGGAGGGCAGTTGGGGGTGAGATCAGGTCGGCAGGGGAGGGCAGTTGGGGGTGAGATCAGGCCAGCAGGGGAGGGCAGTTAGGGTCAATCAGGCAGGCAGAGGCAGTTAGGGGTGAGATCAGGCCTGCAGGGGAGGGCAGTTGAAGTTGAGATCAGGCCAGCAGGAGAGGGCAGTTTGGGCGAGATCAGGCCAGCAGGGGAGGGCTGTTGGGGGCGATCAGGCAGGCAGAGGCAGTTAGGGGTGATCAGGCAGGCAGAGGCAGTTAGGGACGATCATGCAGGCAGGCAGGTGAGCAGTTAGGAGCCAGTGGTCCCAGATTGCAAGAGGGATGTCTGACTGCCGGTGTAGGCCCGATCCCCAAAGGGGTCCCTGATTGGAGAGGGTGCGGGCTGGGCTGAGGGAACCCCTCCCCTCGTGCATGAATTTCGTGCACTGGGCCACTAGTATTGTAATAATTATGTATAGTGTCAGATGGGTACTAACTAAACTTATTACTTGTTAAGTTATATAAATGTCTAATCACTATGTTGTACACCTAAAACTAATATTATCTATAATAATAAAAGCATAATATACTAATTAGACTGGACGTCCTTCCATCCTTCCGGAGGAAGCCGGGCTGCGAGGGAAGCCCGGGTCCCGGTGCCAGAGGGAAGCCGGTGCCGGCAGCCTGGGGAAGAAAGGTCTACTCTTGCATGATTTTCATTCATCGGGCCTCTAGTATGTCAATAATAATTAAAATATATAGTTAATTAATTAAAATAAAATTTAAAACATACTATTGTCACAAATGAGCCCATGTGTAACTTGTGAAATATGAGTAATGCCAGGTTCTTGGATTTGATAGTATAGTACATTAACATTGGGAGAGGCTGAGGGAAGGCACATGGGACTTTCCTATAAATTTCTGAGCAATTTCCTATGAATCTATAATTACTTCATAATAAAAGTTTAAAAATTTTAAATAGTATTTAAACAGACTATTGAAAAAAAAACAAAACCCACAAACCACAATGTCAGGTTTTGTAATTTTGCATTTGTAAGGGGCCCAAAAATGCTGTTGTCATTATAAGAACTGGCCACACAGTGTCACTAGTGGCCTGCCATAGCCCTCTTAAAAAAAATTTTTTTTTCTCTCCCCTAAAGAAGACTTGTCATTTATGAATAAAAGACCTGGCCATGTTAAAAAATAACGAATTATAAAACGAACACATTCAAGCACAGTTTTTTTCTGATTAGGAGCATTTTGAAATCCAGATATTTCATCTTTTTGTTTTTTTTAATGTGAAAACACAGAAAAACCCTAAGAAAATGAATAGAGTTTAAAGAAAACAAATGGGACATTATCTAGAGGAGCCTTGCTTCACAAAATGTGGTCCATGGGACTGGCATGGCCTAAGAATTTGTAAGAAATGCAAAACCCAGGCCCCACCCCAGACCTGAGTCAGGTTCCTAGTAAGTTCAAAGTGCTGATGCTGCTGGTCCATGGACAACACTGAATAGTTATATGGAAGGGACACAAGAACATGGGCAGAGGCCTGGAAAGTACCAGCTGCTGCAGATACAATAAAACCTTCCTAATTTGAAGCTCACTAAGTCAGCTCTCTTACGTTTACAAGTTGTCAACATAAGAAACATCCTGGCTGACAAGGCTCAGTAGTTGAGCATTGATCTATGAACCAGGAGGTCACGGTTCGATTCCCAGTCAGGGCATATGCCCAGGTTGTGGGCTCAATACCCAGTGCAGGGCATGCAGAGGCAGCTGATCAATGATTCTCTCTCATCATCGATGTTTTATCTCTCTCTCCTTCCTTCCTTTCTGAAATCAATGAATATATAATTTAAAAAAAGAAACATTCAAACTTATAGAGAATTTGTGTGGGTTTATTTGAGCCAATTATTGATAATTGCCAGGAAGCAAAATCTGAACCAATTGAGATAATGCTCCAGAGAATGGCAGTTTTGCACCTTATATTATATATATTGCAATCAAAAGAGAAGACATGCCCTAGCCGGTTTTCCTCAGTGGATAAAACGTTGGCCTGCGCACTGAAGGGTCCCGGGTTCGATTGTGGTCAAGGGTAGGTACCTCAGTTCCAGGCTCCTGGTCAAGGCTCATGCAGGAGGCAACTAATTGATGTGTTTCTCTCACATCGATATTTCTCTCTGTATTTCCCTCTCTCTTCCACTATAAAAAAATCAATGGAAAAATATCCTCAGGTGAGGATTAAAAAAAGAGAAGACGCAAGTGAGTTACATGAAATCCACTGGTGGTAGATTAGGGAGGTGGGAGAAAGCAAAGTAGAGAAACTTCTGGGATTGAATGAAAAGTAAAATGATAGACACATACTTATTTTACATAGGTGGGTACAGGATTGTTAACAGTTAACAATTAACTCAATAATAAAGAGGGGATTTGTGGTCTTTGCAGAGCAGTGCCTGTGCTTTGAGGGTCTGGAAAAAGGAAAATCACTTGCCATTCCAAAGATACGTTATCATAGATACAAAGAGACAATAGACAGTCTCAGTTAAGGTAAAGATTGACCTTTGTCAGGGAAGATGCTGGCCTAGGACATGACTACCCACCATAAACTGCTTTTAGTTAAAAAGTTTTAATTTCAGCCCTAGCCAGCTTGGCTCAGTGGATAGAGTGTCAGCCTGCGGACTGAAGGGTCCCAGGTTCGATTCCGGTTAAGGGAGCATGCCTGGGTTGTGGGCTCAATCCCCAGTAGGGAGCGTGCAGGAGGCAGCCAATCAATTATTCTCTCTCATCATTGATGTTTCTATCTCTCTCTCCTTCACCCTTCCTCTCTGAAGTCAATAAAGAAATATATTTTTAAATAAAAGTTTTAATTTCACACCATCCTTTATGGTTACTTTAGGTCTCTGAGTTTGAAAGGCCACCACCCAGGACTTCCCTGAGCTTGTGACCCTTTTTCGTCCACAAAGTGGATATAAAATATACAAATTAGCCGAAACCGGTTTGGCTCAGTGGATAGAGCGTCGGCCTGCGGACTGAAGGGTCCCGGGTTCGATTCCGGTCAAGGGCATGTACATTGGTTGCAGGCACATCCCCAGCGGGAGGTGTGCAGGAGGCAGCTGATCGATGTTTCTCTCTCATCGATGTTTCTGGCTCTCTGTCCCTCTTCCTTCCTCTCTGTAAAATACCAATAAAATATATTAAAAAAAAAATAAAATAAAATATATAAATTGGCTTAAATGTTTATCATATATCAAACTTTGGTTCTGATCTTGCAAAAAAAGTTTAGTGATAACTCGTTATAGAAACTTAGACCAAAGCATTAATAATGGCTTACATTGACCTATTGATTTTTTAATGAAATAATATATTTTATTATTACTTAATTATTACTGAATTCCAATAATATGTCAGATGTTACCACCCTTCTTCAGATGGGGGATGCTAACATGTCTAAAAGCAGTTAGTTTCAACTGTTTCCTGGGTGCTCTTAGAATATTCTGAAGTAAAGCATTCAGAGTTTGATGGGAAAACGTTTTTATGTTTTTGTTTTTTTCCTAGTGCTTTTACTTTTTAATGTTTTTATATTGAGGTTGTTTAGATCCACTTCATTTTTTTTTCCCCTTACAGCTCACTTTTTCCATATACTTTCTCTTAACTTTTGTTTTCGATCTATAACATTTTTCTGGGTTCTTTTACCTTCCAAAATGGATACTTACTATGAATTGCTTTTATCTATAAAATTAACAGTTGCTCACCATTTTTTAAAAATATACATTTTTATTGATCTCAGAGAGTAAGGGAGAGAGAGAAACCTCAATGATGAGAGAGAAACATTGATTGGCTGTCTCCTGCATGCCCCCTACTGGGGGGGGGTGGAAATCGAGCCTGCAACCCAGGCATGTGCCCTTGGCTGGAATCGAACCCAGAACCCTTTAGTCTGCAGGCTGACGCTCTATCCACTGAGCCAAACTGGCTAGGGCAGTTGCTCACTATTTTAAAGCTATTTTACTTCACACCTTTTGAGAATTTATTTAGTTTTGACCAGTTTGGCTCAGTGGATAAAGCATTGGCCTGTGAACTGAAGGGTGCCATATTTGATTCCAGTCAAAGGCATGTACCTGCCCTGATCAGGGTGCGTGCAGGAGACAACCAATGGATGTGTCTCTCTCACACTGATGTTTTGCTCTGTCTCTCCCTCTCCCTTCCACTCTAAAAGGTCAATGGAAAAATATCCTTGGGTGAGGATTAATAAAAAAAGAAAAAAGGAATTTAATTACCTCATGAGGCAAGTGATTTGCAAAACAGTTACTTTTATTTTTTTTTATTTTTTTATTTTTTTAAATATATTTTATTGATTTTTTACAGAGAGGAAGGAAGAGGGATAGAGAGTTAGAAACATCGATGAGAGAGAAACATCGATCAGCTGCCTCTTGCACACCCCCCACTGGGGATGTGCCCGCAGCCAAGTTACGTGCCCTTGACTGGAATCGAACCTGGGACCCTTCAGTCCACAGGCTGACGCTCTATCCACTGAGCCAAACCGGTTTTGGCAACTTTTATTTTTTAATTGTGGTAAAAAAGCATGTAACACATATTTTGCCATCAGAAGTGCTACTTTTGTTTGTAAACACATTGAACTTGGTTTAGCCTTCACTTCCGTGAAGGACAGTTTGCTCCCTGGCTGCTCACATCTTTATTGTTTACTCTTCCTTCCTTGTCTTTGCATTTTGTTCCCTGGCTTTTCCCCTGATCTTATCAGTCTCTGTTTTGTTTCCTCTTGGGCTAATCAAGTCTTTCCCACTGACATCTCAACCATCATAGATATAATGATATTTAATAATTGCTTGCTTTTCATAACTAAATATAAAATGTTAAAAGCATTCTTTTTGACTTGCATGTCTTCCAAGAGCCTTCATGCTACGTAGAAATCTTTCAGGCCTAGCTGGCATCATGGCTCAGTGGTTTAGCATCGACCCATGATCCTCAACCTATGAACCGGGAAGTCACTATTTGATTCGCAGTGTGGGACGTGCAGGAGGCAGCTGATCAATCATTCTCTCTCATCATTGATGTTCCTATCTCTCTCTCCCTCTTCCTTCCTCTCAGAAATCAATTAAAATATACATATTTTAAAAAGCAATCTTTCAGGATGGTTTTTTATATTCCCTTTAGAATCTCTGTGTTGCAGACTAGTGATCATGAAGGAGCCCATGTTCCTAAACTTCTTTCCATCTACCACCAACCATCTGGTCTGCTTATACTTTGGATTAATTTCTAACTAGTAAAGTCTCTTTTTCAGAGAGTATTTTTCAGTAGGAAACTTTTCTCAGTAAACAGCTATACATTAATAATGTAGTCAACAAAATCTATACTAATAAAAGCCTAGGTGGCACCTCGCCCTCGTGTCATCACAAGATGGCCACCCCCATGTCATCACAAGATGGCCACCACAAGATGGCTGGCAGAGGAGGGCAGTTGTGGGCAATCAGGGGACGGCAGTTGTGGGGAACCAGGCCTGCAGGGGAGGGCAGTTGGGAGCGATCAGGCAGGCAGGCAGGCAGGTGAGCAGTTAGGCCTATGGGATTGGGCCTAAACCGGCAGTCAGACATCCCCCGAGGGGTCCCAGATTGGAGAGGGTGCAGGCTGGGCTGAGTGACACCCTCCCGTGCATGAATTTCATGCACTGGACCTCTAGTATCTTACCTAATAATACACAAACATGTAAATTGACCGTACCTCCACTACGCCCACCAGCCAATCAGAGGGAATATGCAAATTAGAAGGACAAAGATGGTGGCCGCCCAGCTGCTCCAGGCACAGAGTGGCCAGGCGGGGCAGGACGCCTGCTATGAGAGGAAGGGCGTGGGGTGAAGGGATCTACAGCAGCGGCACTCCGGCCACAGCGAAGAGGAAGACTGCAGACTCTGGAGTCTGCAGCGAAGACAAAGATGGCAGACTCCGGAGTCTGCAGCGAAGATGAAGGCGGCAGACTCTGGCCGGAGTCTGCAGCAAAGAGGAAGAAGGCAGACTCTGGCTGGATTCTGCAGCAAAGAGGAAGAAGGCAGACTCTGGCTGGAGCCTGCATGCAAAGATGAAGAAGGCAGACTCTGGCTGGAGCAAAGGCCTGGGTCCCGGGTGCCGGAGGAAAACTGGTGCTGGAAGCCAAGGGAAGGAAGGCCTATTGCACGAATATCTTCGTGCAATGGGCCTCTTGTACTATATAATAAAAGCCTAATATGCTAAGTGTCTGGACATCCAGTCGTCCGTTCAACCAATTGAAGTGTAATATGCTAATGATATGCTAAGGCTGCTCAACTGCTCGCTATGACGTGTACTGATCACCAGGGTCGCAGACACTCTGACTGGTAGGTTAGCTTGCTGCTGGGGGCTGGACCGATCAAGACTGAATGAGATGGGCCAGACAGGACCTGGAGCCCTCCCGCAGTCCCTCCCCAGCTGGCCAACCTCCCATGTCCCTCCCTGGCCCCAGTCGTGCACTGGTGGGTTCCCTCGGCCTGGCTTGCGCCCTCTCGCAATCTGGGACCCCTCAGGGAATGTCAGAGAGCCAGTTTTGGCCAGATCCTGCTCAACACAGGAGCTGCCCCCTGGTGGTCAGTGTTCTCCCACAGGGGGAGCACCACTCAGCCAGAAGCCAGGTTCATGGTGGCGAGCACAGCGGTGGTGGCAGAAGCCCATGGCGGGAGCAGGCCTAAGCCATCAGTTAGACATCCTCTGAGGGCTCCCGGACTGCGAGAGGGCGCAGGCTGGGCTGAGGGACCCCCCCACACACACCGAGTGCACGAATTTCGTGCACCGGGCCTCTAGTGTATTCATAACTGTGTTCCATTCACTATGGAATACAATGTTGAGAAAAATAGACATAGCCTCGGCCTTCATGAAGCTTACAGTCTCATGAGAGAGACAAATATGAATCACAAACAAATGTAACCTCGCACTTGTGTCCATTTCTTAGAGGGAAGTACACCATTTACTGAACGTCTCTACTGGGCCGACTTCACCTACTCAAGAAAGCTAGCGAAGGTTTCCCTAAGACAGTGTCACACGGGGAAGGGGGAAGACGAGTTCAATTTTTGACATACTGTAATGGAAATGCTTCTGAGATATCCTAAAAGCGAGGCTAAGTAGGCAGCTGAACATAAGGGGTGGGGCTCAGAGGACTGATATGAGCTAAAGCCATACATGTAAGAGCCATCAGTGGATAAGTGACAGTGGGAGCCAGAAATGGCAATGGGGTTGAACAAGAGAGGACCTACAGCAGTCACTGTTTTGGACATACGTGCCATTCATTTATAACTTTCTTCAGGAACCAGCCACAAACGAAGGACCTGCCTGGAAATAAGAAAGCAGAGTTGACAGATGGAGAACAACTGGACTGTGATGACATTGAGGCCAATTCTACCTGGATGATTAAGTTACAAGAGCTCATAAATTTGATTTCTGCTTTACCCTAGTTTAAGTAGGGTTCACTATTTACAGATCCCTTGCAACTAAAAAATTCTTGATATATCTATTCTTTAACTTCTTAAAAAAATGCCAGTAAAGTGCTTGAGAAGGAACTGGCCCTCCAAGGATATCTGCATCACTATGATACAGATACCCTGGTCAGAGGGACTTCATTGTTAAATTTTCATGCCCCTCTATTTTATTTTATTCATTTTATTATTTAAAAAAATAATATATATTTTTTTAATTTCAGAGAGGAAGGGAAGAAAGAGAGATAGAAACATCAAAGATGAGAGAGAATCATCGATAGGCTGCCTCCTGCATGCCCCTCACTGGGGATCAAGCCCACAACCTGGACATGTGCTCTGACCGGGAATCGAACCTGGGGCCTTCAGTCCACTAAGCCAAACCAGCTAGGGCTCATGTCCTATTTTAAAAAGGTGCTAAAACACCATAATGTGTACTATGCATAACATTTCCTGATCAAAACTGAAAACAAAAAACATCACTGATTAGCCCTGACCGGTTTGGCTCAGTAGATAGAGCGTCGGCCTGCGGACTGAAGGGTCCCAGGTTCGATTCCGGTCAAGGGCATGTACCTTGGTTGCGGGCACATCCCCAGTGGGGAGTGTGTAGGAGGCAGCTGATGGATGTCTCTCTCTCATCGATGTTTCTAACTCTCTATCCCTCTCCCTTCCTCTCTGTGAAAAATCAATAAAATATATATATTAAAAAAAAAAACATCACTGATTAGACTTCACTGATAGTATAGATGAAATGGAGAAAATTAACATTTAAATTGAGAAGCATAGAAAGCTCTTCAAAAGCTAGAATGTCTAAAATCTAGTTTATTCTGGAAAAAACAACAACCGGAAATTTAAGTTTATCCTATAATAAACATGTGAAATATACTTATATGAAAATTTTGGGTGAAATTTGTTTCCTCCAAAGGACCACACACACACACACACACACACACACACACACACACAGATATTTGGTTCTCTGCACATATGCACCTGTAGCAGTGCATGCTTCCAGAAACATCTTTTCTGTTGAAGACACAGGCCTTAAATATCAGGCTTGAAGGATGAAATACTGAAAGCTAGGGAGCAGAGCTGGCTCAGGATTTTAAATTTTTTTACATTAATATTTAAATTTTATAGTGTAAGTACATTACCATGATTTAGATTTAGAATTTATTCACCTTTATTCCTTATTCACATTTAAAACATGTTGATTTAAAATTTTGCTATAAATAAGTCTAGAGCAGCAGATATGGATTCATGCTAAGTACATTTTATAACAAGATCACAGAAGAGAAAATGGCTTTGGATATATTTTTGGAAAATATACATGTGGTTACTCAAGGGAGGACATGTGCATTTTTTATATTTATGGTTTGGCACATTTCCTAATAAGCCTCGGCACCCTGCCAGAGGCTATAGAAGACTTTGTAACATTTATAATCCTTGCTCATATTTTTTTCCTTAAAGTTAGCACTCTATTGTTGATTTGTTAAATTAAAGGAAGCCTGACAGCAGTTTTCTTTGAGGCATCTTTTATTTTATTACTAGAGGCCTGGTGCACGAATCGTGTATGGGTGTGGTCCCTTGGCCTGGCTGGGATGGAGGCCTATCAGGGGGCCAGCCTGGGGGAAGGGACCCCGGGCGGTTGGCTGGTGGGGAGGAGGGGCCACAGGCGGTTGGCCGGCTGGCCCTGCCCCCAACTGGGGGGGCCAATTGGAATGGGGGGGCTGATCGGGGGCAGGGCCAGCCGGGCAGAGGGGCCAGCCAGGGGGAGGAGCCGCGTGAGATTGGGGGGTGCTGATCAGGGCCCAGATAGGGCCGGCTGGCCACTGCAGTGTGTGTCATAGCAACCAGTTGTTCCGGTCATTCCAGTCGTTCTGCTGTTCGGTCACTGGGCTTTTATATATATAGAGGCCCAATGCATGAAAATTTGTGCACTCGGGAAGGGGGGTGTCTCTCAGCCCAGCCTGCATGCTCTCACAATTCGGGACCCCTCAGGTAGGGTCCAATCCTATCAGCATGACTCTGGTTCCCTGGGCCTGTTGGGGGGGGGGGAGGGACCAAGAGGCCAGTCCGATGGCAGCATGGCTCCAGTTCCCCAGAGCCTGCGGGCAGGGGGAGGCACCCAGAGGCCAGTCCATGGCCAGCATGGCTCCGTTCCTACAGCTCCCTCCCACCGCCACGCTGCGGGCAGCTGGGACCCAGGACTGACTCCCACCGCGCCGGCCGGGACCCAGGGCCGACTTCCGCTGTGCCGGCCGGGACCCTAGCCTGGTGTTTGGTCATGGGTCCAGATGTTTAGGTCATAACGGACCTTGGCTCCTTATATATTAGGATTATTATTATTTTTTAAATATATATATATTTTTTCCTTTTTTATTGTTTAAAGTATTACAGATAGAACATATATCTCCTTTTATTCCCCCATTGACCTTCCCCCAGCCTCCCCTACTCCCTGTCGCATGCCCTCATCCCTAAATATATCTTTATTGATTTCAGAGAGGAAGGGAGAGGGAGAGAGAGATAGAAATATCAATGATGAGAGCAAATCATTGATTGGCTGCCTCCTGCATGTCCCCCACTGGGGATCGAGCTTGCAACCCAGGCATGTGCCCTTGACCAGAATCAAACCTGGGACCCTTCAGTCTGCAGGCTGATGCTCTATCCACTGAGCAAAACCAGCTAGGGCTCTTTGAGGCATCTTTTAAATGGCAGTGTCAGAGATGAGTTTCATTCTGATTTCATGTTAATTCTCATTTACACATGTCCCAACAACCTCACATGTTAAAAGAGAAAGATCTTGGGCCCTCCATCCCAACAGATCAAGATCCCTTAATCTGTGTTTTTGCTTAATCACGGGGTCTCTGTGCTCCTTTCTGTTCTATAGTCCATTTCCCAAACTCCATTATGGGGATCTTGAAACAGCAGGTTTAATTTTAAGTATCTTGAGTGTAGGAACCATGACCAGTAGATTTTGGGATCCAGCAAACTGCCCTGAATATAGTTGGCACCTATATATGTTGAACAGATGGATGGAGCTCTCCAACTTCCACCCACGATTCTGGAAAGACCAGTTTGAAGTGGCTTAGATCCCACAGGCTGGAGGCAATAGGACTTATGTTCAGGATTAACTCCATAATCAGAGGGTGGGGAAGGAAGAATCAGTTGGAAATAGGTATGAAGTGGAAGATAAGACACATTCCCAACTTTAGGGCAGGAAGAAGTAGGTGAAATAACTGGACCTGGGTCTGGAAAGGAAGCACTCTTGATTTATCATGCTCCTTCAATTTCAGAAGCTACTAGACTTGGAATAATTCTTTTTCTGAATATTAAAGGTATCTCCCCCAAATACAGGCAGGGGACATGGGACACATTTGGTGTTAAATTGTGTATCAAATCCATACTGAGAACCAAAGGAACTCACTTTAGAACTAAAGATCTGGCCCTAGCTGGTTTGGCTCAGTGGATAGAGCATTGGCCTGTGGACTGAAGGATCCCGGGTTTGATTCCCAGTCAGGGCACATGCCTGGGTTGCGGGCTTGATCCCCAGTGGGGGGCATACAGGAGGCAGCCTATCAATGATTCTCTCTCAACTTTGATGTTTCTATCTCTCTCTCTCTCCCTCTCCCTTCCTCTCTGAAATCAATAATATATATATATATATATATATATATATATATATATATATATATATATATATATATAAAATCTGCTTTCCTGCCAGTGTGCAGAGTAGCCTTCAGGAGAGCTCCTAAGAACTACTGGGAAAATTGCAGACACGTAAAATGCAAAGTCTGTTTTATAATCTCCCAAATTATTTATGTATCCCCTCCTTTTTCCCCCTTGGGTAATTCTCTTGCCTTACACATGTTTAGGAGTTAACTTTCACGTAGCTTCACATTTAGGTTGCAGAGCGGTTCCTGTGTGAATACTGACAAAATTCAATGTATGTGGCTTGTGAAAGTATCATATGTTCATTTGGCAAACAGATATCTCATATCTTTCATGTTCTGAGTGCTATAAAATTGGAGGTTTTCTTTTTCTTGTACAGGTATGTCATATTTGCAGATGGACCATTTTTTATTATTCTTTCTTATTTGAGGTTGCCCCTGTTGTCAACCCATTTTTGTAGGCAACATTGTGATAATGGCCCCAAGATTGAGGGTTTCTCTTTTGGTTTCATTTTTAAGCCAGTGACCCTCAAGCATTTTCACCTCAGTGCACCAAAGAGGCCTGCCAGCCTCATCACACCCCTCAAGAACAGTTTCTCCAAAGGCAGCAATTCCATGGGTACTGGGAGCATGCCTCACAATTTCTGGGGGGTGCAAATGTCCCGCCCTACTCCAAAGATTATGCTGGAAAGCTTAATCCATTCATTAGTCAAAACCTCTAGGGAAAGGTAATGGCCAGTTATTGGACACCCTCTCTGCCAGGTGCCTTACATACATGTTTTTTACTCCTTACCATGCCAGAGGAATCATTATTCACATTTAAAGATGACGAATTTAAGACTCTGAGATATAAGAAATTGGCCCAGGGTCATCCAGATGGGTAAGGAGAGAGATGGAACTTGACCTGTGTTCTCCAGACTCCAAAGTCCCTCCTTTTCCACCATTGTGCTATCTATCCTACCAACTACTCATATCTTAGATGTTCACTGACTTAGTCCATTCGAGCTGCTCTGGTGGCTTCAGCAACAAACATTGATTTCTAACAGTTCTGGAAGCTGGGAAGCCCAAGATCAGGATCTAGTCTGGGGTGACTCTCTTCCTGGCTTTCAGATGACCATCTTCTTGCTGTGTCCTTAAAAGAGAAATCATCTCTCTCTTGTCTCTTTTACAAGGGCACTGATCCCATTCAATAGGGTTCCACCCCCATCACCTAATCACCTCCCAAAGGCCCACTTCCTTATATCATCACATTAGGGTTAGGATTGTAATATATAAATTGGGGGGGGGGGGACGGCACATTCAGTCCATAACATTTATCTTACGTTATTTGGAGGAGCTTGAGAAAGTGTGGTATTTGTAACAATAAAGAACACCTTTTGCCTTTGGAGGGAACTTAGGATGTGAATAAATATTAAAAATACACTTTTGTCATGTTTGCATGGTAGTTTCAGCTGAGGATCTTAGAGAACTTTATTCATAAAACAGAACTACAATTGTTATTACTGCCTAGGTGTAGATCTGCTGTCCAAAGACCTATGGGCCAAGGAGAAATCATCCCCAAAGTTCAAGATGAGTGCTAGGAGATGGGTTCCTTTCACTAAGATGTCTAATTTGGTGCCCAGCTGAAAGGATACTAAGGCAACCAGAAGTCAATTTTGTTTGTTTTATTTCTTTAATAACCTGCTATGAATGTGTCAGGTTAATTTAATTTTATTTATTTTTAAAAAGAAGCCATTTGAGCAGAGACTTGAGTGATGAGCAGTCTCTGGTCAGAGAGGCCTTGAATGTTTGAATGTCACAGCCTCAGGGCCTTTGCACTTGTTCTTCCCTCTGTGGGGCACATTTCCCGTTTCAGCTCTACTGTCACCTTCTCAGAGGCCTTCCTTGACTTATCCCCACCCCTCTTTAACCCTCCCATCACTGTCAGGTCATCCTGCTTTAGTTGCTTTCCTTTTCACTGTCCCCATTGGTCTTCTTTGTGTCCTTTTGGTCCACACCCCCACTCTCCATCCGGTCAAAGGGCGGGGACTCTGCCTTGCCCACTGCTGAGTCTCAGAGCACTGCTGAGCCCCAGGGCACCTGGCTGTTGAAAATACAGTGAAAGATGTAGCATTTGAGCTGGGACCTGGAGGACAGGGAGCCAGGCCTTCCAAGGGTGGGAGGCTGTCTTTTTCATCCCAGAGCTGCCAATGAGCTCCGTGCCCCGCCCATCTATAAGAATGGGGACAAGAATGGTTGTTTTGAGGCTCCAAAGAGTTACTAATCAGAGTAGTAAGCACCAGATAGCACTTGCTAAATAAATAGTCTCTCCGGGAGGCTTCCTGATACCCAAACTAGGTCATTTCCCTGCTAGATGCGGTGCTAACCTCGGGGCCGCAGACTAGAAAAAAAATGCACAAGTTGCATATGAATTTTAATTTTACGTCCACCCAGCAGTTAGCAGCACTGGGGTGTCCTGGGCACGATCTGGCCCCTTATTGGCTCAACCCGGCGGCCCAGCGAACTCGATTTTGGGACAGACCCGCGGTCGGCAGAGCCGAGGGTCGCTACCGCCTGTGCCAATCTCCGGTCCCCGTCCCCGCCCGGCCCGACGTGCGCCGCGGCCGCCCCTGGCACCGACGCTCGCGGGCGCAGCCAATGGCGGCGTCTCCCCGGCGGCGCGCGCGGCCTCCCGCCGCCAGAGGGCGCTGCGCGGTGCCGGGAAGCCGCCGCCACCGCCGCTGGTCGCGGAGGGAAGCTGCGAGCGAGCGCCGAGGCCGCCACCTCCGCCCTTGTCGCCCGCTCCCCTGCGCGCCGCCGCCCTCTTTCCCGCCCGCTGGCCGGCGCGGCCGTCCCCGCAGGTAGGTGGGCACCGTCGGGGCCCGCACCCCCGCCGCCCGCCCGGCTCGCGCGCCGCCCCTCCCCCGCGCGGTGCCCCCGCCGGGCGCGCGCCCGCCGCCGCCTCGTGCTCGCGCGCGGCCGGTAACGGGCCCCGGGCGGGGGAGGGGCGGGCGCAGGGTCCAGAGGGGGGGCTCCGCCACAAAGGGCCCGTGCGGGGGCAAGGTCCGGGGGCTCGCCCCCACTCGGGCCACGGATTCTCGGGCCGACGTGGGCGCGCGCGCCCGGGGTCCTCTCCCCTCCCCTCCCCTTCCCTTCCCATCTCCTCCTCCCGGGTTGGCGGGGGCGCTCAGCCGGCGGGTGCGGGGGAGGGGGCGCGGCTCCGGGAAGTGGGGCGAAAAGGGCTGCTTCTCCCTGCCCATTCCATGCCAGCATGCATTTCCGTTGGCTGGATACCTCCTTTCTGGTTATTTAACTCAAAGACATTTTCTTTTTCATTATTTGTGTCTGTTCCGGTCATCGCGGTTTTCCTAATTCAGTATTTTGGGTTTTGGGGGCGGGAAGGATGCACGCGAAGTGCGTGGCTCATTTATTTCGGGTTAATCCCTCCCCAATGGCCCCCCCCTTTTTTTTTGCGCGGGACACACGTCGAGGACGCGCGGCGAATGGTTTCTTGTCTTTATTGTGGATGCGGAGACTGCCAGGTTTTAGGTGTGTTTAACGCACCCTTAAAGAATGAGGACCTGTCCGTTGCCATTAGCGTGAATTTCCTGTTGGAGGTGGTCATCGCAGGGATGTGGTCAAGCTGGAAAGCGCTGGCTGGGCCCGAGAGGTTGTGCCTGCTCCCTGATTGGGTGAACTTATTAGTAGTTGGGTATTTTCCCCGTATTCCCCCCCAACCCGCATGATTAGGGATGAAAGGAGGTACCCGCCTTAGATAATTTAAAGAGCAAGGATCTGCTTGAACTAGACCTTTGCTTCCCGGGAAGGTGGCCACTGGCCCCAGGGGACTCTTGAGCACTTGGAATGTGGGTAGACCGAATTTTGGCGAATAAGACACACCTGATTTTAAACACTTACAATGGAAAAAAAAGGTAAAATATCTCGTAATTTTGTTAAAAATATTTTTTATTGATTTTTAGGGAGAGAGGAAGGGAGAGGGAGAGATAGAAACATGGATGAGAGAGAAACATCATTGATTGGCTGCCTCCTGCACGCCCCCTACCCGGGATCGAACCTGCATCCGGGGCGTGTGCCCTGACTGGGAATTGAACGGCAACCCTCTGGTTCTTGGGTTGATGCGCACTGAGCCACATGATGGGGCTTATAATTTTTTATGCTCACATAATACATGTTGAGACGATAGTTTGAACGTATTGGGTTAACTAAAGTACGTTATTAAAATTAATATCACTTTTACTTTTGTTAATATGGCGACTTGAAAATTTAAAATTAGATATGTGGCTCACATTTTATTTCTGTTGGACAGTGCTCAAATAGAGCCTGTGAATGGGGGCAGGGGTGGTTGGAAGCCTATGCCATTTGCGTATCTTTTCCTGCTTCTCTGATGGCATCTTGCCTCCTGTTCTGTAGGCTCTCCAGGAATCCCCACCCCCTTCTCACCCTCAGCTGAACTGAACTTTCGAGCTGATTGCATAATGAGGATCTTGTCCTAATATGCAGAATAATTCATGTTCATGGGCAGAATTTTTTTCAAAAAATGTCTGTATCTGCTGTGTACTAGAGTCTGGAAATAGTCATGTAATGTTTAACTCAGAATCAGATCATACTGAGGTTGAATGTTTTCAGGTGTGTGTTGTGCAGAGAGCATGTTAATTTGCAGGGCTCCTGCCATCTAAAGGAACTGGAGAGCTCATGCCTTCCTTTCAAGTTACTGTGCCTTTTGCTTGGGGCCTGGCTCATCTTGCTCTGACCTTCCCATTCCTCAGATACAGTCAGTTTTTGCCCATAAAAATAGTGGTTGTCAACCCTATTGTCCCACAATTCTTAATTTTTTGATTTAAAAACCTGCTAGTTTGGGTATGCTAAGTTAATGCTGTATTTGGGAGAGACTTAGACTAGAACCTCAATTCTGGGAATGGGGACAGTGACTATTGGAAAGTTTTGAGCTTTCCAGTAAAGGACTAGGTAGAAACAAAAGATGTCTGTATCCATTTGCCTCACTCTAGAATGGGCTTTCTAGAATAAGTATGATGTTTGGAAACTTGTTTTATAGATTATATCTTAAGTGTTATTTTTTTGAAGTGTTTTGTTTTAATGAGAATATTTTTCTCCAGAATCTTAGGGTTGGAAGTAAAATTTTTCTCTAAAATATGACCTGTTTCTAAATCAAGCAAAAACTGGATAACATTTTTAGAAGGAAGAAATATTAATCCAGAAGTTTAAAAATTAATGCTTGTGGTAATACATGTTTAATCCAAACACACACACAGAATAGAAAGGAGACACCTTTTTAAGCGAGGTGATTTTCTTTCTTTTTTTATTTTAATATATTTTATTTATTTTTTACAGAGAGGAAAGGAGAGGGATAGAGAGTTAGAAACATCAATGAGAGATAAACATTGATTTAGCTGCCTCCTACACACACCCTACTGGGGATGTGCCCGCAACCAAGGTACATGCCCTTGACCAGAATCGAACCTGGGACCTTTCAGTCCGAAGGCCGACGCTCTATCCACTGAGCCAAACCGGTTAGGGCTAAGCGAGGTGATTTTCTTTGAGGTTTTGTCCCAACAAGAAATTTGTGTGTGTTTTTTTATGAATTTAGCAATATGTTTAGTTAATTAATATTAATTAATTTCACATACCTTGTAAACCTTAGGAACCATGTACTGGAACCAGTAAGTCAGTAATTTTCTATTTGACAAAAACAAATAAAACCTATAGCCTTTGTATTTTATGAGAATACCTGAATTTGGAGCAAGATATTAATGTGGCCCTTGAGAAGACCTCATCTGCAGTCCTGGGCATGTCACAGGCAGTATGCGTGACTCTGGGCAAACTATTTGTCCTGAAGACTACATCTTTTTTAAAAAAAATATATTTTTATTGATTTCAGAGAGGAATGGAGAGGTGAGAGAGATAGAAACATCAATGATGAAAATCATTGATCGACTGCCTCCTACACGCCCCCTACTGGGGATCGAGCCTGCAACCCCGGGCATGTGCCTTCAGCCGCAATCGAACCTGGGACCCTTTAGTCTGCAGGCAGAGGCTTTATTTACTGAGCCAAACCAGCTAGGGCTATATCTTCTTTATATATATGTAAATATATATATATATAATTCTGTCCATTAACTTGAATTATTTTTATTGATTTTAGAGAGGAAGGGAGAGGGAGAGAGAGAAACATCAGTGAAGAGAGAATCATTGATTGGCTGCCTCCTGCACCCTGCTACCGGGAATCAAGCCTGCAACCCCAGCATGTGCCCTGACCGGTAATTGAGCCATGACCTAGTGGTTCATAGGTCGATGCTCAACTGCTGAGCCACACTGGCTGGACAGAGACTTCACATCATTTTTGTTTATTCCTTCCATACAGAGGTGGTGGATGAGGTGAGATGAACCCTGTACCTTAGCAGGGCTGGGCACTGTAGGAGGCAGTTGGCATATGTATCTGATTTCAAAATGAAAGTCCAGGGGGGCGGGAAAAATTATCAAATTACCTTTCTGATGTTTAGCACAGCCTCCATCATCACCTTTTCATTTTCAGTAAGAGGGAAAAATTGTCTCAAAGTATCCAGTAGGAGAGACAGTTGCAAGAAGGTGATAGAACATCTGTAATAATGTTTCACTGACTGGATTTGTGGTATCCACATGCTTTTGTAAGTGTTGCCAGAGTGAGCTAATACATTATTGCAAGACAGGTTTGACAGTAATGCTACTTTAAACACTTTTTGTTTGCCTGTTTGTTTAGCCATTACACAGAAGCTTGGGTCTGATGGTAATTACAATTTTTCACTTGAAACTTAGGAATACCTTTTAAGGCAAAAGTACTAGCACAGTGCCCAGTTCCCTGGGGGCATTTTCTCTGGTCCTGAGTTAGAACATCTCGTAAATAAGGCCCTTTAATAGTTCTTCTTTGTATCTAAATACATTATCATAGGGCAAAGTGGAATTCTATGTAAGGATTTTCCCTGGAGGGGTATCCTGACTCACTGTCCACTGACTACATTCCTGTGCAAACCCTCTGCTTTGTCTAATCACTTTAGATTATGTTCCTTGAGCACTTACGTCACTGTGTATGCGGGCATATGTTTATTTTGTTCCTCTTGAGTGGCTTTCAGGTGTCCGTCTGTCTGTCAGTGCTGCATTAGTCTTTGAGAGCCGAGCCCAGGGCCAGCTTACCTGTGCTCCCCCTCCTCCAGGCGGCCCCACCACTTACAGTGCAAAGGAGGGTGGTGGATGCGTTTAGGCTGGCTTTGAAATCTGGCTCTGTCACTTGGTAGCTGTGTGATCCTGGACTACTTGTGTCACTTCTCTGTGCTTCAGTTTCCTCATAGGACCTATGTCTTAAGGTTATTATAAGGATTAAATGATTTAATACATGTAAAGCACTTGGAACAATGCCTGGCATGGAGTAAGCGCGCTGTTAGCTGTCATTCCTATCTGTGCTATTGTTGCAGTCACATTTCATTTACCTGGGTGTCTTCTGTTAATGGGAGCTAGTTTCTAAAGTTGCTATGGAAGGCTGAAATTTCATGGGTATGACTAAATTGTTCAGTTATTAGCTCTGTACATTGTACTGGACTTGAGTATAATGAGTTTCACCTAACATGCCCTGAGTAAATACTTAAAGGAATTATAATAAAGATCCAGGGTATTTTTTTGTTCTTATGTAAAACTTGAGAATGAGTAACAATTTTAAAATCAGCTGGTTCCAGAAAGATGATGTTCTGGTTTGTAGGAGTTTAGTTAATTTAATGAAATTCATATCTAATTGAATATCTTGCCTTAAAATGCATTTGAAAGCTTTCCTACCCCCAACCCATTTCCTTTTCATTTAAGGAGAAGGGATGGGTCTGACTTGCTTTTCCCTGGCATCACAGCACTGTTTCAGGAGTCTTATGGTTTCAGATTTTTCTCTCTGTGTCTGTCTCTAATTGATTTACTCCCCAACTTGTTCCCCTGCAAGGTTGGGGCAGAGTCCCCTACAGCCAGCTCTGCTTATGTCCAGTCATTTCCTCCCGGACACCCTCCTTTCTCCTGCTTGCCTGTTTTTGTGAACAGTTTTACCGGGTTTTAACTCTGGGGCCTCTCAACTTTGCATTCATTCATTCTTCTATTCAAGTTTTTCTTGACCTGGTCCTAGGTATTGTGATGCAATCAGGAGTAAATAAAACAAGGTACCTCTTGAAGTGAATAATGGGATGATGACAATTTAAGGTGGAAAGGGAAGGCCTCTAAAGATACACTTACTAGTAAGCCAAGACTCCAGACTGAAAAGGAGCCAGCTCTGCAGATCTGGGAAGTGTGTTAAGGGGAAAGGGATCAGCAAGCACAATAGCCCAGAAGTGCAGAGCCCTTGAGTCATTTTAGGAACACACCGAAGGCCAGTCTGACAGGAGCTGGGTAAGTGAATCAGGGTGAGGGCGTTGTGAAAAGACTTACGGGAAGTTAGTCCTCCCAGATCTGGTAGGTCGAGGTAAGGCATCTCGGTTTTCTTTTAAATGCTTGGGGAAGTCAGTGAAAGATTTTAGGCAGGGCTAATAACTAATTTCTGTTTTTAAAAGAGCATTCCTTTTAGTTTAGTGTAGGAAATGAAAGGGGGAGGGGCAGAGGAGATGCCTGGAGCTGAGACAGAGGCTGAGAGAGGAGGATATGGCGACATTCATATGAGATGGTGTGACGCAGGCCAAGGAGGTTTTGAGTGGTTGGATTTGGGATGCCTGCACCTATTTTGATGGTATCATTGACAGGCTTTGTCAGTGAGTTGATTGGATGTGGAATGTGAGAGAGAGAAAAGTGTAATGCCAGGTTTTTGGCTTGAGCAACTGGCCGGAAGGTTTCATTACTGAAAAGGTAAGATTGGGCCAAGCCTTAGAATTGGGAGGAGGGCAGAGGATTAGGGCCACTGAAGTTAGGAATGCTGAATAAAAGTCAGAAACAGAGCCAGGTGGCCTTGCGCATATTGCTGTAGAATAGAGGACCTGTTTGTAAATGAAGTTTGGGCAACTGGGTAGCTATTTGGGAGGGAAATATATACAGTGTATCTCTACATCACTCCTTACAGTAAACTGGCAGATCTGATTAAAAAATATGTTTATTGAAAGGATATGAGTACTAGAAGAAAACATGGATAATTATTTTATAATCTCAGAGTGCTGAAGGCATTTCTGAGTATGTCAAAACCCAGAAGCCATATTTCTCACCTCCTGGTTGACAAAGATGAAAACATTTGATAATTTCTGGTGAAGCAGTGAAATAGACACCCTCAAGTACTGTTTCTGGGTAGGGTCATTTGGTGTAGCTTGGCAATAGCTGGTAAAATAACGACAACATATACTCTTTATCCTATAGAAATTCTTTAAAGGTACACATATGTGAAAGATCCTGTGTATCTGATGAATTTTAAAGATTGGAAACAACCAAAATGTTCATCACTAGAGACCTAGTGAAGTTATGGTCCAACCATATTGTAGAACAGGCTACATGGCTGTTAAGGATAAAGCAGTTTTTTAGGTACTGATATAGAATGATCCTCTAGATTAGGTGCTTCATGAAAAAAGCAAGGTGCAGAACGTGTTAGGATCCCCAGGTTGTAGCCTATATAATAAAAGCCTAATATGCAAATCAACCAAACAGTGGAATAACCGGTGGAATGACTGGTCGCTATGACATGCACTGACCAGGGGTCAGATGCTTAACGCAGGAGCTGCCCACAGGCCCCAGGCCAGCCTAGGTGAGTGCCAGCAGGACGCCCCCCTATCTCCCCGCTTGTCGCCCCACAGATCAGCTGTGATCACCAGCCAGGCCTAGGGACCCTCCCGGTGCATGAATTTCATGCACCGGACCTCTAGTAAAAAATAACATGCATGGGCTATTTTTAACTTCTTATTTTGAAATTTAGACTCTCAGGAAATTGCAAAAGTATATAGAGTTCCAGTGGTGCCATCTTATATAACTAGAGTGACATCAAAGCCAGGAAATTGACATTGGTGTAATACTGTAACCAAGTACACCTTACTCCGTTTTCACCAGTTTTTTTTTTAAAAAATATATTTTATTGATTTTTTTACAGAGAAGAAGGGAGAGGGATAGAGAGTTAGAAACATTGATGAGAGAGAAACATTGATCAGCTGCCTCCTGCACACCTCCTACTGGGGATGTGCCCGCAACCAAGGTACATGCCCGCGACCGGAATCGAACCCGGGACCCTTCAGTCCGCAGGCTGATGCTTTATCCACTGAGCCAAACCGGTTTCGGCTTCACCAGTTTTTATATGCAACTGTGTGTGTGTGTGTGTGTGTGTGTGTGTGTGTGTGTGTGCGCGTGCGTGCGTGCGTGCGTGCGCGCGTCTATGTCTATACACAGAAAAACTGGTAACAGTGGTTGATTGCTCTCAGGAAGGACAAAAGGGTGGTTGAGTGACATTTCTTTTCATTGTCATAATAAGATACTACTTTTAAAACAGTTTATGAAGTCTATGAGACATCCAGGTAGAACTATCACATCCGTGGAGAGTATCAAGGTCTGCCTGGGGATGTACTGGGGAGTATAGGGGGCCCTAGATGGGCGTTTTTAACATCTGGGCAGTGTGAGAGTCCCTGAGGGGAGAGTGGTTGGGAGGGAGAAGGTCTGATGAAGCCCCAGGGCTCTCACAGTTAGAAGTCAGCTGGAGATGGAATCACAGTTTCAAGGAGGAAGTGGACACCTGTGACATAGGAGGACTTGCGTTTGAATAAGAAAAGGGGGGGGGGGACCCCTGATGGTGTATCTCAGTGGTTGAGCATTGATCTATGGTTCGATTCCGGTCAGGGCACATGCCCAGGTTGCAGGCTGGATCCCCAGTGGGGGGCGTGCAGGAGGCAGCGGATCAATGATTCTCTCTCATCCTTGATGTTTCCATCTTTCTCTCCCTCTCCTTTCCTCTCTGAAATCAATAAAAATATATTTTAAAAAATAAAGTCTGTTTAAAAAAGTGGCTGTTGGGTTAACTTTATTAAATTCTTAAATTCTTTCTGACATTAAAATTGAGGCAAGATTTTAACTGGATCCAAAAGTAAGACGGTGTATAAGGCATAGATCTTTTTCTTTCAAAATGGGAGGTGGAGGAGGTTTATTTTATAGGTAAAACTAATCTACAGTGGAAAAAAAACCAGAACAGTGGTTGCTGGGAGGCCAGCTGGGGAAGGGGCATGAGGAGTGACCATGACTATTGGTCTATATCACGATTGGGGTCTGGGCTACATGAATTTATCATTTGTCAAAGCTTGCCTTAAAATGTTTGCATTTTACATTAAGAAACCTAAGAAATGTTGAATTCTAGGTAATGATAAATATGTTGAAGAGGTTAGAGATGAATTATAATTGATGAATTAAATGTAACCCACTTTGCAATTCACCAAAATAATGCGGGTTGATGGAAGGACAGAAGGATGGGCAAATGGATAAAGACAGGCAGATGTGATCAATATAGCAAAATATTAATTGTAGAATATAGGTACTATGTTGGTATATGGTGTGTCTTGTGAAAAATTTAAATTTGTGTGTGTAAAATTTTTCATAACATTTTTTGGGGAAATTATAGAACATTTCATGTTCTGTCATATGTTTAAATATCACCTGATACTATGCTTCCAAATCTTTAACATGTAAAGGAGGTGTATATTTCATGCAGTTAAGAGTCTGCATCTCATTTCCTCTTAATCACTTATCTGAGTTGTCAGCTCCTTGCCACCTGCCCTTTGTCCCTAAGAGGTCCAGGTTCAAGGTTTTCCGGCACTATCTGGGGAAATAGCCCAAGGCTATTAGTTTGGTGGGTTATCATTACCCAGGCATCCCTTAGCCAACAGATTGACTTTCTCAGTGAACAAAAACTCATTTCTCACCTGGCTGGACAGAGGTGGGGGAGAGTTTTGCCATTCACTGAAGAGAGAGCACAATGCTTCTTAGAACTGGTGTCTGCTTTTGTCCCAGGCCTGACTGCCATAGACCCTCAAGTGCTGCTCTGGGGGCCTTTGAACTCTAAAGTTCTGATTTGAGTTGGCTCTGCTTAATATAAAACAAAATAAAATAAAAGCCACTGTAGTGGGCCTGCAAGGGCCATCTTTCCAAGGAAGGGCTCAGAGGCTACATAGATTTTTAAAAATACTTATAATTCATTTACAGGACTCAAAAGAAAAGTTTTAAAGGTATTCAGTTGAAAAGACTGTCCCATCTGTTCTGCTGCTGCTGCTATAATTTTCTGGGATTCCATCTGGAGGTTTTTCTTTACAAACAAAAAACTAGGGTCATATTGTGGGCAGTTGCTCCTTGCCTCTTTTCCCCCAGCTCCATTTAGCCATTTCCTTTCTGATAGACATTGAGTTAATCTGCTCTCTTATTTTCTTACAAATAGTGCCTCCTTTAATAACTTTGTACATACAAGTATGAATTACATTTTTTATCATGGAAACGGTCAGACCTATACCTGTAGAGGGGCCGAATGAACGAACACATTCCTCCCATTGTTCAAAAGGGGCAGTTACCCATTATTTTCGGCACCATTGTTTCACTTCTACCCATTCATCCCCCTTTTAGACCATCTTAAAAACAAATTCCAAGCCCTAGCTGGTTTGGCTCCATGGATAGAGCATCGGCCTGCGGACCAAAGGGTCCTGGATTTGATTCCGGTCAAGGGCACGTGCCCGGGTTGTGGGCTATATGTAGGAGACAGCTGATCAATGATTCTCTCTTATCGTTGATATTTCTATCCCTCTTTCCCCTCTCCCTCTCTGAAATTAATAAAAATATATTAAAAAACAAAAACAAATTCCAGAAATAATGCCATTTTACTTCAGTGTAAGGGGCTTTTATCTTTTTATTTTGGAAGAGTTCAAACTTACAAGGTAGAGCAAGTACTAGGAAAAAGCCTTGTACTTTCACCGGTTATCAGTGTTCTGCTGTTTCATACCCGCTCCCAACTCCCTTTTTTGTTTGCTGGAGTATTTTAAAGCAAGTTCCAGATATTATATCCTTTCACATGTAAACACTTCAGTAAAGTACCAACCTTTAAGTATGAGATGGAAGTATTTAGAGCTGACAGTATTTAAAAGACAAAAAGAATTAGTGCCAGCTGTCAACCTTTGGGGCATTCCAACCTTCATCCTCACCCCTACACTTAGAAAAAGGTAGATTTAAAGACAAGACCACAGTGGTAAGCAATAATGAAACTAAAACATTTCAGCTATGTATTTGAAATGTGAGTGACATTTTCCTATCTGTCACGTGGGTCCAAATACGTGGTTTATGTGATAAGATGTCTTCTGAGGCTTAGATCTCAGTGGTTTTTATCCTGAGGTGATGTGCTCCACCCAGTCCAACCTTCCCCTGCAGGGGACCTTTAACTGTATGTGGAGACCTTTTTGGTTGTCACAAGGGATGGGGGAGGGAGTGCTACTTGGCATCTTGTGGCTGGAGACTGGGATGCTGCTAACATCTGTCAGCTGCGGTGCTGAGCTTGAGAAACCCTAGTTTAGGACGTTGGAGATGCTCTTTTATCACAGGTCTCTTCCCTGTGGTCCTTTGATTCGCTGGGAGCTGCCTAATGAACACTGATTAGTGGGTTAGATACTACCAGCAATGACATGTGTTGACATTTGCCAGATACCTGGAAGGTAAACCCTTAACTTTCCAGAAAATTCCAATGGAAGGAAATTCATTTAGATCACTAATTAAAAAAAATACTTTTATTGATTTCAGAGAGGAAGGGAGAGTGAGAGATAGAAACATCAATGATGAGAGAATCATTTATCAGCTGTCTCCTACACGCCCCACCCTGGGGATCGAGCCCACAATCCCACCATGTGCCGTGACCGGGAATTGAACCATGACCTCCTGTAGGTTGATGCTCAACCACTGAGCCACATTGGCTAGGCTAGATCATTTATTTTTATCAGTTGTATCAACAAGGATCATTTCAGAAGTTTGTGTAACAAAATAAGTGTTAAGGTTTAGAGTCTGCTCATAAGGAAGTCAGAGGCAAGCGGATGTGAAACCTTTTTACTTCTGGAGAGCTTCCAGAAGCAAAACAAGGCCGGGACTGTTCAGGGCAGCGTCCGTGCGCGCGTAGAAAGGGAATAAACAAATCCTGAGGCTGAAGGAGAAGAGAAGGGAGAGGAGAGAAATGACTTTTTCATGGAGAATACTTGGAGGAGCCTTCAAAGTCTGCCTGGCTGTTTAACCTGAAGGAGTCTAAGAACCTTATGCTATGTGAGCTAGACGATGGGCACCACACAGTAAAGCAGATGGGGTTCTTGGCTTTGAGAACTGGAGAGTCACATCAGCAGAGGGACGCGTCCACAACGAATTAGTGACATAACCTTAAATGATGGGTGTTTTAACTGGGGTCCAGGTTGTGCTGCCTGACGCCATTTTGTGTATTTTTTCTTTCCAGATTGTTCACTTAGAAAGTGAATGTGTGGGGTAACATGTCCAGTGTGTCTGAGGAGAGAAGAAAAAGGCAGCAGAGCATTAAGGAAGGACTACAGTTTATACAGTAAGAGATTAATTCATACCTGTGTCCTCATCCCCTACTAATTTTTATATGGCTATACATTTCACAGAGATTAAGAAATCTTTAGTTATATATCACAAGTCCTGTTAATTTGGATAAGAAATTAGGTATTTTGTTCCAGCAGTAATTTCTGCTCTTTTACATTTGATTTCTTTGTGTTCTGACCTGGATCTTTTTTTTTTTAAATATTTTAAAAATTTATTTCAGAGAGGAAAGGAGAGGGAGAGAGAGACAGAAAGATCAATGATGAGAGAGAATCATTGATTGGCTGCCTCCTGCATGCCCCACACTGGGGATCGAGCCCACAATCCAGGCATATGCCCCAACCGAGAATCGAATTGTGACCTGATTTATAGGTCGATACTCAACCACTGAGCCATGCTGGCTAGGTTGACCTGGATCTTACCGTCACTGATTGTTAGGGCCGAAATCCTTTAATTTCCCTGAGAATGTTAGACTGAGGAATTTGAATCTAATCTCATGAGAACAGTTTTGATGAATGAAAGTGAACATCTGTCAACACAGGGTTTTTGTGATCAAACTGAGTTTCTGTTAAGACTGACCTTTGAAAGGCATGCCAATGAGGGGACAGGTGTGGCTTGGGTGGATGTGTCCAGGAAGAGGTCCCTCTGTGCTTCCCAGGACGTGACAGTCTTCTCCTCATACTCTGGTAAATTGGATCCAGTGGTACTAGTGGTTCTGTACTATTTTTAAAACGTTTTTGGCATGTGAGACATTAGGCCTTCTTTCCATAGCAGTAGATTTGAGAAGAAAATGTACTTAGTCAAGAAAAGACAAAGGATTAATTTTAGATTTCTTAAATCATGACTAGAGTTATGTGTGAATAAGGAGAAGTAGATCTTTAAAACATGCTTTGAACCAGCAGCAAGCTTGTAGATCTTCATGTTTAAGATGCCTTCTGGATGAACAAATCCTAATAAGAGCCTGATAATTAAAATTAATTTGTTTCTTCTTCTTAGGTCACCACTGTCATATCCAGGAACACAGGAACAATATGCGGTAATGACTCTGGGAAGGTCGGCTTAAAAACTCTTCAGTAGCCTGTGAACTGTAAATATGTAGCAAGGGTTGGCAGACTACGGCCTTGTTGACCAAATCTGGCTCGTTGTTTGTTTTTGTAAATAAAGTTTTATTGGAACACAGCCACACTCATTTGTTCATGTATCATCTATGGCTGCTTTCACAAAATATGGTATTTGGGACAGAGACTGTATGGCCCACAAAGCCTAAAATATTAGTATCTGGGCATTTACAGAAAAGATATACTGACCCTCATATATAGGACAACATTTGTTTTTTTACATACTTGGACAGTTGTCCTATATTTTCTTTCCTCTCTTAGTATAGTATTGAATTAATATATCTTTTGAGCCCCTTGAAAATTAGTTCTAGCCTACTTCTCATTTCATCGAAAATAGGTGGGCCAGAGTATGTTGAGAAGGAGAGAGCAGAGAATCTTCTGCTTTTATTTAGGAGGAGAGAAGTTCTAACAGTGGTAAAGGGTGACTGAGTAATAGGAAGAGCCAGGGGTGAATCTATTAATTAGAGAGAAAGCCCAGGTCAGTGTCTGACCTTTGTAAGGCATGTCAGTGACGCGAGATAATTCTACAGGTTCTTGTCTCTACAGACTGTTAGTTCACCCGTGGTTTTGTGTCTCTGAGGGATTTGGTGCTTCCAATTGTCACTTCTTTGTCTCTGCCTGTCCCTTCCTCTCCTTTATTTCAGTCACTTCTTCCCTCTTTCGCCCTCCAAACAGATGTAGAATCATGAAGTATGATGGTTGCAAATAAATGGAATAATCCATTTACTTTACAATTCAGTTTACCATCCTTACATTTAAATTGGAACTGGGGTCCAAAAGAGGATAAGTGGCATGTCAGACGTCACCTCAGTTGTCAAAGGTTGATCTGTCCAGTTTTCTTTACTACTTAGACCTGAATTCACAAAATGAGACAGAAGACTTGAATATTTATTTGATCTTGTGATAAGAAAGGACTTCTAAAATATTAAAGCTGTGATAGAAAACACAAAGGAATCTTAAAAACTTTCCTACATACCAAAAGGATGTGCATACTTACATAATAAGAAAAAGGTTTAACATCCATCTCCCTCTAAGTAAGTGGCCTGAGCAAACAGGTTATAAAAGCAGAAATACAAATGGTCCGCAAAAATGTGGAAAAGTTCAACCTCACTGGTAATCAAAGACACACAAATACAAAAGGAACCACTTTCACTAGAAATTGGTAGAGATTTTTAGATGCAGACACACAAGTGCCTACATGCTAACTCAGTGTTGGTGGGATGCTGCAAAGGAAACCACTAAAAGTATCCGTTGTTACTGCCTTTGGAAGGCAGTTTAGAAATATTGGTAAGAAGCCTTAAACGTCTCATTCTGTTTGACCTGGAGTGTCCACCTGTAGGAATGTATCCCAGGCACAGAGTTGGAAACGTGGACAAATATTTACAGGGTGCTTTTGCTGCATTTTTCTTAATAATTAAAAACTGAATTTTCTCTTGAAAAAGCAAGCAAGATGAAACCCACACTAAAATAGTGGCCTGGATTTTGTAATTTCTTACAACAGTACTTCTTGCTCTGTCAAATTATTTCCTCTGAAGGTGTAGGTACAAAAATTAAAATTTACTTATACCCGACTTGTTCCTTAAATGGTTTCAAGTGGTAACTTTCTTTTTTTAGGTATATTTACGTGCTCTTGTGAGAAATCTTTTTAATGAAGGAAATGATGTTTATCGGGAAGGTGATTGGAATGGCTCGATGAGCCAATACACGGAAGCTTTGAATATAGCTGATTATGCAAAGTCTGAAGAAATTTTAATACCTAAAGAAATCATTGAAAAACTACATATAAATCGGATTGCTTGCTATTCTAATATGGTGAGTTGTGGTTTTTAAAACAGTGTTTCAACATAGTACATTAATAAGTCAATATTTCATTTTAGGTGTTTTTTTTCTTGTGTGTGTGTTTGTTTTGTTTTGTTTTTTTTAATCCTCACCTGAGCATATTTTTCCATTGATTTTTAGAGAGAGTGGAAGAGAGAGGGGAAGACAGAGAGAAATACCGATGTGAGAGAAACACATCGGTTAGTTGCCTCCTACAACCGAGGTACGTGCCCTTGACTGGAATCGAACCTGGGATCTCTGCAGGCTGATGCTCTATCCACTGAGCCAAATCCGCTAGGGCTAATTTTAGTGTTTGTTTTTTTTTTAAATACGTTTTTACTGATTTCAGAGAGGAAGGGAGAGAAACATTAATGAGAGAGAATCATTGATCGGCTGCATCTTGCATGCCCTCAACTGGGATCAAGCCCACAACCTGGTCACATGCCCTGACTGGGAATCACACTGTGACCTCCTGGTTCATAGGTCAATGCTCCACCACTGAGCCACACAGGCCGGGCTCTAATTTCATTGTTAAATAAAGATGTTATTAACTGCTTTTAGAGTTGCCTGAAATTTTGAAAAATCAGCTTTGGGCAAATGTTTAGGGATTTTTAAAAGTAATTTGTTTCTTAGTTACTGATCTGTGGAGATTCCCATTTGAGTATGGCTTTGGGTGGAGTGTCACTTAAAAAAAATAAAAATAAAACCAGCCCAGGGAGATAAGATACAAGTGTTCAGAGATAAGTGTGTCTGTCAGGTACTTGTGTTAATTATTCACTTCTTAGTCAAGATTCAGTCCTCTTAGTAGATTTTACCCAAAAGGTAGTTAGCCTTCAAAAGGATTAAGCTTTCTTAAAAAGCAGTATTTTGATGTGCTTGTAATTTTCACTGTGGACATTCAGTAAAACTTAGCTGTGAAAATAAGAAAGGTACCCATGTTGTCACCTAGTTCTTTGTTAACGAGCATTCATTGCTATTTATTTTGTATTCTCTAATGTGTTCCTTTCTCATAGTCTAGCTGTTTGGGAGTTACATTTTCATTTGACATTTTAATGAGATCCGCCAAGGGGAAACTACGGATGGGAGGAGAATAGGACAGGAGAGTGACACCTGCAGGCATCTGTCATGTCTAGAAAGTTTTCTTTCTTGAAGATCTGTGGCCTTTATGGCCAGATGTTAACCTTTGTCTGATCTGGGTGGCAGGTACATGGGTGTTTATGATACTCTTTATACTTTTATGTATTTGAAATCTCATACTGAAAATAAAATTTAAAAAGGAAAATAATACTGCTAACCTGGAGTTTGAAAGGAGGGGAATAGCCTGGGGTCGCAATGTGTTTGCATTTATTTACAAGAAGACATCAGTGCAAGATTGTTTGATTGCTAACTATATTTGGTCTTACACACCAGGGTTTCCTTGATAAAATTATAGAAGACTGTGATAAAGTCCTCAGTTTAAATGCCAGTAACTGCAAAGCTCTGTATCGGAAATCTAAGGCTCTAAGTAATTTGGGAAGATACAGAGAGGCTTATGACGCAGTAGCCAAGTGCTCCTTAGCGGTGCCTCAGGTATGGGATTTGTATTTTCGTTCATTTGTTTACATCATGACCATTTTATTAATTCCTTGTGGGTATATGGCAGTGGTCGGCAAACTCATTAGTCAACAGAGCCAAATATCAACAGTACAACGATTGAAATTTCTTTTGAGAGCCAAATTTTTTAAACTTAAACTTCTTCTAACACCACTTCTTCAAAATAGACTCACCTAGGCCGTGGTATTTTGTGGAAGAGCCACACTCAAGGGGCCAAAGAGCCGCATGTGGCTCGCGAGCCGCAGTTTGCCTACCACTGGTATATGGCATCTTAAAGCGTTAAATTTTCCAACCAGCTATCAGCCTGCTTCAGTTGGGACTAATTACTCATAAAGCAAATGTTTTAACAGAATATAAGTTACAAGTTACAGTTATATAAATTTGTAAGTTATAAGTTATACTAGAGGCCTGGTGCACGAATTCGTGCACAGGTGGGGTCCCTCGGCCTGGCTGCGATCGAGGCGATCGGGGCCGTCTTGCCCAGTCCAGATCGGGACCGCGGTAGGTTGGGCAGCCGGCCTGAGGGGGAAGGGACCACAGGAGGTTGGCCGACTGTGGGAAATTGGCTTTTGGAGTGCACTGACCATCAGGGGGCAGCTCCTGTGTTGAACGTCATAGCGACTGGTCAACCGGTTGTTCCGGTTGTTCCAGTCATTCTGGTTGTTTGGTTGTAAAACAGTTGCAACAGTTGCTTATGCTTTTATATATATAGATAGGCAAAAGTTTTGCCTAATCTTCACTGTTAGTTAAATATAACTCTCCATTAAATACATATTCTTACTTGTTTCAGGATGAACATGTGATAAAACTAACTCAAGAACTAGCTCAGAAATTGGGATTTAAAATAAGAAAAGCATATGTGAGAACCGAGGTAAGCCGAGTTCTCTCCATCAGATGTTCTCATTTTGTTTTGTAACCTGGAGTCAATTCTGTTTTTAAGTTCTCGTCTTTGTTTTCTTTCAGCAGTCATTAAAATCAGTTCCTGGGGACAGGGCTACCAAGGTAAAGCTATTATTTCTATAAAAATCATAATATGAAAATGAAGAAGGAAAGATAGGCACATTAGCAGTTTTGCTTTTAATATGTTTAGTTTGTGTCTATTTTTAAGACCTTTTTATTTCTCAGACACATTATTGGCCTGAGCTTCCTGGCCTGTGAAAAGAAAACAGGCGCTTTGAGTAGTACCTTTCACTCTTACCCAGCATCTCCTGAAGTCTGATGGAACATTTTACAGGGTATTCAGAGATGTTAGGTTTTGTTAGAAAAAGTGGTGTAGGCCAAATACGTACTTTTGGGAGTCTTTGGGATAAACACAGTTAACAAGTTGTTTTTTCATAGGTAAGTCTCCTTGGAGCTGTTAGGATGCTAGTGGCCACTGCGAGTTGGGAGTGAGTGGTGGCCAGGCTCGTAGCTCTGGAACTGGCTCCTGAACCTGTCAGAAATACTGGTCCACAGAACAGACAGGTGGTGCTGCTGGCCGACTAGCACTGCTTGATACCACCACTCACTACAAAGATTTACATGTTCCATTTTTTTCTTGGATCTTAATTGGGTGTGTCTTACAGTGAAGTTTACAGATTGCTTTATAGTTTAGAATCCTGAAAATACTGTGATTCATTATTTGGTTTAATTTCTAGGCTTTGAACTGTTCTGTTGAAGATATCGAGCCAGGTATGTGTTTCCATGTCATCTTAATCTGCAAAGTGCCAGTTTTAGACATGATAAGTGTTATAGTTGTCAAATGAGATTACTATGTGGTTGTTAGTATGAAAGCAAGAATAATTTTGAAAATCAATTTTGTGCTCCTGTCTGAGCCTGCACGTGATTGATAATGCTGATATCAGTAAGCAGTCATTGAATGCCTACTAAGGCCTTACCACTATCTTAACAGTTCTGCCCATAAGGGGCCCAGGCATTTTGAGAAAGAAGGAAATATTTTCTCAAATGAATATATCTATGTCTGGGTGAAACAAATTATTTTTAGAATTACATTTACTCCTTTATTTGAATTGCTTTTTACTATTGTATCTATGTATTTATTTGTTTTTATCATTGCTCTTTATATTCTCTTATTGGTATTATGTACATACACTGAAAATGAGTGAGTACATTCCTGTCTACGTTACAGATTTATTAACGCCAAGGCAAGAAGCACTTCCTATTGTTTCTGTACCTGCATCCGGTTTTTCTCACCACGTTGGAAGTGAGCTGGCCTCAGTTTCAGTTATGTCCTTAACTTCTGTTTTGCCACTGCAAGTGGAAGAGAGCTCTCTGCCATCAACAGTTTTGGCAAATGGAGGAAAGATCCCCTTCACAATGCCGGAAGCTTATGTAGATGATGGAGATATGGTCCTTGGAGAGGAAATAGATGACCTCCTTGATTCCGCCCCTGAAACTAATGACACTGTTATGGTAATGTTCAGTGTGACTTCTTACAAAAAATTAAGGCAGGCTTAATTAAAAAAAGAAAAGGCAATATAAGAAACTAAAAAAAGAAAAAAATAATAAATAAAATATGGCAAAATAACCTATTAGATATTTTCAGAATTGCCTATCAGCTGAACTTTGGGTTCTTATCTTGAAAATTTTTCTTTGGTGATATAACTGGCTAATTTGGTCATTTTGAAATAAAAAAGATATATACTCTCTAGTAATTAGACAATTTTTCTTCAACTCCTATTGGAATCATATCTATGAAAAGGGTAAATTTAACATTTGAACAAAGAATAGGCATTTGATATTTAAAGCAAAATAAGTTTTATGGATGAGGACTTCTCATTCTTCAGTTCTTTTTTTAAAAAAACAAAAAACAATAAGCTCTGTAGGTTAGATTCCTCTACCGAGTTTTGATTTCAACTTTATGTAATATATCACCCAGTGTAATGATTTGTTTTTATATATGCTAATGTTAAAAGCAACTTGGAACTGAGATCCATGGATTGTCATCAGATCTTTTATTTTTTTTTCAGCCATCAGCTTTAGTCAGAGGACCCCTTCCGACAGCCAGTGTCACCCCTAGCATACCCTTTTCAGCGTCTCTGTTGAGCACCTTGCCCATTGGTGCGAGGTATGCCCCTCCACCTTCCTTCTCAGAGTTGTATCCACCTTTGACCTCATCCTTAGAAGATTTCTGTTCTTCTTTAAATTCATTTTCAATGAGTGAATCCAAACGAGGTAAGAATCCAGCCATTTGTGTAAACAATTGTGGTTCATTTTCTAAAAATGACAGTTTATATTCGGCAATTATTTATTTATTTTTATTGTTGTGTGTGTTTGGCAATTATTTAACCCTTGGTAGTTGTACTTGAATTATTTTCATTGTAGCTGAAAATATACAAACAAAACCTTCAATTTTAAATTCACCTTGACTTAAATGTGCCATTCTGGAGATGAAGAAGCAAAGGAGAACAGGAATGTGTGTGGCACTGAGTTTTTTATAAGATACTTTGTTAAGCTGGGTGTCTATTGTTTTTGGGAGGTGAAATGACTTTCAACATTTTCTCCAAGAAAGGTATACCCCAAAAGGTCTTAAAGGCAGGTTATCCTTTTAAATTCTGAACTGGGCAAATACATATTTAAAACTAATTTAAGATGAATGTTCAGAATAACAACAATTAGATCTATTTCAGGCTGCACCCACTCAGCTCAGTAAACTATGCCTTAGTTTTACAGGGATTGCTGAGTTTTTGGCTGACTTCTGTTTCTGTAGTAGTCCCAGGGTTAATAAATATTTTCAACAATAGTAATATAAATCATCATATTTCTGAGGCATTGATGTGTGGTTAAAGGGAAAAACCAAAATAATTGATTTAAATATTGACAATGGAAGAAACTAAAATTTGTGGAAGACAAATGGCAGGGAGAAAATAATTGAGTGGTAGGTTAAGAAAAAGAAAATTAATTGAACCTCACTAATTTTCTTAATGTTATAGTGAGTTCTTGCTTCATATTTTCAAAAGTAGAGGCTCTTTCCCCATTGAATATGAATTATTTTCTTAGTCTTTTCTTATTATATATTTTTATTGATTTCAGAGAGGAAGCGAGAGGGAGAGAGAGATAGAAACATCCTATATAATAAAGAGCTAATATGCTAATTAGACCAGATGGTGGAACGACCTTCTGTAACCACCTGCTGGAACAACCAGTGGGCGGGGGGCAGGGCCAGCCAGCCTGTGCTGCCAGGCCAGCCATGGTGGTCCTGGCACCCTCCCTTCCACAGAGGCTGCGGGGGAGGCAGCGGCGCAGTCCTAGTCCCGGCTCCACGCCTTCCACAGAGGCAGCTGCAGGGGAGTGGGCCTAAGCCGCAGTCGGACATCCCCTGAGGGCTCCCGTACTGCAAGAGGGCACAGGCCTGGCTGAGGGACCCCTGAGTGCATGAATTTTCGTGCACTGGGCCTCTAGTCAATAATAAGAGAGAATCATTGATTGGCTGCCTCCTGCATGCCCCACATAGGGGATTGAGCCTACAACTTGGGCATGTGCCCTGATGAGAATTGAATTGTGACCTCCTGGTTCATAGGTTGATGCTCAACCACTGAGCCATGCTGGCCGGGCTCGTAGTCTTTTTTCAATTGATTTTAGAGAGAGGAATGGGGGAAAGTGATAGAGAGAGGATGAGCGAGAGAGAGAGAGAGAGAGAGAGAGAGAGAGAGAGAGGGAGAGAGAGAGAGAGACATCAATTGGTTGCCTCTCCTATGCTCCAGACTGACCTGTGATCAAATCTGCAACCTTTCAGGGTCCAGGACGTTGCTCCAACCAACTGAGCTACAGTAGGCCAGGGCTCTTAGTTTTTTTTTTTTGCTTCTTTTTAACAGTCTCACTTGGTAGGCCCTGCCTTAGTTTCTATCTCTGAAAATTTGTATTGAAATTATTTTTATCTAAGGGTTTTTTTACATCCTTGGTTTCCGGAGGAAAGGAAAAACTCCATATCCCTCTTTGAGTGTCAATCTTGAGCAAGAAGGCTTCTAGGAATTGGGATGGAAAATAACGTGGGAAGCCATAGTCAGTTACTAAGTCCTGATGTTCTTATTATTTGATTAGAATGAAAAGGTCTGTTGAAGTTTTTTTATTATTTTAGATCTGCCCACCTCAACTTCTAGAGAGGGAACATCGCTTAACAACAGTAATTCTTCCCTTTTACTTGTAAGTGCCACTTCCTCTTTTGTAAATACATCAGTTAAATTGAAAATAGGTCTTTTACTTAAATAACGGAGCTATTTGAATGGACGAGACAGTCTCCCTAAAATTTTGTGTGTGCTGTGGGAAATAGTGTTAGAATAAGACTCTTTTAGAACATCCAGTAATAAATGCTCTGTGTTTAAGACTGGATCTGTCATAGCAAATTAACCACTATTGCAGACAGTGTAAGAGGCTTTAGCACAGAGTGAACAAAACTAGGAAATACAGTTGACCCTTGAACCACATGGGTTCGAACTGTGAGTTTTTTTCAATAAATACCTGTACTGTTTTTGAAATGAGGTTGGAAGTCAGTGGATGTGGAAGGCTGACTGTGTGCATTGATCTGGCCATTTTATATAAGGAGCTTGAACATCTTCAGATTTTGGTATCCTCAGGGTTCCTGGAACCAATCCCCTGAGGATGCTACTGGACAATTGAAGTCTTTGTGGAGTCAGAAGTTATATACGTATTTGTGACTGTGTGGGGGTCAGCCCCTTCATTCCCATGTTGTTCAGGGTCAACTGTATAAGATCAGGGCATGTAAGATGTGCTTGCTATGAAGCAAAACAATTACCTATTACATTTAACAACTCAGGAAGGGTTAGAAAAAGTGGGGGAGGGGTGTAGAGACCCAAAGAGAGGAAATGTACAAAGAAACCTTTTTAAATAAAACCTTTTAAGGGACAGAACAATACAGACTTTAGTCTGTGAAGAATCTCTTATTTTTCAGAAGAATTTGTTTCCTGCTTTAATGATAGTGCAATCAATATTTGTTGGCTGTTTTTTGTTTTTTTGTTTTTTGTTTTTTGTTTTTTCATTCTTGCAGATGAATGGACCAGGAAGTTTGTTTGCTTCTGAGAGTTTCCTGGGAATTTCAAGTCACCCTAGAAATGACTTTGGAAACTTTTTTGGAAGTACAATTACAAAACCACCTTCATCAGTGACCCCAAGACATCCCCTAGAAGGAACCCATGAACTGAGACAAGCTTGTCAGATCTGTTTTGTAAAATCAGGTCAGGACCAACCGAATGCAGCAGACAGTATTGAACTAGTAACCCGAGAGTTCTTAGGAATTTGTAAATACATGTCCCTGTTTGAATTCTTTTCTAAAGAAGCCACACTTATTGATTTGGGGCCTTTGGAGTCTAAAGTCTCTTCTCTGATTTGGTGTAATTTTCTTTATAGAATCATATGCAATAGAATATTTACCTGATTTTGAAAGCTTATTGAGATTTTTATGAAATTATTTATGTTCTGAATATATGCTTAAGAACTTGGTCATTTTCAAATGGAGCGAGAACAAAAAAAATTTTTGTAAGACCAGTATATGGTATAATGTTTATGGAAATTAAAGTACTTTATATTGGTTTATTTCTTATCTTCACCCCTAAATTAAGTGATTTAAACACAATTTATTCTTAGTTGTAACATACTGTATTCCCCAATGCATTTTTTCCTTAGATTTATGTTTAATATTGTTCTTTATGAGCCATCAGAATTCCTATCCTAAATAAGGATATATGTTGGGAGGACTGGTATTGAATAGAACTATGTGTTGTTTACTGAACACCTTAAAAGTAAAAAATTACTTCAGTGGCTTGTTTTCATTTTGGTGTTATGAAAATGGGATTTTTGTAGGAATTTAGTAATCAGTGAATCTGTTCACATCTGCTTATAAATGTGCCTATAAAATGAAATGATACTTTTTGTGCATATGAGCAATCCTTTTTACATCTTTTTTCAGGCCCTAAGTTAATGGATTTCACTTACCTTGCTGATACAGACCATAAATGTAAGAAAGATATTTTAATTGGTAGGATAAAGAATGTTGAAGATAAATCATGGAAAAAAATACGCCCCAGACCAACAAAAACAAATTATGAAGGACCTTATTATATATGTAAAGGTATGTAGTATTATAATTACTTAGTGTGACAAATGATATGTTGCATTTATTGTAATGGTCCCAGGATTGCTGTTACTAAAAATGTTTTAGTAAGAGTTAAGGGCAAGTTCCTTGGATTGAGAAGTTAGTCTTTTTTATATTATTTTTACCTTGGTTTTAAACTTCTTCTGTGGTGTATATTTTGTAGCTGTTTATGGAAACGACTTTTGAACAGGTTTTAAACAGAAACTGTCTCAAACTTTAAATTCTGTGACTTTGTCTAAACAGAATCAGAACAGTGAACTAAGGCTTTGAAAGAAAATACATTGTTCTTTAAGCTGCTTTAGAAAGGACTTAGTATTTTTATTTTGTTAAGCCACTTCATCTGAACAAACTTTGAATGTTTCTAAATGATTTTTTAAACTTAGGTAGAGTACATGAGCAATCAAGGCTTCTTTTCCCTGTCTGGAAAAAAATATATATTTGTGGTGCTGGGTTTTTTTATTAAGAGATAATACCATTTCTATATAGTAACATGGGTATCATTGTTTGAAACTCTGCATGAATGTCATAAAAATTCAAATGATGCCCTGAGCGTGTTTAGTATTCATTGGTTTTGAAAAACCAGTGGTCTACGTTATAAATGTCTTAATTCTCTGTCTTTCTAGATGTTGCTGCTGAGGAGGAATGTAGATATTCAGGCCACTGCACATTTGCTTATTGCCAAGAAGAGATAGATGTGTGGACGCTGGAGCGGAAGGGGGCATTCAGTAGAGAGGCTTTCTTTGGTGGCAACGGAAAAGTCCACCTTACTGTATTCAAACTTCTACAAGAGCATCTAGGGGAATTTATATTCCTTTGTGAGGTGCTGTCTCCAAACCTTATTTTCTGCTGTAAAATTGGTGATAGTTTCTGACTTGCAACTCTGAAGTATAAAGTACTTAGCACAGGTGCTGCTAAAGCATTCACTTGGCAGTGGTAGCTTCTATTATTATCCAAAAGATTATAGCGAATATTAGTTGGTATAAGTATATAATGTATAAATGTAATAATATTGAATCTAAGAAATATTCAGGGTAAAAAGTTATCATTTGTATTGTGTTTTTGTGATAATTTGTCTTCTCTGTCTGTTCTAGAAATGTTTTGATCATAAGCCTAGAATGATCAGTAAAAGAAATAAAGATAATTCTACTTCTTGTTCTCACCCGGTTACAAAGCATGAGTTTCAAGACAATAAGTATGTTGCTAGTTTCTAATTTTTATTGTGACAAAATAGATTCCTTTCTTAGCTCCAAATAAAACCAGACTAGTACCTGCTCAGGCAGTCCTCCCTCTTCTTTTGTTGTTTTGAATGATAATGACTATTTTTAAATGTCTGTTAGTAAATTTTGCTGCAAGTTTTTAAATGAATTACTAAACTAATTATTTAGTACAGAAAAGCACTATTGACTTTTAGCTGCTCATGACATTGATTTAGGTGTTCTATGATTTAACCTATAATTATCCCCCCCCCCATCCAACAATTGTACACAGTAATTTATTTTTTATAAAGATTTAAAATGTATTGCTAGTCTAAACGACATTTTATATATGTATATTTTTAAAAATTTATGGCAGATTATATTAAAATGTCCCTCTGTTTTCATCTTAGGTGCCTTGTCCACATTTTGCGAGAGACAACAGTAAAATATTCTAAAATACGTTCTTTTCATGGTCAGTGTCAGCTTGATTTATGTCGACATGAGGTTCGATATGGCTGTTTAAGGGAAGATGAGTGCTTTTATGCTCACAGTCTTGTAGAATTGAAAGTCTGGATATTGCAGAGTGAAACAGGTAGGTGTCTGTGTGTGTGATTGAGACATGTCTCAAGAGCAGTCTAGACTTGATGAAAACAGTCTCAGAGCTTCTTGTCTTTCACCCTGATGTGGCAGCCCTGATGTTTTGCTCTGAGCTTTTAAACTGTGGTTACTTTTCATTTTCAGAGTCCCTGTTTTTAGTATGTTCTTATGTAGTTAATTACTGGCACAAATTTATGCATGTAGTATGGTTTTGTGAGGAAGATTCCTAGGAAAGCACCAAGAGCTCTATTTGTAAATATTCCATTTTGATAAAGAGTCATGTGATGTTCATTCCTCCTTGGTGATAGATTACACTGGCTGGGGATAATTAGGGAACTGAGTCTGACTGTGACCTGATTGGTGGGCTGTTATTACATAGAGAACCTAAAGGAAGGCTTGTACATTTCCCAGGTATCTCACATGATGCTATTGCTCAAGAATCTAAAAGATATTGGCAAAATTTGGAAGCAAATATGCCTGGAGCACAGGTATTTTATCTTGTGTACTTTTGCATTTGGGATCTTTCTGGAATGGCCTAATGGATGTTAGTTGTTAGCAGAGGCAGTTCATACTTGCAGTCCATTACTTTCTTAATGTCTATTGAGTTGAGGAATTCTTAGTGTGAAAAAAAATTCTGAATTTTAAAAAGTTGGTCATCATAAAAAATTAGGCATCCCATAATATCTGCCAAGTATATAGGACACAATTTTCTTATTCAGCCTAATTGACAGAACAATTGAGATCTTGAGCTTTGGGGATACTATTATCCAAAAGAATAATTTTAAGACTTCATAATATTAATTGGTATAAGTATATAATGTATAGATATGTAATCATACTGAAAATAAGGAATATTAAGTTACAAAAGTTATATTTTATATTATGTAAGGGAGGTGGATTATGTTTATAGTTTTATTTTCCATCTGGCACATCTATTCCCTCTCCCCCCAAAAAACTTCCAGTCATCAATTCCAAAGCCGATTTTTATAAATCGAGGTTTTACATCTTTAATCTGCTTTTTGTCATATTCTCTTACATTTGGGTGGAGAATTGGAGATTTAGTTATCACATCATATATAATGGTCAAATCATCAAACTAGACAAAAAGATATCCTGTATTGTATGCTATTGTGGAAAAAAAAAAAGCATGGCGATTCACTATTCTCAGAAAACTGTTTTTCTGTTAAAATTAAAACTGGTCTTTTAATTGTTTAAGGTACCTGGCAATCAAATAATGCCTGGATTTCTTAATATGAAGATAAAATTTGTGTGTGCTCAGTGTCTGAGAAATGGTCAAGTCACTGAACCAGATAAAAACAGAAAATATTGTAGTGCAAAAGCAAGGCATTCGTAAGTAGCATGTGTATGGAAACAATACCTATTTCATAATGATCTGTTTCATAGGTGTAAAATCGTGTGAGAAAAGATTAAGACTTTGAAGAGGGGAGAGAAAAGTAGATAATTTAGGATTAATTACAAAGCACAAGGAAAGAGATTTTTTTAGGCTTTAGTAGCTAAGAATTCAACAAAATTCAACAGTGTTTTTCTTATATTTTATCAGTTCATTCTTTAGGATTTGTAGGGAATGTTTATTTACAAATATCAACAGGAAAAGAAATGACAGCATTATAAGGCATTTCTTTTAGAAGGGTTGAGAAAAAAAAATCTCTGGTCCTTTAGGTACAAACTGCGTACCTGTCCCTTTATATTATGCCTTTTGCCAGTGTGTCTTTGTTTTTTCTGAACTCCATTTTTCTTAGGTGGACCAAAGATCGTCGTGCGATGAGAGTGATGTCTGTTGAACGTAAGAAGTGGATGAACATCCGTCCTCTCCCCACAAAGAAACAAATGCCTTTACAGTTTGATGTACATACGTAATTTTTAAGCCACTTTTTTAAATTAGGCATTTCAAATTATTAGAAAGTAGTAGCAATTTAGATCAAAATTGGCTCCCTTTAAATAATGCTCATCGTAAATAATGAAATTTAAATGGTCCTCTCTTTTTTCCTTCCCTTTAGTATTTAATTGTATGATTCTGGGACAGTTTTCAGATGGATTAGAATTTTAGTTACTTGGAAAAAGTAAATAGAAAATCAAGGAAGAGAGACTTCTGGGCATGATTTAACTTATTTTTCAGATGAATTACTTTTGGGAGGGAATGGAAGAGAATTTCATTTAAATTTGATTCCTCAGCTTTGCTATCAAACCCAAGGCTTTCTGTGTTATTATGAATGCTGTGGATGAGCTATTTTTAAATCATGCCTGTTTCTTTCACTGAAGCAATGTATACTAACTAAAAGATACCCTACTTGATAGGGCCTTCTAAAAATAACCCAAAGGAAAAATGTTCAATCAAAAACTCTTAGAATGAAAATGCCACACCAACTTAAAGTCAGGATAGTGCTTCATTCACGAGGTGGCATGTTTCACCTCTGTATCCTCTCTTGCCTTATACAGTCTTCCGTGAGCTGGCTCTGGACTGTCCTCTTCATGGGGAGTGGTGTGGAGAGAGTTTGGAGGGATGTCAGCAGTGAGTTAATGGACAGTGCCCTGGGTAAAGGAAGCCTCCTTTTCTGACTAATCAGAAAGAGTTGAGGAAGAGACATTAATTTCCCATCACCCAGAGTACCTTGCAGTTTGTAAAACTTACGCTGGTTACAAGGTCAGTCTTGGAAGGAAGTGGTGTGTTTGTGTTTTCAGACTCAGATTTGGGTGATTTAATCAGGGTATGTAGGAGGGGAAGAAGGCTGATTGGAACCATTGATATCTTGGGCTTTAAAAGATGTTGGAGATTATGGGTAAATTCCTTAAATACTTCGTTAAAACAGAGTTACCTGAGAACAATTCTAGTTCATGAGGCAGCTGCCTAGGACTACTGGTTATTCTGAAATCTCGGAGGTGGTGTACTGCTGTATGATGTTACAGTAGCTTATTTCCTTTTCTTTTTCTTCCATACTAGGTATTGCTTAGGGATTCTTTTTGTAAAAGAAGAAACAATACTCTTGTGTATATGTATGTAGGCAGCGTCCTAAGGTGGAAAGAATGGGCTTCAGAGTCTGCCACAAGGGCTCTGGTCAAGTTAGCCTCAGCCAACTCATCTGTAAATGGGAATAATTGTATTATAGGGAAGATTACATGAGATGGTATTATGTAAAAACCCAGCAAAGTGACCAGCCTTCTCCTTTGTCTTCTCTTCTCCCTACTGCTTATTTGAGCTTTAAAGAGTATGGTAAATGCTTCCCTAGTAATGCCTAAGTACTTACTGGGGTTTGATTGGGGAAAGAATACAATAAAGTCAGTCACAGAATGTTTTATTGACTACTGACTTAATACAGAAGATCCTAAGAGGAGGGGATCACTGATCTTGGTCTAAGGGGAGAAAATGAGTGTTCAGGGCACTGCTTTAGATTTTTAGCAAAAACTGATGCTAAGCATCTAGTATTATATAGGCTAATATATACAGCCAGCTCCTGTTGAAATACAAATAAATAAACTAAGATAAGCTAACAATTGTGCTAGGATTTATTTTCTATAAAGACAAGTGTATTTTTTTAATGGGTTGCTTTAAAAAAAAATCCTCACCTGAGGATATGTTTTTATTGTTTTTTTTGAGAGAAAGGAAAACATTGATGTGAGAGAGAAACATTGTCAGTTGCCTCCTGTACGAGCCCCAATGGGATCGAACCTGCAACCTAGGTATGTGCCCGGACCTGGAATCAAACACACCATCTTTTGGTGTATTGGACGACACTCCAAACAATTGAGCCACCCGGCCAGTGCAGAGAAGTTTATTCTTGATATTTAAGAATGAGCTCTTGGTGATGGAGGTTTTCTTTTTTAATATATTTTTATTGATTTCAGAGAGGAAGGGAGCGAGAGAGATACATCGGTGATGAAAGAGAATCATTGATCGCTGCCTCCTGCACACCCCCCACTGGGGATCGAGCCCGCAACCTGTGCATGTGCCCTTGACCGGAATCGAACCTGGGACCTTTTAGTCAGCAGGCTGATGCTCTATCCACTGAGCCAAACTGGCCAGGGCTCTTTTTTCTTTTTAAATTCTTATTTATTGTTTGATTTAGATAGAGAGGAAGGGGAAAGAGAGAAAGAGAGAAAGGAAGGAAAAAAGGAATATTGATTTGTTTCATTTATTTATGCATTCATTGGTTGATTCTTATATGTGCTCTGACTGAGGATTGAACCTGCAACCTTGGTGTATTGGGACAACACTCTAACCAAGTGAGCTTCTGGCCAGGGCTGATGGAGGTTTTCTTAGTTCTTCATAGTCAAGGTTCCTAGGAAGTCTGCATTCTGCTGACCACTTTATTTCCCCACCAATATCATTGTATTTACTTTGTAAAATATAAATGCAAATAACCAGAAGAGATATTATTTGAATGCTATGTAACTGGATGGCCTGGTTAGCGTAATAATCATCTTCAGAAAATGCATACCCAGTGAATGATGGCCAAGGTTCACTGTCTGTTGGTTATTAGAAAACTAAATGTCCAGTATATATATTTTTTGACACTGATTAGTTCCTTTACAGTTTCTTAACTGCTTTCCAAGTGCTGGAAAGGAGGCATCCTGGATCGTAGGTAGGGGAGAGTAGGAGCTGTCAGACTGAGGGGCCAGCGATCAGCCTTCAGAGATAAAAATGTTCCACTATGTTGAAAGCAGATAGTCTGAATAAGTGAATTTTTGTAAACATTTTCTTGTAAGAAAATGTTCCACATTCCAGTTCCATATTTTCTTTCTTTTGAAAATGTTTGAAATGAAAAGCTTAATATCATCTCATGTATTTTGGGCTTACAGTCACTTTGAATAGAGTCAAATCAGTTTTATTTTAAAATTGTATTACTCAGCATTAGCATGGATAATAATGCTTATTTTGCTTAAATGTAAAAATTAGGCAGTTTTACTAAGTGTATTATGTTTTATATTCATATTTTTTAATACAGCTATGCAATCATATTGCTTCTGGGAAAAAGTGTCAATATGTTGGAAACTGCTCTTTTGCTCATAGTCCTGAGGAACGAGAAGTGTGGACTTATATGAAGGAAAATGGGAGTAAGTTGATGTTTTAATTGTGGCCTTGATATCCATGAAATCTAGCTCGCCTCAAAGTTTCTTTCCTCTCTGGAAATAAGCCAGCTTGTCGTGAACACAGAAAGCAGTTTGCATCTGAGACAATTGTACCGTTTTACCAGTGGAGCGGAATCTGACATCTGATCTGTGCTTAGGTCAGATTTGGATACAGATATCTAGGTTTGCATCCTTCGATGTGGTAGATGTATTCCTGAGTAATGGTGTGGGGAAGTTCAGTCCTTCCACAACTGCTTAAATCAGATCATCTCCTGCTGTGAATAGTCACCCCCTGAATTAAGCAGATTAGAATCGGAGGTTTCTTCAAGGAGGCCTTACTGGTAGAACAGGCCCAGATTCAAAGGCAAGGAGAGAACGTGTATCTTGGTCAAACTTCTAGTTTACTGTGGGAGTCCTTGAAAGGAGCTTCAGACAACTTTTCACTTTTGACCAGAAAATGTTTTATTCCAAGGATCATTGTTCTTTAATCTTAACCAATGGAAAGTTATAGACTGCTTAAGATCTGCAATCTCTGGATTACAAGAACTAATTGGATTTAAGCTTGTCACCTACCATGTTTCAACCATGTCAAAATTCAGTGGCTTGTGTGGATGGAACTCCTCCTCATTGTCTTGCTTGGAGTAGGGACATAACAGCAACTGGGGATAAATTTGGCCACACACACCCCTCTCCCCTCTGGGAACTTTGGCAATATCTGGAGACATTTTTATTGTCATGACTTTTGGGAATGTGTTACTGACATCTAGTGGGTGGAGTCCAGAGGTGTTGTTAAACATCTTACAGTGCACACAGGACAGCCCCCAACAGCAGTGTTATCCACCCCAGAATGTCAACAGTGCTGAGGTTGAGAAACCTGGTCTGAGCACTTGACAGTAATGCACCTGTTTGTACATAGGGAGCAGCTTGCAGCCACTTCCCAGGACCTGGTCACGGTTGTGTTGTAAATTGTACCCCAGTATGTCAGTCCTTTGAGACTGTGGCTTAACTGATGGACTCCCATCAGAGTCAGAATCTTGGTCCCAATAGTAGTATGTTCTCCTCTTTCTCAGTAAGCAGTGAGGAGCGTATCAGCTCCAGGCTCCCCAAGCTGAGTAAGTCGCTTGTGTGGTTATGGCAATGATAACAAGTGTTTAATGTGGGCAACATGAAGCTATGCAGAGGCTTTTTGTTTTGTTTTGTCTTTCAGTGGTACCCTTATAATGGTTTCTGAATTTTAAACACCCCAACCAAAGTGTCTTGCAAATGCAGGGAGGAGTTCATTAATCTTGAAAACTAATGTTTGCGGTCTAACAGTGCTGAATTTGATCCTTGCCCATGATAGTTCACCTGCTGCTTGGACGTGGACCGTCTCTCCCTGTCTAATATAATCAGTCTCTATTTAGCCTCTCCCTTTTCTTTTGAAAATGTATGCTGACTGATATAAAAAGTGTGCATGATTTTGCGTTTATTTAAATTGTATGTTTAGATCTTTGTGCTGAAAGTGATTTATTTTTCTTTAGTACAAGATATGGAGCAGTTTTATGAACTCTGGCTAAAGAGTCAAAAAAATGAAAAAAGTGATGATGTAGCCAGTCAGTCCAACAAGGAAAATGGAAAACAAATTCACATGCCCACAGATTATGCTGAAGTTACTGTAAGTACTGTTGGTTGTTTCACCTCTCCATTGCTTCTAAACCGTAGAAGGAACCTTTCTTTTTCTCCCACCTTCTCTAAAACCTGCCTCCATCACTCACGCCCTTCCCTTGTCTGGTATCTTCATCTTCTCTCTCCAGTGGCCTGCTGCTGTCTTAGCTTAAGTCTCTTCATTCTGAAATCCTCTCCTTGATCCTTTTTCTGACTTTGGAGCCAGAGAATTTCAAGTCTAAATTCCTTTCTTACTAGCTTAGGCAGATTATTAACCATCTCCGAGTGGGGCTGTGATGATGGAGAAGTAAAGTTAATGAGTCTGTAGACTCATCTCAGTGCTAAGCCACAGAAGGTGCTCGGGAAATGTAGGGCCCTCCGCTCCCCCCCTAGTCCATCCTTACCCACCTGCAGTTTGGCCTCTGCTTCCAGGGTCCTATAGAAACATTAAGACACCTGTGGTCTTTTCCTGCTGTGGTTGTCTTAAAATTTTCAGAAAACTGAGGAGGATAATATAATGATTATTTTGAGTCCACCATCCTAAGTGAACTGTTATTAACAGTTTATTGTATTTACTTCTGTAAAATAAATAAAATGTTACAGATAAAGTTGGAACCCCATTTGTCCCTCTTCCCAGAGGGCCCAGATCCGGTGTGTATTTTTCCAGGCCATGCGTACATATCTTTGATATATTTATTCCAAATCTATAGTTCTGCCTGGTGTACTTTTTAAAGTGACGTAGGTGCATGCGTTATTGTGCTACTTGTTTTGTTTTTGGCTCCTCTCCATATTGATTCAGTCTGATCCAGGTCACATCGTGGCCTGGCCTTGCCCTGCGCTTCTGCTTGTGTTACAGCCTGTGAATCTGCCCTCTCTGCCAAGGCTTAGCTCTGATTCCCTTGCCACCTTTTCTTAAGTCCTTGGGTTCCCAGAGCAGGGCTACCCACACTTGCTGGGGCATGAGATCTACCTGTGGTGTTTAATAAGATAGATTCTCATCTGTATCCCAGATATATCGAGTCAAAATCTCATGGAAAGTGTCCAGAGTCTGTTCTTATCCAGTGTTGGAATGATTCTTACACAGGGCATTTGGGAAATGCTACTCAGACACTTAAAGCTTGCACCCTTTCCCCCCAGCCAAGTGCCTTCTCTGTAGGTGTGCGCCCCAGGGGCAGTGTCTTCCCAGCAGGCACAAATCCTGGCCCATAGTAAGGGCTTCTGTTCATGTACACTGAGCACAGTTGCTGCTCGTCCCTCTGCAGCTGGCGAGCCTTGAGCTTTCGCACTTTTCCTGCTTTTCCTCTTGGTGTTACTCCTTCCCAGAATCCTTGTTTGAACCTGGACCCTTGTCCTCCCAACAGACATCCTTGTTTGCAAACTAGATCCTGTCATCTCCTTGCTGGAGACTTCCTGGACACCTGGCTGAAGCCATTGCCCCCGAGCTCTGCTGCCTGTGTTAGGGCACGCTTCACAGTGTGGGCATCCTTTCCTTGGTCCTGTTTCTTACTTTGCGTTTTATGTTCTTGCCTGGCTCTCCCACTAGATGAGCTACCCATTAGTTTGGGTGGTTTCTAGTCTTCCTGGTGCCTGGACCGTGTGTGAGGGACACACAGACAACACCTGTTGATGGGATGCATGTCTTTGTGCTCTTTAGGTGGACTTCCACTGCTGGATGTGTGGGAAGAACTGTAACAGTGAGAAGCAGTGGCAAGGCCACATCTCCTCAGAGAAGCACAAAGAGAAGGTTTTCCACACCGAAGATGATCAGTACTGCTGGCAGCATCGCTTTCCAACAGGATATTTTAGTATTTGTGATAGGTAGGTTTCTTACATTTCCCACATGAAAACTGCTGGTCTCGAATATTTTTGATGGTCATTATGTCAGTAGACAGAATATCTGGGGGATAAATCCTCTAATAGGCTTAGATTTGGACCCAAAGCTTTAGTTGCTCTTTGAACATTTCTTCACTCTTCTGTGGTTACTGGAAAAGGTTACTAGTCTGCTATCAGTTTGAAATGTCTTAAGATTAGTGTGTTCATTTGAGTTTGCCCAATTTTTTTTTACAGTTGCTGTTAAAAGCACTTTTTTTTCTTTTTCTTTAATATTGAGAGTATTATAGGTGGCCCCCTTATTTTCTTCCCATTGTTCCCCAGACCATTTTTGAGTTCCTAGCCATGATTGTCTAACCCAGTGGTCGGCAAACTGCAGCGTGGCTCACGAGCCGCAGTTTGCCGCTCTGTTGACTAATGAGTTTGCCGACCACTGCTAAGGCATTACCCTTACCCAGAAGTTTTGACTTCAGGTTAAAGACATTAGTACATTATTAAAATGTTTTTTTAAGTGTTTTTCCCTAAGGCAGTGGTCGGCAAACTCATTAGTCAACAGAGTGGCGAACTACGGCTCATGAGCCGTAGTTTGCCGACCACTGGTCTAACCCTTCACCACAGCTTTTCTTGTAAATGTTCATCAATTTTGAAACTACCTTTAAATATTTCAAGTGTAAATCTGAAACTTACTGGGGTCAAAGGAGAATGTATCACTCCTTTGTTTATGCAGAAAATTTTTTAATGACAAATGAGATAATTTTGAATTGCTTCTCATTTTGTTAAAACACTGTTGATATTTAATTTCCAAGTTTAGATCCATGTGATACTTAAAATTATCTAAGGCAGTTTTTACTTAATGTCACTTCTAATTCTCTACCCTGCATCAGGAAGGATTTTAGTCCCCCCACTACTCCCATTTAAACAGTGTTTTTCCTCTTTTTTTTTTTTTAAATGAGTCCTTTGTTTTAACTAGATGACCAAAATCAGGAAAAGTTCATTTAATCAATTTATCTAAAGATACATTTGTTTAAGAAAATGTTTGAATTGTAGCAATACAATAATATTTTTCATTAAATACATTTAAATAGTTTTAATCAAGGCTGTAAAATATCCATTTTTCTAGACTTAAGATTTTGAACTAAAAGTTTTATGCAAATTGTAAAGCTAGGAAAATGTACATTTTAAGATTTTCATAACAACTCATGGACACTTACAAAGCTGATTTGTCCTGACAGGTATATGAATGGTACCTGCACAGAAGGGAGCAGCTGTAAATTTGCACATGGAAATGCTGAACTTCACGAATGGGAAGAAAGAAGAGATGCCCTAAAGATGAAGCTCAACAAAGCAAGGAAAGATCACTTAATTGCCCCAAATGATAATGACTTTGGAAAATATAGTTTTTTGTTTAAAGATTTAAACTAATATGCTGGCTTTTATGTATGTTACCTAATCAGAGCATTGACCAGAAAAATTGAAAGTGTTCTAAGGAACGTAGCAGAGGAGCTGCAGATTTTCTGCTTGTATTGGCGTCTATCCTCCCTCCTGAGCAGCAACCACAGTAGGTAGGAAAAGGGCTGTTTAACAGGTTTGGCCATGCTCTCACAGCACCATTGGCATCAAATGGCGAAGTGACTGCTTCCTGGTTGCCATCTGTTGAACAGATTTTTGGATGAAGTGTGTTGGGGAAGAGGATAAGGTTATGTCTAGGACAATTCCTTGAGATGGTCCTTCAGATAAGAACCATGATGGTGAGAGATTAAATACTTGTACTAGAATCAGAACACATGATGGATGAAATTCTTTACACATTTTAAGCAGAATGAATTTCTTTAATAAAGTTTGCTACTTATCTGTATGTAGGTTGCTAAAAAGGATTTTCTTAACTCAGATTTTAAGCCAAATAACCATTTAACACTAGTATACGTTAAATGGGGTATTTTTCTCTATTTGAATGTTTCACTATATAAGGGAACTGAGGATAAAAATGTGCATTGAGAATATTTTGAAAAATAATCAGCTGACTTAAATTTTATTTCTTGGTCTTTTGCTGTTTAAATGATGATTTTGAAAGATTAAACTTGTACTGTTGGTATTGTGTAGTGTATGGACCAATATTGCCTGTAATAAAGATTTTATATGTAGATGTCTTTTAGTTTTTGGTGTGATACTTTCCCCACAAAGACTTGTTGTGAGACAAGTGTCTAGCGTAATACCCTCGACAGATGTTTGCTTGTTAAAAGATCACTGAAGGCATGGATTGACAGAGACAAAGAAAGGGCTATAAGCTGTCCTCTCTCAGACTAACCTGTTTCAGAAGCTGGAACTCAGCCAGCTAGGGAGAAAAGTCATCCGGGTGTGGGTGGCAGCTACTCATGAGGACATTGCCAGTGCAGAGTCCTTGTTGGGATGGGGGATTAGGGAGAATGGCTGGCAAACTTTGAAGACAGGGATTCAGGCTGTGATGTACCAACCCTTCAAACCCTCAGGCAAAGTCACTGCTTCACCATGACCTTGAATGAGTGGGGTTTGGGGGAAACAGATGTTTCTGCTTGTAGAGTCCAGCCAGGGTAGAGGGCAGGGCACAGCTACAAGTAGTGAGAGAAGCAGAGTTTAGCAGAATCGGCACTGCAGTGACAAGCAAGCCCCCGACTCCTTGAAGGTTGTAGGAATGATTGGTTTTTCCCTTGTGTGTGGGAAGGCAGTGGGACCAGTTTTATATGGCAGGTGCATTAGGAATGCATCTTATTTGTCAAAAGGAGGGACACTGTAGACTAGGCTGGCAATGTTACTGCTCTGCTAGGTCTTCCTAGTTTGACGGTCTTCATTAAATTTTTCTCTCCGTACTTTCTCCCAATCTACTTTTGTCCTCTTTTTCCAGGGAGAATAGTAAATGTTAAAAAGTTTTCCCTGGTGCTTTGTCTCAGTTTACAGATTAAAAAGTTGGTTGTCTTAACCTTGGGAATATAGGCTTGAAGCAGAGTGGGAGATCCTGTGAGTGGTCAAGGTGAGAGTCTTGTTTTTCAGTCTTTGCATTTTCTGTATCTTGGCTTTCAACCTTCTTGCAATTGATTCTCTGTGCTCTCAACCATCCTCAGTAAATTCCATTTCCACCTAAATGAGCCAGTGACTTGCTCTGGTTTGCACTAAGAACCCCACCCCCCCCCCGCCCCCCCTCCCCCGCCACAGCCTTGGTCTCAGCATTAGGAAGCTAATGAATTATTCCAGGTGAAGTCACACTCCATTCTATACCAAAGGGGTAATTTTGGAGGAGGACAAAGTGGTGTGATGGGGATGGGGTGGAGAGAGTATGAAAGAGCAAAAGTCCGATACTAATAGCAGGGGAAACTGTAACCACTGGCATATCTACTTGGATATGTTTATCTCCACAGGATGAACTTTTTTTCAACATTTAAGAAAATGAGATACAAGTCACAACAAAAACTTTACCATTTTAAAATACAATCCAGTGGTTTTCAGTATATTCCAAATAGTGATGCGAGAAACAGAGTGTTTAGCAGAGTATTTAAGTGTTGTGATACAATTATCACACTGAGGTTTTTAAAAAAATATGTTTTATTGATTTTTTTACAGAAAGGAAGGGAGAGGGATAGAGAGTTAGAAACATAAATGAGAGAGAAACATCGATCAGCTGCCTACTGCATACCCCCTATTGGGGATGTGCCTGTAACCAAGGTACATGCCCTTGATGGGAATCGAACCTGGGACCCTTCAGTCCGCAGGCTGACGCTCTATCCACCAAACTGGTTAGGGCCACACTGAGTTTTTAGAATATTTTCATTTCTTAAAAAACAACCCACAACCCAATTTCCCCCCTTGCCCTCCTACTCAAGCCATAGGCAACCACCGATCTGCTTTCTGTCTGTATGGATCTGCCTGATCTGGACATTTCATATAAGGGAAACAATACACAATGTGACCTTTTGTGACTGGCTTTCACTGAGAAGAATGTTTTCAAGGTTCATCCATGTTGTAGCAGGTTATGAATACTTCATTCCTCTTAATTACCGAATAACACTCCATTTTACTCATATACACATTTTACCCATTCCTCTGTTGGTAAGACATTTGAGTTGTTTCCTTGTTTTGGGCTCTTGTGAATATGAATATTCATGTACAAGTTTTGTTGGCTGCAATAAAGTGCCCTAGAGAGGCATGTGGGAGGTTGCAAGTGGGTCCTTGCTCTCAGGGACTCCTTCCTGTGCCCAGTCCTCCCACTCTGTGACGGAGGCACCCTGGGCAGGCAGGCTGGTGCTGGAGGTGCTTACCTCTTTCAACCACCCTCACCTTCCCTGGCTTCTCTGCTCTTTGATGACTGTCTGCAGAGTCCTCCACGTTGTCTCCACTTAGTTCCAGGGACCTGCATCAATTGGGAAACTAAAGGAGAACACTTCCCCAGGTAGTGCAGGTTTCAAACACTCTTTAGTTGACTTCTTGTATTGGCTACAAAGGATAAATGCCAATTTCTGGAAAGCTAATTTTAGGGTCTTGATACAAAGACTCCAAGAAACATGGGAGAGAATACCATTGTCCAGAATACCAAGGCTTATGGAGTATGGGCTTCCCTCTTTATTATCTGCCAACCTGTACCTTGTTTTTACATCCCGTTTGTTAAATCAATGCTTAGAAGCATTTAAAAAACAGTGAACCTTATTTCTCTCTAGTTCTAAGAAAGGATTAATATGTGGGATATGTTGAAACCTGTTACTAACTGCCTGGGAAATGTGTTCTTTAGTTTCTCAATTGATGCAGGTCCCTGGAACTTTGGAACTAAGTGGAAATGAATGTTGAGGACTCTCTGCTAACAGTTGTCAAAGTGTGTTTTTAAAAATATATATAAAAACCCAAATATTCTTCTTGCCTCCTATGCTAACTCCACCACTCGATCAGGGTATAAAAAGTGGCTACAAAAGCTCATCTTCTGGTTGATGTGGACAGGTTAGGGCTAACCTAGCCTTGAAGAGCAGTATAGCCTGACCCTGACAACCTGCTGTATTCTGAAATGAATTTACCATTGTTTCAGAACATTCTAGTGCCAGAGCAGCAGCCAGCTGTCTAAAAAGAGAAGAGGAAAGGACCATACTTTTATTAAACCAGGGTGGTTTCCTGGCCTGTAAGATACCACCCTATAAGCTTTGTGGGTCTCAGGAGATAACCTACAGGCAGCAAAAGTACTTTGAACCTTATAAAAGCCTGTGCAAAGAACAGATGTCTTATGGAAGTGTAGGGTAGATTGTAATAGCAACCTACTGTGAATGGCAACTGGTGACTTCTTACCATATTTGTTTTCATTAGCAATGTAACTCAAATCTACATAAAAGAGAACTAGAAATGGCAAATAAGAAGGTTAATATAAATTTAAAAACTACAAATATGTATTTCCTCTTAACTTCTGTAAACAAGATTATATAAAACAATATAACACTATTATTGGGTTTGCCACATACAGATTAAAAGAGTAATAGTAACACAAAAGAGAGGAGGGAATGGAGCTACATTGGAGCAGTTTCTATATCTTACTAAGTTTAGTATAAATTTGAAGTAATCATTCTGAAAAAAATGTATGCTGTAATCCCTAGAGCAACCTTCCCTTATAACAAAAAAATTTAAAATCATTAAAGGAATTAATGGTATACTAAAAAATATTCAATACAAAAGAAAAAGGTAAAGGATAAAAAAAGATGTGAGATATAGAAAACAAATAGCAAAATGACAGGCATTTCCATGAGTTACCTCATTTAATTCTCAAAACAACCCTGAGAGCGAGTTACTGCTATGACCCCATTTTACAGGCGTGCAAACCGATGCCGAGTGACGGATGGTTCCCGCCTCACTCCTGTGTTCTTGGACACTTCTCGCCTCCGCACGTGTTTTCCTACGTTAAGCGGAGATCATAAACGGCACCTATTTCCTCCGGGAACTGGAGTGAGACGAGTGGGCACGTGTTCTATTATCGTCAAAGCTCTTAAAACCCAGTGCGCCAGGCAGGACGCTCTCGGTACGGAGTTTCAGTTTGTGGGCACAGGGCGGTCCTCCGAGCAGGAGGGGCCAGGCGCTCGGCCCAGCGCCAGCGCAGGCTCTGTGGGCGGAGGGCGGGGCCCGCAGGGTAAAGGCGGAGCTGCAGAACGTGTGGGCGGGGCGGGGAAGCCGTGCCGGTTCCAAGGTCGAGGGGGCGAGGCCTTCCGGGGGCGGGACTACGGGGCGGTGTCCGCGTCCGCGCAGACTCCGAGGGCGTAGGGCGGAGCCGCCTGCTCGGGGGCGGGAGCCTCAGCGGCGGCTGGGCTGACGTGGAGGGTCACGGTTAGCGGGCACTACGAGTTGCGGGATTGGGGAACGACGGCCCGGGCCGGGCCCTTGGGCCCTCGGCGGCGGGGCGGCGGTATAAAGCTGGCGACGGGGAGCATGTAATGTCGGAATGCGGAGGCCGCGGCAGCGGCGGCGGCAGCAGCAGCAGCGACGACGCCGAGGAGGAGGGTGGCGGCGCCGGCCCAGCGGGCTCCGGCTCCTTCAGCCCGGCCCCGGCTGGAGCGTCCTCGGCGGACCGGTTCCGTCGCGGACTGCGCGGGGCCTTCCTCATGGCGCGCCGGCGACCGGAGCTGCTCTGCGGGGCCGTGGCGCTCGGCTGCGCGCTGCTCCTCGCCCTCAAGTTCACCTGCAGGTGAGGCGGCCCGCACCCCCGGGACACCGGCCCGGGACACCGGCCCGGCGCCTTCTCGGCAGGGCGGGCGGCGCGTGGCCAGGTCGTGGGTGGTAGCGGCTTCCGCGGCGTGAAGTCGGACCTGACTTCCCTGCGGCTTTGCCGGCCACTTTCCCTTCGCTCTGGCCGGCCATCCAACCATTTGGCGAGGTTTTCGGATGCTGCTCGGCGCTCCTTCATCCCATTTTGTATGACGGAGTGGGCCAGGTTCTGAGGTGCTCAGTTGGGGTTTCTTGGGGGTGCACCTGTCACTTCTGCCTGAGCCGTAGGACCCTCACCTATCACTTATTTTGTGTCCTTTATGCTTCGAATGTAGTAATTCACAACCATTGGAGTCCCCAGATCCCTTTCAAAATTTATGCAGTCATTGATCTAACGATTATTTATTCGCACCTACTGTGGAGCATTCGTCCAGGTGAGAGATGAAGATAAAAGCTGCTACTTCAGTGGGTGGGACAGGCAGTAAACACGTAAACTTAAGTTTAAAGGGTTTCTGTCAGTGCTGTACGGAGAATGGAAGCAGTGAAGGTGGGGCAGAAAGGCTTTCCTAAGGAAGCCACATAGGAAGCTCACACAAGAAGGGGAAGGGGCCAGCATGGGACGATCTGGGGGAAAGAGTGTCCCAAGGAGAGGGAACAAGAAGTGCGAAAGCCCCGAAACTGGACAAGCCTGGTGTTTTCCTGGAACTAGGAGAGGCCTGAGTAGGCTCATGCATAACGAGCAGGGAAGATGAGAGTGAATGTAAATGTGCCTCTCTGAGAAATTACCACAAATACAAAATTTACTTTAAATTTCAGGAGTAGTTTTGGTCTCCCTCACAGTGTATCTCTTGGGACTTTAATTTATGTCTGTGTTGCCATTGAGTGGCATATTGGCCAAGAGGAAGATTTCAACTTGGAACATTGTTATTGAATACGTTAAGTGCGGAGCTATCCTGTTCATTGTAGGATGTTTAGCGTCCCTGACTTGTGCAGACGTGACAACGAAAAATGTCTCCAGACATTGCCAAATGTCCCCTGGGGAACAAAATTGCCTGCTTGATAACTACAGCTTAGCTTACAAGAATGCATTTATTAATATTAATTTAAAGCAGAATCTGAGAGCCTAGTGTGGATCATTTAAATTTCAATTCTCAGTAAAGTCTAGATCTGCTCTTCGTTGTCCTTCCAATTTATAGATGAAGGACTTGAGCTTTGGTCATGTCACAAAACTTGCCCCAAATCACATCCACCTATTAATCCTTTATTGTCAGATTCTAGGCTCTTAACCTTGCTCTTTATCAATAACTTCCTCCATCAAGGAAAATGTACAAAATATTTTACAAGGTAGAATAATTGCAAGGTGGCATTGGGTTCAAATTAGCAAGAGAGGTATTTCCCCCCTCTAAGGGTGGGGAACTTACTGACATTAGCTTATCTGTCCATAGAAATAATGACTTGCTAGATATGAAAGTCCTTTCAGATTTCAGGAAGAAGGAAGAGCAGACAGAACAAGATCCCTGCCTGCTTCAGCTCGGAGAGAGAACCACAGCTTGTCTGTCCAGCTCCTTGCTGTGCCACTGGCAGATGTGACAGGCTTTTAATAGACTCAAATTGATTTTTTTTAGAGTCCTATTTGATTGAAAGGTGTCATGATACTATTTTTTTGCTGAACAACTGACTTGAACATTTCTAACCCTCTTTTTCTATTTTACTTTTAAGATCTTTGTGTTAATGAAGACAGAGGCTTAATGAAGAGTAAAATTTTTAAAATTTAATTTTTGTTAATAGCTCCAGACCTGAAATAAGGGTTCACTGTCTGTTGCTTAGCTGAGTTCAAACCAGATAACATAAGAGAGGTTGATTTGGGATTGAAACACAACTAATAATTTTATTTCTGGGCATTTAATCTATATCCTGCGTGCCTTTCTATGCATTTAATCGCCATGACTTCCTCCTGCTCACTTTCCTTTTACCCTGATTTGGAGGAAAATACTGTGTGTGTATATATTTATTTATTTTTTATATAATTGGGAGTTGCAACAGGCCTTCTTGTTTGCAATCAAGTCTTGAGTTTTTAGTACCCGAGACTTAGACTTGAAAGCTGAAGGAAATCTTTGATCTAGGTCTAGTTTCTCAAAAACGGTTTAGCAAATTTAAGAGTTAAATGGAAACTTGTGAATGTGTCTGGTGGAGCTGAAGCATATGTCTCTCTTCCCTGGTTAATGCTTGTTTTTTGATGTGCCACGTATGTTATCTGGTGTGTTTACTCTGAACATGCAAAGCAGCAATACTACGTTGATAATTATCCTTTGCTTGGCCATCATAGGCCTACATTTGCCCTCTGATTATGTTATTTAACACTTAACATGCAACTAAAATAGTAGAAAAATAATACCTCCAAAGAGCAGAATTTTGGAATTCCTGAAAATGTGTGACTTTCGTACCATAGGGCTTTTATGACTCTGCATGCTGTCTTCTTGTCATTCAGATCTCAGCTTAAAAAGATAACCACTTTTACTAATTAAATTTCCCACGTAGCAGTGATCATTTTGTGTTTATATTGTTTGTTGTTTACATGTTTGGTTGTTTGCCTGCCTTCCTCCCTGAGAAAAATAAGCCCCTGGAGAACATATCCTACTCACTTTGGTATCTAGTCCAGTGCCTGCAGCACAATAAGTTTTGCTCAATGAAAATTTTACTGAATTACAGTGGAACCTCAGAAGGTTGTTCAAAAATTGAATCATTTTTTCCCATTAGAAACAATGTAAATTGAACTAATCCTTTTCAGACCCCCAAATGATTCCCTGTTTTAACCTTTCATATGTATACTAGTGACCTGGTGCATGGGTTCATGCACATTGAAAGGAAATTAATCCGAAGGTGGCTGGTGGGGCGGGACTGGGCAAGATGGGCTGGACACATCCTGGAGCCAACCTCCCACAGTCCATCCTCTGCGGCTTGAAGGGCATCTTCGGAGTGGGGGGTGGAGGGTCCCTCCAGCAGGTGGAGTCCCTCGGCCTGGCCTGCGGGGATTGGCGGAAACCGGCTCTCCAACATCCCCCGAAGGGTCCCTGGTGTGAGAGGGCACTCTGCAAAGTTGCTGTGTACAGCGTGTGGAATGCAGACGCAAGTGTGCAGTAAACCAGATTTGGGGCCGACAATGTCCCAGCATGGCCGGCGAGAAATTGGCTCCCTCCTCTTTGGTTCCAGGGTGCAGTCACCTGAGAACGAGAACCGCTGCTGCCAAGTCACAGCAGTTCCGCAGCTCCTGTGTTGAGTGTCTGCCCCCTGGTGGTCAGTGCACGTCATAGGTACCAGATGGTCAGACAATTTGTCAGTTGCTTAGCCTTTTATATAGCCTTTTATATATAGGTAGTTCATGTCTAATGTACTGTCTAATCTATAAATAAACACTTTAAAAACAAAAAAGACTTGAAATATAAATGAAAATTGAACAAAAAGGCAAGGAAATGTACAATAAAAAATGAAAATTTAATAACAAGCAGCAACAAAAGCGAAAAAAAAATATTCACAGCACAATATCCTGAGATTTTAACTTGAGTTAACTGACTCATATTCACACATTCTCTCCTTTGTTTGTTGCCTGAGAGCCTTGTGACTGATCATATAGCTATCAGCATGAAAGGATTGTCACGTTGAGAAGCAAATTGTTCAAGATGGGAGATGTCCAGAATTGAGGTTTGACTGTATTTTGTGACTGAATTTTTCAGGTTATGGAGATATTTTACATAGACAAGCTCCCTGATTGCAAGGTTAAAATGTTAGTTTGAGTTAATAAATAGATTTGCTCCAACTTTTAACACATTTATGATGTTAATAATTTTTGGTTAAAATAGTTAAGTGATATATTTAAAACTCTCTTCTTAATTCAGGAAGTTAACACCTTTTGGATGCAGAGGAGAATGTGGGACTCTTTCCCTCATACTAAATGACCCAAGGCTTTTAGAGTAGCTTAGTTCTAGGTCTTGGGTGTTGATATATGTTTCTTTTTTAAAAAAATATATTTTTATTGATTTCAGAGAGGAAGGGAGAGGGAGAGAGAGATAGAAACATCAATGATGAGAGGGAATCATTGATTGGCTGCCTCCTGCACACCTCCTACTGGAGACTGAGCCCACAACCTGGGCACGTGCTCTTGATTGGAATCGAACCTGGGACCCTTGATTCCGCAGGCCGACACTCTAGGGTGATATATGTTTCTTTTTTGCAGTCAGCTGCATATCTCAGACTTGTCAGCACCTTCCTTCACATTCCTCCTTCCTACTACAGTCTTCCGTTGGTATGTGCAAGGGCTTGATTCCAGGACCCCCTTCGGATACCCAAGTCCTTGGATGCTCAAATCCTTTTTGTAAAGTGGTGTAGTATTTGCATATAACCTACCCACATCCTTCCATATACTTTAAGAAATTCTAGATTACTTATAATGCCTAATACAATGTAAAGGCTATGTAAATAGTTGTTATACTGTATTGTTGAGTAAATACCAATAAGAGAAAAAGTATGTACATGTTCAGTACAGACACAACCATGGTAGGCCTAATTATGTAGTACACATCAGCAACAATGTAACATTTTTTTAAAGAATATTTTTGATCCAAGGTTGATTAAATTCATCGATGTGGAACCCAGAGATACAGAGGACTGATTGTACTTGGCTATTTTCTGAGAAACCAGATTATCAAATTCATTTGCACACCTGTAAAGTTAGAGCGCAGTTAGGCATCCCTTGGAATCATCCCTAGTAATGCAAATAGGCCTTCTGACACTTTGATTCTTTCAGACTGTTCTTAATAACACTAGAGGCCCAGTGCACGAAAATTGTGCACTGGAGGGGGGTCCCTCAGCCCGACCTGCACTCCCTTGCAGTCCGGGAGCCCTTGTGGGGGAGCAGGCCTAAGCTGTCAGTTGGACATCCTTAGCACTGCTGAGGAGGTGGGAGAGGCTCCCGCCACCACCGCTGTGCTCACAGCCATCAGCCCCGCTGTGGGAGTGCACTGACCACCAGTGGGCAGCTCCTGCGTTGAGCATCTGCCCCCTGGTGGTCAGTGCATATCATAGCAAGTCATTCAGCCATTATGGTCAATTTGCATATTACCCTTTTATTATATAGGCTATGTCTGGATTTATATTTCATTTCCTTTCACATATGTTCAGGTGAGGTAAGTAGGGGAGGTTTGTTCATTTCACAAGTTACTGAACTTCATAGTAACAGCAGCTACTAAACAATGAGGATCTAACAGTGCAAAAGATAGTGTCCTTGCCCTTATGGAGTTAATGATCTATCTTGTAAAGTAGATAAATAATAAAAAGGTAAAATAAGTAACAGAGTGTGGTGAGAGGTATGAAGGCAACCAATAGGGAGCTGAGAGAAAATTTCCTCAGTACCCTTCTACAGTTAGTCTCTACTCTACTCCCCACTCTAGATAACCACTGATGCTGATTTATTTCATTATAGATTAGCTTTGTCTGTTTTGGGATTTCATATAAATGCATTCATATTATACAGGGTGGGCAAAAGTAGGTTTACATTTGTTTGTATGGAAAGTAATCTATATAAAAAGCCAGTGACTGGAAAGCTGTAATGACCGGAATGACCCGTTGCTATGATGCCCACTGTGGCCAGCAAACCGGCCTGATTGGGGGGTGGGGCCGGCTGGCCAACCTCCCACAGCTCCTCCCCCCCAGCCATCCCGCCCCCCCCATCAGCCCGCCCAACCCTGATCAACCTGTAGGCCCTCCCGCTGACTGGCCCCACCCCTAGTCGACCCCCCCACCCCAATAGGGGGCGGGGACGGCTGGCCAACCTCCTGCAGTCCCTCCCCCAGCCCCGCCCCCAATGGGTCCCCACCACCCTGATCGGCCTGAGGCCCCTCCCCCCAGCCAGCTCTGCCCCCAATTGGCCCCTGCACCCCAATCAGGGCCAGGGCTGGCTGGCCAACCACTCATGGCCCCTCCCCCAGGCCGCTGGCCCCTGATCAGCCCCCCCACCCCATTTGGGGGTAAGGCCAGCCGGCCCACCACCCACAGCCCCTCCCCACAGCTGGCTCCACCCCTGATCATCCCCCACCATCCCGATTGGCCCGCGGCCCCCTCCCCCCAGGTTGCTCCGCCCCCGACCAGCCCCCCCCACCAATCGGGGGTGGGGCTGGCTGGCCAACCGCCCCTGGCCCCTCCCCTGGTCGCTGACCCCCAATCGGCCCCTGCATCCCAACCGGGGGCGGGGCCCACCGGCCAATCGCCTATGGCCCCTCCCCCCAGCTGGCCTGGTCCTGATTGGGCCCCGATCGGGGTGGGCTGGCCAGCCAGCCTCCTGCCATCTCCTCCTCCCAACAGGCCGGCTCCGATTCATCCTGATTGGGTTCATGCCGGACCCCACCCATGCATGAATTCGTGCACTGGGCCTGTAGTATAATAAATAATAATATAATAAATAATAATATAAGAATAAAGTGATGTAGTCACAACTGTAAACTTACTTTTGCCTAGCCTGTATGTATTCTTTAGTGTCTGACTTCTTTCATTATCATTTTGAGACTCATGCAGTTATATATAGTACATATCAGTTATTTTTTTATTGCCTGGTAACATCTCATTGTAAGAGTATACCCCCATTTGTTTATCCTTTCACCTAGTGAGTTACTCCAGCTTTCTTATGCTTACTATTTAGATGGACTATTTCCCCCCCCATCCTTATACCTTCATCCTATCTGTGTCTTAATGCTTAAAATGTGTCTCTTTTAGATAGCATATTATTGGATCTTGCTTCATTATCCAGTCTGGCAATCTTTTCCTCTTAATTGGATGATTTAGTCCTTTTATATTTAATATAATTGTTGATATGGTTGGGTTTAAGTCTACCTTCTGGCTATTTGTTTTCCATTTGTACCTTCTGGTTTTTGTCTCTTTCTTGATCCTTTTCTGCCTTCTTTTGGGTTATTATTTTTGCCTGAATGCCCTGGATAAGTGCAGGCCAACTCCAGCTAATTCACTTTTAAGTTTTCTCAAAGTTGAGTTGATTGTAAGCATTTCCTATAGAAATCCTATTAGTAGTAGCCACATGTGCTCCCTCTCCTTAATTCTGAGCAAGCTTACCTGGTGGCTCTGAAGTCCTGGAGATCAGTGGCTCCTGTGGAGAACAAGATTGCAGAGAGATGAGGTGAATCTTGGGTGTGGAGGCAAGAATGTGGATTACTCAGACATTCTTCTCTGCTCTCCACTGCTCTCCCACTTCACACGTGGGGAGACAATATTATAGAATAATTTCCAGCATGTATTTCATGTCTTCATTTTCTCAGCCACATATTGCCTTATTGCAGAATATTACTTTAAGTTTCATTCTCCTTCTACATGAAGCTGTTGTTGGAAGAAAATAAACTCAGTGATCTTGTTTGTGTTTACTCTTTTTTAGTCGAGCAAAAGATGTGATAATACCAGCAAAGCCACCTGTCAGCTTTTTCTCCTCGAGGTCTCCGGTTCTTGACCTCTTCCAGGGTCAGCTGGACTACGCAGAGTATATTCGCCGGGACTCAGAGGTGGTGCTGCTGTTCTTCTACGCCCCATGGTGTGGACAGTCCATCGCTGCCAGGGCAGAAGTTGAGCAAGCAGCGAGTCAGCTTTCAGACCAGGTAATGCTGACATTTGGCCTAAGAATCAAATGACTGTCAGTCCTGTTGCAGAGCAGATTGTCCCTATAGAGACATCTTACCAGCTGGTTGATTTTGCCAACGTGAAGACCAAGAGCACTTTTAAAATTCTAAAGCCTTCTATAAAGAAACAAAAGATTTCTGATTGTGATGATCCTAATCGATTAGCAGCAGGAGGGGGAACAGATTCTGCATCCTTTGACTAAGCCAGTGCTCATTCCCGGGTGCCATGCTATTTAGTTTTCATGCTAAAGTAGGTGGGGAACTGAAAGTCCTAGTTGATTATCTCTTTGATATTTGCTAGTTAAGTATTTTATTTAGGAGAAATTTATGCATCATGACTTATAGTGTAGCTGTCTGACCTTTTAAATACCCATACTTGGACCAGAACTGTATTTAACAGGTATTTAATGAATGAATGCAACCTTTATGATAGATAAGAGGGATATATAGGCAAATGCGTTATCTGTGACAGTGGTTTTCAACCAGATGGATCTCAGTTGCTTTTTATAAAACAAGTATTTTATATTTATTCCTTTTTATGCCTTGAAAAGGAATTCATAGATAAGAAAACCTTCCTACACATAAAATTTCAAAATAGTTAATCTAATGCACTATTTATAACTTAAAGGTAGAAGGGAGCATGTATAATTTAATCATGTATAATTAAATCATATGTGTTTCAGTATGTAAATGCTTGGACAAAATAGGTCCTTGTACCTTTATGTAGAGTTACTATGGATGGAACAGTTACAGATGTAGATTGATAAAGGTACATGTTGGACTTAGATACCATGGGGGCATTGCACTCGGTGATTTTGATTTTTCTAAACAATGGATAGCTCTTGGTAAAGTTCTAAACCAAACAAAGTACTTTTTGCCTTCAGTTGACACAGAAGTTGCCTTCCTGAGAAATTCAGTGTATACAAAAACCATGTTTTGGTTTCACATATAAAATGGAAGTAGGTTCTGGGCTCTAATAATAACAGATGGATTTTCCTCAACATCAGTGTTGGGCAGGGCATTTAAAACTGCTCTGGGATGAATCTTCCCTTGCAGAGCAATTTTGAGCATTGCAGGATATCTACCACAGCCCCTGCTCACCCCCACCACATGCCTTGTAGCCTCCCTGACCCCACTACCCCCTCCCTCCTTTCCCCAGTCATTGCAATTCACTAAAAAGCATCCACAGACTTCTAAGAGGCTGCTGCTGGGTCCTACATTACTTAAGCAGGCAGCTGAGTTCCAGAAGTTCATTTGGAATTCTCAGTTAGTTTTTCTTTGAAACAGTGTTTTAAATGGTGACTAGGCTTCCTACTGAGCCTAGTAAAGCATTTTAAACCATTATATATCCCCGAATGGCATACCAATTACTATTTAAATATAACTCTTCATTCCCTTAACACTGATTCTTTGGGGTGGGATATGATTTTGTGTTCCAACTATGGGTCAATGGATTTGATCTATTCCTGTCTTTCCTTTACACCCTTTCCCCCTTTTAAATGGCAAGTAGTAACCAAACTGGCAGATACTTCCAGGGAGGAAACAGGAACTGTAATGCAGCACTGGGAGACAAGTAGTATATTAGCATGAAGGAAATCACCACTTTGTCAGTCATTCCCCAAATTTTCTGAATTTAGAGAACAAGTGGACAATATATATTAGAGTATCAATCACTTGCTATTTTTGTAGAGGCCCGGTGCATGAATTCGTGCACAGGTGGGGTCCCTTGGGGTGGCCTGCGGGGATTGGGCCCCAGCTTGTGCCCCCAGCCTCGCAGCCCCACAGCCCTGCCTGGTACCCCACCATGGCCTGGTGCCGCCCCCTCACCTGCTCCACCATCCCACCTGCAGGGTGAGTGATTGGGGCCAGGCCCCCCGCCTGGCTTCCTTAGTGCCTGGGAGCTGGGTGGTGGCCCCACCCCCCACTGCTGGTCACAGTTTGCATGGCGATTGGGCCCCTGCTTGCACCCATCTTGGCCTGGCACCACCCACTCACCTACTCCACCATCCCGCTGCGGTCCCACTCTCATTGGGGCTCACATGGGCCAGCAGCACTTCCACTGCCGCCTACTGCCAGCACTGCTTCACCCACCATGTTCTGTGCTGCCCCCTGGTGGTCAGCGCATGCCATAGCGAGCGGTCGAACACTCTAGGGGGCAATTTGCATATTAGGCTTTATTATATAGGATTGTCAACTTAAGCAATATGCCCTTTAGAGTGATTACATAGGAATAGTATTTGGGAGTGCCTGGCCCTATCCTCTTCCTCACAACAGCTCTGTAAACTGATGCTGGTGTTCCTGTTCTTCTGAGACAAGACCTCAGACTTAGAGGGCACAACAGTTTGTTAAAGATCACAGGACAAATGATTGAGGTCATAGTGCCATAAACAACTGACCAGCACTGCTTTTATTTCCCAAAAAATTTTCCTAATTGCTTTCCAAGTTCTCAGTAGGAAAAAGGAGCAGGTTTATTTTCAGAAACGGGCAAAAATATTTTGAGCCACATTGCTTAGTAAAATGAGAAACCATGGTAGATTGTGCCTTATTTTTGGGTAAAAAAATGAGATGTCACCCTTAAGTAAAGATATTTTTGCTTTTCTTTCTCATAAATAGACTCCAAAAGGAGCTATAAAGAGTTTCCACTAAGTTTGAGCAATATTGCTATCTAGTAAGTATAAGGCATCTAAAAGTGACTGTTTATAGTCTTCATATTTTTTCAGTGCTAATTATAAGTTTGTAAACATATAGCTGAGGTGAAGGAATTTTTTATATACCTACCACTTAAATTCCACTGTTAACATTTTATTATGTATTTATCCATCTTATCCCTCTAATCAGTGGTTCTCAACTAGTGGCAGTCTTCCCCCCCCCCCCCCACACCCTCACCCCCCAGGGAGCCTTTGGCGATGTAAAGGGAAGTTACTTGAGAGGGGAACACTAGTGGCATAGAGAGGGTAAGAGAGTGCTAAATACTCTACACCACCCTATGTTTACTTTTGTTGTAGAGCAGCCCCCACAACAAAAACAAACATAACAAGGAAAAAAGCCTCCCAACAGTTTAATCCCAAAATTTCAATTCTGCCAAATTAGAAAAACTTTGCTCCAATTTAACTATTAATCCATCTTATTTTTGGTACATTTCAAAGTAAATTGCAGACATAGGGACACTTCTTTTTTTTTTTTTTTTTTTTTTTTAAATATATTTTATTGATTTTTTACAGAGAGGAAGGAAGAGGGATAGAGAGTTAGAAACATCGATGAGAGAGAAACATCGATCAGCTGCCTCCTGCACACCTCCCACTGGGGATGTGCCCGCAACCAAGTCACGTGCCCTTGACCGGAATCGAACCTGGGACCCTTCAGTCCGCAGGCTGACGCTCTATCCACTGAGCCAAACCGGTTTTGGCAGGGACACTTCTTAAGTGCTTCAGCATACTATCTAATAAAAGAACAATATGCAAATTGACCATACCTCTGCTACACCCACAAGCCAATCAGGAACAAATATGCAAATAAACCCAACCAAGATGGCTACGGCCACAGAGAGCAGGAGGGAGGCTTGGGTTTCCCCAGCAATGGAGGAAGCCAAGCTTTCCGCACACCCTGGCCAGCCCAGGCCTCTGCTTAAGGCTACAAAGTTTCAGTTGTAGAAGATAAATAAACCCCAGATACCAGGGCCTCCGCTTGGGTCACCAGGGGGCGGGGCCGGCCTGCAAACCACCACAGGCCCCTCGCCCAGGCCGCCCCACGCCCCAAGGGAACCCCCACCCTGATCTGGGACATCCTTCAGGGCAAACCAGCTGGCCCCCACCCATGCACCAGGCCTCTATCCTATCTAATAAAAGAGTAATATGCAGATTGACCATCACTCCAACACACAAGATGGCTGCCCCCATGTGGTCAAAGATCCTGCCCCCATGTGGACACAAGATGGCCACCACAAGATGGCCAGGACGGGAGGGCAGTTGGGAGGGACTAGGCCTACAAGGGAGGGCAGTTGTGGGCGATCAAGCCTGCAGGGGAGGGCAGTTAGGGGTGACCAGGCCTGCAGGGGAGGGCAGTTGGGGGGGATCCAGGCCTGCAGGGGAGGACAGTTAGGGGCAAACAGGCTGGCAGGGGAGCAGTTAGGCATCAATCAGGCTGGCAGGGGAGTGTTTAGGGGGTGATCAGGCTGGCAAGCAGAAGTGGTTAGGGGCAATCAGGAAGGCAGGCAGGCGAGCAGTTGGGAGCCAGTAGTCCTGGATTGTGAGAGGGATGTCCGACTGCCCGTTTAGGCTCGATCCCACCGGGCAATGGAGGAAGCCAAGCTTTTTTCCTGCCCTTGGCTACAAAGTTTCAATTATAGAAGATACGTAAATCCCACCGGGATCGGGTCTAAACGGGCAGTGGGACATCCCTCGAGGGGTCCCAGATTGGAGAGGGTGCAGGCTGGGCTGAGGGACAGCCCCCACCCCGTGCACAAATTTTGTGCACCAGGCCTCTAGTCCTATCTAATAAAAGAGTAATATGCAAGTTGACCATCACTCCAACACACAAGATGGCTGCCCCCATGTGGTCAAAGATGGCTGCCCCCATGTGGACACAAGATGGCCAGCAGGGGAGGGCAGTTAGGGGCAAACAGGCTGGCAGGTGAGTAGTTAGGCATCAATCAGGCTGGCAGGGGAGTGTTTAGGGGTGATCAGGCTGGCAGGCAAAATCGGTTAGTGGCAGTCAGGAAGGCAGGCAGGTGAGCAGTTGGGAGCCAGCAGTCCTGGATTGTGAGAGGGATGTCCCACTGGTAGGATCGGGCCTAAACGGGCAGTGGGACATCCCTTGAGGGGTCCCAGATTGGAGAGGGTGCAGGCTGGGCTGAGAGACACCCCCTCCCGTGCACAAATTTCATGCACCGGGCCTCTAGTCCATTTATAATTATGTACTTAATCCATATTTTTGCTATTCAGTACTATATTTTAGAAAATAGCTTTAACCATCTGTTATTTTTATTAGTTTTTAATGTAATCATTTAAAATGGTCTTAAAATTTGTGATGTTTGATTTGTATATTTTTTTCATTCTCAGATATTCAGTTTGACTATCAAAAGACATATCTTTCTACTAAGTTTTCTTGTTAATGATGCTTAGAAAAAACTCTGATGCTCATTCACTTTAGAATTCAAAGGAAATCATTTTCCTCTTGGGCCAGACTCCAAAATATTCAGTCCTCGCTAGACACTAGCTAGATAAAAGTCTTTCTTTTTTATTGTAGCAGTCAGTGATGACCTTCTTTGAACTCTTGAAACAATTTTTTTTACACTTTCTGTTTCAGAGAGGAATAGTTCCATATCTACAAGTTTATCTTTTAAGTCTTCGTAGTTTTTCAGTTGTTATTCATAGTCATTTGAAACCTTTTTTGGCTCTGCAGGTGTTGTTTGTGGCAATTAATTGTTGGTGGAACCAGGGGAGATGCAGAAAAAAGAAGCATTTCTTTTATTTTCCTGTAATATATCTGTATCATCGGAGGTAAGACATTTTAAGTATGTTTCTAATTCCAACTAAGTTTATCAATTTTGAAGTGATTTTTTTTTCATTTAAAATATTAAAGAATATACGTATAAGCAAAAATAAATAAACAAAAGGATCTGTATTATTTTATCAGCCATACGTAATCATTATGTGTTTTGATTTATATTCTCCTATCAGTATATATATGTGTGTGTGTGTGTGTGTGTGTGTGTGTGTGTGTGTGTGTGTATATATACGTATATATATATGTGTGTGTGTGTGTGTGTGTGTGTATATATATATATATATATATACCCTCTCCTTTAAAAATAAACAAAACATTACCCTATAGTAATATTCTTTCCTAAACTTATTTCTTTTTCAATATATTTTTAATTGATTTCAGAGAGTAAAGGAGAAGGGGAGAGAGAGAGAAATATCAAATATGAGAGAGAATCATTGATTGGCTGCCTCCTTTACGCCCCCCCTTACTGGTGATTGAACCTGGAACCCAGGCATGTGCCCTGACTGGGAATCGAACCGTGACCTTCTGGTTCACGCTCAACCGCTGAGCCACACAGATGGACTAAACTGGTTTTTCTTACTTTTCATGTCATTACGTATATTCTGAAGCATTGTTTTTAATAGTAACAGTTACTCCATTGTGTGGCTGTACATTTCAAATATTCTGAAAGTGTTTTGTGGTATAAAAATACATAAAAGTCTTTATCCTATTACTTGGCAGGATAGCATAATCAAGAGGGTATCTTACCATCTTTTCAACTGGGAAGAAAATTACAAGTCCATAATTCTATATCCATAATTCTGAAATCCAAAGAGCTCTGGAAACCTAAATTTTGTCCCCAAATACATTCATCTGGCCTAAAGTAATAAGAGGCTGCCTATAGTCTTTATCTCACTTAAGGTGCCATTTTATTCATTTTGCTGCAGAAAAATATTGATGCTTGATTTTGGAGTACTGCCTGGCCATTGCTATGGGTGTTAAGTAATGTCTAAAATTTGACTTAAAGGATTTTGGAGACGAGATGGGATTCGAACTTTGTTCAATGTAGTTGTCTTAAAGTTTGTTAATGAAGGTAAAATGGGTAAAGAAGATGTGATTAGTAAGAGCTTTACTTTTTAGATTTTATTTTTTCCCTCCCTCCAAACTTCTTGGAACTTAATCAATGGGGATTTATAACAAACATCAACAAATTACCATTTGTGGATTATCTGTCACATTCCATTACACTTCCATGACTTTAGCATAAAATGTTGTGTCCACATAATTTTGCTTCTCAGGAGCTAGTAAATAGTATTTGGGCAAAAACATACTTTCCTACCCCATCTTCAACCTCACAGTTTCCTCTAGATATATGAATACTTTCTCAGAGGAACTTTCTCATAGTTCCTTCTTTTTAAAAAAATATATTTTTATTGATTTCAGAAAGGAAGAGAGAGGGAAAGATAGAAACATCAGTGATGAGAGAGAATCATTGATTGGCTGCCTCCTGCAAGCCCCATACTGGGAATCGAGCCCACAACCCGGGCATGTGCCCTTGACCGTAATCGAGCCTGGGACCTTTCAGTCTGCAGGCCAATGCTCTATCCACTGAGCCAAACCAGCGAGGGCAAACCCGCAGTTCACATGCGGCCCACAACGAATATGTTTGCGGCCCCGCCAATATAACGGTATGTAAGAAACGTTTTAACAAAAGTGTCGTAACTTAATTTTTACAATTTTCTGTTATACATAATTATTAATAATGAACTACAATGTTCGCTAGTGACTGATTACTATAATCACGCACCTTATGCGCAGGCGCACCATTTCTCTCCACTAATACTAGCAGCGAATATTTTAGCAGCCAGTTGCCACGTTAGTTGTCTTGTACTGACTTGTTTGGTGTGCGCAACAGGAAATATTTTGCTTTCGAAGAACAAGAAAAATAGGTTTTTTGCCTTACGCTTATTTGTGTCGTTATTCAAATAGTGTCTGGTAAGTTAATGTTCAAGAAAAAATATTAATTTTTATTAAAATGTTCTATTGTTTTATGTTAACGATTACTCATTTATTTCAGCCCTTTGTATTCAGCATGTCTCTATCAAAATAAACTTACGTTTCTATGAAAATTGAAGCTTTTGTTTTTTTGTGGCCCACATAAACTTAAACATTGTTTATTTGGCCTGTGTTAGCCTTTGAGTTTGACATGCTTGAGCTAGGGCTCTGTTTTTTGTTTTTTAAGGTAAGTATAAGGTGCTATGCTTGAAGGTTCTAAAACTCTGTGCTCTGTCAAAGGGATAATGAGCTTGCCTCATGAAGGTCCCTACATTTCTTTTCTTGGAAATAGGAAATAGGACACAGATGCCTAGCAGGGAGTAAAAGACTTGCAACTACGTGTAACCAAGCCAGTTGCCTAGAGGTGGACTTAATGTGATGTGACGTTAAAATTAGAATAATTCCCTTGAATAGAGTACAAAATGTCATTTTGGTTTATGTGGAGTGTGCAATGTTGTCTTACACTGTTTTCTTAGTTTTATAGAAAGATTGAAAAGGCATGGAAGGAACTTTAGAAAAATCTAGTTCACTCCTCTCATTATATAGATGAGGAATTTGAGGTTAGTACTCATCTTGAAGTGCTTGCCCCTCATCTTTATCTGTTAAATTTTTACTTGTTTAAGTCATTCCCAATGTCTCAAAAACAGAAGAAAGTGCTAAGCCACAGAAATATCTGAAAGGTAGCCTTTTCATATTCTATTTAAGAATCTTCAAGCCCTCTATTTTACATGAAACACATATGAATGAATGTGTTCCTTTAACTAAACTCTCTTGTGAGTATTTGGTAGTCTTGAGATTTTTTTGCTTAATGTGCTTGCAAATGTGAACCTTGAGTCTGTCTCATCACTGGATAGACCGTTGTGTGTGTTGTTTCTGTGTGTATAATGACTTACCTAGTTGTAGCTGCTTAAAGAAATTAATAGATTTTTCTGTTTTGTGAAAGTAGATTCCACTTTTTTTTAAAGTATATGTGTTGCCAAACGGAGCACAGATTCCACTATTTTTGGCTTGTATTAATACTAGTTATAAAGGCTCTGAGGCAGTAGTTTCTCAAAACACTATATAAAGTTTAGCAGCCCTAGGTCAGCTTGTCCTACAGCAATGACTATAGCATGTTGCTAAAACATGTCCCCCATCCTGCATTCTGGGTTCTTCTCATTACAAGTACTGGGACCCTGTAAAATTCAGCAGAGCCTGTTTGCTTGAATAGATGAGGTTTCCAGATTGGTTGCCTCCTTTTTGCTGAATAAAATAAGTTATCAGATGATTTTTTATTTCTTCCTTTAAAAATTGTTTTTTGTTTTTTAAAAATATATTTTGATTTTGGAGAGGAAGGGATGGAGAGAGAGAAACATCAATGATGAGAGAGAATCATTGATCGCTGCCTTCTGCACACCCCCCACTGGGGATCGAGCCCGTGATTCAGGCATGTGCCCTGACCGGGAATCGAACTATGATCTCCTGGTTCATAGGTCGATGCTCAACCACTGAGCTATGCCAGCCAGGCCTTTAAAAATTATTGAGGGTTGCTGTGGTTGTTGATTGTGGTGATTTTTATGTTATTTTTAATTTTTATTGTTAATCCTCACCCAAGGATATTTTTCCATTGATTTTTAGGGAGAACAGAAGAGAGAGGGAAAGACAGAGAGAAACATTGATGTGAGAGAAACACATCAATTGGTTGCCTCCTGCATGAGCCCCCACCAGAGCCCAGGCTGGGGAGGAGCCTGCAACCAAGTTACATGCCCTTGACTGGAATCAAACCTGGCACCCTTTGGTCCACAGGCTGACGCTCTATCCACTGAGCCAAACTGGCTTGGGCTGGTGGTGATTTTTTAAACTAATGGTTAAAATTAACAAATTAGTTGTAATAAGTCTTGAATTATGGAATTCTTAAGTGTCTCCCAGTTGTGCACGTAGAATGCTATTTTTACTTTTTCATGCTAATATTTCTTTGCATCATATTCTGCAGTGCACACTGAAGAATTGTGTTTATCTTATCACATTATATGTGTGTGTTAATTTCTGTAATCAAATATTATATTATTATGACCATAGCATTTATATAATTCTTTACTGTGCTCTGTCTATTCTTGCTATTAACAGTAAGCTTAATGTCAATTTCTGTTTAGAGAGAAGAATGTTTATGGAGTTGCTGAATGTCACTCTATTTCCTACCCTCCACATACCATCCATTTATATTTGAGCAATATCTGTTGGTATTGTACAGTATCAAAGAAAGCCATTTGAGGATTCTGATCAGCTTATTAGGAGGTTAACTGAATGTTAGTATTCTTAGCAATACCAAATCAAATTCCTATGCATCCCCTAATACAACTGGAATGGAAAATAATTTATACAGGCCCCTGACTTGATCCATCACATAATTTTTTGTTGTAATAAAGCTTTAACTAGGTTTAAGGTTCAATTAGTGATCCTTTGTGTAAGTGCCTATGTAAATATTTATTTATTTTTTATTTTTATTTAATATTAGTGGCCCAGTGCATGAATTTGTGCACATTGAAAGGAAATTAATTAGAAGAAATATTTTTAAAAAAATATATTTTATTGATATTTTACAGAGAGGAAGGGAGAGGGATAGAGAGCTAGAAACATCGATGAGAGAGAAACATCGATCAGCTGCCTCCTGCACACCTCCCACTGGGGATGTGCCCGCAACCAAGGTACATGCCCTTGACTGAAATCGAACCCGGGACCCTTCAGTCCGCAGGCCGTCGCTCTATCCACTGAGCCAAACTGGTTTCGGCTAGAAGAAATATTTTAATATTGCTGTTTGTCCTTTCTCTATAATAGAAGTGTCAACCAAATTCATGATCGACAGTGACATATTGAAACACATATGTGCGATTGGCGCCAGCGAGAGCTTTATATGTATCACACATGCATGAGTCAACTTAGCCTTTTATATATATAGAATAAACTTGCTTAGACCTGCTTTCTTATTTAGCTAAACTTTTTCCAGCCCAGTGAAGCACCCCAACTTCTCTTTTAGGTAATTGTCAGCAACACAGCAGTAAATATCAACACGAAGCAGATTATTATTGTAGATCTCACAGGGAGAACCAAGGGTAAAATATTTAACTGCAGCAGTGTTTGACTGTATTCTGTGCAGTGAGAAAACCAGAAGTCATTTTCAAGGTCCACCATTTCTTCTTTTCAGTTGGGTCAAGTTTCTAAGCTTTCTAAATTTCCGTTTTCTGGCTAATGAAAATAGGATTCCACTTAGTCTCCTTTTTACCTACTCCAGGACTTCTGAATGAGAAGAGGCATGGGAAAACTCTTCACAAACATTTGGTTACAGTGTAAAATGTTTCCACCTGGCTATAAAGCAAGTTGTGTTCCTGAGCTGAAGAAACTGCAAGGAGGCTAGTTGCTATGGAGAGGAAGCTGGGCATTGTTATGTAACATCATTACCCAGACAGACACTTAGCATATTAGCCTTTTATATATATAGATATTTTTATTGATCTCAGGAAGAGAGAGAGAGAGAGAAACATCAATGATGAGAGAGAATAATTGATTGGCTGCCTCCTGTACACCCCTCACTGGGGATTGAGCCCACAACCCAGGCATGTGCCCTTGACTGGAATCAAACCCGTGACCCTTCAGTCCGCAGGCCGATGCTCTATCCACTGAGCCAAAATGGCTAGGTTGGGGATATTTAATTGCTGTTAAGTAGGCCAAGGGCCAACTGCTCAATGGAAAGCCTGCCCCTCTACATTGAATTGTGTGGTTCAGATCCTGGAATCCTTTAGCTTTTGGCCAGTTTCCAAGGTTGCCTTTCTATTTTGTTTTTTAAGGAAATATTGTGGGAATTAATTCGTTTTTCAGAGATTGCTTGTAATGGCTGCTGTATCTTTCCTCACATAAATGCTTCTTAATTGGCTCTCCAGTCGCCTCCTGAGACAAAGAAGGCTGCTTAACTATGAACCAGTCAGGATCCTAAAGCAGGACATTTTCATTTTATGTTGTTGATGATTTCAGTTATACATTACAGGTTTAATGCATGGTGTATTATTTTTATTTTTTATTTTTTTGGTACTAGTTTTGGACCAATCGAATACAAAGGCCCCATGAGTGCTGTTTACATTGAGAAGTTTGTCCGCCGGGTGATGAAACCACTTCTGTACATCCCATCACAATCAGAATTACTAGATTTTCTCTCAAACTACGAGGTACCTGTCTTTCATATCTCCTTACATTCCCAAGATTTCACCGGGTTGTATTGGATTGTTTGTATAGAAAAGTTTTTACACCTCCTGATTTTGCAGCAATTAAAAGGTGTCGTTATAGATAAGCCCCAATTAAATGCTTTTTGAGGTAATTGATTATAGGGATGGTTTGACCAAGTGAGTTTTAAGAAAGTAGAATGCTTGCAAAACCTTTATTTTTTATTTGGGAATTTTCAACAAACTTTCAATTTGTCTCACAGTTAACTTAGAGTATGTAAGAATTAACTTACAATTTATATACAGCGGCAAATTTCTAAAATTTTTATTTGATGCTTTGTGGCATCTTACTGATGAGGTATCTGGTTTTTCTTGTCAGTTGTAGTTTAGCCTTTCAAAGCAAAACAAAACTGAAAATACAGTCCTTTATATATTAAGTGTATAACTATTTTAAGGTCTGAACTGCTTTTCCATTGCCAATTTCAACACCTGATAAATTATTTTTATAGGGTGTTCAATGCATGTGCAGGACAGCTTATTATTGGGAGACCAGTATAAAGCTTAAAATAATCTCAATAAAATGTAAAAATAGTTTCATGAAAATTTTTTGGAGCAAGTGTAAAGTCATACTTGGGTACAACAAGTGAAAGTGCTGAATCCACCAGACCACCAGGAACTAGCAAAAATGAAAAATGGTCTTATATACAACAAAATCAGGACCTTAAATAACCAGATACAGATAAAAACCATATGAATTCTGGCCTCATAATTTAGAATTTAGTAATAGTGATGGATTGAATTTTTGTGCTATGTAGATTTTGTGTAGATTAGTTAAGAATTTCTTTCACTAGAACATCATAACAGCTTTTTCAATCATGTTAGAAATACTATTTATATGTTAACTATGGCAGATTCCCCAAGCAGCAGTATTAATATCTAGTTCTGCTTGTAGTTCTCAGATATGCATTTGAGTAAATTCTTCTTTACTGTTAAGGTGGATAAAGAATGGATTTCCGTGCTCCTCACTATCTGTCTCCCATTTTGCCTGGGTAGGCTGGTAGGCCTGAGCTACGTTGGGAGGTAGGGCATTTGGGCCTAGTGTCTTTGGTAGCACTAACTAGGTCTGTTGATTTGATTCTTGGAATCTTCTATACCATAGAATCTCTGTAAATTGTTATGTCAGTTAGTGTATGCTTAATTTCTGACTGGACCTTTTTCATGTCTTTGACATTCTCACTAAGATCCCTGAGTTTCATAAAGATCCTTGAGTAACCTTATAACCATGGTTTTGAACTCTGTATCCAGTAGTTTACTTGCTTCCATTCCTTTCATTTGTGTCGTTTCTTTGTCTCTGCATTTTGGCAGCTTCCCTGTGTCTGTTGCTATGTATTAGGTAGAGCTACTATGTCTCCTGGAATTGGTAGAGGGGTCTTGTGTAGTAGGTGTCCTGTAGGGCCTAATGGCTCAGCCACCCCAGTCACCTGAGTTGGGCACTCTAGGTGCGCTCCTGTGTGGGCTGTGTGCACAGTCTTGTAGTTGAGCCTTGATTGCTGTTGGCATCTCTGGCAGGAGTTGGCCTCCAGGCCAGTTGTCTGTGAGGACCATCTGTGACTACAGTGGGAGAGCTGCTTTTTAGGAGGTGAGGCCCAGCTTGAAGCAAGGCAGGCTGGTACTAGTTCCTCGTCTTGGGCCTTTTATTGATAGGTTTGGGGCATGCTGTCACCAGCTGCAGCTTGTTTGATTGATTTTAGCAAAGTCTGAAGCTGAGCCAGGACAGGCCATTCATATGGAAAAGCTGCTGCAAACAGCTTGGGCAGGGCTGCAAATTGGATGGGGCAGGGTCTCAGGGAATCCTCAGGTGGAGCAAACAGTGTGCTCCAGGCTGATTGAGACTTAGCTATGGCTGACAGTCAGCCCTGCAAGGGGTGTGGGGGGTAGGGGGCAGTGATCAGAAGAACAGTGATCACTGCGAGCATCCCTGTCTGTAAGAAAGCCACACCTGAGTTTCTGCCCTGATGCCAGACAATTCAGTTGCTCCCCATATGTGTCTGGGTCCCCCAGAGCCACCTGGTGCTGGAACTCAGAGGTATTCAGTCTGAGTAAGTTTGTGCGCCAGCCCTTTAAAAGGAACAGCTGGGTGTCCTTCGTGTTTCTCAGCCACAATTTCCACTGGTTTTTACAGACCGTAGACTTCTCCTCCCAGCTCTGGAACCCTGGGCTAAGGGTCTGGTGTGGGGCTGGGACTCCTTGCTTCCCAGCCTCCTCAGGGACGATCTCCTTCCCAATTAAAAAAATGGCACACATGGATGTCAGACCAGCCCGTTCCGAGGCTCTGTTCCTCCTACCAGTCTCGATGTGCTTTCTTCTTTACTTCTCTAATTGTAGGACTTCCATTCAGCCAGCTTTCAGGCGGTTCGGAATGATGTTTGTTCTGTATTTTAGTTGTAATTTTGATGTGGTTGTGGGAGGCGGTGAGTACAGGCGTTTACTTATGCCGCCATCTTGGTTCTGTCTCAACCTGCTATTATTAATTGGGTCATTAGCATTTATTCTGCAGAACTGGGAGTGTTCTATGTATGATAATCACAATATTGAGACAGAGTAGGTTCTAGAATTTACTTCCCAGATATGCATTAAAATCATAGCTACCTTATAAATAATGAATTTAGTGAAAAACTGAAGTGAACTTGTCAATGCATACTACAGAGGGAGCTCAAGAGCTTTAAGTCATCTCATTGTAAACCATGTTAAGAAATTTTACTTTCTTCATTTATTCTAAGTGTAGAATCCCTCTTCCTGGAGGTCCTTCTTGCCTATTTAGGATACAGACAGGAAAATGTGGTTTATTACTTGTGGACAACATAGGGAAGCATATCCCAGTATCATTTTTATTTTGGTGGACATTAAATTGATTGGAAAGGAGATAGGACTGAGTGATGGTAATGTCACTTTCAAAGTCACTAGTCTTATGGCTCTTCTAATTTTGGTATTTTTTAAATTTATTGATTTTAGAGAGAGAGGAATTGAGAGAGAGAAACATCAATTTGTTCATTTGTCTCTAATCCAGATATTTGTGAACAGTTTGGACCATTTATGCATTCATTGAGTGATTCTTGTATGTGCCCTTATGGGGGATCAAACCCACAACCTTGGCATATTGGGTTGGTGGCTCCAACCAACTGAGCCACCGGGTCAGGGCATAATTTTGGTATTTTTTGGGCATCAATTGGTTAAGGTATCAGTAGCTTTTACATCAATAATGCTTCATTATTTATTTATAAATATATTTTTATTGATTTCAGAGAGGAAGGGAGAGGGAGAGAGAGAGAAATATCAATGATGAGAGAGAATCATCAGTTGGCTACCTCCTGCACACTCCACACTGGGGATTGAGCCTGCAACCCTGGCATATACCCTGACCGGGAATCAAACTGTGACCTCCTAGTTCATAGGTTGACGCTCAACCACTGAACCTTGCCAGTGGGCTCTTTTTTATTTTTTATCAGAATCATCTGATTTGTATCTTTTATTCTACCCACTAAATGCCAACAATATTATTTAATTCTTATCTTCATATGCGGCCAAAATATTTTCTAAATCTTTTCATGAATTTCTATAATTTACCCATTTAAGAGTAGTGATTTTGCATGCATCTACTCATTTATTCTTATCAGTTATGGTAAACCAAATTGTTTTACATTTAAACAGGATGGGAATAGGCTTGGGAATCTTTTGGAGATGGAAGCATGGTGTTGGAGATGGAAGCATGGTCAGGTGACAGAAAACCTGAGTATTTTGTTGGAGAAACATCTAGTAGAATGTCTGCTACCTGCTGTTATACTGTTATTTGTTAGTAAAAATACCCTGAATGTTGAGCAAATAAATAGATACTGTTTCTGTCATTTTATAGTTTTATAGTACCGTGGACTAAATAGTTTTAAGTTTTCTAGGTGTGAGTTAACATTAGTGCAGAAATATTTCAATTGCCATTGATAAAATCACACCACTAGAGGTTGTGTACATCATTTGCTGAAATTTATGCCAAACTGCAAATAGTATTCACTTAGGAAATAAATATTTAGTCTTCATGAGGATTTGCTGGCCTCCTATAAATAGTCTAACCTCATTCTTGCAGGTACTGAATACACTGTACATTATGGAATGGAATTAAAAACACAAAGTAGGTCAAATTATAATCTGGCATTCATTATGTTATGTTCTTTGCTAAATTGTAAACTTGATAAAGGAGTATTGTCTTATTTACATTTTTATCTCCATTCATTCATTAACAAATGTTTATTTTGTGACTGCTCTGTGCTGGAAACATGGTGATGAACAAGAGAGAGCCTTTGTTTTATGGAGTTTTAAAGTGGAGATATATAACAAAGGAAAACAGATAAACAAAGTGTAGGGGGTTGAGTAGTGTCCTCTTTGCAGTTGAGTTCCCATGACTGTTTACCTGGTAGCTATAAGCATCTGGGAGTGGATTAATAGAAACACTGCAGATGGAATCTGGGGTCAGATGGTCTTACTTATGGTAAGCAGCAGAGTGAGGAGGGACAACTTATGTACCAGAAGGGCTTGCACCCCATCTATATAACCCAGTGTCAGGCTGGCTTATGTGCTGAAAGCCTCAAAATATATTAGGCAGGGTTACAGTTGTGCTTTGAACCAGCCCCTGGTTTATTTGTGGCTGAGCAAACAAGGGACCTTGACCTAGAAAGATCTACATATGTAAATATGCATGAATTTTATTCCCCAAACTCCTCTTTTTCCAGATTTAAGAACTGTGAAAGGAACTCTGAAATATGTAATCACTTTTCGTTTCCTCATATTTCAGATCTTTGGTTTGATTCTTGGGGTCCTTTGATCTACAGTTGAATTTCTGTATATTCTTTATTGCAGACAGTGTATGCTTAATTTTTGACGGGTCCTATTCCATTTTTTTGGCATTCTCATTAAGGTCCTTGAAGGTCTCACTAAGCTCCTCGGAGGTCTCATCAAGTTTCTTGGTGGTTTTTAGAAGATTCTTGAGTAACCTTATAAATGTGGTTTTGAACTCTATGTCCAGTAGTTTGCTTTCCTCCATTTCTTTCATTCGTGACATGTTTCTTTGTCTCCGCATTTTGCTGCTTCCCTGTGTTGATGGAGTGGTTTTCTGTGGTAGGTGACCACTGGTTCAGCCTATCACCTGAGGTGGACACTCTTGGTGCACCCCTTTGTGGGCTGAGTGCAAAGTCTTGGTGTAGTTAAGCCTTGATTGCTGTTGGTACATTGGGAGGAATTGACCTCCAGGCTAATTGGCTGTGAGGACCCGCTGTGTCTATAATGGAAGAACTGCTGTGCTGGAGACATGCTTATGGGGGACTTGCAGGACTTGCTTCAGTGGGGCTTTGGTGCTCACTGAGTCTGCCTCTTGAATGTGTCACTTATGGATGTGAGTAGTTGAAATCTGGTGTCATCTCACACTGACCACTAGATACACTAGCTTCTGGATCTCCAATGGGGTGCAGGTCAGCTACTGTCTGAGGCCACCCAGCAGGAGCTACAGTGAGAACTACAGCTTTCTCCTCTTTGCTTGGGGTATGGAGGTTTTGGAGCTGTCTGACCAGAGCTGCAGTTTGTTAGGTTAAGCTGCGATAGGGCAGGCCATTTATATGCAAAAGCCGCTGTGTGGAGCTTGGGTGGGTTTGTAGATTGTGCAGGGTGGGGTCTCAGGGAGTCCCTAGGCTAGGGCGTGGCAAACAGCAATGGCTGCCAGTCAGCCGTCTCTGCGTTTCCGCGTTTCCGCGTCCCCGCGCCGCGCCCCAGCGCAGTAAACAATGATTGCTGCATGCACCTCTGCAAGAAAGCCACCCTCATTTTCCGACCCGATGGCAGACAGTCCAGCTTCTCCCCGTAGGAGTTTGGGTCCCCAGCGTCTCCCCAGAAACTGGAGTTCAAAGTAATCGGGAGCTTGTCTTCCTTCGGGTTGAAAAAAGCAGTGCCCCAGTCGCCCGCTGCCAGCCCAATTCGCACGCCTCTGTACCTCAGCTTTTCAACGCTTGTGCACGTCTCAATGCTCTTTTCTCTTTCCTTCTAGTTGTAGAACTTCCACTCAGCCAGCTTTCCCGTGGTTCTGGGTGATAGACGTTTTGTCTTTTAGTTGTAGTTTTGAAATTGTTGTGCGAGGTAGCAGTTTAGGTGTTTACCTATGCTTCCATCTTGGTTCCGACTATGTAATCACTTTTCAAATACAGCTTCTGTTAGGCGACACTGAAACTTTGGGGAAATGGTTGCAAAATTTGTTTGATCTTAAGCAAAACCAGAGCCAGTTTAGTAACTTCTAAATGATAATTTGTAATAGAAATAAACAGATAAATAGCACTTTATTTCTTCTTTTTATTATTTTTAAAATATTAATTTTAAGTTACATTCTCAAACAGGCCAATTTTCAAAACTTAATACAGATTGTCACGGTATGGTGAATATTTTAAAAATAATACTTAAAATATATTTTGTCTGTTTTTCTTGTTTTTGTTTTTTTTTTTGGTAGTTGGTATACAGCTTTAAATCATCTCATACAGTTGTTGAATCTTATCTGTGTTTTTGGCAATTAAAAGAATATAATTTTGCATATGATATTATTTGCTTTGTATTGTTTATGAAATTTATTTGGTCAAACTACTTGAAAAGTTCAGTACCAGTTCTTCTGAAGATAGGCTCCTTTGTCCAAGCTATGTAGCCCCTTGGAAAATTGTAGCAGTGATGCCCTCGACAAGAATAAACCTGTAGAAATGTCCACAAAGGACCCCTGCAAATGGTCCAACCTTTGTACATTTTTAAAGGTTTATTGCAGTTTCCCTTGAAGACTAAGGTTTAAAAACTTTTTTATTTCCATTAATGTCTGTACATGTGTGCATTTCTATATATAAACATATATGTAATTGTATACATTCCTGTAGCTATAAATGTGTTTATGGGCCATATGTTCACTTCTGTGAAGTCATTGGTGATAACATGATGTGAAATTCCTCTGATTTAATTTTTAGCAATGAAACATTTATTGGTATTTAAATGAATTTATTTCATTTGGTTTCAGTTTGGGAGATTGGTTATAATATAAAGAAACTTAAATGAGTCCATTTTGTTTCCACTAGTTTTCATTTTTGTAATCTTGCATACAATATTAACTAAAGTGACTAGAATGTCTGAAGATTTTGTCTTCCTTTTGTTCTTGGTAGTAAGGTTTATTACACCATCGTATCATGGTTTGAAACCCAAACAGTATGCAATTCTTCTTTCAGCCAATTCTGGATTGGCTTGCTAAAAAGATTTTGGAGGAGCCCTGGCCGGGTAGCTCAGTTGGTTGGAACATCATCCTATACACCAACAGGTTGTGGGTTTGATTTCCAGTTGGCACATTCCTATTTGTGGATTCAAATACCTGGTCAGGGCGAATACGGGAGGTAATGGATTGATGTTTTTCTTTCACGTCATTGTTCTTTCTTCCTTTCTCTCCCTTCCTCTCTAAACATATTCTCGGATGAGGATTAAAAAAAAATTTTTTTTGAAAGAGTTTAGTAAAAGAAAATTTCTGTTTTCAATACTTTGCTTTCTGATGTTCTCAGTTGTTTTAGAAATTGGTTATTTGCTGGATTTTCTTAGATAGTATTAGGATTCAACATTCTGACTATCTCAATTTCTATCAGAATAAAAACCAAGTGATTTGTTTAAAATTGAATCATGCCTGGCTGGCATGGCTCAGTAGTTGAAACAGGAGGTCACAGTTGGATCCGGATCAGGACACATGCCCAGATTGTGGGCTCAATCCCCAGTGTGGAGCATGCAGGAGGCAGCCAATCAAAATGATTCTCTCTCATCATTGATGTTTCTATCTCTCTCCCTTTCCTTTCCTCTCTGAAATCAATAAAAATATATTTTTAAAATAAATAAATAATTGAATTTTATGACAGTAAGCAAGTGATTTGGATTTGAAAGATAGTATGTTCCACTACAGATCAGAAATTTTCTTTTTTTATACAAATTACTGATTTTAATTTTACCAACAGATGAAATTCCTACCTTATCTTTTGGGTCTGATTTTGCCCCAATGATCAAATCAGCTCCACAATTATTTATTAAGAGCATGATGTTGCATGCTTTAGGGCTAGAGAGAATTCTTTACATTTGCCTAGTGCTGTATAGTTCAAGCTCATTCTTCTCAGTAACACTATGATAAATTGACGCATTTGCTATATAAGGAAACTGAGGTTTCTCTTTGAAGGGTTCACCCAAGATCATTTAGCTTTTGGACTTGAGCTTAAGTCTTCTGACTCTAAGCTTAGCACTCTTTCTTCGGGAATCTCAGTTTGGCTTTTAAGACAGATAAAATCATTACAGAACAAAACCAGAGAAAATGAGTGCCACAAGGCCTTCAAAGATGGAAGAAATTATTCTGAACAGGAAGGCAGGATGTATCTGGAGAAGATAATTTATTGGTTTAGCAGAATGGAGGGGAATTCTGTCCTAAGCTTAGAGAAGTAGAATGAACAGGTGGAAATAAGTTTGTGGGGGTAGAAGTGCAAGAGAGTAGGAGATGGGTCCTTTGCAGACTGACCTGATGAGAGGAAGGTTTTTATGGTAGAATTCTGGGTTCTGGGTGTGGGGGAGAAAAGAGCCCCTAGAAGAACTACCTGGAATACAAGTTGAGCAAATCAGATTTAACCTGATTTCCAGTAAGTGTGAAGGGGTGTTGGGATGCGAGAAAGCAATTTGAGGGAGAAATAAATCTAAGAAAGATTACGAGGAAATTGACAGCTTGTCTGGAGTTGCCAAACAGAAGTAAGTGAGTACTTGTACTTGATGGTGAGATTTTGAACCTGGGACCTAGGAGAACTGTCAACAGAGAGTGGAAAGACCTACTTAAGAAGAGGGAAAGAAGTTTCAGCTCTGAATGGACTCCCCCTGTAAAAGCTGCTGCAATTGTATCCCTTAACCCTGTTGCCTAAATGAAAGGAAAGGTCCACCCTAAACCCCAACTTTTTTCATGTGGTTAGGCTTTTAAAAAAAATGAAAAGCAGCAAATGACAATTGTCATTTTATAATGGCATGTCTTTCTTTTTTTAAAATGTCCCCATTGCACAATGATTAGTGATACTTCAGTCACCTAATTCTGCTCTTGTTCCTGCAGCCTGGAGTACTTGGGTACTTTGAGTTCAGTGGTTCACCCCAGCCTCCTGGTTATTTGACCTTCTTCACTTCAGCATTACATTCATTAAAGAAAGGTAAAAATCATTTATAGTAAGACATTAGAACTTTAACAAAAATGTATGTCTATTGATAGCTTCTTTTGCATGTGTTATCTTTATGATTACTTTCATTTTCTTGATTCTTTTTCTCTGTATTTGTATTACATAATTGTTTTATGTTCTGTAGTCTCTTAGTTTTTAGCCTTTTAAAATGTAGCTTGATCATACTGTCTGCAATTATAGGTTTTGTACTTTAAATTTTATTATATCATAATTTCTTTTTTGTGTTCATAGTTGTAAGTTCTGGTCCAATTTTGTAATGGTTATATTGTCAGTTGATGTACCATAATTTAGGAATACATTTCCTTTAGGAAGTGTTTACAAGTATAAAAGTCATGTTACATTACACTATAAGCCTACTGCCAGTTTCACAGTTCTCAAATGTATTTTTTTCACTTTAGCTAAATCATATATTATATGAGGTCCTACATTTTAAATTAAACATTGTATCCTGCCCTTTTTTTCATGTTGTTCCATGTTCTTTCTTTATATCAGTTATAGCATCATGTCCATTCTCTGTGGAATACATTTTCATCTGCTCTCTCGTCTCCATCTCCTTTGTTAGCACACTAGTCCTAGCCCCTTGCTCTTCCCTGGACTAGAGCAATGGTCACTTAATTAGTATTCATTCTAGTCCCTTTTCCCTCACACTTGGACCTTTGTGTGTGCTAGTCTTTCTGCCTTCACTGTGCCCCCTGCCTCCCCGGTCCCTAGGGCTCAGCTCCCCATTTGTCAAACCCCTATTCATACCTCAGAATCCCCTCAAATATCATTTCTGCACCCTCCAATCTCAGTTGGGTAACATGTTGTTTTCTTTCATAGTACTTAACATGGTTGGTATTTATGTATGTATTTATGAGATGATTTGTTTAATGTCTGTCTTCTTCCCCAGACTGTGGGACTTTGAGGGTAGGACCATGTGTCTTCAGTTTAGCATTCTTTCTCCAGTGTCTGGTACATAGCAGGAGCTCAATCACTATTTGCCAAGTGAGTGATCAGATTAACGGCCATACTATCTTTTCCCCAGTAGCTCAACCAAAAATATGTAACTAACCTTCTACTACTGGGTCTTAGATTGCTTTATTATTATTTTTTTGGTTGTAATACCGTAGTATACTGTTAATACATCAAACAATTATATGACTGGCCATTTTAATATATACATTATCTTAAGGTTTTATGCATAGAGAATCTACTGTATTCATGTTTTTGACCAGGGAACATTGGAAGAAGAGATCAAGCTGACACATAGTATGTTTTCTGTCCATTTTAAAGACTTTGAGCTGCACAGCTTCAGATGACTAAGAAGACTTAGTTTGAATTTTGAAAACAAAATACTACCAGTTTAAACTTAAGAAGCAGATTTTAAAAAATCTTCTTTGAAAAGTAAAGCCCTTTGAAGAAGATCTCAACTGAAGATTACATATGAAAGGGAAACCTAGAGATATTCACTAAAGTGATGGTAGCATTCAAGTTCTTAGTCAAAGGATATTTCAAAATTGTGGAAATATATTTAGTTACCTAGTTAGTTTATATAACGTGCTGATGATTCATCTTGTATTACTTTTCATTCAGAGGTTTCCAAAATATTGCTTCTTTTTGCAAAAATCTTTCAGTAGCCTTTCACTCCTTTTTTTTTTCTTTTCTGTTTTTAAGCAAAGGAAGGCAATAAATGGGTAAAAACTACTTGAAGGTACAAAATGAAGCTCTTTGAGCAATTCATTAATTTTGACAAATGATTACATGAAATTTCTTCTCAGAATAAATCTAGTCTGGCTTAGCTTATTACATTTCTTTCCTACCATGTGATTCTAGTTCAGTCTTGTAAAATCCTGTTGCATATGAACTTCGCAAGAACTGAGATTCATTCTAATTAATCATTTTTCACCTCATTTTTGGTGGATAATCTGCCACTTAGCTTAGTGAACCATTTTTAGAAGAAAAAGACAAATTTGGAATGATTTTCCATAATATGTGCACTATGAAGGACTACCTAAAGTAAAGCATGCTTTAGGCATCTAGGCTTTTTTCCTCTTTTCTTTCTCTTACCTTGAAGTCAAATAATTTTAACTTATTTATTAATAGCAATTGTTCAATAAGAGAAACATATGCACACTTCTTTTTTAATGGTACAGCTTGAAGTGTAAATTCTGGGTTAGTATTGTGTTTAGATTGTATATACAGAATAAGGCCTGAGGAACCTTTGACACACTTAACATTTGGCTATAGAGCTTAACTGAAGAAGTGTTTAGACCAGCCTTGGGCAAACTACGGCCCACGGGCCGGATCCGGCTGTTCTATCCGGTTCTCTTGCTCTCCCCTCCGCTCCTTTACTTTGAATTTATATTAGTTTACACAAACACTCCATCCATGCTTTTGTTCCGGCCCTCCGTTCCAGTTTAAGAACCCATTGTGGCCCTCGAGTCAAAAAGTTTGCCCACCCCTGGTTTAGACTGTTGTAGTAGAAAGCAGATGTTCTGGTTCAACAAGCCACAAGCATTTACAAAATGCACGTCTTTCCATTGCCTCAGTGATTTTTAAAAAATTGTCTTAGAAATAGCCTGTGACATTTGTTTCTTGAGACTAGCTGGGCATTGGTTTACAAATATTTGGAGCATGTACCATATATGAAGCATCATGCCTAGGTGCTGGGGATGTGCTAAGAGGGCGGGTAGCTCATTCCTGCCCTCAACAATGTTGTAAGATCTGGTTCCATGGGACTTTACCATTGCCATTCCTTTAATATTATTTATCTAGTGTTTGATATTTTTGCACCTTATAATAAGGAAATTAGGGAGATTTTACTTACCACCTCAGCACTTAATGTTAACTGCTTTCTCTTTTTGTTGTTTTAACTATTTCATCACAGTTATCCATGTCCTTTACCTGTTGATCTCAGTCTTGGTCTTGATTTGTCAGTTTATAAAGGCCTGCCTGTTAGGTGGTGTGGGCAGTAACCCTTTGTTATATTTCTGTTTATTGTTTTCCTAGCTGGTTTATTATCATTTTTTATATAGCAGTTCTATATTTTCATGTAATTAAATCTGTGGTTCTTTTTCTTTTTAAAATATGTTTTCTTTATTGATTTCAGAGAGAGAGAGAAACATCAATAGGTTGCCTCCCCTATGCACCCCAACTAGGGACTGAACCCTCAACCTGGGCATGTGCCCTACCCATGAATCCAACCTGCTACCTTTCAGTGCTCGGGATAATGGTCAACCAACTGAGCCACACCAGCCAAGGCTGTGGTTTCTTTTCTTCTCTTTTTTTAATAATATATTTTTATTGATTTCAGAGAGGAGGGGAAAGGGAGAGATAGAAACAACAATGATAGTGTGAATCATTGATTGGCTGCCTCCTGCAGGCCCCACACTGGGAATTGATCCTGCAATCAGGCATGTGCCCTGACTGGGACTCGAATCGTGACCCCTTGGTTAATAGGTCCTTGCTCAACTGCTGAGCCACACTGGCCGAGTTGTGGATTTTTTTCTTTTCTTGATTAAAAAATGTTTTTTTGCTGGGCCAGTGTGGCTCAGTGGTTGAGCATTAACACATGCACCATGAGGTCACTGGTTGGATTCCTGGTCAGGGCACATGCCCAGATTGCAGGCTCAATCCCCCAGCAGGGGGCTTTGCAGGAGGAAGCCGATCAGTGTTGATGTTTCTCTCTCATTGATGTTTCTACCTTTCCTTCTCCCTTCCTCTCTTTCTCAAATCAATAGAAACATATTAAAAAATATGTTTTTCTAAAAATCTGATCACTACTTAGTTCACTTTCTTTTTTATAAATTTACTTTGGCTTAAAATATAGAGCACAGTTGGTCCTCCCTGCCCCCCCCCTTCTTATCCTCCTATATAATAAGGAGATAATATACAAATTGACCCTCATGCCCTCACAAGATGGCTGCCTTACAACCAGGCTGGCAGGGGGATTAGTGAGGGACAACCAAATGACTGAACAAGCAAGCTGTGTGGGGCAACTAGGCTGGCAGGGGGGTTAGTGAGGGACGACCAAATGACTGACCAGCAGGCTGCATGGGGTGATCAGGCCGGCGGCGGGGCATTTGGAGGCGACCAGGCCAGCAGGGGGGGCAGTTGGGGGCAACCAGGCCGGTAGGGGGGGCAATTAGGGGCAACCAGGCCGGCAGAGGGGGGAAGTTGGGGGTGGCCAGGCCGGCAGGGTGGGGCAGTAAGAAGCGACCAGGCTGGCTGGGGGGGGGAGCAGTTAGGGTCGACCAGGCCGGCGGGGGGGGGGTATTTGGGGGCGATTAGGCTGGTAGGGGGCAGTGAGGGGCGACTAGGCCGGCAGGGGTGGCAGTTAGGGGCGACCAGGCTGGCAGAGGGGGGCAGTTGGGGGCGACCAGGCCAGTAGGGAGGGGCAGTTAGGGGCGATCAGGCTGGCGGGAGGGAGGGGCGGGGGCAGTTAGGGGCAACCAGGCAGGCAGGCAGGTAAGCAATTAGGAGCCAGCGGTCCAGGATTGTGAGAGGATGTCCGACGGCCAGTTTAGGCCCGAAACCGGCAAGGAGTCCCGGATTGGAGAGGGTACAGGCTGGCTGAGGGGACCCCTGCCCCCCCCCCCATGCACGAATTTTGTGCACTGGGCCTCTAGTTGGGTAATAAGTTAGCACCATTTACAAAATAATGTTTCCTTTTGCTCTCATCTTGATGATGCCTGCTTTATCACCAAATATTTTCTTGCCTGTAATTGGGTCTATTTCTATGTTTTCTCTTGGTCTAGATACCTCCTTTTATAAGAGTAAATATATCATTTCTTGATTTTAAGTAAAGTCTATACTCTGCTTTCTCTAATTCTTGTGTTTTATGGAATATTCTTTTATATCTGTTAATGCACTTGGCTGGATTTTGGTTGGAATTATATTAAACATATAAATTGACTTAGAGTTATTGACATGTTCATAATATTCAGCTTCCTTTTCTAGGATCACAACATGATTATTCATTTATTCAATACTTTCTTTTATTTTTTTATAATAGGCCTCATACATCCCTTATTAATGTTTAAACATTTCAAAATGTGGAATGATTTTCTGGGCCGGCAGACTGTGTATGTTTCAAGATTTTGAGGGAAACCAGTCTCGGACTTCTCCACTCTTCCCAGACTGCAAAGCCTGATCCTCTTTTTTTAAAAAAATATTTTTTCTTCATTTCAGAGAGGAAAGGAGAGGCAGAGAGAGAGAAAAACATCAGTGATGAGAGAATCATTGATTAGCTGCCTCCTGCATATCCCACACTGGGGATTGTACCCACAACTCGGGCATGTGCCCCCATCAGGAATTGAACCGTGACTTCTTGGTTCATAGGTCGACCGATGGTCAACCACTAAGCCATGCCAGCGGGCACTTGTTCCTCTTTTAATTTTTTCACATTTGGTCTTGGCGGACAAGCTTCTTTCTTTCTTTGTTAAAAAAAATTTGGTAGAAGGGGGTCAGTATTTTTGGTTGGTTGCTTGATTTTTTTTTCCATCTCATTTCATTATTCGCTGTAAAAATGTTTTCTGGTAAAATGTTATATTCTTCTATGGTTAGTGACTTATTTTAAAAAAGAAAATTTGCAATAAATTGAGGTACTCTTCTTTTCATTCAACCTACAATAGGGATGCAGTGCTGTTGGGAGTAAAGCAGTAGCTTGGGAACTGGCAGTGCCTGATCGTTACCCTCTGTCTGCCCTTGACAGAATCTGTAAACGCAAACAAAATATTTGACTTTTCTATGTTTGAGACTGTCTCTCAAATTAGAGAGGGAGGGTGGAGTTAAATGCTTGTTTTACCAAGTCACATCTGTGTGAAATACATCAGGTGTAAATAAAGTAATAGTCTTAAAGTCTATAATAGCTTAATTAGAAAGCCACCTGGCTGAAAGCACTTAAAGTATTGTGTCTGTTTTCTTAAAAGCATCTACACCAGGTATTATGTAACTTGACCAACCAGTGGGCACAGGTGTTCCTCCTCCCTTTTCCTGTAGCACTCCATATCTGCTTCTCATACTTCATGGTGTCCTCACTATATAACTGTCTGCATCTCTAGGGTAGGTTGAATGAAAAGAATTTGTTCAGATAATATTTATTGAGTGCCTTAAAGCCAAGGTTTTGCCTTCTTACTCCTATAGCTTGATCAATGTTGTAACTGAGAGGTTGAATGAATGACTAATAAAGGACACTTTATCTTGAAATTGCTCAAATGAGAATGATTTTAGTAGTGGGATGTTAAGTCATTTTGGGTCCCCTCGCACCACCACCACTCTCCTTTCAGGTTCCAGAGACCAATATGTGGGAATCATTCACAGCAGAACTCTTCGGTGCCCCTGCCTGGTTCGTTCTCCTTACTTTTTCCACTGGCTTCTCAGTGTCCTCTGACACTAAAATCCTATTTAATTGAATTGAAATTCACATGATACTTAAGTGTCATCTTGAAAATACACTATAACTGAATTAACAAGCAAAATAGAGACAGACTCATAGAGAGCAGGCAGACAGCTTTGGGAGGGGGGGTTGGGGAGGAGGAGGATTGAGCAAAAAAGGCAAAAGAGAAAGAACTCATGGACACAGATAATAGTGTGGTGATTTTGGGAGAAAGGGGAGTGGGTGGAGGTGAAAAAGGGTGTAGGGGGGATAAATTTTTAAAAAAAGAAAATACACTAAACTATTAATTAAAGACAACATTTTTACTTCCTTCTAACACCTTTACGAATTTCTAAACTTAGTTACCAGGGGAACTTTGTGGCATCAGTTTTCTAAGGAACACCCTTTGGGAAATAGTGTTGTAATGAATTTTTTTTAAATAAATCTTTATTCAGATTATTACAATTGTTTCTCCTTTTTCCCCCCATAGCTCCCCTCCACCCGGTTCCCACCCCACCTTCTGCCCTTACCTCCCCCCTCACTGTCCTCATCCATAGGTGTATGATTTTTGTCCAGTCTCTTCCTGAACCCCCCATACCCCTTTCCCCCTGAGAATTATCAGTCCACTCCCTTTCTATGCCCCTGATTCTATTATATTCACCAGATTATTCTGTTCCTCAGGTTTTTAATTCACTTGATTTTTAGGTTCACTTGTTGATAGATATGTATTTGTTGTTCATAATTTTTATCTTTACTTTTTTCTTCTTCCTCTTCTTTAAGAATACCTTTCAGCATTTCATATAATACTGGTTTGGTGGTGATGAACTCCTTTAGCTTTTTCTTATCTGTGAAGCTCTTTATCTGCCCTTCAATTCTGAATGATAGCTTTGCTGGGTAGAGTAATCTTGGTTGTAGGTTCTTGCTATTCATCACATTGAAAATTTCTTGCCACTCCCGTCTGGCCTGCATAGTTTCTGTTGAGAAATCAGCTGACAGTCGTATGGGTGCTCCCTTGTAGGTAATTAACTGTTTTTCTCTTGCTGCTTTTAATATTCTCTCTTTGTCTTTTGCTCTTGGCATTTTAATTATGATGTGTCTTGGTGTGGTCCTCTTTGGATTCCTTTTGTTTGGGGTTCTGTGCGCTTCCTGGACTTGTAAGTCTATTTCTTTCACCAGGTGTGGGAAGTTTTCGGTCATTATTTCTTCCAATAGGTTTTCAGTATCTTGCTCTCTCTCTTCTTCTGGCACTCCCATAATTCTGATGTTGGTACGCTTGAAGTTGTCCCAGAGTCTTCTTACACTATCTTCAACTTTTTGGATTTTTTTTTTTGCTTTTTGCTTTTTCGGTTGAGTGTTTTTTGCTTCTTTGTAATTCAATTCTTTGACTTGATTTTTGTGTTCCTCTTGTCTGTTTTTGGGTCTCTGTATAATATTTTTTATTTCAGTCAGTGTATGTTTAATTTCTAGTTGGTCCTTTTTCATATCTTCGAGGGTCTCGTTATATTTATCGGCCTTTTCTAGGATATTCTTGAAAAGCCTTATAACCGTGGTTTTGAATTCTATATCCATTCGTTTGTTTTCCTCCATTTCTTTCGTTTGTGATCTGTTTCTTTGATGCCACATTTTCACTGCTTCCCTGAGTTGGTAGGGTAAATTTTTGTGCTAGGTTTCCTATATGGCCCAGTGGGTCGGCCTCCCCAGTTAACCTGAGGTGGACACTCTTGGTGCACCCCTTTGTGGACTGTGTGTACAGCCTTGTTGTAATTAAGTCTTGATTGTTGTTGGTATCACTGGGAGGAATTGACCTCCAGGCCAATTGGCTGTAAGGATCAGCTACGTCTACGCTGGGAGAAGTTCAGTGCTGGAGACAGCCTTATAGGATTAGACTTGCCAAATTGCAATAGCCTCTGTGCTCAGCTTGGATGGGGTGGAGTCTCAGGGCGGAGCAGAGAGTCTTGGCTTCCCGTCAGCCTTGTCCTTGCGCGCACGCATAGACCTCTGCCTTCCCCAGCTCCCGAGTCTCCGCCGGAGAGTCCAGACTCTCCCCACGAGAGCGTGGGTCCCCAGGGGCTCGCCTGGAACTGGGGTCCAGTGCAGTCAGAACTGGGGCTCAGTGCAGTCAGGAGCCTCTGACTCCCTTCCACTAGGGAAAGCCTGTGGCAACCTCTGCAGCCTTTGTGCGCACTGGCACGCGTGCTCCTTCAGACCTCTGCCTTCCCCGGCTCCGGAGTCTCCGCCCGAGAGTCCAGACTCCCCCCACAAGAGCGTGGGTCCCCAGGGGCTCGCCTGGAACCGGGGTTCAGTGCAGTCAGAACTGGGGCCCAGTGCATTCAGGAGCCTCTGACTCCCTTCCACTAGGGAAAGCCTGTGGCAACCTTTGCAGCCTTTGTGCGCAGTGGCACGCGTGCTCCTTCAGACCTCTGCCTTCCCCAGCTCCGGAGTCTCCGCCTGAGAGTCCAGACTCCCCCCGTAAGAGCGTGGGTCCCAGGGGCTCGCCCGGAACTGGAGTTCAGTGCAGTCAGAACTGGGGTTCAGTGCGGTCGGGGGCTTCCTTCCCCCTTCCGCCAGAGAAAGTCAGCCAGGCTCTCAGCCGCCCTTCCTCTCTGCGCGGACAAAGACCCTTTGCCGTACCTCCAATTCTCTGTGAGCTTTTCTCTTTCCTTCTAGTTGTAGAATTTTCACTCAGCCAGCTTTCCTGTGGTTCTGGATGGTGTCCGTTCTGTCTTTTAGTTGTAGTTTTGAAATTGTTGTGCGAGGCAGCAGTTTAGGTGCTTACCTATGCTGCCATCTTGGTTTCCTGCAATCTGTAATGAATTTTTAAAGAGGAATTTCTTAGAGGGAAAAATTTATAATTCCAGTGTAGGGTCCTTCTATGCCACCAGGTGGCATCTGATGGTGCTGTGCTTTGCTGGTAGAATTGAGTCAGTATATATAAAAGCGCCCTCCTCTATATCTTTATTCATAAATAAAGCTTTTTTGGAGCACTTTTCTGTTAGTTTGTGAAATTTTATAAAACATCAAGAGGTCTGAAGGGTAGGATTTTTTTACCCTGTAGGTGACATTCTTAAAGGCATTTAAAAAACAATGAACTGACATCTTAGGCAAGATTGATGCTGAAATTGCTTTATTTTCTTGTGTTCCTGGGTCTAACTCTTTGGTTGTTGTTGTTGTTGTTAATTCCCACCGGAGGATATTTTTCCATTGATTTTTAGAGAGAGCGAAAGGTGGGGGAGAGACAGAGAGAAACATTGATGTGAGAGAGACACATTAATTGGTTACCTCCCACATGCACCCCAACCAGGGTTCGAACCTGCAACCAAGGTACGTGATCTTAACCGGAATTGAACCCATGACTCTTCAGTCCATGGGCCTATGCTCTATTCACTGAGCCAAACCTGCCAGGGCCCTGGGTCTAACTCTTCAGAGTTTGGACCAGGCATTGGGTATAACAATAGCCCATGAATGAAGATGGTTCTAGGATCCCTTGGTTTTCTCTGATAATCTCATAGTTGTCACTACACTCACTCATAGAAGGAAATCATTTTCTATCTGTCATGCCCTCTGGGTACTGATTAATGCACATTAGAATAAACATATTAGGAATTTCATACTTTTGGTACCCATACTTAAAATTGACTTTTTAATATGTTGCTATTATTTTAGCAAGGTTGTCATCATATATCATAAGAGATGCTTTTATTCCCATTATTACATATCTCTTAAGTCTTGTAAATGCTGCTACATAAGAACTAAGGCCAAAAATGGACCTCCTCACACTTTAAGTTAGATTCAGAAGCATGACTTACTAATTCAACAAACATTTGAGGATCTACTATAATTATAGCTATAAAGATGAATAAAACTTGTTCCCTGACATCAGTAGTGCCACCAGCTAGTGTGGCCAACATGTAGGCTTGCCCGTAGTATGAGTGTGGTGACAGGTCTGTGACAAGCTTTGTTGGATCGTGGAGGTCAGTTGATTAATTCAGGGAAGACTGCTCTGAGGAGTTGGCACTAGGGGTATGGAGGGTTTCCCAGGAGAATGAGAGGTCAGTCTTCAGGTAAGTGTGTTAAAAACTAGAGAGAGAGAAAGATATAAGGGATTGGAGAAAGCAAAAGTTGTGCAGGAAGCTCAGAACCAAATTTAGTGGTCTTTGTATATATTTTGATGCCTTGAATCCATGTATCTAAAAAATTATACCATCTTTCGCAGCCGGTATGGCTCAGTGGTTGAACGTTGACCTATGAACCAGGAGGTCACGGTTCAATTCCTGGTCAGGGCACATGCTCAGGTTGTGGGCTTGATCCCCAGTGGAGATTGTGCAGGAGGCAGCTGATAGATGATTCGCTCTCATCATTGATGTTTCTCTCTCCCTCTCCCTTCCACTCTGAAATAATAAAAATATGTGTTGTTTTTTTTATTGAACCATCTTTACTTTCTAATTGTTTTATGATAATTTCTACCTTTTTAAGTTGTCCTGTTTTAGGGTGTGTGTGTGTGTGTGTGTGTGTGTGTGTGTGTCGATCCTTCTAGGTTTTCTGTTTTTGTTCGTTTTGAAGCTGCGATAAGACTCCTAGATGAAGAACCACAAACATTAAAAATCTTAAAATAAGGTCACAAGCTTATAGTGAAACAACTGAGTGCAGACAAATCCAGTTCTGATCTCTGTTTGACCACTTTTTATGTAAAGTTGAACATGATCAGCTGATTCTGGACAGAGCCCTTTCATGAGTCAAGCACTTTACCTGCATGATTCAGTCTTCACTGCCACTCTTTGCAGTAGGAACTGTTAGCACAGTGTTATTATCTCAGGTGAGGAAACAGAGGCTCTGAGGAGATTGCTTATTGACTCAAGGTGACTCTGGTAGGCAGAATAATAGCTCCTCAAAGATGTCCACATTCTAATCATCAGAACCTGTGAATATGTTATGTTATATGGCAAGGGGGAATTTGAGGTTGCACATGGAATTGGGTTGCTAGTCATCTGATATTGAGAAAAGGAACTTAACCTGGAGTATCCAATATAATCAGAAGGATGCTTAAAAGTGGAATCAAGAACTAAAGCATAGTATCAAAGTGGTACACTGTGGGAAGGACTTGTCTGGCCATTATTGGCTTTGAAGATGTATGGGAGCCACAAGCCAAGAAATGCAGGTAAACTCTAGAAGCTGGAAAAGACAGGGAGATGGATTCTCCTTAAAGGAACTTGCCCAGCTAACACCTTGATTTTATTTCAGTGAGGCCCTTCTGATCTCTAGAACTATAAGATAAATTTATGGTGTTCTACGCTACTAAATGTGTGGTAATTTCTTATAGCAGAAATAGCAAATTAATATTGTCAGATACCATAAAGGAGGAGCTGAGATGAGCTCAGGACCAAGTTACTCCATTTACTGCTGTACTCCTGGGATGAGGCAGGTGGTACAATATGCTGATTTTTACCTCCTGGCCTTGCCCATGATACTGCTTTAAGTATAGTGCCTTTTTCTAATGTCTCCTGTCTCATTTTTAAATGTAACTGAAGGCCTATGGGATTGATAAATATTGTCTAGCTAGGATGATGTCTGGCACATTGTGGACATGATAGGAAGATTTCCATACTACTGGTCCCCTTCTTGGAACTTCTGCACTGGTTGGCTATGTCTCCTACTTGGCAGTTAGCATTGTTTTCTTATTTTCCATTGGATTTCAGTGGTATCTTCCTAACAACAAGTTCCAATAGGCAGTAACAAATCATTTTAGTGAAAGTATCCTGTGTGACCAGGACCCACTCAGTCACCCCTTCTCTGGTTCCCATCTGTAAGATAAAGGAGCCTTGCCCTAGTTGCCTCTGAAGGACACTTCAACTTGAAAAATGCATTGGCTCTTGGCTTGTTTTTGTAGGCCTGCGAGCTAAGAATTGTTTTTATATTTGTAAAGGGTTGTTTGGGGGTGAACATGTGACTCCATGCTGGACGATAAAGAACAGCCTAAAAGGGAGTGTAGGAGGCATTTCTAAGCAGATATGTTTCTTTTATGATCCTTCAACAAGGCTATTGAAAGGAATTTAATTGAAATACATATAAGGGAAGTATTCTAATTGATCATTTTAATACTGTGCTTTGGTTAAATGGGACCAGCTGGTGTGAGAG